>NC_141043.1:34197500-34862500 GCF_052040795.2 Danio rerio | reverse complement strand
TGCTGTAACCTACAAGCTAGAGAGACATTTGAATACTATATGGTTGTAGTTATCTAAGTGTGAGTGAATACTGAGTTTTGCACTTGTTGCAATGGTTCAGTGGAAAATGGCTGCTTTTATATGTGAGTGTGGTGTTGTCTTTTACAAAAGGATTAAGAGCAAAATTTACAGTGAGTACATTTACATGGACACCAATTGACTGACTTTAATAGGATTAAGACAATACTCTGATAAAGAGTTTACCATGTAAACAGAGATGTTTGATTAATCCGATTAAGGTCATAATCGAACTAAACAGAAATGGAATTAAGACGTGGAGTATTATTGAAGTGCAGCACAGACATGTAAACACCACAATCAAACTATTACTGCCATGTAGGATTTTGTGACAGGATATTCCATACAAACATGGGTGTTTGACACTATTCTCTGCACCTACAGAGTGAGTGAAGGACCACAGACACCTGCATCGCCAAATGCGAAGGTTTTTTTTTACCCGTACGGTGTGCGGTATCAAATTCCATTAAACTACACTCTTCCAGCAGTTCATACTTGCATCCAACATCTCACAGGGGGCATGCATGAAATGTTCCTGAATGAAAGTGAAAGTGCCAAACTCAGTGTTGCCAACTGTTTTCAATGAAAAGGAGTTAAGATCAGGGGCGTCGCTAGACCTAATTTACTGGGGCACGTGCCCTAGTTAAAATCGCCAGTGACCCGGTAAATGCTTTGAGATTTACTTCATATGCAAGGTGTATTTATTAAGAGTGATAATCCTGGAATAAAGACGTTATTCACTATGTGCAACCGAACTACCGCTGTTAAAAGTAATGTAGTTTAATCAAAAAGTAAACTGATGCATCTCTGCATGTGCGCAGAAAACTATACCCGGACGTGGGTGCCTCATACACCGCTCCTGCTGGACCCTGTTTGACGCATTGCTTTTCTCACGGTGCAAGTCCCAAATGTTAACATGCACGCCAAAAAAGTACTTGCTGCTCACATGCCACTCATGTGTTGTGAAACCGACCGGCCTTCAATGCAGAGGTGACTGCAAGCAGTGAGTTTTGCAAGTCAGCAAAACCAAAGTTTAAATAATATGATGGTAATCTTAAGCACTAAGACAACAGATAATACTATTAAACATCTTTTTTTTTTTTGTATTCTTTAGAATTGTCAGTGGAAATTAAATCAAATGAAATTAATATTCATGCAAAAGATTTCCTAAATAATCTTAGCATATCACTCCAGTTGTGTCTCTATGTTGTTCTTCAGTTTAATATATATATATATATATATATATATATATATATAAATGCCCCAGTAGAGATTTATGTCTAGCAACGCCCCTGGCTAAGCTCTACCCAAAAAGTTGCTAAATGTCACAAGATTATGTCACATGTCGATTTGCATATTACTGACGTCATCACGTTCAACTGCTTCTGTTTAACAGCCTATGGTTAATTAAGGGATGTTTATATTTGCACTAGGCTTTATGTAAGTCAATTTACCTAAATTTATTGTTCTTTGAATACAGTATATCAATATAAATGTGTAGTGAATTTGCAGTAATCTCTCAGACGTAATAAAACTAAAATATCTGTGATTATGAACAAGGTCAAATGAAATTGTTAAACATAAAACTAAGGAGAAGCAGATCGGTTTGACTGTACAAGGGAAATACCTCACACTCGTGGTGCTACATCATTTGCCGTTGGTACGTAGAGGAGTGATCTGCTCTCAGGCTGCAGGTGGGAGAGTCTGCTGCTGTACTAGTACTGGGCAGCCTGTCAGTGCTCTGAGGTGGGGGAGGGGCTGATGACATCACCCCAGCTTATGGAGAAGAGTAGGAACAGTACAGTATGGACACATGAGAGTCTATAAAAATCTCCAGTAACACCCAAAAAAAATCACTAGATTTATCGCTAGTCGCTTTTTTGAAAACTTGTCAACACTGGCCAAACTGCAGTTAAAGTCAACAAATTAAAAAGGAAACACCCGAATTTCATGAAACTCCGGAGAAAATGTGGATAGCGCAGTGATGCAATGGCAAATTATAATCGAATTATTTTCTATGACATGTTAAACTGGATCATAAAAGGAAAATTTAAAAAGCAACTCATGTAAACACCTTAATCATATTATTGTCTTATTCAGAATAAAGCAAATAATTGGATTACGGATGTCCATGTAAACGTAGTCAGTGTTTGGACACTTAAAGAGAATATTTTAAACCACAGATAAACATAAAATGATGAAGAATTCATCTTGGAAATAAAAAGGATAGTTCAGTCAAATCTGAAAATGCACTGGCTATTTACTCACCCTCAAGTGATTCCAAGCTGGTTTGAGTTTCTTTCTTTTGTTGAACACAAAAGATGATATTTTGAAGAAAGATGAAGAGTTTTTTTTTTTATTGTTTTATGTTTAATCCACTTAAATTTGTAAAAACAATCAAGTTCACTCTATTCTAGTTGGAACAACATGAAGAAATTGTGCAGAACCCAGCAATTTTACAGTGTAGGAAAAACCAAAAATATTGAAGTCAATGATTACAGGTTTCTAGCTTTCCTCATAATATCTTCTTTTGTGTTCAACAGAAAAAAGAAGCTGAAACAGGTTTGTGATAAGTGTGAGTAAATGATGACAGAGTTTACATTTTTGGGATGAATTGTTTCTTTAAGGCCTTTTCCTGAGAACACGAGCATTTTGTTATCATTCTGTTATAATCAGCTGCATTGCTCAGGGTTTCTGTAGGTAAATTTAGGTTTTTAGCTCCATTATTTCTGTTATTCCATTTAGGTCCATTATTTCTGGTGGTAAATTTAGTGCTGTTTAAAACCAAATGATTATGGGAAATGTCATTGTTTTCTCCAGCAGTTTTAGTAATTATTTTAGTTATCCAGCAGTTTTGGTAAAAAATTTAGTTTGGGTTTTATTCACCATATTTTCGGGCTCCATTTTGACGGTTCACGAGCAAAGTGCAAAGCGTAGGGCGGAAACGCATTCAGGGCGTGTCAGAATCCACTTTTGCTAATATAAGGACGGAAAAATCCACTTTGCGCCATGGCGCATGATCTAAAAGGGTTGAGCTTATTTTCTTAATGAGTTATAGGTGTGTTTTGAGAATAAACCAATTAGAGTCTCATCTACCATTCCCTTTAAGAGTCAGTTGTGACGCGCCATAAGCGCATTTGCTATTTACATGAAAACTTAAGTGGAAAAACTGAGCATTTCACTAGTAAGAAAACAGTTAAACAGAGCATCTACAGCGCAGGAATGAGAGATGAGGCTTTCTCATGATCTACTTTCACTTTCACTCTCGTGGATAGGGAAACCTTGTACGCACAGACATCCATTAGCCTGTAAATAATTAATTTAATTTGTTAAGCGCAAATATTTGTTTCAAAACTATTTCTAAATTCAGTTCTAATTTCCAGCAAATGAAAAACTGAACAATAATAATGAAGTGTGGTCAAAAAACGGAGTTAAATCTAAATACACATGCTATACCCCATATGGTCTAAAACATGCAGGTGGACAAACTTAAGCTTGCTTTAATAAAACAAATATAAATATGCATATAATAAATAAAACTGCTAATAATGATAACATTATACAACAGCAAATTGTTATAAATCAACTGAAAATGCCCCACAAGATGAAGGCGGCGTGAAGGCAGTGGTTTTTATATTTATGTAGGCTAGAAAATAATGTTTTGTAATATTTTAGTCCTTGATATTTATATCCTATATATATCCTTACTATATCCTATATATATATATCCTTAATATTTTAATTCTTTGTCATATGTAAAGATTTTTTGTGTCTTTTGTGTATTGCTCTACATCTTGTGTGTATTAAGCAGTGTGTAAGCGAGGCGCACAACTAACGCGCTCTGCGCTGGACAATAGACCGCCTTTATTCTGGTCTATTGAAAAATCTATTATAGTTTCTCAAAATAGCAACGAACAGCAATACATCTCAACACGCCTCCCTTTTTAGACCAGAACGCCTATGGGCACACATATGAACGCAAATGCATTTGCTATTTAAACAACGTGGCACAAAACGTCAAAACGACTCTTTGCCAAGCTGTAATAAGTCAACAACAGTTGCGTCGCGCCTTGCGCCAGGTGTATTATAGGGCCCTTCATCTTGTTTTCCAGTGCAAACATCTCTTTATTCCTAAGTCAAGATACATTTATATGGGAGACATAATTGTAAAGGTCTTGTTTACAAGTCTTGTATACAAAAATAAAAACTGAATTATTTTTAGGGTTAAAACAAGAGCAAACATCTGCTAATGGTCTTTGAAATAGCAACTTAATTATAACTGAAAAGTAATTTTCATTTCACATCTGCAGAAAACAGTATTAGTTTGTTCATCTAAAGTAAAATTATATTGATACACTGTAAAACCCAAAAAGTTAAGGTAACACAAACCATTTGAGGAAACCGATTGCAACAAACCATTTAAGTTCAAAAGCTAATCCTAATGAGTACTGTGAACTTAATCCATTTGAGTAAAAGAAGCAAAGTAAAACCCAATAAATGAAGAGAACTCAAACAAACTGAGTTCTGTAAAACCCAATATTCAATTTAATTCATCTTTATTTCCCTTGTGCTTTCACAATTTAGTTTGTGTCAAAGCAGCTTAACATAGAAGATTAGAGAAGCTTGAAACTGTGTCAGTCCAGTTTTCAGTGTTGAAGTTCAGTTTAGTTCAGTTCAGTGTGATTTAATTTTCACTGCTGTACAAACACTGAAGAACAAATCCATTGATGTGCAGCTCCACAAGTCCTAAAACCACGCAAGCCAGTGTTGACAGCAGCAAGAAACAAACTTCACCAATTAACGAAAGTGAAGGACAAAACCTCAAGAGAAACCAGGCTCAGTTGGGCTTGACCATTTCTCCTTTAGCCAAATGTCTTGTGCAGAGCTGCAGTCTAGGCGCCGGAGGCTGGAGAACGCTGGAAGTCAATCGTAGAGAAGCTGCAGGTGGGAGAGGCCACCGGCTGATGTACAGGCTGGCCCTTCAGGATCAATGCGAAGACTCGTCTGTCACTGGGGTCTTACAGGAATCAGTCTCATACTCTCCACTCCTCCATTACCACCACAGCAGCTTCAACAAGTTAAGGCAACTCAAACCCTTAAGTACTGTGAACTTACTCTATTTAAGTTGCAGTAATGAGGTATTTAATTAACTCATTACCTTGAACAGTTCAAAACTTGTTTTAAATGAAAAGAATTAACTTCCAGTAAATTTTGAGGTAACTGCACTCATTTCATTTGATAAAGTTAACTTTTGGGTTTTATAGTGATATATTTTTGTAATCAATCAACATTTAATTCCAGGACTCTTTGAATTTGCCCAGAAATAAGAATTTTTAAGGCTTTATGGTTTGAGAGGGCAAGTTAACATTTTTTAGAAACCACATTACTGGATTTTTAAAAAAATAATTACATATTTAACGCTGGGATAAAATGTATTGCGATTCATTGCATCCAAAATAAAAGTTGGTTTTGACATAAGTCTCTGTTCATATTTAATACAACCTGTATATAATGTTCATAGTACATCCATCTGTAAATATTACCCGGAGTTTTTCTAGAATTGCTATTTTCTAACTTATACCTATATCCTGCCCTAGCTGCTATTGCACTCCTGGTTAGACCTGAACTGCATTTCATTGCCTTGTACTTGTACATGTGTAATGACAATAAAGTATAATCAAAATTACATATGCATATGTATAAATACAAATATGCATGCAAATTTTTGAGAAAATGTTTATTTACATGTAGATATAATATACTGTGGGGAAAACTGGAGCACCTTGAGGAAAACCACGCGAACAAGGGGAAAACATGAAACTCCACACAGAAATGCCAACTGACCCAGCCAAGGCTCGAACCAGCAACCTTCTTGCTGTGAGGCGACAGCACTACCTGGTGCTGACGCCTCACAGCAAGAAGGTCGCTGGTTCGAGCCTCGGGTGGGTCAGTTGGCCTTTCTGGAGGTGGAGTTTCCATGTTCTCCCTGCGTTCGTGTGGGTTTCCTCCGGGTGCTACGTTTTCCCCCACAGTCCAAAGACATGCGGTAGAGGTGAATTGGGTAGGCTAAATTGTCTATATAAGTGTATGAGTGTATGGATGTTTCCCGGAAATGGGTTGCGGCTGGAAGGGCATTCGCTGCGTAAAACATATGCTGGATAAGTTGGCAGTTCATTCTGCTGTGCTGACCCCTGAATAATAAAGGGACTAAGCCGAAAAAAAAGAATGAATAAATATCTATGTTACTCAATTGTTTTGTATAGTTTTGTTTCTATGCGTGTGTGCCTATCACATATACATAATAAATATACAATATATAAAACACCTATATTATGTCAAAAAACTTTTATTTTGACCCTAAATTAATATAAAACAAAGATTAATGGGAGCACAACTATGTATATAATGGGGTTTTGGATTTTGTTATAATTTTATTAATACTTTTATTCTAACTTACATTTTATAACAAATAAGTGATTAAAATATTATTTATTTTATTTTAGATGTACAATAGGTTACTGATATTTACATAAAGATTAACATAAACTCAAAATGGATTTGGATACTAAGTTCCTTGCAAGTATGATGTTTTTATGCAAAGTTCTTGAGACATTTAAGTTTGTCTTTTCGACTATATTTCAATAAGTAGTTTAATTTTGGTCTTATGAACATCTGTGAAAGTAAATAGATTTTAGGAGATGCAAAGTGGAAAAGAAACCATTAATCCAGAGATATTTTTTCTCAAAAACACACTTTATTTACAAGGCAGTTTGTATAAAAAACGTATGAAAAGTTCAAAATCAGTGTATAAAAAGTGTTTGTACTTGAAGCTAATACAAAAAGGCAGCGAATAACAAAAAGTTATTCCTCAATGCTTTTGATTGGATCTTAGTATCAAAAAAGGCTGATTGTAATATCAAAAAACAAGCCAACTACGTATAAAAGCAACAATCATTTCAGTGTTTAAAAACTAGAAATACCAAGGTAAATTTGATTACAAATCGTCATACAAAAAAGTGTTTATGAAAACATAAAGAAATGTTGTATATCATCTCGAAGGCAACTTTGGACCTTGATTTGAAAATGTTCGGTAAACCTTTGAAGCAAATACAAAAACAAACAAACACTTTGTTCTGTTGAAATTCCTGCAAGAGTTGATCTAAAACCTGAAATAGTGCTAATACAAAAATGAACGTTGTGGTTTCCATCTTGAACGCTTTTGAAATGGCAACACTACTAAACTGGCAGAGTACACTAGATATATGACTTCAAATTTTGAGTTGAATTCACAAACTGGCCTAATTTTGTAGGCATCGGGCACAGTTTGCTTTAGCCAGAAATACACAGCAGTGCTATAAGTCTGAAATACATACAAGGGCAGTTTTGTTGGTCACCCAGAACAACTCTTTGTCTGGTTTTGGGTGTAAGACTCGGATAATGCTAGGAGGACATGCGCTCCTTACAATTAACACACATTTAGCGAATAAAAAAGTGAGCAATACTGGGGGCAAACACTGGCAAAGGCGCCCGTCATAGTTAGTTAATTATTATTCTTAATACAAAATAATAATAAATTACTGCAAATTGTTCCTTATATTAAAATCCATAAAATTAGAACCCACATAAACAATTATTTCCCATGTATAATACAACATATATAATACAATATTATTAAATTCCAATCAGAAATGTAGAAATAACAAAACAAAACATATATATATATATGTATATAAAAAACACAATGTCTTTGGTTCCTTGAATGATGGCACAGCTTAAACATTGGCGACCAAACATCGACTGTGCAGTCTACAAACAAAAATGGCTTACAGCCTCTCCCAAATAATGTACCACGAGTGTAGGGACTGTTCCTCTTTTTACTTCTTTTCAGAATGATTGTCTTCTTTCACTCTCCCTCCTCCTTCCCTTTCTACTTTTGTCTCATTATGTCTCTCGTTCATATGACCAGAGCTCGCGAAGAATAATTGCTGAGGTATTTGTGCGTGGCTTCAGAGGGAATCGTCTGCTCTTCCGTCTTCCCACAAAGCACCTGTTCCCATGTGTTCAACTGCTGTGATGGACGAAAGAAGAGAGAGAGAGGGGAAGTGAGGATGGAGAGAAGTACATCAAACTCAGAGATGAAGGTGATTGGTCAGGTTTTGCATAGCCTACGCTTGTGTGTCTAATAAATCATTACTTTTACAAGTTTATGGTGCAATTCAGCACCTGGAGTCATAAAGCCAAATATGTGCTACTACCAAATGCTACTATATAGTTGTACATACAAACTACGCAAGTAATAATAATTCATTAAAGACACTACAAATATGCATTTTCAAGTATTAGCTACTTTTCACAACAGCCCCAAACAAACTGTTTTTGTTATGAAACCGTATTTTAGAATGAAAACACTCCTCATTTAGGCAAAACAAACTCCATCACTCCATTATACGGTGTAAAATGTATGATATCTGACTATTCGCACTTTCTGGGCATACACATATTTTGACCGCATTCATACTTGAAGTCTACTGGTTGTGTAAAAATCATATGGTAGTGGCTTGACGAATGGATATGCAATAGTTTAGAAGACCAATCAGACAGTGATCGTAGATAGCCATGCCTCCATTTAAGAAAATCTCTATTTCAAGCTATACTAAAACAAACATAAAAAGCATTTCCAAACTAAAACTGGGTCTTTAGTGTTTTTAAAATGCTCCATTTTTATAAATTGAAGATGTCCGAGTAGTCTAGATGCTAGCCGCAATCATGACTAAACTAAATGCACTAGTGTTAACAGAACAAAATAATAACAAAAAACAAAATACGTTGTGTAGAATTGTTATAAAAGTACCTCCACTGACACATTTACATAATGAGCATTATAGTAAAAGTATTTTTTTTTTAAAAAGGGTAAATATTAGTGATGGTGTTTAGGATTATAAAGAAAATGGTACCCAAATATTTTCTTGATTATTATATTTTAGTTTATTTCATTCTACAAAAGCCAGTAGCAGGCATGTTTATCCTTGTAGATTAGATTAGAGTGAAACCGGTAGAAATTCTTTAATGTATTGCCTATGAGTTTAAAAGAGATTCAATTTGAGAGTGTTTTTAGAAGAGCAATTAAAAAAAATGAAGGTTAAAGTTAATATAATGTTAATATTTGCATTTATAATTCGCTTGTTCAGTTTTTAAGATCATCGAGGACCACAATGGAAATAAGTCTGTGGCTTTTTTTGTGTATTTTATCCTTGACAGTTTTTAAAATATGTATGAATTAGTCTAACTGGACTTGTTGGTATATTTTTGTTCAAACTGTCAAATAAAATAAATCAATCAATAATAAATGTTCTAATAATAAATGTTCAGTATAATGTCGAAACAGCTATTCTGTACTGCTATGTCAATGCAAAGAAAAGTTTACTTTCACATAGCCAGATCTGTACAGTGCAATAGCTTTTTATCCATAAGGGTGCATGGCTGAGCTTGTGGAAACATATCCATGTTGCTATGATCAGATCCTGCATTTTTAAATTAGTTTTTTTTTTTTTGTGGCCTTTAATTCAATGTTAAGAGGAAAAGCATGCAGCATCCATTAATCTAAAAGTGCAACATACATTCATGGAAACATCACTCTAAGTTTGTACATTTTGCAAATGTAATCCCAATTTTTGTCAGTACGTTGCTTGTACACTAGTGTAAGCATGGGCAACAGGTTGTTGGATGCAATTCACTTAATGACCACCGGTGTCGCTAGTATTCTACATATAGCTCAAATCATTGCATTAAAAATTTCAATGCGATACTTTCTGATAGCCAAACGTAACAGGGGTGTGTGCATTATTTACTAACACTGGTGTTTACTCTTGGAACCAAAATATAATTCTGAATGAAACATTTTAAACCAGGCAATCAGAATGTGTATCGGTAGCATACTGGTTATGTGCTAAGGCTTTATATTAGAGTATATGCAGGAATCCTAAAGGTAATTTCAGTACCTTTTTAAGACTTTTTAAAGACCTACTCATAATATTTTAAGACCTCATCGCCACTTCAAGTTTTAATCAGTATAAAACCTTTAACTTAATAAACAGCTCTTAATAAACAGTTGTAGTTAAATAAATCAATGGATCACAACCATGCCACAGAACTCGGAAGAAACAAAGCTTGTTTTCAGCGACAGGCTTTAGCCACTGTTTATACTCGTCTTTCTTCAACCAGGAGAATGCAAACTTACATTTTCACATTTTTCTGTCTGTTTCGGTTTATGGTTTTGTTACATGCAGAGAGCGTCACATCCCCTTCCCACGTTTGTCGCAAATTACGCGACATCACTCGGATGGAGGAGCTTGGCCCAAACCAATTGCATGGATTGAGGATGTTATTGTTAATATTAGGAGGAAAATAAATATATTTATGCTTTTTTGGAGTCAAACACTTTGGACAATGCTTAAACAAAATTTAAGACCTCGTAAAAACTCGATTAAGACTTTGTAATACTTTTTAACAGCCTTAATTTTTTCATGACTGATTTATCAACTTTTAATACTTTTAAAGACCCCGTGGACACCCTGGATATCGAAACTTTAGTTGTAAACAATAATTTCCCCTATTTTTTAATTCAGATGACCTCATCCAGCACCCATCTAACTTGAAAGGCCAAATTAGCTGTAATGTTTAATACAATACATCCTTATGCGATGTCTGATTTTTTAAATACTTTTTAAAAGCATTTAAAAAAAAAAGCTCCTATTTTTTTTTTGTATTTGTATTTTGTTGTATTAGAAAGGTAATCGAAATGTACTTATTAAACCACAATAAACTGAGCTAAACTGAACTGAACTTAATCTTTAAAAACTGAACTACACTATTTCATTTTACTATGATCTTTTATGTGAAGCTGCTTTGACACAATCTACATTGTAAAAGCGCTATACAAATAAAGCTGAATTGAAATGAATTTACTAAAACATAAGTTCTGAAAACTTTTCACATAGCAACACAGGAGTGAATATGTAAATATTATACCTGCAAAGGACTTCCTATGGGTCTGCGGGGCAACTGGGCAGCTTTGTGTCCGTCCTCAGTCTTCTCTGTGTTGGGAAGCATCAGCACAGAGCTAGTCAGCAGATCCTATAAAAACACAACCGTCAAACATCAAAATAATGCTGACAACTGTAGCATTCGTCGTATAAAAGCGTAACGAAGATACTCACAGGCATGTCGTGGGCGGGGCCATTAGAAGGGAACAGCTGAGTGTGGAGATCTTGCCCCTCCCACTGAAGACACACTGACTCCACCTACAAATCCAAAAGATTGACAATTATTACAACAGATCTTTGACTATACCGGGCATAATTTACAGTACTTTTACAATCTCACAATTCACAGCCTCACTCTGATGGAGTTTGACTGCATGCTGATATTACTGACAAATTCAAATCGCAACGTACAGACAAGGCGTTTTTACATTTGTGCTATTTGAATATCAAATTCAAATGAAGGGGCCTGCATTCAGCTGAACTCACCTCCTGTTTGATCTTTTTCAGAGGGGGCTGGTCTAGATGCACCCCTCCAACACTGATCTCACACTCCTGGGGCTCTTGTTTAATCGTGCCGACCACTCCAGAGTCCAGCGAAGGACTGTGGACCTGCAACCAGAATACAGACTTGAATAAAACATGTCAATGTAGTTAAGCATAATGTGGCATAAGCAAAATGGTTTCTGTTATTAGAGGGTTCATTTGTTGTATGATATTGGATATTTCATTTCACCTAGTATAACATTTAGATTACCTCATCTAGTGATTGCTTTTGGAAATCCCAAAGTTATTAATAATATTTTATAGTGTTCTACAGTTTCATATTGTATATCCTGTTGAAATGTCTGCTTGTTTAGTCATTGTTGGTGTTTTCTGCAAGTACATTGCCTTTATTGTATAGATTTGTATAGATTTTGTTATCATATATATATATATATATATATATATATATATATATATATATATATATATATATATATATATATATATATATATATATATACACACACACACGTATTTTATTTTTATTTTTATTTTTTTTATATTTAAATGACAATGATAATAATATATCAAATAATTTTAAATCATGTTCTTTGAAAATAATTTAATAACATTTGAATAATATTTAAGACAGTTTTTTTATGCAAACAGTCCCGGGATATTTGATTCGTGTTACATATTTGTGTTATTTAAACTGTATTTTAAATTATTCAGATGGAAATACACTGGTAATATTTTACCACGACATTTTCCATTATTTCTATGGAGTTTTCTTTACAATGTAAATTCATTTAGATTTTTTATGTATATTTTTCCTCTGGGTGCTTCGGTTTCCCCCACAGTCCAAAGACGTGGTATAGGTGAATTGAATAAGTTAAACTGGCTGTAGTGTATGTGTGTGAATGCAAAAGTGTATGGGTGTTTCTCTGTGTCGGTTTGCGGCTGGAAGGGCATCCGCTATGTAAAGCATATGCTAGATAAGTTGGTGGTTCATTCTGCTGTGGCGACCCCTGGTAATAACGGAACTAATAATAGTAACGACAATAATCTTGCAAGTTAGTTTATTTCATGCTATTTATAATAATAATTTATTCAATTTTAATGGTTATATTTAAAATATAGATATTTTATGTAATTGTTATGTAAAAATTTATTTTATCCTATTGTAAAATTATGTGTATATACTGTGTATTTATTTGTGTTCTCAAAAAAAAAAAAAAAAGTCTTACCCTCTTCAGTGGTCCGTATTTGCTGTCCTGCATTGTCAGTGTGGATTTGAATGGAGTGGGTGTGCGAGGAGAACACTCCATGATCGAACGCCTCAGGTTGGGAGTTCGGAACCTAAAAATGGCCATATATACATTATCACTTAACCACTGTCTCATTACCATCATCTTTAACAGAGGGGTCTAAAGGGCCAGTTTCCTGCATAGTTTAACTCCAACTTTCTTCAACACACCTGCCTGGAATTTTCTAGTATACCTAGAAAGAACTTGATAGGCTGGTTCAGATGTGTTTAAATGAGGTTGGAACTAAAATATGCAAGACACCGGCCCCCCAGGACTGAGTTTGAACACCCCTGATCTATAACCTCAGTAATTCCATCTCTATAGGAGATCCTAATTATAAATGATATCAAAAAGGGCACTTACAGCTCATTTTCCTTCTGAGGTCGAAGAGCAAGGTCTTGCTGCAGTGCTTTCTGGGAGCAGACCGGCGATGGCGTGACTGGTATATTTTGACTGTCTGAATCGGGACTCACTGAAGCATTAAAGAACTGCAAACAGAAGAAAGGAAGAAAACAATCAGATATTAAACTGTAAACCACATAATTAACATTCAGAGGTGTAGGAGGACCTGCAAATGAGGTCAGAATCAGCATAAATTCACACATAAGTGTCAGTAAACAGTTTTGATACTATTAGACTAGGTTAAAAGCAAGTTAAGCTATTGTATGATTAGAGCATACCAGCATGTAATGAAGAACATTATAACTAAGTGCAACAATAACAGCTATAAGAGGAAATGAAAAGTGTAATCGCATGCTGAGAATCATACACCAATCACCCAGTGCTCATTAGACATTCATTTCATTTAAGAAAGCAACACAGCGGTCCTTCGTGCAAGATATAGTATATCTTAGTAGTATATAGAGTATATTAGTATCTAATATTCAAGTCAAACACTATCTTTAGTGTTTGACTGATGTACTGAAAACAACAGAGCAAAATCAATACAGTCATACCAAAGAGATAAAAGTGTTAAAGCATCATAAAAGTGTAGCACTAATAGCTGAGGTGATACATTTAATATGTTAAAAGCGTTCATGTTGGCTATAAATGCGATTTAGTATGTCAACGCAACCTTTTGATGAATCCTACGCATGTTGACTAATGCACACTGATTCGTATTAGAGTGAACAGATTAATTCAGAGTCATTTGGGTGACTCAATGCGGTTTTCAGACTACCTGAGTGGGAGAAAAAGGCAGGTGTCTGACGGATGAATATTTGGGCGTTGAGCAAAGAAAAGTGGGGGCACTTCTGTTGCCGTTGTTTGCAGGCGAACCCTGACCGGTTTGGCACTCCGTTTTAGGGTGTTTGTTGGCCCAGACTGATGGGGCCTATGAAAATGAAGGAGGATACTTCACCCAAAGAGATAGTTCACCAAAAATGGATAAATGCTCAGTGTTTACACGCCTTTCGTGTGGTTTCAAAACACTTAGGAGTTTCTTTCTTCTGCTGAACACTAAAGAAGATGAGCTGAAAACCTGTAACCATTGAGTAGTATGTTGGAAATCAAATACTATGGAAGTCAAAGGTTACAAGTTTTCAACTTTCTTCAAAATACCTTCTCTTTTGTTTAATAGGAGAAAGAAACTCAAGTGAAAGGTGAGTAAATGATGACAGAATTTTTAGTTTTTGAGTGAACTATCCCTTTAACGCTAGATGCTAGCTGATGAATACATGGTCACTGTTCATTTTAGATGAACTTACCGAATCAATAGCATCGATAAACTCTGGTAAAGTGGAGCTGGAGTCGTTATTTGGGCTGTTTGTGTTGCCATGTGCGCTTTCTTCAGGAAGGCATCCTTGCTCTAGGGATGGAGCCGGGACTGAAACAACAATGCCAACCGAACTGTCCGCCAAAGAGCCTCTGTTCCAGCCACCGTAGCCGTTCATGGAGATCTGGGTGGGGGAACAAAAAAAGAGCAAAATTAAGCGAAAGAAAGAGAGGAATGCATGCAGGAAAAGCGGTCAGAGAGAAAGGGAACTTGTCGAGTTGAATGATGTGAAGGGTTGGGAGGGGGTTCTCAGTTGCACAAGGAGTTAAACAGAGCTTGTGGTGTGATAAGGTGCAATTGCATCATTTAGCCAAGCAGTTGAAGCATGTGAAATAGACCCCCAGATGCTTCCTCCAATTAAACACACACACACACGCACAGAGAGACACACTTACTGGTAGTGCCTGTTGTCCCTTCAGCTCGTTTTCTGTTGACATCAACAGCATCTCGATTTCTTTCACCCTCTTTTCTTTTTCGGGGTCCTCGTCGCTGTAGTGTCTCTATGTGAGATGAGAGCAAAGTAAATTCAGTGTTTGTTTATTAAGCTCAAATTGTGATTATAAATGGGAAAAATGACATGAAAGCGTGTATTTTTTGAGGGATTCACATAAAAAATATCTGTTTAATAAATGTGTTGCATATGTACTGCATGAGTTTTTTATGGCATGTATTTTAACAGAACTCTCATGTTAATAAGAAAAACTTTATTTGATCAAAAAGGACAATAAAATAACATATTTTTGAAGGATTCACACTCTAAAACAGATAGTGTAGACTGGTATAGCTAGTTTCCTGAATAACCTGAATCAGTATAATGGATTTGTTGTATATATCCTGTATGAATGTTTTATATTTTGGAAAGAAGTATCTTATCCTCAGTGAGGATGAATTTATTTGATCAAAAATGACAATACAAGAGGAATTTAAATAATCTGTTTTACGTTTATTTGTACTAATAAAGATGCATTTATTTGATCAGAAAGGATAATAAGAAGGTATAAAATGGTAAACGGAATTCGAAATGACTCCAAGCTTCAGTGTCATGTGATCTTTCAGAATTCATCATAAAATATTTCTTTATCAACACTGAAATGAAAACAGTTGTGTTGCTTGAACATTTTGTGAAGTATCTTAAAACAGCATTTATCTGAAAACAACTGCTTTAATGCATTCCTGCTAAATTAAACTACAAAACAAATCTGATCATTGGTTACCTGGATAGCAGCAGTGCCATGTTGTGGAAAGTTCAAGATGTTTAACTGGAGAGCAAGTGGAAATGGCACCTGAACATGAGAAAAAGAAAAACAGTATTCATATAAGCTGACTAACAATGGTGTTGTTTTAATAGGTAAACATAGGCTACCTACCCGTGATGATTCAGTGTAGTATGGATACTGATTGCTCATGGAGGAGGCAGGCATGGATGTGTTGCTTGGTGTGTGATTGTAGTTCAGGAGGTGAGGTTTAGAGTAGCTGTTGTTTAGCGGAGTTGGGCTGACTTTAGCAGCGTGCTGCAAATAACCTTCTTGCTCCACTTTCCGCCGCATAGTGGAGTTCCAGTGATTCTTGATGGCATTATCGGTTCTGTTGATGAGAGGACGATAAGAGATTGTCATCATCACATATAAACATATACAATAAGAGTAATTAAAGGGATCGTTTACAGATTTTTTTTTATTTACTCACTATTTACTCACCCTCAAGTTCTTCCAAACTTTTAAAACTTTCTGTTGAACATAATAGAAGTTACTCCAAGGAGAGCTGGAAACCTGTAACCATTGACTTCCATAGTAGAAAAAACTTACTATGGAAATCAATGGTTACAGGTTTTAGCATTCTTCAAAGTATCTTCCTTTGTGTCTAACAGAATAAAGAAACTCAAATAGGTGTGGAAAGAGTGAAGGATGAGAAAATAGTTCATTTTTGGGTGAACTATCCCTTTTAGCAGCATTCATTTACCTTCCCGGAAGTAACTTGGCAATCTCGGCCCATCGGTTTCCAAGTTTCTCATGCGCCTGGTAAATGATTTGATCTTCTTCCTCAGTCCAGGACGTCTTCTTCACCTCAGGGTTTAGATGGTTGTGCCAGCGCTCTCTACACTGCTTTCCGATTCGCCCCTTTAAATGCTTTGCGATTACTGACCAACGTTTGGGGCCGTACTTCTGCACCAACTCAATCACCTGAAACCATTAGGCCAGAAAAGCATGCATTAGAAGTGGAAAGAATTAGAGGAGGAGGCCAGAACCAGCCCAGAGAGAAAGGGAACTAACATTGCATAAGTGTTTTAGGATTGCACACAGATACAGATAGTGGTATTATGCTGAATATCTGCTAAATACACCTGCTAATGACTTCTGCTGGGTCGTAAAAATGACGATAAAATGGAGAAACACCTGGTCTCCCCAGTTAATCATTACAACACAACACCCGCACAATGGATCTTTATTTTCCCCCTCAGCTTCTTTTGGTTGCATGTGAATTTGTTGGTTTGTGTAATGCAATCCTGTGGCTTATTTTGGTTATCTGAGGTAACATTTTGGTTGTGGTATGGTTATTTTGTGCTGGATTTCATTCTCACCCGTTGGTCTTCTTCTTTAGTCCATGGTCCTTTAATGAGTTCAGGGTTGAGGACTTTCTGCCAACGATGCTGGCATTGAACATCTGTTCGATTCTGTGAAACATACACAAGAACAGTTAGATAAACAGAGAATGGAAACTAAAGTTGGGTTGTCAATGTGGCGTGTGACTTGAATTAAAGTAAATTGTTGTGTTTAATAAGAGTACAATGTTCTGTGCATGGGATGCCAGGTGTTTCGGAAACCCCACAGAGAGAGTGAATCAGAAATGAAACAGCTTTAGTTTCTGATTCTTGTTCATGTGTTGAAATTGCCACGCAGCGATCACTGTCTAGAGTGTATGCGAGTTGTGTTTGTGCCTGTGAAACTGTATGCATATGTTTCTACCTTGCAGTGCACATTTGTATGTGTGTGTTTTTTGTACATCCGTGTGTGTATGCAGGTGCACAGTGGATTCTGAAACCTTGCCATTCCCCCCCCCCTTAACCCCCCATCTGACTCTGTTCCAAACTAGGCCAACCAATGAGGAATACCCAATTATGCAAAATCCTCCAAAACGTGCACACACTTCTGCAGTACCTGATCCTTTGGCTATTCACATGCAAATTCTCATCTATAAAACACCACACCTAATCACATAACCTAATCTAACCCCCTAAAGCCTAAATACACAAGCCACATTCGTACACACACACACACACACACTTTATCCCAAAATCATAGACACAAACACACATACTCACCGGTAGAAAGCTGGCGATGACTTTCCAGTCTTCAGAACCATGATGCTCTACCAGCCTCTTTAACTTTTCATCCTGTAAATAGTAGGCATTCAACAGTCAAGACTTGGGTGCATAATTATTAAACAAATAATACATAGTCAGTGTTCCTTTAAATTAACACCTCACAAAGGAGTTAGCAGTTTAACTACAGGTAAAAACAGAGTGATTTATTTGTTAAGGAATGCACAAGATACAGTATGAAACAAAAACAACCTAAAAACTATTCCTAAACATTTGAAAGTCAAAGCAATGCAAAAATAGAGCAAATACACTAACAATTATTAAACTGAATATTAATACATGTGGTATTATATATTTAATTTATTTATATATTTTTAAATATTTACCAAATTATGTTTAACAGAGCAAGGAAAATTTTAAAGTATGTCTGATAATATTTTCTTCTGGAGAAAGTCTTATTTGTTTTTTTTAACTATAATTTTCTTTTTTTAAAACTATTTTAAGGTCAAAATTATTATTATTAGCCACTTTAAGCCATTTTTTTTGCGATAGTCTACAGAACAAACCATCATTATACAATAACTTGCCTAATTACCTTATCCTGCCTAGTTAACCTAATTAACCTAGTTAAGCCTTTAAATGTCACTTGAAGCTGTATAGAAGTGTCTTGAAAAATATCTAGTAAAATATTATTTACTGGCATCATGGCAAAGATAATATAAATCAGTTATTAGAGATGAGTTATTAAAACTATTACGTTTAGAAATGTGTTGGAAAAATCTCCTTGAAACAGAAATTGGGAAAAAATAAACAGGGGGGCTAATAATTCAAATATAGATTACAGATTTTTTTTTGTATTATATATAACATTTAGATGTAAAAATAAGGGAGTTATGAATTAAATTCAAATAGGCCTATTATAACATAAAATACAGTATTTCTGACAAATTTTCTTTATAATCTGAGTTTACAGTATTGCAATACAACTTGGTATCATGATACTATAGCTGGTATAGTATCATAAGATTTATTAATAATATTGCGAAAATTAATAATATTACAAAAATAATATTGTGTGTAAGTATATATAATTTACTTATATTTGCAATTGGTCAAAATGCTGTTAGCAAATATAGATCATTGTTACTATATCTTTATAATATAGATGCTATTATATATCTGTAATTAAATATAGATCAAAGTGTTAAACTACTACAACAGCACAAAAATAACACTTAAACAAAGGCAAAGAGCAGTTTTCTGTACCTCCTCACGGGTCCAGCGTGTCTTGCCGAGGTGGCGTTTTCCTGTCTTGGCATGAGGACCATCATAGTCATGATCATAAATCTCCACATCATCATCATCTTCGTCGCTACTGTAAACACTGAGGGGGAGAGAAATGATCAACTGTGAGATAAAGAGAGTAAGGTATCAAAGAGAGGGTGAGTGGTGTGGGGGGGGGGGGGATAATAAAACAGCAAACAAAGGGTAAATATAGAATAAATAATAGAGGCAGCACTAATAAGAGGAGTGGGGAGGAATCTTCATGAACCAGATGTGTGTTGGTGTTGGTGACATACACAAATAGCACCCTTTCACCTCCATACATCTATCACGCGTTATAGAAAAATTAAGCGATAACACAGTCAACACAAAACTGGAGTGGATGAACCAGTACAGCCGGCAGGTTAGGGTGCAGGGGGGACACGCTCAGAAACCTGTTCTGGTGTTTTTGGTTTCCACAGAAACAGCAAGCGTGTGCGTGGACTGGCACTGTTTCATGATAGAAGCGTGTTTAGACCTGCACAGGTACTGTCAAAACCATCTCACCTGGCCGGCTCTGGGCCAATCAGGGTTGAGCACAAGCAGACGTGGAGAACAATGTTCCCCTTGCCTTTGTGCCACAGGTGTATGTGTATGTACTTTTAAATCTCATGTTTATCCTTAATGCGAGTACTCAAAACAAAAGATAAGGATGATAGCTCGCTGCATTGATTACAAGTGTTTACACTGAAATGTAAAACTCAGAACGCACCTAGTCCAAGCAAATATGTAGTCAAATATATGGTTTCATCTTTAGTGTGCGCTGAGTAACTGTACTGTGACTTTAAATACCTGTCAAAATAGTCTCACTGTGGCTGAAAACTAATTCAGAGGAATTTTTGAGTAGTTTATTATTAGCTTAAGTGACAAATACAACGAAATACTCTCACTTTTAACCCGTTGTGTGAACTTAATATACATTAAAGTGAATTTAGCTAACTGTAAACGCTCCAAAATTTGAAGTAAACTTAAAAAGACAAAATTAACCTGCTGAACTTATAGTTTTGTTTCATCTTTTATCGTAATATTTCATCAAAAGGAAACAGGCAGAATGACAGCCGCAGTCTCCATTTACTTGAATAGAAACAAGATGCAGTGAAAGTGAATGGCTCCCGAGACTGTCAGACCCTCACTCGCATTCTGCCTCATTTTCATTTATTTAATTTTGTTCGACGCTAAAGTTACACCAGTTTAAGATCAGCATGAGGGTGTGTGAACGATGACAGCATTTCATGTAGGGTCGAACTATCCCTTTAAGACTATAATACCACGCTAGTTATTACAACCGACAAATGTAAAGCGGATTTAGAAAACTCAGTGATTATAATCCATCCGGCTCACGTGTAATCTCAAAATTAATCCAAACGATATAATTCAGAGCCATTTCCAAAAAAAGAGTAAAACTCAGTTAGTAGAAATAGTACGCGAACACACCGAGATGTTTTTGGCAATCGCCCGCTATTTTTCAACTACGCTACACAGCCGCTGACATTGCGGCTCTCCTCTGTTGCTTCTGAATCTAAATGAGTGTTCTTCTTTTTGGGGAAGTACCGAATCAAACCTTAACCTGTCCAGCGGACTCGCACGCGCAGGTGAATGAATGAAAATGTAAATGAACGCGAGCGCGAGACCACCGCGCGCGGGCGCGAGCGGAGAGCGCACATGCCATCCACCTGTTCAGCGCGCGCGGCCACAACAAATGCCAGTCCTCGCAGACTAAGATGCGTGCGATTATAAAAATGCAACAAAGCTCTCATTTTGAGCATGCCTTTTCTGAAATACAATGTTCTTAGGACAAGCCGTTTATACGTGTGTACATATATATACCTCCATGTGGCTGTGGAGCGCATTCTCACAGTATAAGGAAATACATGCGCGAAAGTTTTCATCATAATGCATAAGTTTTAAAACTCACCTGTGTCTGTGCCGCCTCGCCATCCCGCTGTTCGAGAGGAAGGTAGAGATGTGATGGTGAGTGCGCTCGGCTCAAGTGTGCTAAGGTGGAGTGCTGTCAGCTCCTCTTCGAGGAGGAAGTGCTGATATTAAGCTCTCTAGTGGAGTGTGCGATATTGTAAACAGATCCATCAGACAAAGCTGGGCTGTCTTTCTCCCTCCCGCTAAATTTGGCGCCTCGGGTCTTGCGCATGCGCACCATCCGCTCGACTATTCACTGAGAAGAGCGCCTTTTGAGCAAGAGGTCCGCGCTAATCGTCCACTGTTGTGCTTTTGGAACAATTATATTGTGTTTTTGGAGGTAAAAAGGCAGGGAGGGGTGGCAGCGCGTTTCTTGGAGGACAATGTGGACTCTGAGTGGGAGTGAAAGTTTGGCAAACAAGGAGAAACAGAGCGTGAGGGGGTCCGGGCATCCTCTCTCGAGTTTATCGCTGTTTCTGCGGTACTGAAGCTGCTGTACTCTAATGAGGGATGGTGAGAAAAACTGGCTTGTGGTTCCAGTCGCGACTCCCTTTAACAAATTCAGTTAGATTTTAAAATAATATTTAAAACGGTTTAAATTATGTTTGTTAAAATTAATAACAATTATTATTCGTTTTAAATAATCAACTAAATGTGTAATAAATTAATCTAAATGTTACATTTTCGTGGCTTTTTAATAAAAGAAATGCAAATCAGTAATTACAAACTTCAAACATATAAAACAACGTGGTAGATGTAGCCTAGACATATTTTTCAAAATACCACTATTTATAACAAAACTGATTACACAACTTTAACACATCATATTTATAAATAAGCTACTACTAATGCGCTGAAATAACCAGCTAATACAGAAATGTTTGGCCTTTGTCTACTTCCAAGCAAGAGAACCAAACTTCAAGTGTTGTACACATCAATGGGACATACGGAAAGTATTATGGGATGTTTTGGTTTCTTTTTAAGTAGGACATAAGGTAATAATTGATTCGCTGTGTCACTAACAAGAATCAGCTCATAAGAGTCATTTGCTCGAGTTGGTCGACACAGTGACGCGGCTGAAGGCTGTGTGTATTTGATTCCATAAAAGAACCGGATCATAAGAGTCATTTGTCAGAGGTTCGAACTGCTATCCGTGTATCGAAATGTGAATCCAGTAGTGTTGCGCTTAAATATCTGTGCAGAATTTTCTTTCTTCTGCGAAGCTATTCAAACGCAAAACAACCGCTGAGCCGTACAGATAAACTTTTCAAAAACATTATTTCGATTGGGGCAGTTTTTAAAGTTCCCCATTCCTAAATGCACGTTTTCCTTTATGGAGAGACAGTTACGCTGAAAACCCTGTGTCATCGTTAATTTCCTGTGAATCATTTTAATAAACTACGTTTTCCAGAATTCTCGCATTCATTGGGTTGCAACAGTTTCGCTTTTCCTTTTCCAGAAATGTTCCACTTGGTTGCTTATGAATTTCACTTTGCGTCGAGGAACAGTGTTACACAATACAGAATGTAAAGCACATTTTGTTACTGAATTTCACGGTCAGGTCTGGACGGAAAAGTAGAGCAGCTTGTTTAAGTTCTTCTCCGACATGTCCAACCTGTTGCCATGTGATAGTATACGTAATTGCAGAATAACCAAAAGTAACCAGCAAACTTTCTCTGTCACAACACACCCATGCTGGCTGTGGTCTATATAATTTGTTTTATAGGTTGTCTGCCGATTGCACTCACTTGGCTGACATGTTGTGACCGTCACTTATCATTTCGGTCAGCGTGAGCCATTGTTTCTGACCACTGACGCTCATGCACGTGCTCAGCAGAGCTCGCAGCTCGTGAACGCGCATCTGTTGTGTCTGCGCGCTAGCTGGCGCGCTCATCCATCCATTGCAGAACAAGGAGGGGTTATCACTGGGGGTGCTTCATTAAAAAAAGAAAACACTTAGTCGCCATTTTCTTTCCCAAGTACACTTGTCTATGCAACAGATAATGATTTATGACTTAGTCATATCTCAACACACATTATAACAATTTTCTGTTTTATGACAACATAAATCCACATTAACATATGAATTACATTGCACAGATAATAAAAAAGTAAATAAAAAAGTTGCTCACAGCAGGAAAGTTGCTGGTTCGAGCAACGGCTGCGTCAGTTGCCATTTCTGTGTGGAGTTTGCATGTTCTCTTCATGTTCGCGTGGGTTTCTCCTGGGTGCTCTGGTTTCCCCTACAGTCCAAAGACATGCGCTATAGGTGAATTGATTAAACTAAATTGGCCATAGTGTATGAGTGTGTGTGTGTGTGTGTGTGTGGGTGTGTGAATGAATGTGAGAGTGTATGGGTATTTTCCAGTACTGGGTTGCAGCTGGAAGGGCACCCGCTGTGTAAAACATATGCTGGATAAGTTGGCGGTTCATTCCGCAGTGACGACCCATGATGAATAAAGGGTCTAAGCTGAAGAAAATTATTGAATGAATAATTGACTGAAGAATGTGACAGTTGACCAATCAGACGATTAGCAAATTACAACTGAAGTATAGCTGAAATACAGAATTATTGAAGACTTGCTCAAATGGAAAGTCCCTATGACATGACTGTTGTTCAGTATTAGTTGTTCAAACTAATTTTGATGAATAATTGATGGATGACAACTGTTTTAACCCTGTTGCCTCAAATAGTGTTTGAGTAAACATCAATTGCACAAGGAGAATCACTCAATGCAGATGCATGTGTGCAGCAATGTAAAAGTGCACAGTTTTCCATTGCATCATAGTTGTGACCTCAAAATATTTGTGAGTCAGTCTGGAAACAAATACCACACAGAGACATGCATTGATGTGTGAGACAGAGACTGACCTCTGTTTAAGGCCTAATTAAAATAATAAATGTTATATCTGTTTTTCCTGACATGATACTGCCGCCGACACATACTGTGGGTAACACATTTTAGAAAGTGGCATGAATGAAACATCCCCCACCGCACACACATACCACACTGAAGGTGAATCATGGGTCAATCAAATGTTTATTTATATCTGGATGCTACCTCATAATTATATTACCTATCAGAAATGTTAAATTACATCAAACATAGTGGCTTGATGCGTTGGTTTATATAGGCTCAGGGGTTGGGTTAGTAGTGAACCATCATGTTTTTATTGTTTGTTTGTTTCCCAAAGGCAACATATTGTCATAGAAATCACATTATGTCCAAATTAAATCACTAATACATTGTGAAGTAGTTAAAAATAAAAAATTATGAGACTTGCTTTTTTGCACATGGAAAGAATCCTCTACCCATGTAATGCTCAAGCGCTATCATCACAGTATGAAACTATTTGGTTGTTTGGCACATTGGTGTTTTTTTCATGCATGCATTTCATGAAATCTGTTTACATCCCACTTGCATGTGAGAAAAAAATCTGAACTAACTCACATTTGGGTTTATATATCACAATTCTGAAGTCATGAAGGTTATTTGTGAATTTTTATCTCACAATACTGACTTCCTTTCACAACTTAAAGATATCTAAACATTCAGATTTTATCTTAGAAATGTGATTTCATGTTTCACAACTGATTTTAGCCTTCTCGTAATTCTAACTTCTTGTAATTTTGCCTTTTTAAAGAAGTGCAATTTAAATAGTTTTTCTCCCTCTAAAAGTTGTTTTCATATGAATAAGATACAAAATCACGATCTTTTAAAATAAAGATATAAAGTTGCTTTTTCTGCACATGGAAAGAACCCCTCCCACCCATGTCATCACAACCCACTCTGTAGACTTGATATATCTGGGTCACTCAAAGTAAGCATGAAGCAATGAAGCATCTGTATGTCTGTAGTGCTGAATGTGTTTGTTTTAAGTTAAATTTAGACATGTCAAAGTTAAATGTCATGCAGATGTGAATGAATTTAGCACAAACAGTATCAGATTAGTGACTGTGGGGATTCTAGCTATCTGTATGCTGTGAAACAAAATAATTACATTCATTACCTTTGGCATTCCTAACATGTAGATAATCTAATGCAGCATGTACCAAATATCTTCTGAAGTTTCATGCAGCAGCTTGAAAGTGTCATTCAGAAAATGCGACTGGGGAACTAACTTCATTTTTCTCCATAACTTTAGGTCATCGTGAATTATTAAAACTGAAAGATCAAGATCCTTCTAAAAATCTGATACAGCAGAGAGGAGGTGAGAGATTGAAGGTGGTTTCCAGAAGTAGGCTTTGCAGCTGTAGAGTCTTGTGTTCCAAGGAGAGATAAATCTTACAGGGGATTTTCTTTTTCTCCACTTAGGCAGATGGAGGTCAAAAGACCAATTAAACACATGACAATATATGTACAGTGTTTAGGCTACCTGTACTTGGAAAACCCATTGTCAGTGGTTCCCCAACTGTCATGCAACTGTAATTCGTCATAAATGTACTTAACACTTTTTTTGCATTATGTCATATGTTTTATGTCATACTTGTTAATAATATTCGCAATATTTTAATTATTTTCTTACAAAACTTTCTTTCCTGCAAACAATTTTGAGTTTAATAGACGTCTAATAGACATCTAAACGTAGACAGCTTGGCTAAAACAAGGCTGAAGTTATTGAGGTAAAGTTGGTTTAATATTCGTAAATTCTGACTTTTTCCTTAATAAAACTTTTACAAAATATTCTTTGCCAATTTTTAATAGTGAAATCATAATATCATCCAATGACAATCAAAGTACAACATTGTTTACAGTCAAATAAATGGTGTTAATGTTGTTTTAAATATATTTACATGTGATTTCAGACCTAATATTCAAAGAACCATGTTAAACAATATAGGGAGCATTTCACAAGTTGCCACTGAACGAATGTGTGAATATAAGACTAACTTTACCTCAATGCTAAACTTGGGCTGTCAGTGAAAATCTACACATCTAAGAATAGCCCAAAACTAGACTAGTTGTCAAATAGACAGATTAGATAGAATATATGTGTAGTCATTCATTTCTGTTTATTTGAAAGTGTTGGCCTAGTGGCCGATTTTAACTAACAGCCCAAATTTAGCCTTGTTTTAGCCGAGACGACTATGTTTAGACGCCTATTAGACATCTTTTAAAAACAAAAATGCTTGCTGGGTTTCTTCTTCACAAAACAGACTGTTATACTATTCCTATTACTAAATAGTATTACATACTATTTTCTCATCCGTATAAATACTAGCTAATAGCTAACATTTTGGTAAAATGTAGATACTAAAATGTTTAATAACGAATATGAATTAATATCTAACGTTACTTTGGATTGTTTTAGCATCTTTTCAGAACTCTACATTTGTTTTTTTGTTTTTGTCCCAGTGTCTTCTTACTGCGCATGCGTGTCACTCCTGTGATGGCCGTCAAACATGGCGGCTGTGGAGTAAGACGCATGTCTAAACTTTACACTGACAATTAATTTCCAGCCTCGCGTACTTTGTTTACGTGAAAGAAAGCCGTCGAACAAAAAATGTCCCGCCACAGGAATGTCCGAGGTTATAACTACGACGAAGGTATCGACGGCAAATGCTATATGTATTCGCTTTTCTGTAAATGGGCCTGTGTGTTTGCTAGTTAGCTGGTTTATTTATACATAGATCATCGCTGCAGATCATGATAGACTGCTGTCGTGTCACTATTACAGATGGTAACAGCTGCTCTGTTTACCTGGCCACAAGTTTTGTGCGTTTAAACGCTGAATAATAGTATTTATTGATAATAAAAATGGACAGTAGTTTCAATACCATCTTACATTTGTATTTCTGTATTATTTGGTTATCACAGATCAGATGCTCAGCTAATAGGAAAGTAAAGTAACAGCTGGTTTGTTTTTCTTGTTAAGATTCATGCTATTTGTGCCCAGAATGAGTGTTTTGACTTACTTTTTTGTTATTAAGTGCTTTTGTATTGATTCAGATGGTGTGGCTGACTAAGCAAAGCTTTTTCTGGTCACATCAATGCACTTGTGTTGGTTGACGCATTTGGAGTTTTGTCTGTTTCTCTCACTTTCATAGACTTTGAAGATGATGACATGTATGGACAGTCAGTGGAAGATGACTATTGCATCTCTCCAGCCACTGGTTTGTGTTTTCATATAAGTTGCTTGTGTAAAAAAAAAACTTCTAATTTCTTATTAGAAGATACCTGGCCGTTCAAATCACTCATAAATGCCAAATTGTGAAATAGTATTTGCAGATTTATTAGATATTGATTCCCTTTAGATGATACTTTTCGTATGATTTTGAGCTATGCTATTTTATATGCTATATGCTTTATACTATACTATATTATATTGATAAAATATTTGATTTATATACGTCGTTTGTAATGACTTTAAAAATCTTACATTCATATTCTTTAATTTATCAATTTCTACACTATGTAAGTGTTAAGGTTAGCATTGTCTGTTACTGAGATGTTTACGGGTCATTTTTCTGTAGCCGCACAGTTTATCTATTCGCGTCAAGATTCGAGGCAAGCTCGGCATGTGGAGACTGTGGAGGAGGCAGAGTATGAAGAGGAAGAAGAGGAGATGCCAACCTCTCCCACCATGACAAGCACACTAGATTCACTACAACAAGGTACATGGTGAAGAAATTAAATGGAGAGTTTACCCATAAATAAACATTCGCCATTAATTATCTCATCCTCAGGTCATCCAAGATGTAGGTAATATTTAAATTGTATAGAACTTTATGAAAGATGTAAACTATGATTCTGTGTCAATGGAAGTCTAAACATAAAAAAATGTATTTGTATTATTTCTAGAAAAAGAAAACATCACTACAACTTCTGAAAGTGAACAGCCATGTTTTACCGTTGCATAAAACCAAATAGAAATTGTAACAATGTAAACAAACAAATATAGATTAAATAAGTAGGCCTGTCACTATCCACTTGTTAAGTGTGAGGCATGCAAAGTGGCTTCCGGGTCCAAGTGCTATCAAACTGTATGGGAAGACTCATCAAATGGTAATAATAAATGTTTACAAAGCGATTGTAATACTTTCAAAAATTTCCATAAATACTTTATATGAATGTATCTATCCATGGCATGCCTAATATCCTTTTGCCAGAAGGTGATACATTTTTAAAAATTGTTAAAATATTGGTATTTTTGATGAAGCAAGTTCAGAGACCGATGTGTAGGACTAAAAGTGGTCATAAACTAATATTTTCTCAATTCAAATAAGTAGCGGCTTGGACCTTGAAACAGTATTTCATACGTCACTGATACATCATGACTTGACCAGCGGATAATCAATATATCGATTTAGCGCACAACACATGGACATGACCTCAGTCCTTTATATATATATATATATATATATATATATATATATATATATATATATATATATATATATATATATATATATATATATTAAAACCAATTCTAGCAACATTTTAGCTGATTGTGCAACATCTCTATATCTATTGGAGGTATCAGCATTAGTATGGTAGCAGCTATCGCATCCTCTGTTACTTTTTACCTTGTACTTTTTTGTTAACATTTACTATTTGTTTGGGATAAGCGTTTTCAAACTCTGATTATATTGCCTAAATTGGTAAAATGACTATAATTAAATTAAATATTCTTAAGAATAAAATGTGTTCTTTGAATGTACTAGCATTGTGATTATATTCAGACCCTCTAGTTTTTCGTGATTCTGATCACTATATCCAATGCAAAATCAACAAAAGGTCGCAAATTTTTGCGATTCTGCAAAATTCTTAAACACAAAATAGTTGCAAAAAATGGAAATAATCTCATAAAACATCATATTCCAAACCATATAATCACATTATATTTATTTCAGTCTGCAATTAATTGTTTTACATCACGTGCGCTGCGCATGCAACATCATGTATTTAAGTGTCTCTTGAAAAATGACATCTCACCTGCACCCTCACAATCACTTCATCACATTACATTACATAGAAGGGGGAGGTGGGGTATTGTTTTGCAGTCTTTGCAGTAAGCAGATAAAGCCAATTTATATGTGAAGCCAATGCAAAGGAACGATTAGACATCCTGTGGCGCAATTTGGGAGTTTTGTGCATTTGCCGCGCATCAGACTGCAAAAATGCAACAGACAAAAAAAGCAAGCAGCTTAGCTTATAATGATGGAGATTGGTTCACAGGTGACGGCCGCTTGACGTGACCGAATTAAAAGACATTATTTGTGCTTTACATGTATGGCTGGTATGATGTTCATCGAATCGATAAACGATTTTGTTAAACTTTTTCCATGCAGTTAACGAGAGAAAACTCTTCCCTGCCATTAAAGAGTTTTGCGACAATCAGTGTTTTAGGTGTAGGGGAAGCCTTAACACATTTCTTATGTGTAAAGTACATGATGTCAGATGCTCCAGGTAGTGAAATCTGAGAGAGAGAAGTTTGTGGATAAAAATAAGAGTTATACAACCTTCCTTTGGCTTAATCCCTACCTTTTTTAATCTCGTCTTGACAAGAGACCAAAAAAAAGAAGCTTTATTTGTATTATTTTTGTCATTGTGTCAGATTACACACCTAACATAGTATGCTACCTAATATGGTAATATTATGTAGTCCTCAAATTTTTGGGAATTACCACCACAAAATCATTTTAATCGCAAGAAATCAAAAAACAAATCGTGAAAAACTAGAAATTCTTTATACTGTCATTCTTGCATTTTGTAATGAGTGGCATAAAATGCTGTTAAATGACAATAATATTGTTTATCCCAATATAATTTGGTGCTTTATATCATACAAAAAAAAAGGATGTCATGACAGCCCTACAAAAAGTATCACCACAAATTTGCTCCACTGAAAGAATTAAGAACAATCAAGAAAATAAAAGCACCTAAGACAGATTGCAATTACTTCCTTGCTGTCTAATTGTTTTCTTAAAATGGCATAAATGCTTGGTCATGTTTTAGCATCCATACTACAGCCGTTACAGATTTTTGCACAGGAAAACCAGCATGTCCGCTCTGCTTTTTTTTCCGAGATGCGCATTGACATGTAACTGCATTGTGTGATATGTTGAAAAGTATTTCTGAGGGTTTGCTACTGGCAGGAACACCAAGATAATTTTTTTAATGAATCACAAACCATCACGATATGCACATTTACAATATTTTGATCTTTTTTATTTATTACGCATTCCTAAAAGTATCTATCAGATCATAGTGGTGAATAGTCAGTCGTCTGATGCACACACAAACATAATCTTTCTCGTTTGTATGGCATTATCCATATATATATATTTGAAGGTAATGTTATTGTTAGTAAGATTTAGTTGTTTCATTTTGCTATATGAGATTACAGAGAATTGTTGAAATCACTAGGTGTTAATTTTGTTTTTCCTGTGTGTTTTTCTTACTCTCGGAAGGATGTTAACTGTTGACATGAATTATATGAATCCCTAACCACATTTTCAGCTAAAAATCTTTTAACTTCCTTTGCAGAAAAGTCACCTACGTCTTGGATGACATACGAGCGTATAAGTAACAGCAATTTTTCCTGAATTACCCCTACACTGAGAAAAAAAAGATTCAAAGATGATTAATTGGATTTACTAACTTTTTTTTTAAATGTTTGCAAACATCTTATTCGGGACAGAAGTCCCAAATAAGTCCCGAATAAAATAGAAGTTGAACACTACTATATTTAATTTGTTTGATTAAGTTCAGTCCATATAAATTGTTTGCAACAGCTTTTTTCAATGTATAAGATGATTTTAGAGGGGTGACTGGCGAAAAAGTTATACTTGTATACAGGGCTTGACGTTAACCTTTTTGATCACCAGCTACTGTGGCTAGTAGTTTTCGTTGTTGGGTAAATATATTTATGCAGTTATTTGACATTGGCATGCTAAAATTACTTGATTTATGTTATGGGTTATGTTCACATGCCTCCCCGCTTTTTTTAGGGCTCCATTTCCATTTTTTTCTCTGGCCACACTAAACAAATTTATTCCTTGTCACTAATTAAAAAAAATGTCAGAACAAGTTAAATATAGCTGTACACATACACTTTTTGTTCAACAAAAATATTCTAAAAAAACAATTGACCAATTCTCATTTATCTAAAGATATACACAGTAGTTTGTCCATTCTAAATGTCCCAGATCATCAGGTAACTGTAGATAAATAAAGAGTCAATCTCCTATTAAATAATGTTAGTGTAAAGAATGATTATTAAACCATGCTAACAAAAATAACTGCAAGCAAAAGAAAGCTGGTGAAATGACAAGGAACTGATGATCATGCACACACTGTTAATGTTAGGTCCAATAATAATGTTCAAAGAATAATTAAAGTGAAAGCGGCAACCACTGATGCTTACAAAAAAAAATCCAGTGCAGCTATTGGATAATGAGCTGAACTCTCCTTCCTCTCTATGCAGTATTGCATGAACACAATATGCAGCCTATGCTTTGCAGATAAAAGAGGAGAACAAAGTGTCACTGCTTAAACTGTCTCTGAGATGTTTTGCGTTTTTTGGTAATGGATTAATTAATACGCATCAGACTCAGTTTTACGATTTACTATTACGATTTTTAGAAGTTAGTTAATGTAATGTTTATTTTTATTAAAAAGACATTCATATTTTCTGATGTGTTTGAGTTTCCTGTTATTAAGCAATTTATAAGTATCTTTTTGTTATTAGTTACGGCTATTGTTTGGTGCAAAATATTTTGCTATTGAATTAATTTATTTATGAAGTGTTTGTCCATTTGCTCATTGAGTAATTGTGCTGTTGTGTTACTGAGAAACCAGAGGCTTTGATGGACTAACGTATCAATTGGTAGTTTTGTAATTTGTTGGTAGTAAAATATAAAATTTTATGAATATCTACATTACCCTTCTATAGTGTTTTTGGCAGCAGTATACCAAGATAGAGACATTTATGTTCCATTATGAACAGTATTGTTAAATATTATTTCAGTTTATCTACTTGGTATTTTGACATGATTATTTGGTGCGCAGATGGAAAAAAGCTGCATTTTTAAGGAAAACATTATGAATATTTCACTTTTGATCAATATAATGCATGCTTTCTGTTTAAAGGTATGATATATTTCTTCCAGTGTTGCTAACCTTAGATTTTTTTAAAGTGTAGTTTCTCAATAAGACTTTTAATTAGCATAAACAATACTGACAGCAGTATTTGCACTAATGCCATTGTTCATGTAGTCCTCAATAATTGTCCAAAATCCTGAATCAGTTAAGAGAAATCCTAACATAATCCACTGGGATTAGATGTCTTTAATTTATATTTTTTAACAACAGGCCGGTTGTATTCCTGTTTGGATCAGATGAGGACCGTACTGGGAGACTCAATTCCAGACTCCACATTGACTCAGGCAGCTCTTAAATATGACTGTGATCCTCACCGAGCCCTTGATTTCATTCTGAGCGAGAACACCAATACACAAGCCCCTCCTGCCAGAACCAACCCACAGCTGGAGCCTAACACCACAGCTGCACCACAGAAAGGTACACACACACACACACACACACACCCACACCCTTCCTTTTAATACCAGCACACACCACCAAAAAGAAGAAAAAACCCTACACACCCTAATAGCCATTAGCTGTTCTAAACACATCTGTGTCACTTCCATGTAAAAATCTGCCCTCTTACGTATATTTAATCCAAAATGAAAATGAAAGCCACTTCAAGATGACCACGTTGAAAGAAAAAAAAAAAAACATAGTTGGCATTACGTCTCAGGGGAATATGGCAAACTCCAGGGTTTTTCCAAAACTGGGTTTTTTAGTTATAGAATAAGTTTAGCTAAAAACAAATAGATACTAAAACATGAACAATTATAAAGGTACTACAACTAATATATAAGTTTGTTTTGCGGTATTTGTGATTTCAGAGAAGAATTTTTCTCACAAATTTAAATCTTTATAAAAAATAAAACTGAGATACTAAATCTCTAGCCTTTCTCTCTCTTCAATATTTGTGTGTGTGCGTGAATTACTAGTCCCTAACTTCCAGTGTATAACGTATTGCCTTTTTTCTTGCTCTCTCTGTGGTCTCTGCTAACCAATGAACTTTGATCGCCCTCCTCATCATCTTGGTTGCACTCTCTGACTACGATTGGCCCTCGCAAGGTAAGGAGCCTTATTTCCTCTCTTACACAACAGTAATAAGACTGTATCCAGTGCACATTCATGCAAACCCCTAAAACAAAATCCATCATACAACCTCAGTGATCTGTTAGCAGTGCCCGAGCCAAACATGACCAAACCTAAAGCTCAAAATCCTCCCCCTGGTTTTGGAAGTTTGGCAAAAGACCATTTAAAAGGAGTTTCAAGTCACAATTTGGGCAATGGGCAGTCAACTACTGGACAGAGTTCACTTGCTCATCTAATAGCTCAGCATGAGCACAAGCATTCAACTGTTCCTCCTCTAGTTCCCTCCACTGGTCTCTCAACGGATTACACAATTCCCCTCACAACCAGTCCTCTTGGCTCTTTTAATGGTCCGTCTGGCCCACTTTCTACACTTCAGGGTCCCAATGTCCCACCTTTGTCTGTTGGCTCTGCTGCGACTCTCTCTTTAGGATCCTCTGTCCCAGCTGGTCTGGGTGCAACACCTTCCTCATGTCTGCTTACCTGCTCTCTCAGTAATCTAGCACTGCAGGATTCCCAGCGGTCCGCCCCTCTTCCTGTGTCTATAGGAAGTTTGAGCTCTGTCATGCGAGGAAGTGGACCGCTGGGAGTACCAGTGCAGGGAAAAAGCTCTGCAAGCCTTTCATTGGCTGAACTGATTCAGGAGCACCAGGACAGCAGTCCCAAACTCTATGACAGTTTGCCAGGACTCAATATAAGCACAAACAGTTTCCATGTAACTGGTACACAGAACAATGCGCACTCTCAGAAACCTGCCTTGAATATTCCTCCTAGGTTATCAGAGGCTCCATCTTTGTCTGACCTCATGTCCCAACATCAGGCGTCACTTGGGCCACAACTCCCAGCATTAAAGAATGAAAATGGCTCTATTAATGCATTAAGAAAGCCAGCTGTACCTAAACCTCATCCACTAAGCTTAAATCGGAGCGTTGATCTTAGCACGCTGATGTCCAAAACATCTCCCGTCAGTCGTTCTCCAGCTCTTTTGAATTTTACAGAAGAAACGGCTAGTCTGAAAAAGCGTGTGTTTGCTAAACCATCGATCTTTGCATTGGCGATGTGCGTGCCTGTGAGATGCAGTAAGAGTCGGCGAGGTAGAGTTACACACAGCGCTTTCTTATACAGCAGGCAGATGGAGAGAGTGAAAGAACGGGTGCAGTGTGCACCTCTCCATCACATCGAGCCATTTTCTTTCAACACACCCTCTCCGGATGACATCGTCAAAGCCAATCAGAGAAAAGCTTTTACTCGAGACTGAATTTTTATTATTTTCTTCAGGACATTTTAAACGTCTTTTCATGCGTCACTTATGATAATAAATCCAAAAAGAGCAGAGCTGTATCTAGAGGCTGGCAGACTGAACGATCAGTAATAGTGTTATAGAATGCGTTAAATAGATTATGAACATTGGCATATAAACATTAATCATAGGTCAGGTTTTTGTGCATATGAGCAGTGTTATTATTTAAAGCACTTCGACTGCCGATTTATTTAGCTAGCCATTTATTCTTTATACTTTTGTATTTCTTCTTTTTATATTTATTTACAGCTAATCATTACACTGGAAGTATTAACACTTATTTTTTGTCTAAAATATCAGCTCAACCCTCAGCCAATTTGTATTATGCCTTTGATGTTTTTAATTGTGACTCAAATAATTTCAGATTTTTTAAATAATAGTTCATTTAACTAAACATATATTTTTGTACTTGACAGTGTAGATTTTCATGAATTATTGATGAGGTTTTAGTCTGTCGACATAATGGAAAGAAAATGCACAGTAGGAGCACGCAGAGTGCAAAAGGGGGGAAAAAAACAGCAGATTCTCTCTACAGCTGTGTTGCTGCCATTTGAAATGAGGTACGGCGCTGGTTTACCGCAAACACAGAAAGAGGGAAGACATTTTGGGTTTGGGGGGACACCTGGAGTTTTTTCTATTATGTTTTTGACACTGTAAAAGTGCATTTTAGTTATTATAATCAGTATTTCATACCCGCTTGCTGTGCAGTTTTAAGTTGTTTTATAGCACTGATGTACATATATAGACCTAAAGTTTTGTATAAATATTCTGAAATAAAGATTTCCCTGTTTCATTTTTGATACTGATGTTGAGGAGTGCGAGTATGTGGGGGTGGAGGGGAACTTGTTGTTTGCTCACCTTAAAGGGTGTGTTAGCTTTTGGTGTTTATCACTTATGTGTGCGTCTGTGTGTGCGCGCATGTATATGCAAAACAGAGAGTCTTTGTGGCCACATGAAGGTGTTAACACACCCAGATCATATTGGAAGAGATTGTTTGACAGATGCTTTGCTTTCATTGTGGTAGACCAGCCACCTTGGGAGAGGATGCACAGATCTGAAGATGGTCTTCACGCACACACACACACACACACACACACACACACACACACACACACAAACTCTTAATTTAAATGCACATCGCATTACTAGTGTAAGTATCAATGATGACAGTTAATTAACACACAAACTATTTAACAAGCTACTACCAAAATTTAATTGAGCATTAAAGATTTAGAATAAGTTTTAGGATAAGTTTTACAAGGCAACAATTTACTTAAAACTAAAATGTGTTAACTTTTCATTTTGTGTAAAGATGACAACATTGTCAAGATCCAAGAAAAATAACTAAAAATGCTGTATTATGCATGTCAGGCCAGTAGTTGATGTCACTTTGTAATGAAACTGGTAGTAAGGGGTATGTAGGGGAGAGCGGTGACGAAAGTACCATTTTTCATAAAAATCTATTTTTAAAATATAATGTTTTCTACAGAAATATATTTTCGCTGTGGTTACTAACTCATAAGTGTGGTCTGTCAATATCTGCTGAAATTTTGAACAAATGTTTAACAACTTTAAAATTTATTTTACTTTTAAACATAAAAAACTAACACACAGGTGGGTCTAAAGTAACACAACAATATTTGCTAGATTTACTGGCTTAATCTTGTTTAAATATATCTGACTGTGACTTTGCAAAGACATTTTGTTCTTAATTTTGCAAAAAAAATTAAAGCATTTTCATTTTAAATTTCACTTCCATCTAATGTTTTAAAAGCAATTTGACAATGCAAAATGTTAATTTTTTACAAATTGTTGAATGTTTTATTATTATTGGCGATATGCATTAATTTTATAAAACATCTGAATTAAAACACTGCTAACTCTAATTTAGAAGTGACAAATATATTATGGCTGTTAGCAAATAAGTGTTACTTTCGTCCCCACAGGAACTTTTGCCAATTTTTTATTTATTATTTATTTTTGAACATTGTTTATTAGATTTTTCCAAGTCAAACACAAAGCACAACAAAGTACAGAATAATCTAAATATGGTTTATCCCCACACATGCTGCCCTATACATGGCCCAATCCTCCAACCCGTACTGCCACAAATAAACCATAAATAAAATTAAGCAAGAAAACATAAAGTCATGTTCTAAGCATTTTGCCCTGTTATAGCCAAGTAAGAAATGAAGCTGCCCCAGTATTTGACAACAAATCTTGCCACTTTTTCAAATGAAAATTTTTTATCACAAGCATAGTAGATAACACATCTTTAATCCACATGGAAATAGAAGTTGGTTTAGAATTTTAACACCTCAAAGTTATACGTTTTATGGCTGCGAGCAGGACTAGTCTGACAAATCTCAGATTAATGCTTTGTAAATCAAGTAGTGTACTATCTCCTAAGAGGGAAGTCTAGGCTCTGTAGGCAAATTAGTACCTATAACTTTGGCAATAACCTCTAAAACCTCTTCCAATATTCTTTTTAGTCAGGGCAAACCACAACATTTGTAGGAGAGTCCCTCTATCTGCTTTTCATCTTGGACAAAGCTCTGGGTTGGCGCTTTTAAAAGAGTGCAATCTAACTGGAGTATAGTAAACTTTTTGTATCACACTAAATTGGTTAATTTCATGATTACTTTTAAACTGAAAACCTCAGGGATTGCAAACTTAAAGGTGCAGTAGGCGGTTGTCTTCAGAAGCATTTTTTGTTGTGCTGGTTGAAAGTCTTGTCACAGTCTAATAGTAATAATTAAAGTAAATTATCTAAATGTATTTATATGTATTTATATATTTTGGGTAAGGCATAAAACAAAAAATAGTTCATCCAATTAAATAGAGTCGGACCAACATCCCTCATTATTCCGATAAGTTGCCCAATCTGTCTGTCTGCAAATGCAGATTTGAACAACTGCGCAGCCGTTTGAACGCAGCTCCGCCAACCGCCGGCAGGGGAGGGACTGTGATTCAGAGATTTATGCTAAGCTGTTAGCATTGTGGAAGATCACCTACTGCCTCTTTAAGGATGTTTTACTGCACTAAATAACCTGTAGATTGATCATTTGTATGATGCATGAAAAGAGAAACACAACTAGTAATAAGGAAAAAAGAACCTCTACAATAATTTACTTTCTGCTCTTAAAAACTGAAATTCCAACCTTACTGCTGGACACGGCCCCGAAATCAGCTGATGTTTGCCAGCTCCATTACGGGTTTCATGCAGAATGTGCTATAGCCTGGAAAGCAAATGTTGTCAGGGCTTTGTTACTTTCGTCCCCGCTCTCCCCTACTTGATAATGTTTGTCAAGTAATTGTGTGTGATGTCACATTCTTCACAAAATTACATTTTTGAGCTTTTGAACTTGAGACGATAAGGAAATTTATTTTAAATACTTATTCTTTGAAACTCAAATGACTAGTTTTCTGGCTCACAGTTGGTTTTAAATGTTGTTGTGCAAATTAATGTCTTATTGCGTATATTTTCTTTTGGTTGAAATTGTGAAAAATGCAAATTGTCACCGTTTCCTAACCCTCCACTTGTTCCAAACCATTCCGAGTTTCTTTTTTTCTGTTGAACACAATAGAGGATATTCGGAAGAGAGCTGAAAACCTGTAACCATTGACTTCTCTACTAGGAAAAACAAATACTATGGAAGTTATGCTTGCAGGTTTTTAGCTTTCTTCAAATATTTTCTTTTGTGCTCAACAAAAGAAAGAACCCACTTGCGGGTGAGCAAATAGTGAGAATTTTCACTTTGGGTGAACTATCACTTTAAACATCATCTTCGAATGAAAATTGTCATACTTAGCCCTCATGTTCAGAAATCTTTCTAAAGATATTATCATCTAAAGTTTCTAAGATGTATTTTTACATTGTCGAAGAAATCAACTAATTGAAAATACTATGGACTTACATTGAAGGAAAGACCTGTGCCATACCCACTGACAAGAATATCTTGTTTATTGGCAACACATTTTTATTCTTACAAAAAGCACAGAAGTTCCAGGGGAAACATTTTGAATGCCTTGGCAACAAAATTTTGCACATGCAAACGTCCACAGTTTTCTTCAGAAAATGCAAAAGTCTCGTTTTACTGTTAGGATGCTTTGAGTACACACACTTAGTGTCTGTCGTTCTCACATCTGTTCTTGTTAACTCTGTGTTTGCCGAGGCAAGCGTGGGTGAAGTCCTGCTTTTGAAAAGCATGGTGCACCTTTCACACTTAGTTTTTTTTGGTGTGAATTCTTCCTCTTTGCCATCTGACCACCTCGAGTCATCTATCCCTTTTTTTCCCCTCTCTTCTCTTTGCTGCCTTATTTTTGCCGCCTACACAGGAAAGAGTGACTGGTTTACAGCTGGCCCGGATACTACTCGTTTTCTTCTTTTTTGCACTTTGTGGCTTTTGCAGATATGGTGATATGTCATTTTGCCTGTGCTGCGAGACGTGCAGCACTACATAGATTGGTCAGAGCGAGAAAGAGAAAGATTACTGACCCTATTCAACAGCACCAATTAAATCATATGAAGCCTTTTTTTGTCAGGCCTTTTCTCATTTTTTGCACTCAGAATACTCAGTAGTGCTCGAATATTTTTCTACCTGTTTAAACTAAAGCACTGACTGCATTACTGTAGTCTGTGTGCTTTTAATTACAGTTTGATTGTCTGATTAGGTTTTTAATAGTGTTGGCTAAGTTAAGCATCATTTTATGGAATTGAACAAGCATCTAACCCTAAGAATAAATTATTTACATATACGTTGTCCTAAACCACTTGTGCTACTGAGATAAACGTTACCTTTAAATGTTGTGGCTTGTAGCAGAGAAGTGTAGTGTTACTTTTCTGAATGTTTACGCTTGTGGTTTTCTTTACCTTACGGATGTTAAAATAGATAATTCAGTACGATAGACTGGCGAAGTCAGGACAAGGGTTTTGAAAATCACAAAGTGATGGCTGGATTTTCTTTGAAAAAAAAAAAAAAGTGTATTTTTACTAGATAATGGGTTCTATTTTAAACGCGTAGCAAAAAATCAAGCAAAATTCTTGCAACAACCCTCAGAGCTGTCACTGAGGCCCCGTTTACACTAGTGCGTTTTAGTTTTAAAACGGCGTTTTAGAATGAAAATGATCACCGTCCACACTCGTGTTTTACCCAGAGTTTCTGAACTGCTCTCCGTCCACACCAAAACGCTGAAAATGCACATCACGTGACCACACAGACACTCTCGGGCAAGCGCTGCAGCCCATCTACCCAGATGAGAGCTGTGCTAGTCGGACTACTCATCAAGCATCTCCCGCTGGATCTAATCTCACTATATATATTAAACGGGATATTTCATTCATCTTATTGTCTTTATCTAACGACATATTCCCTGACTTTGGTCATTGGAATCTATTACTTGTTCTCAGGTAACGTGTTTTGGCTAAGCGCAAAGATAAGTTAATGAATAATGTAACCACGTAGCCTACATTCTGTATATTGACTGATCGCTTGCCTTTATTTCCTATAATGTATAAACTTATTGTATGTTATACTTTTATAATGGCCATTATCGATTATTAAAACTGATATTCAGCAAAAGAGAGGGTGTGTTTCGTATTTACACTGAAATTGAAAGGAGACAGTTGTTATCGGCTCCGTTTTGTTATAAATATCCACACAGTGAAGATGACGCTCATGCAGCACGACACCTCAACATTTCTTCTGTCTAAGTTGCTAATATTAAAATGAAAATAGGCATTTCCTTAAATCATGTTTACATTTTATTGTTGAGAAAGTGAAACAACGTAGCCAGGGTGATGTGAATGAAGTTCTAAAGTACACTGTTCCCTTTGAATATTTACCCGTGTCCTCGGTATAGTCTGCTTTTCCATATCAAACTGAGAAGAAGAGACTGCAGCCTTGATCAAACTTACGAAGTCTGAACTTGCACGGAGAGAATGCAGGACTGAACTGTGTGTGGGCTACTTAATATTCAGGAAAAGCCCCAATCAGAGAGGCGAATGTCTGCAGCCCCGCCTCCGTTTTCAGATGTCTCCGTTTTCCATCATCCACGCTGAGACGGAGCAGCAGCGTTTCAGAATGAAAACGGCCTCTCCAGCGTTTTCAAAACGCTCCGTTTTCGGCGCTCGAGAACTCCGGCGTAGTGTGGACGGTTGGCGTAACCGTAGCAAAACTTATGCGTTCTCAAACTAAAACGCATTAGTGTAAACGGGGCCTGAGTTTTGGTCCGCACTAATGGGACCCAGTTGGGGTCTTTTGGTTCATTGTTTAATATTTAAAATCTCTAATGGGATGTTCAGTTTATTTAAAGGAACACTCCACTATCTTTTTTAGAAGCAGATTAATTTTACAATTCACCTATAAACAGTTGATTTGTACTTTTACAGTTCCTTTTATAATTCCTACCATTTCTGCAGAAGCCACACAGTGCAAAAAAGAAGAAAGTATGTAGTATCAGGGCCAGCTGAAAACCAGTCACTCTTTCCTGTGTGGGTGGTAAAAATAAGGCAGAACAAGAAGAAAGGGGATAGTTGACTTTAGGTTGTCAGATGGCAAAGAGAAAGTTGCACCATAATTCCATTTTTATTAAAAATAGGAACTTTAAATTTTTCACCGGTCTTTGTACACAATGTAACTAAAGAAGACAAACCTTAAATGGGGAAAATGGTCAAACTTTTTTTTTTTTTGAGCAAGATGCCAGTGGTCTGATCCAATTCGATGAGTTGTGTTGAGTTAAACTGGAAATTTCTCCAGCCAGACCTGGAGATCGGCTGAATTTATTATAAAATGGTAAAATGTATGTGGCTTGTAAATTGACTTGTGAATTCCCAACAAAGTGGTGCTTTCCTTTAATTTAGCAAAGTTGGTGTATGAGAAAATAAAACTGAAAGGAAATACAAGCAGAGAATTCAAGACAATACAGAATGGTGGCTCTTTTAATATTGTAACTTTACCAGATGATTTCAAGACATATAAATATATTTGTAATCAAATGAGCTGCTTGAAGAAAGTCATTAGTTGAAAATGGAGAACAAACCTGTTTAAGTAGTTCGATATATGCAAGGCCCATTTTTGAATTTCTTTTTGTGTAATCGATAAAGAGTGTTCACATCTGATGTACCTGTATTTTGGCCATTTGCTGTAACACAACTTGATTTGAGGCCAAAAGCTTGAGTTTTGATGACACTAACTCTTGGTGGTGGTAGTTTTATTTATTTATTTATTTATAAACTTTTTGGATTACTCGCGTATCTACAATAACTAAAATTAAAATAATAATAACATCTAGCATGCTAAAAATCTCTGTCATGGATCAATAAATAATGTATAACATAAAAAGAGCATTTGGGAGCAGCAAGTCAAGCCGGGCCAGACAGAATCTGCATTTTTTTTTTTTTTTTTTGCTATTTCTGTATATAATTTGATTTAAAACGAATTGTAATTTTATGTGGAATGTTTTTCCACATAAATTAAGTGTAGAAGCTAAAAACCTAACATAAAAAATAACATAGATTAAAAAAATACAATGAAAATTTAATAACAATCACTTGTTCGGGAAGCTACAGCAGTTCCCTCATATAAAACACCCACTAAAAGAAGACTTTACAAATTGTATTGTACATAATATTGTACATAATCATTTGCATATTCATTAATATTACTGAAATTATATTAAAAATCAAATAAATATAAATTTACATGCATTCATGTTAGTGCACTGTTAACAATTTCCTGTAGAATCTACAGTTACTTACTGGCAGCAGTTCACCAGTATCTTACTGTAAACCAATTACGGCAAACATACTGTATTTACATTTACAGCAACATTTATCTTACTGTATGTGTATTTACAGTATTGCATAGCAGTATACTGTGTTTTTTACAATGCAACTTAAAAACACAGTAACATACTTTCCTACACTAAAATACAGTTTATATTACAGTTAAATACTGTATAATATACAAAAGTCATTAACACCGTAAATAAATAGATTGAACGATTGGCTTAGAAATCTGCAGGTTTCTGCATGTGCTGGTTCTGTTTGGGTCTACATTTGTTGCATTTGAAATAACATTTACTTGCAACATACTGTGTAAAACATTATAGTAGTATGAATTCATAGTATTTGAAAAACAGTTGATAAAAAGTACCCGAGTAGCCTACGGATTTGTCCTTTATACTGACGTGCATGTGGAATTAGGCTGTTGGAGAAGTTTTATGAATAAATGTAAAGCAACATAACTGATGATGGTATGCTACGGTAGATGTGGTACAATTCCTTATTAATGTTATATAGAATACTAAATAGATTCATGTAAGTTCAAATATCGTAACTACTTTGTGATGCACCGCCTGTAAATGAGTGATTCATTGAATCATTCATATGATTTGTTTAAATTGACTGATTTGTGTAAAGCACATGTATCAAACTCAGATTTTGGTGGTCAACAACTCTCTACCGTTGCACACTTGATCAAACTAATTGAGTATGTCAGGCTTATTTGAAACCCACAGGGAAGTGTGTTGAAGCACGGTTTGAACTAAACTCTGCAGGCCTGCGGCCCTCCAGGAAATGAGTTCTGACACCCCTTAAGGCTTTCTTTATGAATGCGTCATTAAAATATTGACTCAAATTATTTGTTTAAAAAAAGATTAATTCAGGAAGAAACTACCACAGTTTTGCCCCAAGATGCAAAAATGGGGGCTTTCGTCAACAGAAACTCTGAAGTGACGCAAGTCAGCCAATTGTAATATCACAATACATAATAACTGCAGTTTTGCACTATTTTATAAATTATAAAGAAACAAAAACCCATAAAAATGTCTTTTTTTCTTTCATATTTTGAATTACATGGTAATATAGTCATTGACATGCTCTGTCAGCTTGCATATCATTAAAATTACATTATCATAGTCATAGACAATACTCAGTTTCAAAATATGTGACTGGAATGCTACTGTAGATGGTCGCAGCTCTTAATCTGATGGCTTGCTGTGCATTTTTTGTCTATTTTGAGGGGGTTTGCATTGATTGTCAGGAGCTTTCATTATTAGAGATTTTTATTTTTGCTTCACAGTTGTCCACTCCACTTCAATCCACTCTAAAAGTGTTGCTAGGTTTTCTTAAAGTCAAAAGAAACAAATTAATTTTGTCATTTTTTTCTGCTATCGTGATGTACACTTGGAACACTGGAAATGAGGGAAAAAAGTAAGGTGATGTTTGATTTCCTCCTTTCCAATTTATATCCTTGGGATATGGATGTTGCTAACAAAATGGAGGATGATTTGAATGCTAGTTTGTACTCTGCTGTCTAGGAATAATGTCCACCGGAATCACCGCAAGCACCCTTTGGTGCAGAATGTTGTCAGATACCAGATGATGAAGAGAACGAGGAGATACATTTTCCATGATTAATCGATCATATTGGCTTGAATCACTGCGATGAGACACGCACAGATATTGTCCTATATTATGGGGTGAGGAGGAAGAATATTTGACGACAGTGCTTTAACAACAGTTTTAAACAGAGTGAGAGAGATAGAATGGAAAACATTACCTGATGAATTGTTGTTGATATTTCCGGAAGCTGACCATGTCGCAGTTTAGCTAAATAAATTCACGCCTCCTCCTGAAGTGCTTCTTCGCCGATTTCAATGCAATAAAACATTGTTTTCCAGCCACAGCCACACTACATACTTGAAATGTATAGTTTGTCCAAAGTGATGAATACAAACTATAGTATACTATGAGCAGGGATGCAATCAGCCAGTGCAGTCGTTCCTCCATAGTAAAAAGCGACATTTTGTGTCTGCCGGTTTGTTTACTTGCAGGAGTTTTATTGACATTTTCCTTGCACGTTAATTCTGACCTGTTAAAAGCAATTTAGTAAACACGTTTAATAACATCTGGCCAGTGAGTGATGTGGATTTTGTCACATGACTGCATTTTGGTTCTTTTCAACTGGTTCCGACCAAAGCAATCAGTGTGGTGTTATAAGGACCCAAAAGGGCAGAAAAATGCTACAGTGTATCATTTTTTTTACCCTGGTTCCGGACCAAATGAACCGAACCACAGATGTGAAAGCACCCTAAAGCAATCTCTGTTGTACGGAGTGAGAGCGCCTCTCTCCTGTTAAACTGAACAGTTGCATCTTCAATGACATAAGCGTGCTCGGGCTCAGAAGGCAAAAAATGCAATGTGAGTGAGGAGGGACAATTGTGCCTGGGCACGGTTCAAAACAACCATGCCCAGTGTGAGTACACCATAAAAGTATAGTACCTACCTAGCCATATTGACCAAGAACTCTTCATTTTCTCTTGCTTTTAGTATATGATGTAACTACAATAGTGATAAGCCCTTAATATTGGTCTAATCCAAATTAGTGATCTGTTCTAAGCTAAAATAAAAGTGCTTCCGTCAGACCCGAAGATCAGCTAAATGAATTAGAAAATGGTACTCAATTGTTTACCTCTAGGTGACTTGTAAAATAAACATTTTTTTTCCTTAAAAAGGGTGTAGTGTTCCTTTAAAAACTACTTGTAATTAATACTTGTAAGATGCATGCATTGAGAAGAATGTTCCACTCATGCCAACTTCTTTGTCAGCCCTTTGCCCTTCCCCTGTCTGTGAAAGAGGTTAAATGCAACCAGTGTGTGTTGCTTCTGAGAGCGTCTGTCATGCTGCTGTATTGTTTCCAGCAGGTGTGTACTTTATTTGCAAGGCCATATGTGAGAAAACCTGTAATCGTGCATGCGATGTCACTGTCAATTGAGGATATCTGAATAGCAGTAGTGAGGTGAGTGTGTGGGGATTACCCATAGTAGTTATGGGACAGCAGTGCTACACTCAACCTTTATAAAATTAACTGATATGGAAAAGAAGGGGATTGAAGATAAGCTGGAGAGAAGATAATGTAGGTTGTCAGTGTTTTGGAAAGAAGACTGTTCCTCCTTTGGTTTTTCACAAGTCTCTTTTGTTTTCTTTCCTTTCGTTTACAGGACTTGTTACACTACTGCACCCTACTGGAGCTAAAGCATATTCAGCACTTGTATTGTTTTTATTGTTGTTTTTAATTTATATATTTATGTAATTTCATTTAATTATTTAAAAAAAAAAAAAATATATATATATATATATATATATATATATATATATATATATATATATATATATATATATATATATATATATATATATTTCCATTTTATTTGTTTGCTCTTGACTTTTTGAGGGTTTTTTTTGGTGCCAGGAACTTGCACACTAAAAAAAGGTCATTTGTTGTTTGTTGAACTACTTAAATTAAGCTGAAACAACAAAATTCTTGAGTTTTTGGGGGACAACTTAATTGTATTATGTCCCATCCACTGTAAAAACTAATACAGTAAGTTAACTTAATTCCTTCTGCTTGTCGATTGTGTGGAACCCAGTATTTTTATGGTGCAATGCGTTTTAAAAAGCCTGCGAGGGGTAGAGAGACAGACAGAGTGAGGGGAGTGTCTACAGTCACTGGCAGTGAGTAAAAGAGATGGTAGATAACCTGGTAGGATCATGTCTCACTGTTGTTTGAATTGGCCTGGATCCGTTTTTCTAGGAAGAGCGCATTTACATATCCTGAAGGGTGTGTGTGTGTGTGTGTGTGTGTCCCTGTCTTTTTTTCTGCTACCTGCACAGTATTTTTCTACCTGTTTTTATTGTCATCATAGTTGAGTAATCCTCTTTTGAACAACAGCCGGCACAGAGTCAGAGTCAACAGTGCTTTATTGACATGATAGCTAACGTTAGTCATTCCGCCAAGCACAAAACTAACATAGAAATTAAAGCTAATATAATATTGAAATATACAAAAAAGATGGTGAATGCACAAATATACACATAGAGAATAAACCACTCTGTGAAGGGGAATACAGCAGGGTTACATTTAAATGGTAGATTTTTGTATGCTAAATGTTAAAAAAGTTTAGATATTTTATTGATCCACACTCATCGGCCTTTTCATTAGGTACACCTGTCCAACAGTTTTTTTAGCGCACATTTCTAATCAGCCAATCACATGGCAGCAACTACAATGCATTTATGCATGTAGACATGGTCAAGACAATCTGCTACAGTTCAAACTGAGCATCAGAATGGGGAAGAAAGGTGATTTAAGTGATTTTGAATGTGGCATGGTTGTTGGTGCCAGACGGGCTGGTCTGAGTATTTCAGAAACTTCTGATCTACTGAGATTTTCACACACAGCCATCTCCAGGGGTTAACAGAGAATGGGCCAAAAAAAGAGAAAATATCCAGTGAGCGGCAGTTCTGTGGGCGCAAATGCTCAGACTGCTCCGGAGAATGGTCAGACTAGTTTGAGCTGATCGAAAGGCAACAGTAACTCAAATAACCACTCGTTACAACCGAGGTATGCAGAAGAGCATCTCTGAATACACAACATGGCATACCTTGAGGCAGATGGGCTACAGCAGTAGAAGACCACACCGGGTGCCACTCCTGTCAGCTAAGAACAGGAAACTGAGGCTAAAATTCACACAGGCTCACCAAAATTGGACAATAGAATATTGGAGAAAGGTTGCCTGGTTGGATGAGTCTCCATTTCTGCTGCCACATTCAGATGGTCGGATAGGAGTTTGGCGTCAACATCATAAAAGCATGGTTCCATCCTGCCTTGTATCAGTTGTTCAGGCTGGTGGTGGTGGTGTAATGGTGTGGGGGATATTTTCTTGGCATGCTTTGGGCCCCATAGTTCCAATTGGGCATTGCGTCATCGCCACAGCCTACCTGAGTATTGTTGTGATCGTGTCCATCCCTTTATGACCACAGTGTACCCATCTTCTGATGGCTACTTTCAGCAGGATAACGCGACATGTCATAAATCCTGAATCATCATCTGACTGGTTTTTTGAACATGACAATGAGTTCACTGTACTCAAATGGCCTCCACAGTCACCAGATCTCTCAATCCAATAAAGCACCTTTGGGATGTGGTAGAACAGGAGATTCACATCATGGATGTGCAGCTGACAAATCTACAGCAACTGTGTGATGCTATCATGTCAATATGGACCAAAATCTCTAAGGAGTATTTACAGTACCTTGTTAAATCTATGCCACAAAGGATTAGGGCTGTTCTTTAGGAAAGAGGGGGTCCAACCCGGTACTAGTAAGGTGTACCTAATAAAGTGTCTGGTGAGTGTATATCAGCATATTAATCCCTGCTTTTAGTCAAAATAAAAAAAATATATATATATCTTTTGTATCTACTATAAAATTAGGTACTAGGTACTATAACAGTGTATATATTTGTAGTTTCAAATTGAAACATTTTAATCTAAACACTTTTTAAAAATGACATTTGGTCAGAATGATACACTTTCATTTGTTTTGTTTTTTTTTTGTAAATTTTGTGATTGAAAATTTCACTAAATAGCGAATTTATTTTTATTTTTTTAATTCTAAGTTTAAAACATGTGTATTGTGTTGTCTAAAAATGAATATAAATATGTCTGAAAATGTGGCATTTTTTGTTCCCCATAAGGGCAAATGTATTGACCCAAATGTCTAAAAAAAAAAAAAAAAAAAAACATTTTTTTTTTTCCTTAATTTTTTGATAGTGAGGTGCTGACAGTGTTTTTTATGCACTTTCACAATGGACTCCTAAATAACAATACTTATGTTTTAAATTTGCTAAAAATCATCTTTAGTTTACAGAATAAAACAAAAATTAGATTTTTGCTCAAACATACAACTATCATAAATGTCACTGAAGTGGGCTCTTACGTAACTTTATACATATGAAATGTCTGTTAGCCACTTTTACTCAATGTTGTTGTGTTTCTCTGGTTGTTTTTCTTTTGAAATCAACTTTATTTGTGCTATTGTAAGTTTGGCAGCACAGATCATTCTGCCGTCTGAGTCTGTAAAGATATGTTGTGTGGGTGTGGTTTGTGTGTGAAGTGTTACTGTGTGTGTGTTCAGATGGTAGATATTTTGTGGGTGTGGCTCAAAGTGTGTGTGCGCGAGCAGGTGAATCACTATCTACATTCCCCAGCACTTCCTGTCCCTTTAACAGGTGTCTCTGTGTGTGTGTGTTTTATTGTCATCTTGAGCTCTGTGTTCTTAAAGGGTCTTTGCAATAAGGCCATTCCAACTCTTATACATCTAGGCACTTGTGTTGTGTTTATTTTTATAGAATAATCAGTGGTGGTTTTTTATAACAATGCATTCTTATGTTTACGATATTGTAAAAACAAAAACATTTTCGTGAGTCAGATGTCTTGCAAATCTCAATGTTTTTGTGTCCCCATGCATGTTTCCCCTAAAATTGTTCAACGCAGATCTCCCTCTATCGACTCATCTTTTTGGTGCTGCATTATTTTAACTCGTTAACCCTTTGTGTGCTGGAAGTGCACAGTCAGTGTGGGAGTGAGAATGACGTGCCGGAGTTAACCCTTTCCTGGCTTGAGCATTCGCAGATCAGAACGAGATGACTGGCTGTGGCCGTTAACACTGAAACGGCTCTTCTGCTATGACGAGACACGGTGCTCATGCTGCAGCCATTTACCTTACAGGGACAGAAAAATGCTTTCTCTCATCCTCATTTTCATTCCTCCCTTCCCCCTCTCTGGCTATCGATTGCCTGTTTTGGTGCAGCACGGAGGAGTTGACTCATGCTATTTTTTTACTAAGATAGCGAGAAAACAGGGCTCCGCGCTAGCTGACACACACATCTGCACATCTGAAAATGAGTAACCCTTTTTACTGTACCAAACAGGAAACTAGACTTTCAAAAAATGTACACTGTAATGTGTTTTCCATGCCTAAAGGCCTGTTTAGTATGAAATAAATGGTTTCGTGGGTGTCTTTTAACATGAAAGCTGAGCTAAGCATCGGTAAATATAATCTAAATTGCAAATTTTGTGTATGCATGTTGTTGTTGTTTTTTTGGTCCAGCTAAAGTACGGGAGGCTCCAGAGAGTCGCGTTGAATCGGAGGTCGTCCCAAAGGTTGCCCGAATGACTGTGTCGGGTAAAAAGCAGACAATGGGCTTTGATGTCCGAAGGTAAGTCAATTGAGGTAACATGGAAGTGGTTTAAATCTTGGTACACGTAACCCAAACATCCTAGGTTCAAACCTTATAAGGGGCGCTCAGTGAACTGTGACCTTTCAGCCTTACACAAAGCATTTAACCACAGCTCGCTCTGCAGGGACTGTCCCTTTTAATGAGTGCACTGTAACTCACTGTCCTAATCAGATGCGATAAGTCACGTTATTTGTGATTTGTCATTCCAGCTCAGGCTGAATGCTGGTGACATTTTATAATAGGTGATGTTCTGGAACATCATAACATACACTAACCGGCCACTTTATTAGGTACACCTTACTAGTATCTAGTTGGACCCCCCTTAGCCGTCAGAACTGCCTTAATCCTTCGTGGAATACACGGTACTGTAAATATTCCATAAAGATTTTGGTCTATATTGACATGATAGCATCACGCAGCTGCTGCAGATTTGTCAGCTGCACATCCATGATGCGATTTTCTGTTCCACAACATCCTAAGGGTGCTCTTTTGGATTGAGATCTGGTGACTGGGTAGGGCATTTGAGTACAATGAATACATTGTCATGTTTAAAAAAACATTCTGAGATGATTCACCCTTTGACATGGCGCGTTATCCTGCTGAAAGTAGCCATCAGAAGATGGGTACCTTATAAAGTAGCCAGTGAGTGTATATTTTAGATTTAATTTATATTAGAAATTGGATAAGTTGACAAATAAGTTAATTACATGGTTTCATTGTTTCTTGTAGTACAATTGAGATTAGTTTCATTTGTTAACATGCTTTTTTGAAGTATTTGCAGACCAAAATATTCTGTCTGAACTGTTTAAAGTGACCGTTCACTCAAAAATTGACTCAATTTTTATTTACTCACCTAAACCAGTGTGGTTGTTTTTCTTCGTAAAATGTTGGTGATCAAACAGTTCTTTATATTCATCAGCTTCCATAGTTACCATCAACTACTTGCTTGCCACTCATATATGTACAAAGTGGAGGGTGAGCAAAAGATGATGCTGTTTTCATTTTGGGCGAACTCTTCCTTTAATTTATAGCTCTTTCAGTTACAATCATTAATGGTGCTGAATTCAATCCAGTCCAACTCTTATCTACCTGCATTGCATTCTGGGACAGCAGTAAACCACAGAGATGGCTGGTGCATGTAGATTAATCTCAAACTCGCAAACACAAAGCCACAGCCTATCACTCCCACTCCTCCAGACACAGACCACACCCGATGAACTCAGAAAGAAGGGTGTAGGGGCTTCTGCAGGTGGAGCAGCCACTGTACTTCCATTTAATAGGTTAAACTATCAGAGGACTCACAACAATAAGTTTACACACAATCAAATGAAATTAGAAGGTAAAAGGTGGCATTTTTTGTTTTAAAATAATAATTTTAATGCCCTAAAAATTGTTCGCTGAAAAAAAATCGCTGAAATTGTTCAATCTACAAAATGACTTATATTTGAGGTCAGGAAGATTTTTGTTGTGTAGTTTGGAAGAAGCTTGTACGTATATTGATATGTGATTCATTAATTTGACCAAAAGCTGCAATGAAGATGTTTATATTGTCACACATGGATTATTTATTTATCTATTTATTAATTTATATTTATATTATATGCTTTTGGTTAGCATAAATTACTTCTATAGTTTAATTTTATTTGTGCGTTTAATCTTATCAACCCATTTGAACTGTAGGTTACCTATTTACAACAACATAGATTGGGAAGGTTTAACCCTTTTCCATAACACGGTATGATATATTAAATTAATGATCTATTATAGCCTTCTTGGATTTACTGTGGCATGTTTTTAATTTGCTTTAAGAAAAAGAATAAGGCTGTGTTAGAAATTATAATATGCTTTTGTCCGTTTTTATAGTGCAGAGGAAAATGGCGGAGTGGCTCCTTCGCTTCGCAGAGGGCCGAGTCCAGAGGCCACTGCTGTACCAACCCCAGAAACTCCATCCAAACAGTCGACTGTGACTGAAGATTCTGCTGCTCCGACCCCAACTCGACCATCCGGAAAAAGCAAACAGCAGCTCAACATCCGTGCTGAACTGGAGAAGAGACAAGGAGGAAAACCATTACTCAACCTGGTGGTCATAGGTATGCTATCATATCAGCATTTTTTTTTATTCACTCATTTGGTGTACTCATTTTGCATGTTTGTAATTGCTAAACACATTGACATTTCTAGACACAGTGACACTTCTAGTACCATAAAGCTGTTTGCTTTTACACAGTCTATTGAAAAGTGCTATTTAAATAAAGTTGACCTGACTGGAGTGTTGCAGAGCTTGTGCAAACATTTATATATCTGCAATCAAATGATGTTTCTTTACTGCTTTGTTAGCCTTAAGCTATACTTAAAGGTGCCATATAATGAAAATCTGGATAGGCATAGCTGAATAGAAAGAGTTCAGTACATGGAAATGTCATTCTGTCAACCTCAAACATCATTGTTTTTTCGTTTCATGTACATCTTTGGAAAAAATCCATTGAAAACAGGCTTATCAAAACAAAATACAGCATCATTAAAATGTGCGCCTTAAACTGTGTTTGATTGGCTACTGACAATGTATCTTATGACTCTTATTTTGAAAACGGACCAGTCGTTAAGCCATTTATTAAGACAGTAAAGGAGCCATTCTTGAAAGCAAGCAGACAAGCTTGACCATAGAGCATCGGATCTGTTCACAGCATGTCAGAATGCAAAATGCAGGATATATAGATTTTAAACGTATTCAGTACCACCCCGAAGAGACAAAAGGTCTGTTTAACTATGGCATTTGTCAGATTAACCTGTATGTTGTGAAATTTGCTGCTTATGTTTGTAATGAAGCGACAAACACATGCAAACTGCTAAATGTTAGTGTTGAATGCATGCTTATGCATTGTGTTATGCCACTCAATTCTTACTGTGTGTTTTCTTGAGTGAAAGGACATCAGTACACTTTATTAAACGTCATCTGTTTATGCCAGAGGTGTCCAAACTCGGTCCTGGAAGGCCGATATCCTGCAGATTTTAGCTCCAACTTGCCTCAACACACCTGCAAGGATGTCTCTAGAAAGCCTAGTAAGTGCTTGATTAGCTAGCTCAGGTGTGTCTGATTGGGGTTGGAACTAAACTGCAGGACACCGGCCCTCCAGGGCCGAGTTTGTACATGCCTGGTTTATGGAGTGGTTAATAATAAATCTTATCTGTGTTTTCATATACATTAAGGCTTCAAAATGTAACCAATTACATCTCTGTCAGGCCTTTTAGTCAGATATAATTGTAAGTTATATACATAATTGTAGTTATATATATAATTATATATATATAATTGTAGCCAATATTTCATACACAACTCTATTAGGTTTCTCTAGTGGCAAATATATAGGTTTATTTTAGCTAGAAGGAGTGAGTGACCTATCTACTACTACTATTTAAACTATTTTAAAAGCCATCTACTCAATTAAAATTATGTGATAACAAATCAAGTATTATTATTTTATATGTTATTTTTCAGAGTACATCCCAATGTGTGTTTTTGTGTGTGTGAGCAAGAGACAGAAATAAACGGTGTCGGAACAGAGCTACAGTAATTAATATTAATGATCATTCCAAATATGGTCAAAACTGAGCTTTTCATTCTAGTTGTAATTCCCATAGTTATAAAGGATTATATACAACTGTTTCTAGAGAATTTTGTTAATTTACCCAAGCCACATACCTACTATGTAGCTTTCAGAGAACAGTTAAACATTTTGATTCAATGCACCCTTGAAGTATGTTTGAATGTCACTTCATTGGTTAACAAAACTGTATATACAATGAATGAAAATGTGGGCTTTGTGTGTTTGTAGGACATGTAGATGCTGGCAAGAGCACTCTCATGGGTCATCTGTTATATCTGCTGGGGAACGTTAACAAGAGAACCATGCATAAGTATGAACAGGAGGCCAAAAAAGCTGGCAAAGCCTCATTCGCCTATGCATGGGTACTGGATGAGACAGGAGAGGAAAGGGACAGGTTGGTCGATTACAAACACATTCAGATGCCAATAAATGTGCGTAAAAGCAATCTATAATAGCATGCGTTACTGAACATCATTGGTTATCTTTTACAGAGGAGTGACCATGGATGTGGGCATGACTAAGTTTGAGACTGACTCAAAGGTTGTTACTCTGATGGACGCACCAGGACACAAAGACTTCATCCCGAACATGATCACGGGGGCAGCACAGGTACTTTCACGTAAAGTTTCTCACCTTCAGGTTATCTCAAGTCTTATTTTTTCCTGGTCATTACCATTTAAAATGCATTCTTGGACTAATATTTAGCATAATTGACTTGTGATTGGATTGGCAAAAACGCATCTTATCTCTTGTGTGCTGTTTGGATGTTTTCATCCACTCTGGGGTCATTTTAAGGCTTAGTTTGGCCACAACTTTCTCTGTTTTAGCAAATGGAAAGATTTTTGGTGAAAAATCTAATTTTGACCATAGACTGTAAAAGATATGATGTTGTATCCGTGACGTCACTCATAGGTTTCTGAAAAGAGCAAATGAAGCTATAAGTAGGTGTGGCCAACTGTCAAAAAAGGGCAAAGAGGCGGAGCATCAATGGAGCTCCAGAAGCCTGCTAGCATTTTGCTTAGACAGGTTCTACTTTAGGAGAAACGCTTAATACTTAATTACCTGCGACTCGTTTGTGTTCTGACCACGTGTACTTGGTTGTATACTATATCAATAAAGTGAATTAAACACACTGTTGTAATATATTGAGCCACTAAGCATTGTTTTTATTACGTTTTTCCATAGGAGTATTTTCCCAAATACTTCAAATATAGTCTGTGTTTGTAAATGCAAGGCTATTTATGAAATCCAGGCATAACACTGTACGACAGTGTTTCAGATGACTGTTCTATATCCTACAGCTAATCAATCTGTCAGATTCTGGAGTGCTTTACAGCTCTAAAAAAATTATAAATGATAAATGATCTTAAATAAAACGGATGATATGTATATATAATATTTATAAATGTAAAAGGATATAATTGTTAGTATTTAAGTATATTATAATTTCACTCACCTGGGTAAGGGAGGCCACTTGAATGGTTTGTGGGCACAATTAAGTGCACACAGCATGCCGTATTATCTGATAATTGTTGAAAATAACTCTAAAAGGCAATTGACTGTGTAAAGCCACATAAAACAAAACAAAAAAATATGATATATATGCCAAGTTCAGCGGCTAATCAGTCGGAATCAGCTGAGGTGTTGGATGGCGACCAGCGAGACCTAGCTGTCACTCAAGTGGCCACGCCCTTAATTATGCAGTCTTAATATAACTTATAAAACCAAAACAGATGAGTTCTAAAAAAAAAATCACTTCCCTCACAGTTGTCATGAAGGGTTATATTAGCTATATGCACCAAAACCATCTTTTTTTTACCAGACTGTAAACATGTTTTTATCAGCTGTAAAATTTGCCAATTTAGCATAGCAGTCAGTGAATATCTGGACTTCCTGGAGCCAGTCCCCGAAGGAAAGTCGATGAATTGCAGTTTCAGTTACTTCCAAATTGGCTTTACGAGGGAGATCGTAAGGTTGCTTCTTGATTTTGACTCATTTAAAAAAAAAAATGCTTTGAAAGTTTTAAACTCAACAATCCAGTCTGGGCAATTTTACTCCCTATTTATTATGCTCGTTGCTGTTTTTACCCGATTAATTCCATTTTATTGATATTGCATTATAATGACATTACAACAGTAGAATCTTACCTCTTTCCAACAGGGGAAATACCAACAATCAATGATGCATGATTATTTGGTGCCATGGCTTTGCATTAAAAAAATGTGGCTATAATGGAAGTCAATGGGACAAAAACAGCCTTGAACATAATGAAAGGGTAGTAAATTTGAACTATGCACAAGGGTTAATACCTGGTGTAAACATTGTCATAAGGCCTATAAAAGTGAAATAACTTCTCTCTAACGGTTTCTCTTGCTTATTGTGTGGATCAGACAGACTTTCCAACAAAAAAATGTAGTTTAATAAAATCCTTCACATTTGTCCTTGCACTTCTTGCCATGTTCATGAGAGGGTAGCACTGTCTGATTCATGAATTAATCATTCTGCGTTGAGTCTTTTAATGAAGCTGAGGATCTGAATTAGAAAATGGTCTGAATTAATCATTCACAAATTGGACTGATCCAGTTTTCAATGCTGTTACTATAGTGGTTAACAGCCCACAGTAGGGGAGAATTACCGTCAAGTAATGATGAAAGTTTTTTAACACGAAGTTCTCATATGACTTCGGTAGAATTGTAATACTGCGCACAAGTCTATGAATCACTTGTATGATGCTTTGGTGTGTTTTTGTGAAACATAAAAACATCTTTGGTTTCCATTTGTTGTAATTATATAAAAATCTAGGGTCTTTGATTGGAATTTCTCCATATATATATATTTAAACATATCATACAGGTTTAGAGTGATCGGAAAGCTAACAAATGAAAGTTCTCTTTCAAGTCGTTTCTCATTTACCTATTAGTTTTTTTTAATGTGCATGCAAGTTGACGAGAGGATAGTCGATGACTGAGCATAATTTGTGCGCAGTAAACTCTCAATGAAACTTGTTGTTTGTGGATTTGGGTGCCACCACCACTAGTACTCTGTGTATGAGTATGTATGTTTGGATTTAGCTGATACTTACAAATTCAGTGAATGAAATTAGTCACATTGAGCAGTCCAGATTTACTCACTTCCTCCGTCAGTCTACTGAGAAAGTCTACTTGTCCCCTTTTGGGGGCAAGTAAGTGGGTGTGTGTGTGTATTGCAGGTGGGTGTCTATAGGGTCTAGACAATTACTGTATGATGTCGGAAGTTGGAATTAATATGACGAAACAATACAGAATAAGGAATCAGTTTTGTGATCTCACTGAAAGGAAACATCTCTCTATATATGTATACTTATTATTATTAAAGTGACAATAATTTATCTGAAAATACAAATGCATAATTTATATATATATAATTGGAATTAAATATTTTGATGCATGGATACTGGGCAAATTTACAACGTTCATTATTTCCATGGCATTGCCCCATTGACTTCTATTATAACGACATTACATTATAACAACATTACAATTCCACTCGTTTTAAGGGTACAGCAGTCAAGCTTTTATTTTTTTCCAGAAGTTGCATCTAAAATGGTGTTTGGCTATATTTACAGACCATTTAGTGCAGCTTTAGTTGGGTTACGAACATTGTGAACAATCCAAATGCTTTTTTAGGGGACAACTTAATTGTTTTATGCTTAATCCATTAAAATTTTTAAACTTGTTTACTAAATTCTTGCATGTTGTCCCAACACAAATTGATTGTGTGGAACCCTACATTTTTCTAGTGTTCTTTACATGGAAATGCATCTGTTTACTGTACATACACTCACTGGCTACTTTATTAGGCACACTTGTCCAACTGCTTGTTAACGAAAGTTTCTAATCAGCCAATCACATGACAGCAACTACAATGCATTTAGGCATGTGGACATGGTCAAGACGATGTGCTGCAGTTCAAACTGAGCATCAGAATGGGGAAGAAAGACAATTTAAGTGATTTTGAACATGGCATGGTTGTTGCTGCCAGACAGGCTGATCTGAGTATTTTTGAAACTGCTGATCTACTGAGATTTTCACGCACAACCATCTCTAAGGTTTACAGAGAACGGTCCGAAAAAGAGAAAATATCCAGTGAGCCGCAGTTCTTTGGGCGCAAATGCCGTGTTGATGCCACAGTTCAAAGGAGAATGGTTCAAGCTGACAGAAAGGCAACAGTAACTCAAATAAACACTTGTTAAAACTGAGGAAAGCAGAAGAGCATCTCTGAACACACCACACATTCAACCTTGAGGCAGAGATGGGCTACAGCAGCAGAAGACCACACAGAGTGCCACTCCTGTCAGCTAGGACAGGAAACTGAGGCTACAATTCGCACAGGCTCACCAAAATTGGACAATTAAAGATTGGAGAAAGGTTGCCTGGACGGATGGGTTAAGATTTCTGCTGCAACATTCGAATGGTAGGGTCAGAATTTGGCATCAACAACATGAAAGCATGAATCCATCCTGCTTTGTATCAACAGTTCAGGCTGGTAATGGTGGTGTAATGGTGTGGGGGATATTTTCTTGGCACACTTTGGGCCCGTTAGTAACAATTGAGCATCGTGTCTATGCCACAGCCTACCTGAGTATTGTTGCTGACCATGTCCATCCCTTTATGACCACAGTGTACCCATCTTTTGATGGCTGCTTCCAGCAGGATAATGTGGCATGTCATAAAGCGCAAATCATCATCAGACTGGTTTCTCGAACATGGATGTGCAGCCAACAAATCTGCAGAAACTGCGTGATGCCATCATGTCAATATGGACCAAAATCTCAGAGGAATATTTCCAGTACCTTGTTGAATCAATGTCACGAATGATTAAGGCAGTTCTGAATGCAAAAGGGGGTCCAATACGGTACTAGTAAGGTGTACCTAATAAAGTGACCTCTGTATATAATTAATACAAAGCTTAATTTAAGTTAAAAATATACATTCTGTTTGTTCATACATTATTATTCAAAAGTAAAATGCTTTGTGTTTCTGTCTTTATCAGGCCTCATTAATGGCTGATGCTGGTCGCAGGTTATTTGAGGTCGTGTGTTTCTTTTGCAGGCAGATGTGGCAGTGTTGGTGGTAGATGCCAGCCGTGGGGAGTTTGAGGCCGGGTTTGAGGCAGGAGGGCAGACCCGCGAACACGCTCTGCTGGTTCGATCCCTCGGAGTCACTCAGCTTGCTGTTGCTGTCAACAAGATGGACCAGGTGGGAAAGCCTCATGGCCACAACAGCGTACTGTAACCACACCAGTGTCAATCATGATTTTATTTACGTCTGAGAACTCTGCTTCAATTCCTCTCCCAGCACTTGCTCTCATCACTTTATTTCATGTGTGTTTGCAGGTGAACTGGCAGCAAGAGAGGTTCCAGGAAATCATCTCCAAGCTCGGCCACTTTCTGAAGCAGGCTGGTTTTAAGGTAATGCAGTCTGTGCACAAAGATGACTTTGCATGTTTTTTTTTTTCACAGTATGTTTTGTTCTTTGGGGAATTTTCCCTTTAAGAGCTTAGTGTACATGTAGTCTGTTGTTGTCTGACTGGTGTTGATTCTGGATAGCGTGATGGTTTATCTGATCTTTGACGCATCCAGAAACAGTTCTGGATTCAGTTTTTGCAATTCAAGCCTAAAAAAAAGGTTTTGCATGCTTGAATCTAGCACAATACTGGCTTTATGAGCCGATTTTTGTTCAGGTTTTCTAAATCTTTCTAATGCAATTGCACATTGAAATTGATATTTTTCTCTTTAAATGTGATTATTTTTTAAGCCTCATGTCGTTGGAGCACATTAACATACTTTGCAGTTGTTTTTCCCTCATATTTTGACATTTGTGTCAAATCAACAACTAAAGATATTTAAGAGCTTTTGCCAATACTTTTTCAGCAAGTAATGGTTAAAAATATAAAAATGATTTGTTCATCACACAACACTGACATATGGTTTCAGAAGATTTATTCACATCATTAGACATAAGTTCAAAATCCTATTGTCACATTTCAGTGTCCAAGTACAAAAAAGCTATTTGAATCTTTTGCAAAACATCTTAATTTCTGTTGCTGTACAACTACTCTTAACTATTAAAGGCACCAAAAAGAAGACTCCTACATTGCAATTAAAGCTGAGCTGCGGAAGAGAAACTGACATTTGGCCTCCAATTTTTGACTAGTTTCACCTTTGCTCAACTAGTTTCTAGAATGTCTGGTTTCAGAAATATCATGAGTGCTGTTTCTTGCCCACATAAGGAATTGTTATAACAATTTAAATGTAAATGTAGCTCTACTATGACAACATTGGAAAATCTCGTGCAAATTTGCCTTGTCTAATATTTCAGCTAACACTGTGGCTTTGTTACATTTCATGGCTCTGCATTAAATGTTTTGGCTTGGTTTTTGTCCTTGGTTTTATGATTGGCGTGTTTTTAATGTCACATCTCATGCACCAGCAAGAGGTTTAATCGGATGTATCCAGAATTTCTAATCATTCTTTTATTCATTCGTTTTCTTTTTGGCTTAGTCCCTTTATTAATTAGGGGTCGCCACAGCGGAATGAACCGCCAAACTATCCAGCATACGTTTTGCGCAGCAAACACCCATACACTCTCGCATTCAAACACATACACTATGGCCTATTCAGCCTATTTAATTCACCTACAGCGCATGTCTTTGGTTAGCACCCGTAGCTAACCCACACGGACACGGGGAGAACATGCAAACTCCACTCAGAAATGCCAACTGGGACTTAGACCAGTGACCTTCTTGCTGTGAGGCTATCATGCTACCCACTGCGCCACCATGACGCCTCTATTTCCATTTAGTGACCAGTAAAAACATTGCTTGTAAGTGGTTTGGGAATGGGAAGTAACATTTCACGGCTGTTTGATTTGATTTGATTAGTCAACAATACATGCTGGTAGAAAAATGATCATTGCTGGTCATGTGATACAAATGTGCTTGTCTTTGCAGGATTCTGATGTGTTTTACGTCCCAACTAGCGGCCTATCAGGAGAGAATCTAACCACTAAGAGTAAAGTAGCAGACCTTACAGCCTGGTACACTGGACCATGCCTGGTGGAACAAATAGGTGTGTGTGAACATTTCTGTATTTAATATAATGCTATGTGTGAGCTTTAGAGCAGTGTTTCTCAACCACGTTCCTGGACAACCACCAGCTCTGCACATTTTCCTTGTCTCCTTAATCAAAAACACCTGATTCAGATCATCAGCTCATTAGCAGAAACTAAAAGACCTGTAATAGGTGTAACAGACAATGGAGGCAACAAAAACATGCACTGTTTGTGGTCCTTCAGGAACGTGGTTGAGAAATACTGCTGTAGAGTATATTCAAAAGCATAATGTAGTAAGGAACAACTAAGCTATTTGAATTATTCAAAAATAATGTGAAATGCACACCTGAAATGGTGATGCCTCGGATGTGCATTTATTTTTTTAAATAAACAAATGGCTGTAGTCAGTTATTCTGCTTATCCTAGAGTTACCTCACCTAAAGACGTTGTTTAAATTTTGTATATTCAGACATTCGTTATTTTAGTCTCTCAAACATCTCCTGTGTGTAATACTAGACTTGTGTAACCCCTGTCATTTCTACATTACCCAACCCGCTCCGAGATGGGATCGAATCGTTGGCTCTTTTGTATGGGAGTCGGATGCTCTAACAAGGAAGCTGAAGACCATGACCGCTAGCGTTTATCTGCACAGCACTTCATTAGCTGGCCTCCGTTACACTTAACCCCCCCATTTTTGTTTCATTTTTATTTTTTTGACTGTTGTAGACTGTAAAGTAACTGAAAATGTTCATTATATTGATATGAAACTGTGAGCCAAGATATGCCTGGAACTACCTCAGCTGTGCATTTATCTGAAAGTAATTGCACATCTTAGAAATTTCTCATCAGCGAATTAGAATCAAGCATTCAACAGCTCCATTATGTAAAATGTTAAAACAACTATATGTTTACGTACTGAGGAATGTTACTAAACTACAATTGAAGAGTTCAGATGCAAAAACCTCTAAGTGCCGTCTGAAATTTCCATCGACTATGAACGTTTTTCTCAGCCTCCTTTGTTTATGTTGAGATATTTTACTTTAAAGACCAGGAAAAGGAATTATTCTTTGCTGTAAAAATTATATTACTGAACATACACACAGGAGACTGATAAAAATACTCATTTTAGAGGAAATTTCAGACGGCATTTAGAGGTTTTTGCATCTAAACTCTTCAATTACTCACTATATGGTGTTTATTTCCTGCCGTATTTCTCATGTACATATTTTGTACTTATGACAGTGATTACGAAGATGAGGTTATAGCAAGGTACTGTCCCTAAACCTAAGCTTAACCGATGTCATCACTTTTTAAAGCTTAGCAAGTAAACGTTTAGTACATGTACTGTAAGGTGCAGCCAGTACATGGAGCAGGTGTATTAAGGACACTGTGAAAACTGAATTAAAATAAAACTATTTAAAAACAATATAAAAAATTAAATATTGTGAATTTTTTGTTTTAAAATTTATTGGAAATAAAATATATAATAAAGTCTGAAATAAACCGTATTAATTAATTAAACTGATAGATAAAAATTCATTTGTTGTAGCGAGGAAAACAGAGTGTGACAGAGTTGATAATGATCATATGGTCTGCAGAAGGTGCGGTTCTTTCGATTTTGAACAGATATAGATGTGAATGAGTTATTTCTGCCCTAGTGTGTTTCTCCATCACCAGGCTTGCAAATAAATGATCTTTATTTAAGACGCTTTTTTTTGGACGTTGCATTAAAAATTTGATGTGGTGCATTGATAAGCTTGAATGCGTCTGTAATGATGTTAAGTAAGTTTGCAAGAGTGTAGCGGTTATGATTTTCACAGAAGCTCTTGTGTCATGATGCTATGATCTATATGTAAATGGTGACTGAGCTGTGAGAATCGTAAGCAGTTTTACTCTGACTCATCAAGAACTCGTTGAGGAAACAGAGAACCTGTGTCTTTCCTTATCTGTTCTCTCTTTCTGCTTTTAGATGCTTTTAAACCTCCCCAGCGGTCAGTGGAGAAGCCCTTCAGGCTCTGTGTGTCAGACGTCTTTAAAGGTCAGCATGGAAACTAACAAAAACACCCACAAGTGAAGTTGTGCTTTATCCATATATTGCTTTTTTTAATGTAAGCCAAAAATTAAACAAAACTCTGCCTTTATTCATTCATTGTAGTCAGTTTTTTTGATGGCGATGAGCTGAAGAATCTCACTGTTTTCAGATCAGGGCTCTGGGTTCTGTGTGACTGGAAAGATTGAGGCTGGCTACATTCAGACTGGAGATAAAGTGCTTGTCATGCCGCCTAATGAGACCTGCACTGTTAAAGGTAAACACAGAAGCTTCCACTTTCTAGAAACATGCATTGCTTTAGGGTGTTAGGCAGCAGCGCCCTCCTCTGGTGCTTTCGTGAAAGACCAGTCGTGTGAAAGAAGAAATGGATGTTAATCATAGAGCATGCAAAATATACACTCACCGGCCACTTTATTAGGTGCACCTTACTGGAACTGGGTTGGATTCCTTTTTACCCTCAGAACTGCCTTTATCCTTTGTGGCATAGATTCAACAAGGTTTCTGAAATTATTCCGTAGAGATTTTGGTCCATATTGGCATGATAGCATCACACAGTTCGTGCAGATTTGTCGGCTGCACATTCATGCGGTGAATTTCCCATTCCACCATGTCCCTAAGGTGCTCTATTGGATTACTATCTGGTGATTGAGGAGGCCATTTGAGTACAGTAAACTCCTTGTCATGTTCAAGAAACCAGTCTGAGATGATGGTAAGATGGGTACATACTGTGGTCATAAAGGGATGGACATGGTCAGCAACAATATTCACTGGCTATGGCGTTGACTCAAAGTGGTTATTTGAGTTACTGTTGGCTGTCTATCAGCTGGAACCAGTCTGGCCATTCTTCTCTGACCTCTGGCATCAACAAGGCATTTGCTCCCACAGAACTGCAGCTTATTGAATATTTTCTCTTTTTTAGATGATTTTCTGTAAACCCTAGAGATGGTTGTGCTTGAAAATCCCAGTAGATCAGCAGTTTCTGAAAAACTCAGACCAGCCCGTCTGGCAACAACAATCATGCTACATTCAAAATCATTTGCTGCCATGTGATTGACTGATTAAAAATTTGCATTAACGAGCAGTTGGAAGTGGCCGGTGAGTGTATATGGCCAGTGTACATGTTTATCTGTTTAATGCACTGAATAACTTAATAAAAATAATTTTTTTTTAATTTAGCACACTGATTTTTGCTAATTGAAAACAGATACATATTATTAAACATCTCTGTGGAACAATATAGTAACACATGGCACATGGGTAACTGATTGTAATAATTAATATATATGTTAATTAATATATGTTAGTAAAATATGTGCTATAAAATAAATATTCAAAAATAAGATTTGTATTAAAATATTTATATATATTTTACAATTTTATTTTTATAATTTAACGTGAATTAAATGAATGCTTTTTATATTAATATTTGTAATGGTGTAATAGTTAAACTCACACACATTATACAGTTGAAGTCAGAATTATTAGCCCCTCTTTAAATTTTTTTTTCTTTTTTAAATATTTCCCAAATGATGCTTAAAGCACGGAAATTTTTACAGTATGTCTGATAATATTTTTTCTTCTGGAGAAAGTCTTATTAGTTTTGTTTTTGCTAGAATAAAAGCTGTTTTTTATTTTTTTAAAACATTTTTGGAACAAAATTATTAGCCCCTTTAGGCTATATTTTTTTTCTCAATAGTCTACAGAACAAACCACCATTATTCAATAACTTGCCTAATTACCCTAACCTGCCTAGTTAACCTGATTAACTTTGTTAAGCCTTTAAATGTCACTTTAAGCTGTATAGAAGTTTCTTGAAAAATATCTAGTAAAATATTATTTACTGTCATCATGGCAAAGATAAAATTAATCAGTTATTAGAAATGATTTATTAAAACTATTATGTTTAGAAATGTGTTGAAAAAAATCTCTCCATTAAACAGAAATTGGGGGAAAAAATATCAATCAAATATCATCATAAAAAAATTATTGTAAAAAAGAGTTATTAGTTACTGAAATCTAGTTGAGACAGATTCGCAATAATGACTGAATCTTTTAACAAATTTTGTTACTCGCTTTTTTCTTTTTATTTCTCTCCTACTAAGATTGCAAAACTAACGTTATGACACAGTCTTTATAAACTTTAGGACTAAATAAAAAGTCATCGCAGTAGTTTTTATATTGCTTAGTTTTGTTGTTCTGGAAATTGAGGAAATATACTGTGTAGTTAATCATGAATAATCAATACTTTAAAAAAAATACTTAAACCGATACGTATTAAATTTCAGAATTTAACATATTAATTTCAACTAGATTCTCTTGTAATCCTAAAACCAGAATAACAAACTGGTAACACTTTATAATAAGCTTATTAAGGTGTTTTTGTTTGTGCAATTAAACAAACAATATGCAATACATTACAATTCTTACATTCATCTTTGTTGATGTTAGTTAATGAAAATAAAGCTGTTTTTGTTAAGCTGTTTGTTAGAACTCATGTTAAGAAGTGTGCATTTGGAATTAATAATGCATTGTTGATTAATAAATGCTCTGTGTTGTTCAGTGTTAGTTCATGTTAGTAAATACTTCACATTAGTTAATGAAACCTTAATGCAAAATTTAAATAAGTGTTTATTGAGCACCAGATAAAAAAAATATAAATATGATTTATGATGGATTTTGTAACGCTAAAGGCTAGAGTGGTGCTACACTCATTTTTGGTTATTTTTTTATTAATGCAATCTTAATGGATTGTAATTCTATCTAGGGATCAGTCTTCATGATGAAGCATTAGACTGGGCAGCGGCTGGTGATCATGTCAGTCTGACTGTAACAGGCATGGACATCATCAAAATAAAGTGAGTGTGTGTAGAAACACTAGCGTCGAAAGCAATCCCTTCCTTAACGTATATTATAGCAGTTTGGTTATATAATGTTTTGATTATGTAATGTTGCGTAATACATGATTAAAAACTTTCTACGGACACGGTTGATTCTGTGTAATCATGTATGTTTTCTTGCTTCTTTCTCTAGTGTTGGATGTGTATTCTGTGATCCCAAAGAGCCCATTAGAGCCTGCACGCGATTCAGAGCAAGAATCCTCCTCTTTAATATTGAACTTCCCATCACTCAGGGCTTCCCCGTGAGAAAACATTTCATCTCTCAGGCTTTTTAGATATAAATATCGTTGCATGTTACTTGTGGGTTCTTGTGCAAGTGTGTTTGCTAATATTTTGTGTATTTGGTGTGTGTGTGTCTGATTGGCAGGTCCTGTTGCATTATCAGACTGTAAGTGAACCGGCCACCATTAGGAAGTTAGTCAGTGTATTACACAAGAGCAGTGGAGAAGTTCTCAAGAAAAAACCAAAGTAAGTGGACGGATGATTCTAGAATCTAAAATGTTACATGATTTTAAGGAACAGTTTCTTTTTAAAGGGTTTTTAACAGTGCAGAAAAATGATATTGTGCATATGTATATCATATTGTGGAGAAGCCAACGCTACATATGTATTTTTTTTGTATCATGCCGCTTGGTTTTTCCATGCATGCCTTTTGCAGCAGAAAGTTGTGACTTGTGGCCAAGAATGGTTAACTATACTCAGAATTTGAACACACACGCCTGGGAAGTAGTTGAGGATTCTGTGCTTTGCTCAAGGGAATCACCTCAACCATGGGATTGAGGGTGGTGAGATTGCTGGGTATTTACTCCCAGCACCTTCAGTCTTCACAATCAACAAGCTTTCTATCAAAGGGGGCTTTCGTGTGATAACCACATACATTTAAGCCATTGTTTGTTGAAATACCTTTTTTCTGCAGTACCTTTAAAATCGCATTTACACTTCCACGTTACATAACAATGAAAATGTAAAACGTTTCAAAACAAAAACAAAAAAACACATCAGACAAATTTTGGACAAATCAGGTAGTGCAGCAACTTCAGAGCACTTGTGCAAGCTGCTCATACATCATATTCACAATGCAATTATTCTGCATGGGTATAGTAAGGAAGTTTAACAATGGACCCTTTTCACATTTCCGGGTTTCTCAGTAGCAGAATTTGTCATAGTTGGGTAAACTTAAGGTGCATTGAATGGGAGAGTACAGCAAACATATATTTTTTTACAATCCTATTTGCTGAAATAACAAAATAAAAACTCAACAATGGTGTTATCAAGACTTTCAGAAAATGGAAATAAAATCGGTGAGACCTATAATGTCAAATTTACTCTCCTGCCCCATTCACTTTGCATAACAAACGCCTCACACAAGTGGTAATTTGTTTTCTGTAATTTGATTCAAAGATGATATAATACATATAAATCTACATACTTTTCTTTTTAATTAAATATTAAAACTTTAGAGGATTTTAGATGCTAATGACGGTTAAATGTGTCATAACAGTCTTGTGAAAAAGGTTCCCTAATTACAAATTACAGTTATATTATTTACGGCTTATCTTTTTAAAATGTATCCCATGATTTAGTGGTGTAATGGATCACAAATCTCACTGTTCGCATTAGATCATTTATCATTCACGTTGGATTTGACTTGAGATCACGATCTTTTAAATTTAATAGTGCAGCTTAAACTGAATGCATTTATGCAGGCTAAAGAAGTGACAGAAAACACCTTTAATTAATAACCTAAGAAAGCATTTAGGTAGGTCCCACCACAACTTTTTCAGTCATCATTATATTTTACAGGGATGCCATTGTTTTCATACACGTAATTTGAATGACGCTGGGGGCGATCGCTCTGCCATAGTTATAAATGTTGGAACAACCTACAAAAAAAAATAAAAAATGTTAATGCTCAGGTCACGTATGTTTCGAACTTTGTGTCAACCTTAATTCGTTACAGCCCTACCATGATTTAATTTCTTCAAACAAAATGCATGTTTCTAGTTTACTTTCTATGAACCTTCCTGTTATCAGTTGAAAGCAGATAGGTTCATCTTGTGTAACCTTTATCTTTTGAGGTGCAGTTTTTGGTTCATTAGCAACATCAGGACTGCACTTTTCTGTCTCTTGAGTGTGAAATGTATGCACAGTTAAAATGAATGCTGAAGCACCTTGAAGAGAGTCAGACTATATACAGTATTGTCCTGCTGGTGGCACTAATGCACCAAAAAAAATTATGGAATAATTAACATTTTTGAATGAACTAACCCTTTAACTGGCATCACGGTGGTGCAGTGGGTGGCCTCACAGCAAGAAGGTTGCTGCTTCGAGCCCCATGTTTGCGTGGGTTTTCCCCACAGTCCAAAGACATGCACTATAGGTGAATTGGGGAAGCTGTCCCTAGTGTATGTGTGTGAATGAAAGTGTACGGGTGTTTCCCAGTGATGGGTTGCAGCTGGAAGGGCATCCGCTGTGTAAAACATATGCTGGATGAGTTGGTTGATCATTCCGCTGTGGCACACCTTGATTAATAAAGGGACTAAGCTGAAAAGAAAATGAATGAATGAACTAACCCTTTAACTGTCGTGCAGGTGTTTGAGTAAAGGACAGAATGCAGTGGTGGAGATTCAGACACAGAGACCTGTGGCTATGGAGCTTTATAAGGACTATAAAGAACTGGGGCGGTTCATGCTGAGATACGTGGGCTCCACCATCGCTGCAGGAGTGGTCACAGAGGTAAAACTAAAACACCAAATTGTTAAAAGCATACTTGATTGTACATCGTAAGATGTGATGCTTGTTAATGCCAATGTTTGTATTGTTCTAGATCAAAGAGTAAGAGCCTGTTGGAACTGGATCCTTCAGATTGTACTGACAGAAACCATCAGACTGAAGTGCAATTTCTCCCTCAGAACGTACACAAACATGAAGTGAATACACAAAGATGCCCAGCAGGCAAGCTAACAGTGAATCTAGCCTCAGCTCACGTTACATTTCACAGGCCTCGGGAGGGGAGAGTGAATGTTGGTGTTTGTTTTCTTGTAGTCATTTTTGTCTTGTTTTCAGTACAAATAAAAAAAGCATTCTTAAATCATTATGCAGTTGTTTGAGAGGCAAATTATTAAAGTTCTGAAAGATCTGTCACAATTTTGTTTGTTAAAAACATCTGCCACTAAAATCTAAATAATAAACAAGGGATTTTTCTGATCAACCCCACGTTAATATTTCCTTTGTTTTTGAAGCTTAAAGTAATTTTATTTTGTTACGTTTTAAAAAAATAAACATTACTCTCAATAAATATATCTTGATTTAAGTATGTTTAGATGTTTGTACTGGCAAACAAGACTAAAAAAAATGAAAAAGAAAATATCTTTTGATAAGTGTAAGGGAGAGAATGCTCTTTGTCTTCCTCCTCATCTTTGCAATAACAACTATAGTAATTAATCCCAAAATTCGGAATTATTTACATTCAAACCCATTTAACAACATATAAAACCACAATGTTTACCTTTAATTTACATTAGGTTGCTTCCTTTTGTTGATTTGCATCAGAAATGGAACTCTTTTAATTTTATTACTTGATATTTTATTTGGATTTTTGGCTATAATATAGCAGCACATAATTGCCATTTATATTTATTCTTCCTCCAAATAAGAGGTTTCAAGGTTAATTAGCAGAAATGGAACAGGACAGTGTGAATGAAACCTTCCCTTCAGTTTGCTGCTACTTTGTGTTTTCTTGATCATTAATGCGTCAGGGGAAAACAGGAGGATTGAAAACCAGGGAACAATTGGATATGCCGTGTATGCGGGAGAAACTCATCTGTGTGTCTGTAGTCAAACAGTAGTCACTTTAAGGACCTGATGGACACGACTCATCTGTTTTGACTTGATTATTAAGGGGTTTTAATTTAAGAGTTTTGTTTGGGTGTGTCGAAGCTGAAGATGTCTGATCCGGGGAACGCTACATCATGCGAAAAATAACAAATAAATATTGATCACTGTGGAAAACATCATTCTGTGTGTTGTTGGGCCAATAAACAAATACCTATTATTTATTGATTTTTTTTTATATTTATTTTGCCTTTTCGGAGAGTGTTTATTGTTAGACTCTAACAAAAGCATTTTCTATGCACTGTTAAACTCAACATTCAACTTTATCAAATGAAATAAAATGAGTGCAGTTAACTCAAAATTAACTGTAAGTTAATTCTACTCATTTGAAAAGAGTTTTGAACTCAGTGTTGAAGGTAATGAGTTAATTAAATACCTCATTACTTGAATGTAGTAAGTTCACAGTACTCGTATAGATTAGTTTTTTAACTTAAATGTTTTTTTTTCACCCTATTTGCATGCAATGGACAAACAGTTGCAGCCAAATTAAACTTTAGTGACAAGGCAGCACTAACAATCCAGTTTACTCTTCTAAGTGCCTTGCACGCTGGCCCTGGGTGTTCAAGGTGAACTTATTGTCAAGCCCTGATATTGTACACAAATATCACTTAAAACAAAGAAAGGGAACACACCCAAAAATCTAATTATTTTACTTTTTCTTTTTTTTTTCAAGTGTAAACCAATTGCCTTAAAATCAACAAGTTAACTTTAAAAAAGTGATTAAACCTGTTGTAATCTGAAACAGTTAGGTTAACTTGACCTTATTTTTTATAGTTAAGCACATAGTTCATTTGCTTAATAATTTTAGGACAACAGTTTTTCTAAAAATAAATTCAGAATTTAAAGTAAATTGTTAACTCTGTCAGATAAAAAAAATGCAATTTCCTTTTGTCCTGATGCTGAATACCATCCATTCCACTGATGTTTTATGAAAACTATTCAAACTCGAGCTATTCAGTGTAATATGCGACTGGGGGAAACCAAGTAATTTTCCACTTGTTTTAGAAATCATATTACAACCCCTAATTATATGTGCTGAAATGCCTCCAATATGTTTCGTTTGTGAAAATGCAGCTCTGTAATTTTCCTCTTCACAGCCTGATAATCAAAAGATTTCATAAATGCAGCTTGTTCAGAACAGATAAAGACTCACAAAGGAAGATGATGACACATTGATTTGGCCAAGCTTGCTTTAATCAGTTCACCCTCTTGCTAGTAGAGGAATGCACTGAAAAACAATAGCATGTTTTCAGTAGAAGAAAAGTAAATTGATGGTAAATATTTAACTTCAACCTCATGCATGATATGGTAATGTGACATTTTATAGCTCTTTGGTTATTGAAGTGGTTTAATTAGGCCTGTCACGATACAGCATTTTTGTTGTGCCACATGTTGTCACAGAATTTGTTGCGATAAGTGATATTAATGTCATTTTGAGATCAATTTATGCCACTGATTATATAATGATTATATCACATCATAATAATACAAATAGCCATACACTTAAAAATAGCCAACACTCTAAAATACTTATTATTCTTCAGATTATTTAGATTCTTTAATTTGCTGTAAAAGGTAAATGTTCTATAATATACACTATTAAATGTCCTATTAAGTAATGTGCAATCATACACTTAGAGACACAATGTCATAGTGAAATGGCTTTAACGTTGTTTGTGAATTTGTAAATATATAATGCTACGGCAAAAAATATTGAGGTTATCTTCAAGGATAAAACGATAAGTCGATATATTGATTATTGCAACAGGCCTAGGTTCAATCAAGATAAAATACTTGTTCTCAATTGAGCATGGCAAATAAAGTATTTGTGCTGCAGAGTTAGACCTATTACTAGTGCACTGTGGTAATCAGTCTCAAGGGTTAAAAAGCTTCAGAGAGCTTTCTGAATTACCCGCAAAGAACATTTCTGACAATTACAACTCTTTAATGCTGCCTTTGTTCTTCTTTCAGCTCACTGCTGTCTCTGATCTTTTGTTTAAATCATCCAAAGAGATTGTCTAGGATCTTTTTCTTCCTGTCATTTTCTGCATCGCTGCCTACAATGGTATTTTCACAGTATGAGTTGTCTTTTTCCTGCTTGATAATTGTCCTCATGGATGGTATTTTTCTCTACATGCGGTGGTTTGCATATTTTTTCTTTTTTTTTTATGAGAAATTAGATTTTCACCATCCACCCACTTTCCTCCATGGGTTGGTCTTTTGATTTGAAATGAACAAAGTCTGGAGTCTTTCTGCTCCTCCTCATAAAACTTTGATGATTCATTCATGAAAAATTGAAGCAATATCAAATTAGAAAATCACTTTGTAATTAAGCTACTCTGGGATGCATTTTGCTCTTCTGTTAAGTCTTTTGTCCTTGTACTTCAAATTTGTATTATTCTCTGCATTATTTTTGAAGATCCCTGTTCTGGCTCGGTAAAATATCTCATTTATTACTTCAAATATTCAAAGAGACTATTTTATTGGTCTCGCTCAATAAAGAAGGTTTATTTCAAGAAATGAAAACAGAGGCCAGCAGTGTTGCATATGAGATAAAGTGAGTGTGAAATTAGGTGTGATTGGATTTCATGCCAGTAGTGCCATCTTCTGTAAAGCAAGATGGCAGACTCCCACCAGCCATATTGGTGTTATTTAGTCTTTTTGATTTTGTTTGCGTTTCTCACAAGTTCTTAGACTCTGTTGGAGACCTCGTCACTATTATAAGTGACCAAAAAAAATTCTTAAATTGTAAACTCATAATTTTAACCAAGGCAACATAATGTCTGCTGTTCTTGTTTACTGCATATGGAAATATTTTAAATATCACCAAAATACATACATATATAGACACACACACACACACACACACACACACACACAGTTGAAGTCAGAATTATTAGCCTCCCTTTAATTTTTTTTTCTTTTTTAATTATTTCCCAAATGATGTTTAACAGAGCAAGGATATTTTCACAGTATGTCTGATAATATTTTTTCTTCTGGAGAAAGTATTATTCATTTTATTACAGCTAGAATAAAACCAGTTCTTATTTTTTTTTTTAATAGCCCCTTTAAGCTATATAAATATTTTAATACTCTACAGAACAAACTATCTTTATACAATAGTTTGCCTAATTACCCTCACCTGCCTAGTTAACCTAATTAACTAGTTAAGCCTTTAAGTGTCACTTTAAGCTGTATAGAAGTGTCTTGAAAAATATCTAGTAAAATATTATTTACTGTCATCATGGAAAAGATAAAATAAATCAGTTTCTAGAAATGAGTTATTAAAACTATTATGTTTAGAAATGTGTTGAAAAAGTTTTTCTATCTGTTAAACTCTGTTACTCTATAACATTAGAAAGATCCGACCCTTCTTATCTGAACATGCAGCTCAACTCCTTGTTCAAGCTCTTGTTCTCTCCAAATTGGACTACTGCAACTCTTTGCTAGTGGGGCTTCCAGCTAACTCTATCAAGCCTCTTCAGCTGCTCCAGAGTGCAGCAGCACGAGTGGTCTTTAATGAACCTAAAAGAGCACATGTCACTCCGCTACTCATCCGTTTGCACTGGCTGCCAGTTGCTGCTCGCATCAAATTCAAAGCTCTGATGTTTGCTTACAAAGCGATTTCAGGCTGTGCCCCTTCTTACCTGCTCTCACTTTTGCAGATCTATGTGCCCTCCAGAAACTTTCGTTCTGTGAATGAACGTCGCCTCGTGGTTCCATCCCAAAGAGGGGAGAAATCACTTTCCCGAACGCTCGCGTTCAATCTGCCCAGTTGGTGGAATGAACTCCCTAACTGCATCAGAATGGCAGAGTCACTCGCTGTTTTCAAGAAACGACTAAAAACTCAACTATTTACTCTCCACTTCACTTCCTAATCTGCAATTGCCTCTCTGGATATACCACTAACTGTACTAAAAATTAAAAAAAAAAAAAAAAAATTACTAATACTTTCCTTCTTAGACTTAACATACCTGAAACTTGCCTACAGCACTTATTCATTGTTGCTCTTATAGTTGTGTAAATTGCTTCCTTGTCCTCATTTGTAAGTCGCTTTGGATAAAAGTGTCTGCTAAATGACTAAATGTAAATGTAAATTTAAACAGAAATTGTGGAAATAAATAAACGGGGCTAATAATTCAGGGAGGCTAATAATTCTTACTTCAACTTTATGGATATGTATCTATATGTATGTATCATTTTTAAGTAGCAACACTGATTTTGCTTCGTAAAAGAATGTCAGAGATATTCGTAAATGAGAATAGTCACTAACGATGCAAAAATTTATAATTTTTTTTTATATTTTGTGTCAGTGGATGACAACTGATGCTGGCTCTGGAAACTTTCACAGTGTCCAGATAGAAATATTAGCATCTAATTTTTTTTTCAGTCCATTGTTTACAACTTCTTTCGTACAAAACTTTCAAACATTAAGTTTTACCTGTCTTTGAAGAATTGATAGACCATACAATCCTTGTTGTGCATATTTAAAATTATTATTATTTTTTTAATTCAGGGAAAACAGCAAGTAATCTGACCTGTTTTTTTTTTTTTATCTGTAACATCAGACAAATTTATTAGTCAAAATAACACTAAAATAACTGACACTGTCATAACAGGCAAAAAATACAAGGTAGTCTTAACCTGGCATTAGAAACTGCAAACCTAATAGATTAAATTCATGTTGAAAATGTGTAGATTCTATAACCTCATTTAGATGGTCAATGGTCAACTTTGGGTAAGTAAACCATTGCTTTGGTTTTATCTTAGTTTTGAAGGGCATGTGGATGTTGGATCAACATTACTTGAAGTAAGCAACGTCAATGATCATTATAGTTTCAATGCTGCTCGAAATGACGATTTTCAAGTGGACAAAATTGTAGTTTGATATACGATTTCATTTCTTTTCTTTTTTTTTAAGCAGCAGAGCTGTTTACTGGTTAATTGTTGCCAGTTTGAATTAGTCCCAACACTGCAGTATTCACAAACTTCTTTGACCTGTTAACCAGATACTTTAAAGATTCAAATGTATAAAAAGACATTCATAGCAGTCACGTTTCTGACTTGTAGATATGCGCTGCTGTGTGTGTATATTTCTGCAACTTTCCTCTCTTGACACATTTCTGTACCCTGTTTGGCTTGTTGGCTGCCTGACTGTTTCTGCCTCATCCTCCGCATTCGAGGTTGTTTGTATTCCTGTTAGAACGGAGACACTGCTCTCTCTCCTCACTGACATCTTTCCAAAACGTTCTTCCTCATAAACGTGTTCCCCAATATAAATTACAAGCAATGGGTGTTTTTCTGGTTACACCAGAGAATAAAAACTCCCACTCCAGCTCTCCAAATATACATTTCAGCTTATCATAAATACATGTGGGTATTTATGATAAGCAAGAAGGTAGCTGGTTCGAGCCTCAGCTGTGTCACATGGCATTTCTGTGTGGAGTTTGCATGTTTTCTCTGCGTAGGCATGGGTTTTTTTCAGGTGCTCCGATTTCCCCCACAAGTCCAAAGACATGGGGTACAGGTGAATTGGGTAGGCTAAATTGTTCGGAGTGTATGAGTGTGAATGAGAATGTGTTGGTGTTTCCCAGGGATGGGTTGCAGCTGGAAGGGCATCTGCTGCGTAAAACATATGCTGGATAAGTTGGCGGTTCATTCTGCTGTGGTGACCCCTGATTAATAAAGGGACTAAGCCGAAAAGAAAATGAATGAATGAATAAATGAATGAATGAATGAATAAATACATGTAACTAAATTCCTTTAGATATAATCAAAACCTTCCTATATTTTAAAGCAATTTCACGTCAATAACATTGCACTGTAAAAAAAAATGCAGGTTTTTTTAATTTATCATTTTATATATTTATTTCAATTATTTCAGGTTGTCCAAACACAAATCCATTACCTTAATGTAGCTTTAAAACAAGTAAGTTTTCCGAAAAAAATCTCCAGAAATGCCTCATTTTGTTGGCTTGAGAAAGCCAACATACTGTTATGCTAATCTGTCCTTGAAAACAAACGTATCTCCTCCTAGGCCGTTCATGCCACAAGGTCCAAATGTGGTCAAAATGTGCTTTCTACATTCAAGATTGTTGCTATATCTCCTCATGCCTATAAGACTTATTGTTTTTTCAATAAAAAATGTGAAATATTAATTTTTTATAATCCGGGCATATAAAAAAATTATACAAGCCCCAATTTTGGCCAAAAGCTGTATTTAGATGCGTTAGATTTTGTTGCTATATTTAAGGTTTATCAGACTTACAGTTTTCCAATAAATAATTTTTAAGCATTATTTTCCTTATAATATGGCAAGCCATTTTTGACTTAAACTCCATATTTTTTACTGATATGGCAAGCCATTTTTGCATGTATCACTTTCACACTTATTAAGCATTGTATTTTCAAAAAAATACGGCAAGCCATTTTTACATAATATTTATTCCCTTAGTCTCTTAATGATCAGGGTTCGCCACAACGAAATGAACCGCCAACTTATCCAGCATTTGTTTTACACAGCGAATGCCCTTCCAGCCGCAACCCAACACCAGGAATCCATAATGTTCAAGTCCAGTTTTTGACACTCATAAAGACTGTCATAGAAACATCGTGGTTGATTAAGATCACTCATATTGCCCAGAAGCTTTGATGTATCATCACTAACCTGTCAAATGTCCCCATAGCAATAAAACAGTATAACCTAGCAACCATTTAAAAAAAAACAATATCTCTGCATCAGAACATCGTAGGGACCTGGGCATTGGCTTGTTTGACTCATGCTAGCAAATGGGACTTCCTGTGTACTATGCATGGTAACAATGATAATGGAAGCCAAGTGCTAATAATGATTAGCTACATGCTATGAATGATTATCTAAATGCAATAACATATGCTAGAAATGCCTACTAAGTATTAGCATTTGATCAAAAATGTACACGAGCATTGCCATTTAGCAACTGCTTAGCAACCAGCTAACAATGCCATAATTGTTTTAGCAACTGCTTAGCAACCACTTAGCAACCGCCACCGTGCTTCCTGCCAACTGCCATTCCTAGTCCTAGCGCAATCACTTTGGCTTTCTCAAGCCAACATCAAAGTTTATCAATAAACTTTAGGTTCTAGTTTCAAATTATTTTAGTAGTAGTTTGAATAAGCAGTAAAGTGTGTGTGTGTGTGTGTGTGTGTGTGTACTCTTTACTGTATGTTTGATCAAATTAAAACTACGCTGTAAAAATGATATGATCAATTGGTCCTGACAGCATATGTTTTTAGGTCATTGTAGCTTATTAAAGTTAATCACGTTCTAACTTAATTTTTCACGTTGCTCAAGCTGTTTTAAGTTAGTTTAACATAAAATAAGTTCAATAAACTCATAAGCTTAATTTAATTCAGCTTAAAATTTTAAGGCAACCACGATTTCTTTGCAGTGTATGTTCGTGAACAGAATAAACTTACTTCAAATCTTTAGAAATATAATGTTTTAAACGTTTGGCTGGTAGTTTATTTTATTTTTTGCCATTTTATTAAAATGTATCCAACAGTCAAGTTATTATTTTGTAGAGTTCATTTTAAAAGCATTAAACAGTCGTCATTGTCAGGATTAAATATTTAACTCGAGGCTAACATTCTGTTTTCACAGAATTGTGAATATTATCTCACCACCATCAGCAAGTTAAGGTCTTTTAATATCCAACTCATGCTCTAATTAATGAGTGGCGTATCTGCTGGAGAAGCCGTTTAGTTTTCTTTTACAACCTATCATTTAGTTGAGTAAACATATTGCAAAAGAGTCTGGCGAAAGCTCATATGCAACACCGTGCTGAGTGCAGCGCAAAACTTTCAGATCCTCCTTTTGTTTGCCAAACTTGATTTTTTTTATCTAATATTTTTCGCGATGTCAAAAGACATGAAATATCTAGTGCTGGAAAACTACATCGGTGGGAAGTTTGTGCCATGTTCCAAGCTGATCGACTCTTTCGACCCGTCAACAGGAGAAGTTTATTGCAAAGTTCCAGACAGTGGAGCTGAAGAGGTGAGTTTATTTTGTATTATTCTCTTTTATGTTTAAGTTGATCCTCAATGATGTCAGTTGTGCATGATCAAGTACTCTCGCTTTCACCATAGAGATTCTATTGAAATTAGTTGAACATTTTCACCTGTTTCTAGTGTAGAGAATCATTGCAGTCTCCCATTTAATGAATATGTAACCAGTCACGCCATTGTTTGGCTTAAGACACAAATTCCAGGTATGTTCGGAGTAAAGACACTTGATGAAGTACCTTTGGTCTCGTATATTTCTCCCTGTAAACACGTTGGTCATAAAAAAGGGAAACAATCAGGTGGGCAGATGCTCAAGGTCCAGAGTTTAATTATTAAACAAGCTAAAGCTCATGCCAAAAGAACTTGTCTGGGTCAGTGGAGCAGAATAGAGAGTGTGTTTGAAATCCACTTATTTGGGCTGTATTGTGTTTCCTATTTTTAATTGTTTTCCTTTCATCTTTAATATATTTAATAATGCTCACAATGACGGAATTTACTAACATTTCACACTCTAAGATAAATAATTTCCTCTACAAACTAATGCATCATCTCTTATTTGTTGAACTTTATAAGTGAGTTAAATATTTTCTCAATGCTCATAGGTGAATGCTGCAGTGAGGGCAGCTAAAGAGGCCTTTCCGGATTGGTCGGCTAAAAGCCCAGCTGATAGATCCAAAGTGCTGAATAAACTGGCAGACCTGATAGAGGCTCGACTGGAGGAGTTTGTTCAGGCCGAGTCTAAAGACCAGGGTAAAAATGCACTGTAATGCGGTACTATTGTACAGGGTACACTAAATGAGTCATACTATATAAGGACTCACGGCTGCACAATAGACCAAAGGTAGACAGAATTTAAGCGATTCAGCAATGTAGTCTTCACTTTTTAAATGCTTTTTTCAGTAGGATATACTGAGAGCAGATGTCTGATGTTTATTTTATATAATTAATTTTATGCATGTATGTACAGTTAAAGTCAGAATTATTAGCCCCCCCTGAATTATTAGACCGCTTGTTTATTTTTTCCTCAAATTCTGTTTAACAGAGAGAAGATTTTTAAACACATTTCTTAACATAATAGTTTTAATAACTTATCTCTAATAATGGATTTATTTTCTCCTTACCATGATGACAGTAAATAATATTTGACTAGATATTTTTCAAGACACTTCTATACAGCTTAAAGTGACATTTAAAGGCTTACTTAGGTTAATTAAGGTAACTAGGCAAGTTAGGGTAATTAGGCAAGTTATTGTATAACCATGGGTTGTTCTGTAGACTATCGAGAAAAAATATAGCTTAAAGAGACTAATAATTCTGTCCCTAAAATAGTGTTTAAAAAAATTAAAACTGCTTTTATTCTAACTGAAATAAAACAAACACAACTTTTTCCAGAAGAAAAAATATTATCAGAAATACTGTGAAAATTTCCTTGCTCTGTTAAACACCATTCGGAAAATATAAAAAAAAAAGAAGAAAAAAAATTGAAGGGGGCTAATAATTCTGACTTCAACTGTATGTTTCCGTGTGTATATACAGTCAAGCCTGAAATTATTCATACCCCTGGCAAATTCTGATTTTTTTTGTTCAAATGTAAATAAAAGCTGATAAATGCCTCCTTTACATCGTCTTAAAACCTTTTGGCATAAGCCTTTGTCATTTTGGTCAAAAAGCTACTTTCTGGTTGTATAAAAGTAACTTTAAGTCAGAATTAACCAGGGGTATGAATAATATTAGACTTTACTGTATATGGATTATAATGGTTGCCAAAATTATTAGAAAACTGGCCATATTATTTATGAGGTTTCAGTTATTTTCATTCTAAAAACAAGCTAGACTTATTTCACTGATAATGTGAAACAAACTATGTTCCTGTACAGGAAAGAAAAGGCTTCAATTGCAGAAGGCATGGGATAACATTAGTGTTAAAGTTCTCAGTAAATATATTGACACTATGCCAGAGAGATGTGCTGCTGTAACTGCTGCAAAAGATGGACATACAATGCCAAGTATTAAAGTTAAAAGTGGATAAAAACATCAGTTAATATTTATCGCAGCAGCCATCTGCATGTTTCATGAAAATGAGGAAATAAAATCCTGTTTTGAAGGGAAGAAAGGTCAACATTTCCAGATCTGTCAGCTGTTTTAATCACTTTGTCCACTACTGTGGGACTGTTGCGAAAAGACAGGACTGATCCCTGCTGTAATGCTGTTTATTTTTTTGTCAATTTTATTGACCCTATCATCCAAATGTCCCAGCAGAAATCAATGACCATTTTCCAGTCTTCTGTTGTCCAAAATTGGTGACAGAACTGTCACTTGCTGAATATTTTCTTTCTCATACCGTTTTTATAAACCCTAAAGATGGTCATTCATGAAAGTTTTTGAAATGCTCAGAGCAGCCTGTGGCAAAACCAACCTCACCACATCCAAATTCGCAAAGAATTAGTTCATACAAAAATGTATATTTGTTATTAATTACTTACCCTCATGTAGGTTGAGTCGCTTTTGTTTGTCTTCAGAACACAAACTAAGATATTTTTGATGCAACCAGAGACCTCTCTGACACCTCTTTAGACAACAATGGTCTCGAGAAATTTAAAGTCCAGAAAAGAACATTGTCAAAACCATTGTCAAAATATTTAATGTGACTTTATTGGTTTAACTTGAATCACATGAAGTGCCAAGAAAACATTTGTGTTCCAAAAAAATGAATAAAACTACTTTTTTGAATAAAACTACTGTTTTCTCTTCCTCAAGTTCGCTACGGGCATTATGATATATCGCCATTAGATTTAGCAGCACAACGTCCAAGCGTAGGTTATTTCATATAGTAAATGGCCACCATGACCTAATGCCAGAGACATAAGCAAACAAAGTTATGAACTAATCCTTTAAATCACCTTTCTTTCCCATTCCGATGTTCAACTTACACAGTTGTCTAGTCAATGGTTTTCAACCAAATTCCTAGAGAATCGCAGCTCTACATATTTTCCATGTCTCCTTAACTAAACACACCTGATTCATATCATCAGCTCAGACTGATAGACCTGTAATTGGTATGACGGACAAAGTAGACATCAAAACATGCAGTATTGATGATCCACCAGAAAGGTGGTTGAGAAACACTGATCTGGAACACAAGTACGTGCATAAATGCATTGAATTGCCGTCATGTGATTGGTTGATTATGTGTGCCTCTATGGCTCTTAAAGCAAGAAATTTTATCTTTTTTTTTTCTTTTAGGGAAGACTATCACTTTTGCCCGAAATGTGGACATTCCCCGATCAGCATACAACTTCCGTTTTTTTGCCTCGTCCGTCCTGCATCACACTAATGACTGCAGTCAGATGGATCACATGGGCTGTCTCAATTATACAATCCGCTGTCCTGTAGGAGTGGGTATGTGTCAGTCTATTAATACACTATTATTACTCTGTACTATAAATCACCCATTTTCATATGCTTCATATACGTTAAGTTATTGTTTCCTTGTCTATAGCTGGTCTGATAAGTCCATGGAATCTGCCACTGTACCTCCTTACCTGGAAAATCGCCCCGGCTGTTGCTACGGGTAATACTGTTGTGGCAAAACCCAGTGAAATGACTTCAGTTACCGCCTGGATGATGTGTCAGCTGTTAGAGGAAGCTGGTGAGTGATGCTAATATCGTGTGCTAATATCGGCATACTTGTAGGTAAAATCTTGTAGGTAAAATCAGCAAAAATTTGACATTGTTCAACTATTTATTCTTTTGCGTCTCTTACAAATACACCTATTTACAAGTGCAGTTTGACCAAATGCATAAATAAATACCTAATGAAAATGCTAAGATGCACATAAAAACAAAAAACTGAGTTGGATTAAATTTACTAAATAAATTCCAGCATGTGCATCAAATAATTCATGTTATTTTGTTTTAACACATCAGATGATTTAAAAAAAAAACCTTTATGACTCTGAACTGGTGGCACAAGGTATGATTTGAATGGACAAACCAGCAGACGACCACATTGCACAGCACCTGAATTGCTGTTTTGGTCCTTCTAAAATCCCCTAGCAAGTCAGTCATCAAAGTGGTTCAGTAATATTACCTCCACTGAATATTTGGCACCAGTTTATCAGTGATGATTTAGTTCTCTTTAACTTTTAAAACAATTACAAACACAGAAGTTTTATAAAATCAAATATCATTGCATTTAGCACCTCTGTATTCAAATAAGTATATTCACATTTATATTTTAGATTTACTCAGTCATTCACCACAATAAGTTAAACCAAAGAACAGAGCTGTGATTTTGAGGTAACGGGTTGTTTATTTTCAGATGTCAAATGAAATTTGACATAATTAGAGCAAAAACACTGACAATTCCCATTTTTACCATAAGAGTAATAATGAAGAAATTCTAGTGAACTGGTGCTAATTAACCTGGAAGAGGACATGTGTTCTTGTTTCCAAAAATCACAGCTATTAGTTGAGTACTGTATCAGAGATTCTCCAAAACTACTCCAAAACACACATCACCCATGTTACTATGAGTCAGTTTTTTTTTTTTTGTTAATATTTTGAGAGAAAGTTCAATTGGTTGAACAAAATTATATTTTTTTCATAACTTTCTCTGATCATGTTTACCAAGGCTGCTTATATTAGTTAAAGGGATTGTATGTCATCCTTTCTTGGTGTACATTACCATATTTGTCTTTCTTTTACTGCATGCATTTTACGTGAGTTTCTACTCTATGTAATACATGTGTTGGCACCTTCTAGGCTTTCCACCTGGAGTGGTCAACATCGTCTTTGGGACAGGTCCTCGTGCAGGTGATGCTTTGGTTTCTCACCCTGATGTACCCTTGATCTCATTTACGGGTAGCACGGCTACAGCGAGACTGATCACTGAACGCAGCGCACCGCACTGTAAGAAGCTTTCACTGGAACTTGGTGGGAAAAACCCGGCAATTATATTTGCTGATGCAGACATGGAGCAATGCATCAGCACTACTGTACGCTCCAGCTTCTCCAATCAGGTGAGCTCATGCACAGATTGACCAATCACGTTAGGATTTCATTAGGTAATCACAATCATGCAACTTGCACTGCCTTTTTCTGTGTGTGTATATTTTAGGTCACACTCTACAAAGAGATTTTAGAGAAAAAGATTTTATTAGTAAATGCAAGTCAAAGCATTTAATAGTAATGAACATTACTTGTACTGTATTTATTAATCATAGTTTAACATTTACTAATTCATTATTTATTGATCTTATTTTAACATTTATTAAAATCCATATTTATGCGTGTTAATATAATACAACCTTATTGTAAAGTGTTACCATATTTTAAAATACAATAGACACTGATGTATAATGTATGACCAGCATTATTTGTATATTTTTTATGACATTCTACCAGAAATGTACATTTTCACTTATGAAAAATGTGACAGGGCCTGACTTAAGCTTGTCATCATACAATTCAATGATAGAACACATCCGTAAACACTGTCAGCTTCTCCTCCATCAAATTATTTCACTTCAGAGTCATAGCCTTAAGCGTGTATTGCACACATTTGATGTTAAATTTAATGCAAAAGTGACAGGACTGACTAAAACATGAGGACAATTGTAAATTGATTTGTATTATATATTTGTAGTTTTTATTTGTAAAACATATTTATAATTTCATGTTTTAAATCAATTGATGTGAATGATAACAACTTTAACTTGCTATTTCTGAAGTATTTTCTAAAAAACAGTTTTAATATATATAACAAAACTATTAAAGCTGTTGGTTTAGTTGGGCTGAGGACAAGGACAATAACAAGTGTTTTTTAATGAAGAAACAAAATCTGAGAACCAAAAGAGTGATATATTCCTTTAAAAAACAACAAATTTTAGACATTTTTGGGATTAAATATTTTTATTCACTGTATTTATGTTTTTATTTCAGGTACAGATAATGTACATTCTGGTAATATGTCCTTAATAGTGTTGAATACTTCTTTTAATTATTGTTTTTTTTTCTATTAAATGAAATAATTAGGTCACTTATTTTCTAAAATACATGGTAGTCCTTTTGATTTATTTACATTTTAGTTTTAAATACCTCCCATAAGTAATAAAAGAAGGTAGATTTTCGTAGAAGTAAAAAAGTTATAAGAGTGAAATACAAACTTTATTTCTTTTTTTATTTTAATTTACATCACTAGTTCAAAATACAATTCTCATCTTGCCTTATGACTGTTTAATGTTATTATCATGAATTAAACTAATACCTATTTTAAAAATTATTTGAAAATTGACTAAAAGTTAATTCTACTCATTTGAAAAGAGTTTTGAACTCAGTGTTGAAGCTAATGAGTAATTAAATGCCTTATTACTTTAACTTAAATGAAGTTCACAGTACTCATATAGATTAGTTTTTAACTCAAATGGTTTGTAATGATCGGTTTCCTCAAGTGGTTTGAGTTGCCTTAACTTATTGGGTTTTACAGTACTCAGTTGGTTTGAGTTTCTACATTTATTGGGTTTTACTGTGCTCAAGTTGCTTCGTTTACTCAAATTGAGTAAGTTCACAGTACTCATTAAGATTAATTTTTGAACTTAAATGGTTTGTTGCAATCGGTTTCCTCAAATGGTTTGAGTTACCTTAACTTTTTGGGTTTTACAGTGTACATACTGTACATATCAACACAAGAAGGACATTTAAATAAGAGTAAAATAAAGTTAACAATACAATTCTGAAATTTATTGTTGATAAGATCATTACTGTTTATGTCATAAGTTTTTCACATTTTATTTGTCTCAAACTAATTGAGATGACTTTATGTAATTCCCTTTCTCGCCACTCTGTGGTGCTCAAAATACATATTTTGTTAATCCAGCTACGTACACTATGTTCCCAAAACTCTCTCTCTCTTTCTCTCTCAGGCCTACATTCACATTACTCACACAGACACATCATCATCACTGTGCTAATATTTAAACTGTATCCTCATAATTCACACAGCTCAATAATAGTTGTGAGATTTACTCAACATCTCATTTGCATGTTCTTCTCCACTCTCTCAGGGTGAGATCTGCCTGTGTACCAGCCGCATCTTTGTGGAGCGGAGCATTTACTCAGAATTCCTCACTCGTTTTGTGGAGGCGACTCGTCGGTGGAAAACCGGGGTTCCTTCAGACCCCTCAAATGACAATGGAGCACTCATTAGCAAAGAACATCTGCAGAAGGTACGGTAATAATCACACACGCAATCCTATTGATACTACATGCTTTCTGTATATGATATGATATCTACACAACCAGTTAAAAGTTTGGGATAAGTAAAAATAATATATATGAACATTATTATAAAATATGTAATATTATTGTAATTTAAAATAACTGTTTTCATATAGAAAGTAGTTTAAAATGTGAATTATTCCTCTGGTTTAAATTGAGTTGATTTTTCAGTAGGTCTATCATTACTCCAGTCTTGAGTGTCACATGATAATAAATCATAAATCATCCCAATAAGATGCTTTGCTCTTTAGGAAACTCTTGCTCTTTTGTTATTATTTCATAAACATTTCTGTTGTGTTGCTTAATATATTATAGAATCTTTTTTTAATTAGGAAATAGAAGAATATAGGAAATTGTAAGACATATAAGGAAATAAATAGTGTTGGTCTTTTCATAAAATAATTCTAAAAAGTAATATATATCACAGTTTTCAGGAAATTATGATGCAGGGAAAATTGTTTTCAGCATTGAGAATTATAAACAAATTTTTAACGATGGAGTTAGAATAATAATTGATCATATTGGATGACACAACTGTAGATGATGTTTTCTGAAAGATCTTGTGACACTAAAGTAAATTCAGCCTTGAAATACAGGAATAAATAACATTTTAAACTACATTCTGTGAGAACATTAGGTCCCACTTTATATTAATTGGCCATTACTAATATGTACGTGCATACAAAAATAAATACAACATACTTACTGTGTTCGTAATCTATTGCTTAACACTTCTAGTGCTCTTGAAGTGGGATACAATCAGGGTTAGGGCCAGCTTTGGTGGTATGAGTTGGTTTAAGGGATGGTTTAAAAATGCTGAGTCCACACAATTCCTTCATGTTGTCCCAAAACAAATCGATTAAGTTAACTTAATTGGTTTAAAAAATTTAGTTGGATTAAACATAAAACAATTAAGAATTATGTTGTTTCATTTTAATTAAATAGTTTGAACAAGCAACAAAACCATTATTGATTGAGTACAAAAGTAATCGCAAGAAATTAATTACAGATTACAGGCATGTATTTAATCAGTCATAAGTAAAAATGTGTTTACACAACAAATACATTGTACCAAATGATTAATTTAGGTGTAGGTACATATTAGTTAAGTGCACCTAGAATAAAGTTGAATCTAAATTTTTTTTTCTAAATTGTGGCAATTTGCACAGCCATATCACCCTGCAACCCAAGACCGTTTGCTCACTGAAGCTAAGCAGGGCTGAGCCTGCTCAGTACCTAGATGGGAGCCCACATGGAAAAACTAGGCTGCTGCCGGAAGTGGTATTAATGAGGACAGCAGGGGGCGCTCAACCTGCGGTCTGTGTGATTTCTAATGCCCCAGTATAGTGAAGGGGACAATACACTGTCAGTGAATGCCGTCTTTTGGATGAGACACTAAACTGAGGTCCTGACTCGCTGTGGTCATAAAACATCCCATGGCACCGTTGTCCTGTGGCTGCCACCGCATCATCCCATGGATGCTGTACACTGGTGGAAGTGTGGAGAGACCCACCGCGCCTCATGATTGTGAAGTGCTTTGGGTGCATAGCCATACATAATAAATGCAATATATCAGTAAACATTACAATATTTCATAATACCACTTTATTTTATCAAATAAATAATAAATAAATAAGATAAATTCAGCCATGGTTAGCAGAATAGGATTCCTTTTTAAACAATTAAATTTTCTAGATCCCAAACTCTTGACTGATGTACTGTTGAAGTCAGAATTATTAGCCCCCTTTGAAATTTTTTTCTCTCTCTCTCTTTTTTTTTTTATATTTCCCAAACAATGTTGAACCGCAAAGTAATTTTCAGTTTGTCTGATAATATTTTTTACTTGTGGAGAAATTATTTGTTTTATTTTGACTAGAATAAAAGAATTTTTTAATTTTTTAAACACCATTTTAAGGTCAATATTATTAGCCCCTTTATTCTATTTTTTTTCGATAGTCTACAGAACAAACCATCGTTATACAATAACTTGCCTATTTACCCTAACCTTCCTAGTTAACCTAATTAACCTAGTTAAGCCTTTAAATGTCCCTTCAAGTTGTATACAATAGTCCTGAAAAATATCTAGTTAAATATTGTTTACTGTCATCATGACAAAGATAAAATAAATCAGTTATTAGAAATGAGTTATTAAAACTATTATATTTAGAAATGTGTTTAAAAAATCTACTCTCTGTTATACAGAAAATTGAGAAAAATAAACAGGGATGCTAATAATTCAGGGGGGCTAATAATTCTGAATTCAACTGTATATGAAGAAACCAATCAACAAGATTTCAAGATTTTCCGTTTTAAAAAAGCATCTCTAAAGCATCTAAAGTGTTTGTCTACTCCTATAGGTCAAAGGTTACATTACGTTGGCCCTTGCGGAGGGTGCACAGGTGCATTGTGGAGAAGGTGTGGACAAACTTGCCCTTCCACAGCAAAACATCGGTGGTTACTTCATGTTGCCCACCATCATCTCCGGAGTCAAAGATTCCTCCGCACTGATGCAGGAAGAGATTTTCGGTCCCGTAACCTGCGTGACGCCCTTCGATGAAGAAGAGGAAGTGATATCACGAGCAAACAATGTCCGCTATGGTTTGTCCGCCACAGTCTGGTCCCGAGATGTCGGGCGCGTGCACAGGGTTGCTAGGAAACTGCAGGCTGGGTTAGTGTGGACCAATTGCTGGCTGGTCAGAGATTTAAACCTGCCGTTTGGTGGCATGAAGCACTCTGGGATTGGTCGAGAGGGGGGAAAGACTCCTACCACTTCTTCACTGAGGTTAAATCTGTAACCGTCAAACACTGACATGGATGAAGCGGTGATAGTGAGTCATGTGTCACTCGAAATTATATAGAGGAAGCAATCAGGGTTGTTATGATTGCGAATAAAGTTTATGAGGAAATCAGGAAAGTGCTTCATTGTGTTTTTGGTGAGTCATTTCAATGCTGATGAATTGCGTGGTCTGTGGTGCATTTTAGGACACTAAAGGATTTAGCTTTCTTTGAGTTTGGGTAGCTTAGAGACAGGATTGAGAATTAAATTTTTGTTGTTTTATTAAACTTCCTTAGGAGCAATAAAAAGATGCAAATGGGCATTTTCAATCAGAATATAGCACTGTATTGAATTGAATCTAAAAAGCAAAGAGCAGATAATTTGATTTTCGGAAGGTTTTTTTTCTTGTTAAATCTGTAAATTGGTTGCTGACTTGGATATTTCCAATTTTTTTTTATTATTTTGGAGTTTCACTTAATCTATGTATTCTAATTTTAAAATTGAAAAAAACTGATTATTTTAATATTTTTTTCAAGGATTTTACGTTTATCGTATAGGACAGTAGAGAGAATTAGCAGGAATGTGTGGAGAGCAGAGAGAGGATCGGCATAGGAGTTTGAGGCGGGAATTGTACTCGGGTCGCCGTGAGCACCAGAGTGCATGTGTTGTTGCACGCCATTGGCACCGACAAACTAATTACTTTTAAAACACAAATAAATTCAAGTAAACTGACAAATCAGTGTTTAACAATTATAGATGTGTAAAATATTTACATTTTATTTAATTAATTTTCCTTCATTCATTTTCCTTTGGCTTAGTCTCTTAATTCATCAGGGGTTGCCACAGCGGACCCTCTTACTGTGAGGCGACAGTGCTAACCATTGAGCCACCGTGTCGCCAGAAATATATTTTTTATTAAGGTAATTATTTATTACACATAAATAGAGTCTGGTGCAGAAAAGAGTCACAGAATTATCAAATAAATCAGAAGTTCAATACTTTTTAATGCAAGTTAAGCTTTGCTTTCTGGTGAAGAATTGTGACAAAACTTTTTTGTTTGGTTTTTATCTCTTTATATGGTTTTTATAACTTTTTATCATGAGCTTAATCTCTGACAAAGAACTTGAAAGGATAGTTCACCCAAAACTACAAAATTACTTGCCATTTATGTACTCTCAAGTTGTATCAGTATATTCTAACATAAAATAAATCACACAAATCACACACATCACTTTAACATCTCAAATGTTTCTCCATGAAATTAAATTTGAACCATGGACTGAGCCAGGGATAGTTTACCCACCCAAGAAAATTCTGTCAATTTCGCACCCTTGAGTTTCATAAAAAAATAAAATAAAATTGACGAATGTTGGATACTGGTAACCACTAGGGGTTGAACGACTTTAGATTTTTGGAGGTCGGCTTTTATGTTATCAAAGTCGAGTCGACTTTGACTAGTCGCCAGTGATGTCATCAATAAAACACAAGATGCAAATGTTTTGCAACATGCCACAATTTGCTATTTATTTGCAGGAAATCTATACACATGCTGTTTGACAGCTCATTAAATAAACAATGCACTGTTACCACTTACTTATGTTTGTGCAAAACAAATGCACTGTCAACACATTCTTCTGGGATGATATGTACACATGCTATGAAGTTTGTCATACCTCCTACTGCTGCGCACTTTGTGGTGACTCTGTGGTTCATTCACAAAATATGTCAGCATCTAAGCTTCGCAAAGGACAACAGCCAATCACATTACTTTTTCAGGGTTGCGTAAATTGGATTGCTATCATCTGCACTGGGGTATTTGCATGGTGCCACCCAACTGGCATCTGTTTGACGATTTAAAGTTCATGTGATTCTCAGCTGCTAACATAAGTAATATAACACTAAAAATTACTTTAAATTATCCAAGGGGAAGTTGCAGTGAACCACCTTTAAGCTGCCATGTAGTTCAGGTCAAACCATGTGTTCTGTGTAGTGGGACTAGTCGAGGTCAATCAAAAAGTGTCACAGCAGAGCATTAAAGTCGACCAGTTGACTAGTCACTTCAACCTCTAGTAACCACTGACTTCCATAGTATTTGTTTCTTCTTACTCTGGATGCCAATGATTACCGGCTTGTCTTCTTTTGCGTTCAACAGAACAAACTCAAAGTTTTTGTAAATGATCACAGAGTTTTTATGTTTGGGTGAACTGTGCCTTTAAGCACATGGGGAAAGATTTGACTATTTAAAGAGTATTTGTGTGATTTATCTTCTGTTAGAGCACCATATGTGTGCAGAGATGGAGATTTATTGGGCAGACTGTTGTGTGTTACCTCCACACAGCTGTGGGCATGTATTACTGTGCCGCTTTCGAGAATGATCCGAGTGTGAGTTTTCCCGAGAGTGGGAAGCGATCTGACACGCTAACACAACACACACTCGCATACATGTTTGATTTCAGCCAAACATCTTCAGTTCTTCAGAACAGCAGCTGAAGTGATGGACACAAGGCATCATCTCTCATGCCATAAAGAAATAGTTCAGCAAAAAATCTCAACATTGCCACCATTACTGATCCTTCACTTCTTCCAAACCTGCTCCTGTTGAACACTAATGCATTTTTTAAGACATGTTAGAAATCTGTCGCCATTGTTTTTGTATTTCCATATTTTTTCTACTATTGATTACAATGGCTGCCAGTTTACAACTTTCTTAAAAAATATTTTTATTTGTGTTCAATATAAGAAACACTTTGAGGATTAGTAAATGGTTAGTCAATTTTCACCATACCTATAAACTGTACAAATGCGATTTTTTAGGTCATTCGGATTAATTTTTTTGCTCTGTTCTGAAGTATTTAATTGGTTATAGATTGACTTCAGATATGTGTTGTCTGGAAAAGACTCAAAAGGTTTCGTTGTACGTGTACGTTGGTCGGAAAGCACAGCAGGAGTGAGTGTAACGCTTGAACAGTGATATGATCTTGCATCTGTATTGAAAGGTTTTTCTGTTAATGAGGGGTGTGTGAAAACTGAAGGAAACTTGTGAATGTGTTCAGTCACGTCTCTGTGTGATCGTGCTCAAAGGGCAGAGCCCACACTGCCAGCTTTTATTTTGACTTGACCACCGGCAGTGCCCTGTACCACCCTACACACACACACACACACGCGAACACGTAAACCATTAGGGTGCTCACCATAATAACTGTAAACCCTTATATGCTCTTACTCTAAATATTACATTATGTGCATTATAAACATAACTATTGTGTTATTTCTTAAGTGTTTTTCTATATAAAATTAGAATAATTTATATAATATTATTAATAACTATTATTAATAGTTAACTATTAACAGTAAGATACTAGCTATTAATATAAAAGATGCAACATACAATGGATATAATGCCATTGGTGTTTACCATAATGACTCACTGTTTACTCTCTCATGTTATTTCACGCACACACAAAAACCTTTACAAAAAAAAAGATATTTTGAGGAATGTCTGACATCGATAACCATTGGCATCCATAGTAGGAAAAATAAGTTCAATTGTAGCAGTTTCCAACATACTTTAAGATGTCTTCTTTTATGTTGAACAGAGGAAAGAATCTCAAATGGGTTAGTAATATTTGCAGGTTGTGTAAATGACAGAGTTTTCATTTTTAGGTTATGCCATAACTTTTTGAAAGTATCTCTTTGTTAATTGTTTTATTTTTAGCATGATAATCATCCAAAATCTAATGCAGTGAAATCATACTTGGACGAAACAAATGCTAATAAAACACATGTAGTTGTGAAATGGCGCCCCCAGAATCCAGATCTGAATATTAAAAAGGATATATAGGATCACCTAAAAAAAAAATTACCAAATCTAAAGGTGACCTCTGGGGAGTGCTGAAAGAGGTCTGGCATTATATAGCATTTTTTATTTTAGAACACTCCATGACAGTCTCCCCAAAACCATTCAAGTTGTGCTTGGTGCAAAGAGAGTCCACATTAAAGACTGGCTTTTGCTTGAAGAAATGAGTTTGTTCTCCTTTTCTTTTCTTTTTTTAAGCCTCTAGATGCACGTAGAAACCTAAATATTTATATATAAATAAATAAAAACTGTAAAAAAAACAAAACATATGTACATACATACATACATACATACACATCAGTGGTGTAGTCGGGGCTATACGCACATATTGTTTTCCACGAGCTGTTTGGTTATTAGGATTTCTGAGGATCAATAATTGCATTTACCCTCAGTATACTCATTTGTTTTGGTGATTAAACTTTACTTATTTATATTTATTTACATTCCCTTTAACTGTATACCAAATGTTTGTTTTATTTAATTTTATTTTATTTTACAAATCCCCTAGAGTTAAACAGTTGTGTTTTACCACAGCTTAATATACTCAGACAATTTCCGAGTATTCTGGGGCACTATTAGCCAAGCATAAATCATTGAATAGGATTAGACTATTAGCTTCTTGCTTTAAAATTAACATATTTGTTTAAATATGTTTCCATTTTAAATAGATAGTTTACCGATAACTGAAAATTGCCATCATTTTTTGAATTAAATCGGTTTGTCTTTTTTTTTTCTTCTGTTGAACACAAAAAAAAAAAATTAAAAAAAAATCTGGAAACCTGTAACCATTGGCTTGCATAGTATTTGTTTTTCTTCTGTGGAAGTCAATAGTTACAGGTAACTGATGATAACTGGTAACTTATATATACACATATAGCTGATGATTTGCCAACTTTTAAAATTTGGGTAGGGTTGGTAATAGTCTTTTTTTTTTTTAGGACTACACCACTAATACACAAGTAGTTCTGTCCAAGACTCTTAGGCCACCAAAAATGTTGTCTGTTCTGTACCTTGTAACCAAACTACACACACACATCATGGATGCAGATGATATAGACATGCATCCTCTTCCAGGTAGATTCATAACACCTCCATTTGCTTATAACTTGCTGTTTTGTGGAACTCAACACTCTCCTCTTGCACATCTAAAAGATATTTTTGGGTTTTGGTTTGGTCATTGTAATAGTTAAATAAGGGAATTTAGCCTTCATGTTGCTCATATTTACACCTGTATAATAGGAAGCAATAGATGGCCAGTTTGACCTGGTGTGCTTAAAAAAAACGTAAGTATATGGAAATAAACTTTAGAGATATTATGTTCATAAGAATTTATAGGATAATATATAAGTCCCAATAATAACAGACAGTGTAAGAGAATAAATGAATGTCTAACCATACTATATATATGTTTTAATAATATTTTATTTGTTCTAAATCTGACAAAATATCTAAACTTAATGTTAAAGGTAATATCGTAAGTCTATTTAACATGAAATGTTGTAAACCAGGACCACAAACCAGGAAAACTGAGATTTAAGCATCTCACAAAAGCTGAAAGAATATGCTTTGAATTGATGTGTGGTTTGTTATGATAGCTGTGTCTTGGTCAAATACTGCCCTATGTGAAAATCTGGAATCTGAGGGTTCAAAAAAAAAAAAATCTAAATACTGAAACCATTGCCCTAACATTGTCTAAATGAAAAGCTTAGCAATGCATGTTGATATATTTACAGTAGGGATTTTACTAAATATATTAAATATGATCTTTACTTAATATTCTAGTGATTTTTTATTTATTTTTGCATATGAAATAATCGGTGGTTCATTCTGCTGTGGCGATCCCTGTTAAATTAGGGATCACACCAATGGAAAGTGAGTGAGTGATTTTTGGCAGAAACAAAAAGTCAACCAATTTGCCCCATGCTTTTGCCAAAAATATTGCAGTGCGACTGGTTTTGTGGTCCAGGGTCTCATACTGTATATGATGTCCAGATGAGCGTGTGTAAAAATGTGCAGTGAACAGAACAGTAGGTCACATCTGGGCTTTTTTTTTCCGCTGAGGCTGTCGGTGGGTGGAGGCCACCTAATGATCCAATGAATATTGCTGAGCTGTGAGAAAAATCTCAAGTGTAATCAGGTTAAATAAACTGGAGGAAACATGATGAGAAATGTAAAAAGCTCTGTCGTTTTCTCCCCATTTCGTAGTTAGTCTCTTTTGTGCGTGACCCAGGAAGAAAACAGAGGAAGATCACGTAGCTTGTTAAACTTCCTGCTAAAGAATAAAAGTGTGTAATATGTGTGTGTGTGTCTGTGGCACCACCCAGTCCACACTTCATGCCAACAGAAGAGAGCGAAAGAGATGCTTACTTGTGTGTGTGTAGGTTCAGTAGTTGTCACAATGTGTCTTCATATCTGACAATAGCTACTTTGTCTAACATGGTGACTGTTTTTCAAAACTATGAATACACTGTAACTCATCTACAGTTGAAACCAGAAGTTTACATGCACTAAAAAAGGAACATAACCGTTTTAAAAAAATGTCTAATAGTAAATCATACTAAACGTTTACTATTTTAGGTCCGTTAGGATTACCTAAATGATTTACATTTGCTAAATGCCAAAATAATGAGAGAATTTTTTTTTTTTATTCTCTTGACAGTTAAAAGTTTACATACATTTTCTTGGTATTTTTTTTAGCTTTGCTTTTAAACTGTTTAACTTTGGTCAAATGTTTCGGGTATCCTTCCACAAACTTCTCACAATAGTTTGAAGGAATTTTGGCCTATTCCTCCTGACAGAATTGGTGTAACTGAGTCAGATTTGTTGTCTTGTCAAGCATTTTCAACTAGGCCCACAAATTTTCTATAGGATTGAGCTCAGGGCTTTGTGGCGGCCACTCCAAAACATTCACTATGTTGTCCTTAAACCACATTTTAACTAAATTGGTAGTATGCTTAGGGTCATGGTCTGTTTAGAAGAGCCATTTGTGGCCAAGTTTTAATTTCCTGGCTGATGTCTTGAGATGTTGCTTCAGTATTTCTACATACAGTAATGTTCTTTCTTCATGATGCCATCTATGCTGTAAAGTGGACCAGTCCCTCCTGCAGCTAAACAGCTCCGCAACATGATGCTGCCGCCCCCATACTTCACAGTTGGGATGGTGATCCTAGGCTTGTAAGCTTTCCCTTTTGTCCTCCAAATGTAACACTGGTCATTATGGCCAAACAGTTCAATCTTAGTTCCATCAGACCACAGTCTCCAAAAATTTGTCATTTTCCCAGGGTAATTTATAAAAATGTAATCTGGCTTTTTTATTGATTCTGGGTTGTTAATTTCACCATGTTGTCACACAAGGAAGCGGTGTGTTTGAGGTTTTCCTTCAATACTATTCTACAGTTGTGCCTGCACTTTACTCAAATGTTGTCAATTAGCCAATATGAAGCTTACAAAACCTTGACAAATCATCTGAGCTTTTTTAGATGCATGATAGTCTTATTGTATGTAAACTTGACTTTCAAAAAAAGTTATAACAGTTTCTCAAAAAACATCTCACTCATTATTCTGCTATTAAGCATAACAGAAGCCAATTTGATAATCCTAACTTAGCTTAAAGAGAAAAAGTTTAGTTACAATAACATCTGACTTTTTAAAAATGGTTGTGTGCCTTTTTATACAGTGTATGTAAACAAATAGTTTCAACTATATATCATCAGAGTTTGTTATTCCACCTATTTTTGAGCTTGCCTTTGTTTTGTTTTCTGTTTTCTTTTATTTTATTTTCAAATTATCTTGCATCTTAATCTTTTAAAAACATCTTTCAACAACAGGGCGACTATAATTGTCCACCTGCATCAACTCAAATTTGCTACTCCATCTCCCATAATTTTGACCCTATCTGTGTTTACACTTTTGACATATCACAACATATTTCATATCACAATGTGATTTTGAGAATGTCTATTTTAACTTAAATATATCTCTGTGTAACTCAGTTTTAAATGTGTATTTATATCTGATAATATTGTATGCCTGTATGTCTTACACTGAATATTTAACCCACATTTTTTTTTAGATTAGATTCAACTTTATTGTCATTACACATGTACAAGTACAATGCAACGAAATGCAGTTTAGGTCTAACCAGCAGTGCAATAGCAGCAAGTGCAGGATACAGGAATAAGCAAGTGCAGGATACAGGAATAAGCAAGTGCAGGATACAGGAATAAGGAATTTCTGTCCTTATCTCAAGGTTTGCTACTTTATTTCCCATTATTTTGGCTTCCTTTCATGGTTTTTACTTTATATGTAACTGTGCAGTGTTTTAAAATATTGTACTGACTTTATTTCTTATAATTGTGATTATGATTGTCTTACAATTGCATAGGCCTCTATTTTACATATAAGGCCTGTATTTCAAAACTGTGACTGTAATAATGTGACTGACACCATTTGTTTATATCTCAACATTTGTGACTATTTTTGCTATTCATTTAAAAATAGACTTGTAAAATTATCTTAGTCTGTGGATTACATAGACAGAGGGGTCATTGTCTGTCTCAAAAACAAAACAAGATGTCAAATTTGGACCAACATTTTAAATCTGTTGTGATAAATTTAGAAACTCTTTGGCTTCTGTATAAAATTCTACTAAAGAGGATGTGCCAGACTGTTCACAATAATAAACACGACCCTTTAAAAGTATTGTTTATTCTCAGGCAGAAATGGACTTTCAAACAGTGTCATAGCTGTACACTCAAACATGACTTTTGCTGCTCATTGTTTAATATGAGTACAAACAACACAATTGTTTTATGCTCAATCTATTTAAATTTTCTTAAGGTTTGCTACTTTATTTCCCATTAATTTATCTTTCTTTTATGATTTTTACTTTTTATGTATCCGTGCAGTGTTTAAAAATATTGCCTTGACTTTATTTCTCATAATTGTAATTATCTAAGAATGCGAATTTGTGTCTTACAACTGCCTGTATTTCAAAACTGTGACTGTAATAACCTGACTGTCACCATTTATTTATATCCTAACATTTGCAACTATTTTTTGCTATTTATTTAAAAATATACTTGTAAAATAATTTTTGCTTGTAAAATACATAGACATAGGGTCATTGTCCGTCTCCAAAAAAAAAAAAAAAAAAACCTTCAAACCAAACAACATGTCCAATTTAAACCAACAAATTGAAACTGTTGTGATAAATTTGGAAACTCTTTGGCTTCTGTATAAAATTCTACTAAAAAGGATGTGCCAGACAATTCACAATGATAAACACGACCCTTTAAAGTATTGTTTATTCTCAGGCAGAAATGGACTTCCAAACAGTGTCATAACTCTAAACTCGAACATGACTGTTGCTGCCAATTTAATTCAACACAATTCTTGAGGTTTTTTGGCAACAAATTATTTATTTTATGTTCAATCCATTTAAATTTGTAAAAATGAAGTTAACTTAATGGATTTGTGTTTGGTCAACATAAAGGAATAGTGTGAAACCTGTTTTTTTTTTTTTTTTTTTTTTTACAGTCTAGTTAATAAATATTCATGCTTCCCTGTAAAGAATGCTGAATTGTTTGTAGATGATTTGATATGATGTCATGGTGCTTTTGAAGCCTGTCTGTTTCCATAGGAGATCCTCTTCAAGCAAAAAACACTGGCCGTTTAGTCATTGACGGATATAGACTCTCACTGTCCAGCTCTCTGGAATCATCTGGACTGACTGTTCCAAAGCTCGTCATGAGGTCTGTACGGAATGTCCCACACAATTCCGCAGTTCCATTCATAAACCTCTAAATCCCCCCAGTTGATCAAAGTAGCCAGTGACAGTGCACAATTTTGCATATTACCGTATTTGAATTTATGCCATTGTTATTTCTCACCATATGTGGCCTTACAGTTTAAGTCAGAATTATTATTCCCCTTTGAATTTATTTTATTTTTTTATTATTTCCCAAATGACGTTTAACAGAGCAAGGAAATTTTCACAGTATGTCTAATAATATTTTTGTCTTCTGGAGAAAGTCTTATTTGTTTTATTTAGACTAGTATAAAAGCAGTTTTTAATTTTAAGGTCAATATTATTAGCCCCTTTAAGCTATATATTTTTTCTGTAGTCTACAGAATAAACCATCATTATACAATAACTTGCCTAATTACCCTAACCAGCCTAGTTAACCTAATTAACCTAGTTAAGCCTTTTAATATCACTAAGCTGTATAAAAGTGTCTTGAAAAATATCTAGTCAAATATTATTTACTGTTGTCATGGAAAAGATAAAATAAATCAGTTTATAGAAATGAGTTATTAAAACTATTATATTTAGAAATGTGTTGAAAAACAAAAGCTCTCCGTTAAACAGAAATTGGGGAAAAATAAACAGGGCTGACTTCAACTGTACATGAAATAAAATCTTCTTTTGTTAATCCGATTGCAAGTGGATGACGTTAAATATAGATGTAAATTAATCTGAATTTTTTCAGTTTTAGTTAGAAATTTGTGCGTTGTCCACTTTCTTTCACCTCCAGAGATAGTCGAAAAAATTTAGTTTGATTGCTTTTGTATTGTAAACACTCTGGTCATTAATTAAATGCGAACATACAAAAACAGCTTCTTCTTTTTTTTACTTATAAAAACGTGTTTTTTGTTGTTTTTAAACAAATTTTATACTATTTTTTCACTCTAAATTGTACACATCACAGAATTAGAAGTTTAAAGCAGAGGTGTCCAAACTCAGTCCTGGAGAGCCAGTGGACTTTCTTCAACACACCTGCCTGGAAGTGTCTAGTATACCTGAGATTATCTGGTTCAGGTGTGTCTGACTGGGGTTGGAAGTAAACTTTGCAGGACACTGGTCCTCCAGGATCGAGTTTAGACACCCCTGGCTTAAAGCATGCTAGCCAAATAAACTCTCTCTCTGTGAAAATGCTTTAAAAGCACACTGACTGGATTTTCCCCGGTAGCAAAACATGAAAATATATAATTAATTTACTCATCCTTTGGCTGTTCAAGATGTTGTTGACTTTTTTCTTCTTCAATAGAATGCTAACAAAGATTTTGAGCTGAATTCATGGTAGTCTGTGATTTGTATTCCAAGGGCCCACACCATTTTGGGGTTCCTAAAGTTAGTATTTGGGGCCCCCAATCTCCCCCAAGCCCCCACCCCCCACCTCTTCACTTTCCAACCCCCACCTCATACCCCATCCACTAACACAGAAATTATGTCTAATTCAGGTCAGTGACACAATTGGAACTGGCCTAAAATGGATAGATTTAGGTCAAGTAAGGCAAACATTGATGGCGGTGTATTTAAGCATGTGTTTGTGAATGCATGTAGATTTATCCTGGGCAAACATGACCTTTAATAATGAGATTTTCCCCCATACTGTGTCAAAGCCCTCTATGCATGTGTTTATATAAGAGTGAACTCATCCTCCTTAGTCGTATAGTTCCCAGTCCTCCTCTACATGACTGCGGGTCTTGCGACATGGACTGCAGTGTCAATGCTCGAATGAATCCAAGTGCTGGATCACTTTCTGCTGACTAGTGTTTTACCATTTAACCAGATGGTCTCACTCCATGTAAACTACACACACTACACACACACACAGAGAGACTCATTGGATGAAATCATGCTAATCTTTCTTCTGCGTGCATCTGATAAGGTTTGAGAGATATGTACTGAATGTGTGGATATAAGGAAGTGAGATATGGAAGCAAAGGAAGCTAAGAGAAATACCTAAGAAGTGTTTTGCTTGGTCTCAGTGCAGAGGATTTTTTTTTTTTTTCAAAGATTTATAGTTTGGGAGACTTAACTCTTTATATGGTATATATATATATATATATATATGGTATATATATATATATATATATATATATATATATATATATATATATATATATATCATATATATATATATACTTTATTATTGACATTGATTACTATAAACAGTATATATATAAGTCTTTAAAGTTTAAAAGTCTTGATTTACTAGTTTTTTTAGGAAAGTGGTTGCAAACAATTTATACAGGCTGAATTTAAACGAACAAATTAGGTTGAACATTACTAAATTTTATTTGTTTGTTAAAATTCAGCCCGTATAAATGGTCTGGAACCACTTTCCTTAAAAAAGATTCTTGTAAATCAAATGAATTAGTGTAATAACCCCTAATAACTTCCAGGACTTGTTAGGAGAGCTTATATTTTGTCTTATTATTATAAGAAAAATGTGTATGATATTAGAAAAAGATTTATTTCATATCCTGTTAATCCTAAATGTAAAGAAGTGCACTTTAAAATTATGAATCACATTTATCTGGCAAAAGATTTTCTAAGGGGGCGAGGCAGTGGCGCAGTAGGTAGTGCTGTCGCCTCACAGCAAGAAGGTCGCTGGTTCGAACCTCTGCTCAGTTGGCGTTTCTGTGTGGAGTTTGCATGTTCTCCCTGCCTTCGCGTGGGTTTCCTCCAGGTGCTCCGGTTTCCCCCATAGTCCAAAGACATGCGGTACAGGTGAATTGTGTAGACTAAATTGTCTGCAGTGTACGAGTGTGTGTGTGAATGCGTGTGTGGATGTTTCCCAGAAATGGGTTGCGGCTGGAAGGACATCCGCTGCGTAAAAACTTGCTGGATAAGTTGGCGGTTCATTCCGGTGTGGCGACCCCAGATTAATAAAGGGACTAAGCCGACAAGAAAATGAATGAATGAATGAAGAATTTCTAAGGTTAAAATTTAATATTGGTGACTCAAATGTGTGCCAGTTTTGTAATTTAGATATTGAAACAATTGAACACTTGTTTTTTCCATTTTAATGTGGTACAAATATTTTGGGACGAAGTATTCATTTGGATCTTTCATGCATTCATTTTCTTTTTGGCTTAATAGTCCCTTTATTAATCTGGGGTTGCCACAGCGGAATGAACCGCCAACTTATCATATATTTTACACAGAGGATGCCCTTCCAGTCAAAACCCAACACTGGGAAACACCCATACTCCCAGCCAATTTAGCTTGTTCAATTCACCTATAGTTTCCCAGTGATGGGTTGCAGCTGGAAAGGCATCATTAAATGGAGGTGCCGTAAACTTCCTCAAGATGATTTAAAATAATGTACAATAAGCATGCAATAATAAATAATATGCAATAATTTAATTATTAACCCTAACCCTAACTTTTATTTTCTATTCTTTTTCTCGAATAATATTTCATAGCATTTTACTGAACTCTAACCCCAAAACACATAACTTCATCATTTAGATTAAAGCTTCATTCCATTCATCATTAAATATATCAGCCAGAGGTGTCCCACACACAAGATTCTCCCACACATTTAGTCATATGACACAAAGATGCAGTTTTAACATATGCAACATGACATCAGAATCCATCTATGAAAGTTCTGCATCACAGTGAACCAGCACAACCCTCTGAAAAGAAAATTAGTCAGCACCTGAATGCACTCGAGTGACTCCAAAACTCACTTACACACTTCAGATGAATGGACATTTGTCTGGCAGTGTAAACAATACAGGCAATTATGATGAAATGATAACGGCTCATGCGTAATTCCCATTGTTAATGGGGGGAAGTTATCGTGACAATTTAGGGAATTTGTGATCCTTCAAAGACTATTCACAGAATTGATGATTGACCGTTGAATAAAAGGAGACTTCATTAGGTTTCTTTGATGAATACGGGCAGACAGCAAGACCTCTCTCTGAATTGGTGGACAGCGACACACCTCTCTTAACATTCCCCTCACACACACACACACCCACACCCACTGCTAGCAGAAAGGTGACTGGCTGACCTTGTCCTAGATACTGAATGCGTCATTACTTTTATTTACATTCTCATCTGGGCCAAATTGACCATAGAGGCAAACCCAATATTTAAAAGGATCGTCAGTCAATATGAGCTTTTTTTTTTTTTTTTTTTTTAGCACATTTTTAATATGATCTGTTTTTTAAGGTTTACTTTACAGTAGGTTTACATCATTGCAGTATTAGCTACAGTGCCTAAAATGGTTTGTTTAATTTGTCACATGGTCCAGTCTGATGTGATTGATCAGACACTTAAAGGTCCTGCAAAGTGCTTTGAAATGTGCATTTTTATTTAATATTTGATGTCATCTCAACCGAAACACAAAGTTAGAATGAGACAGTGTATCTCCTCCCCTTTTTATAAAACAACCAATAGCGTTTTGCTTTATGATCACTCTAGACTAGAGAGAGTGTTTGAGCTCAAGCTCATTAAAATGTCTTGAGGGGGCGGGGCATTTTAGATACTAGAAAGCATCTGATTGGTCAAAATTTGATGACAAATTGAAGTATGAGGTGAAAAATAAATGTTAATCCATTTAGGCGGACGTGTGAACTAGAAGCTTTATATGCTTATATACATTTTTTATCTTCTAAACGTGAATTTTGTCATGTTAGTTTATAAAAACTGACAATACTAATATCTAAAAAATGTTATTTTAATTTCAGGGGACTTTTAATGTCGTATGTCATAAATACTGTACAAACATTATCACATTATCATTATCATTTAATCAAATCATTAAAGTACAATTTTTACAAATTTAAGTAGATTGAACATAAAACAATTAAGCGGTCCCCACAAAAAAAAAAAAAAGATTTGTGTTGTTTCGACTCATTTTAAATAAGTAGTTTGAACAAGCAATCAAGCTTTTTTTTCCAGTTTATGTTAGTTTTAGCTCCAGAGGTTTCTTTAGCTCCAGAGGTTTCTTTAGCACTTGTAAGCAGTGATACAAACAGTAGCTGGAATCAGTTTGACAGTGCATGAAAGTTGATTTGCAGCACAGAAAAAACGTAATATTTCTTAAGTATTAACCAAAATCCTTCTGGCCTCAGAAAACAAAGTGTTTGAGGGTCAAAGTAGACACAGTTTACAGGCAGGCAATGAAGATCATATTATGCTGACATTGTGAAAATGTGTAGGTTTGTTCAGGAATTGCATTTCAGGCAGTTCATAATCCAGTCTGTCTTTTTGGAGACAATAACTTTAATTGTTGTGCACTTTGATCTTTAAAACATTGTGATATTTGAATGAAGAAACTAAAAATGTTACACACACGAAAGTTAATGCAATTTTTTACATTCTTCAGTGTGTTTTAATTGAATTCATTTGCCTCTGTTATTCATCACAATACTTTCATTTTTTACAACATTTAAGAGTAAACTTTTAATTTGTTTAAAAACATAAAAATTAAGTAATGTATTTATTAAAATATTTTAAAACAAGTAAAAATATTTTAAATGCATATTTATCTATATTTTTTATAAAATATATGAATTTATACATTTATTTATATATAAATAGAAATGTAAATAGAATGTTAAATCTGTAGTAAATGTAAATCCTGATTTAAAAACGAGATTTAAGTGGATGGATGGATGGATGGATGGATGGATGGATGGATGGATAGATAGATAGATAGATAGATAGATAGATAGATAGATAGATAGATAGATAGATAGATAGATAGATAGATAGATAGATAGATAGATAGATAGATAGATAGATAGATAGATAGATAGATAGATAGATAGATAGATAGATAGATAGATAGATAGATACGGACGGACGGATGGATGGATAGATGGATTTAATTTTACATATTTAGGATTATATTAATTACTATGAACATTTTATTATCTCCAGTTTAGTAAACACTGCTATTAATGATTACTGTCATTTACAGATGATCGGATTATAGCATATGGTTATTAGATGGCTATATATTGTTCGTTCATTCATTCATTCGTTCGTTCGTTCGTTCGTTCGTTCATTCATTCATTCATTCATTTTCATTCGGCTTAGGCCCTTATTTATCAGGGCTCACCACAGCAGAATGAACTGCCAACTATTCCAGCATATGTTTTACGCAGTGGATGCCCTCTAGATGGTTCTCTGGAGTGCTTTATTCTGATTGGTCAAACACAGCATTTCAAGGTTATTCCCAGATGACAACACCTAAAAACTAATGACACAGGCTCTTATTTAAGATTCATCGTGACTGTCAGCTAGAACATTCATATAGATATTTACATGCTTTCCTGTCACTTCTTTCCACTTTCCACACCATCACTAGTGTGCAGCATCCACTTGGATGATGCGACGGCAGCCACAGGACAACTGCGCCATTGCGCTCAACACACACCAGCTATTGGTGGAGTGGAGAGACAGTGATAGAGCCAATTCGGTGGATGCATGGGGATGATTGGGAGGCCATCATCATAAGGGCTGATTGAGGGACTTTGGCAAGGACACCGGGGTTATACCCTTACTCTTTACGAGAAGTGCCATGGGATTTTTAATGACCACAGAGAGTCAAAAACTCGGATTAATGTCTCATCCAAAAGACAGCACCAACTGACAGTGCAGTGTCCCCTTCACTTTTATTGGGGCATTATCACTCACACAGACCACAGGTTGACGCCCTCTGCTGGCCTCACTAACACCACTTCCTACAGTAATCTAGTTTTCCCATGTGGTCTTTCATCTAGGTACAGACCAGGCTCAGCCCTGCTTTGCTTCAGTGATTAACCGGTCTTAGGCTGCAGGGTGATATGGCTGTGGCTCCTTCTGCATATACCCTATTGTTTACTTTTGTGGCAAGTAGTAGCTGTGTGACAAGTGGAATAACATTCACATCTAGGTGGTTGTTTTTGCAGAATAAAGTCCTCCAGGTCCATCAGGATTTATTCTGCGAGAACAAAAGCCTAGACATTGTATTCCTTACATCTGAAAACATATCATAAAGTTTAACCAGTATTTTCTCTTTCTAAAAGACTTTCTCAAACATTTCTGTTTCATTAAACTTTTTTTTTTTAAATATAAGTTTATAGTAGTAACCAAAATATGTATGCATTATAGAAATATTTGTGCATGATGATATTCAAAATCTCTTCAAAGCATAATGCTTGCTTTAGCGTCACATGAACCTTACCATTATTTAATCTGCACAGAGAAGCTTAGTATTGCCCCGGGACAGAATGACACACAAATCCACAGAAATATCCATCATTCTGCATCTAGATGTGTGTGTGATTTGACATGCAAACACAAAGGTTGGAAATTCAGTCTCCAGGATGTCTGTATACCTTTACTTGATGTAAAAATTGTTTTACTCTGACTGATTGACTGAAGGCATGTTAGTGTTGCAGATGTGTTTGATGTAAAGACAGACATCTTGACTCCATTGCTGGAAGGGTGTGTTTAGGTGTGTGTCGTTCGTAAGGCACGAGGGAGACGTCTTGACGCTGAAGACTACAGCTGTGTTTCCCCTGTGTGTGTGTGTGGATGCTTTGTGTTACTGTCTCTTTTAGTCTATTATACTCCTTCCGCCTCAGACAGGCAGTCTCTGTGAGGGACTGCATGAGGAGTGTGTGTATGAGAGTCCATGTGGGTCTATATTATTATTGCATTCAGTGAACATGCAACAGCTGATTTCCTGACCTGAACAAAGCGTGTAGAGAAGGCAGCATTTCCTTAGATTCTTCACGGCCTGCATTGTCCCCTCAAACACACCCACTCACAGACACAATACACTGCAGGGAAGATATCAAAGGCGTCTTCAAATGCCACAGACAAAAATGGGGGGAAAAAATCTACTATTAAAGTATACTTTTGTTAAAACATCAATTTTGTATTTATTTTAAAAATTGAGAAAAAACAAAAGCAAATTAAGGATAAATTTGTGTCCTGATTTACTTCACCTCAAGGAAGAATATTGCTGGAAGTATGTGATTTTAATTTGAACACAAATTTTTTCACTTAATATTAATCTGTTGGATCACATTTATTTAATCTAGGGGTGCCAAAACTTTTTCGTTTGAAGGGTCAAATACCAAATATCATCGAGAGCCGTGGGCTGAAGGTAAATATACCAAACTATAATACATTAAAGTTGCCAGAGTAATTTCCTAATCTGTTTCATATTTCAGAAAAAAAGGAAACATTAATTTAAATGGTATTAACTAATGCAGTATAAGTTTTAAACGATAACTTATTGCAAAAAACAAAAACAATCACATTTATAACACAGTGGAGTTCAATGCTGAATACAGTCCAGCAGAATCTGCCTTTGACTTGATTGACCAAAGTCTCTGGACTGTCAGGTGACAGTATGTACATTTAAACAAAATTTGATTCATTTATACCATTTAATTGAAACATTTAATTTCAGTAAGCTTTTAACAATAAAACAAACAAACAAACAAACAAACAAACAAACAAACAAACAAACAAAGGGTTACTTTAAACTTGAATTCACAATCTCTAAACCATCCCCAAATCAAAGGTTACCATCGGCCAACTTTAGCCTGTGGGCCCTAGTTTGGACATCTCTGATTTAAACTGTAAATCATGATTTAAAGAGAATATTATTAAAATATTATTGAGAATTTTTTCATTAATTTTACATACAAATCATGTATTTTATATAAAAATGGTTAGATTTGTTTTTAGCATTCTTCATGAAGTTTCATGAAAAAAGACAAACTGAAGGATACATTTGTTCCATAATTTACTTCACCCCAAGAAAGAAAACAATTTCTATTTTTAAATAAACTTTAGAAATTATTCTAGTTTGAATCACATTAATTGCACCATAAATCAGGTTTTAAAGAGAATATTATTATGATTTTTGAGAATATTCTCCTTACATTTGCAATTTATTTAATTAGGCTTTTTAGTTCAATTAGGCTTTTTAAATGAGTCAAAATGGTCAAAAATTTGTTTAAAATGTGTCAAATTTCTGTTTATTTAATAGGATTAAAAAAGACAAATGGAAAGATTAATTTACACTTTGATTCATTAAAGAAAACAGCTTAATAAAAAGCTGTGATTTAAATTTTTAAAACAACTTAAAATTAATCGAATTACGATTATATAATAATAATAAATAAATAAATAAATAAGTTTTAATAATTCGACCATGCTTTTAATGCGATCACGTTTTAAGTCAAAGAGCTTAGAATGATGAATGATGATTCTGTGCTCTTTGACTAAGTTTTGCAACTATTTGTTTTGTTTACAAATTTTGCCTGTCAGTCATTTAGGTCGTTCATAACAGGAACTCCATATAAGGTCAACCGGTAGCTGAGGCGGATTCAAGCCAGTTAGCGTTGAAAATATCAGCAGTTCCTTAAATAATTAAACGTCCGTTTGGAAACAGAAAGAAAGACAATAAAAGAAGGAAAAAAGCATAAATATACGAAAAAACAGATGTTGGATTTACTTCTCTTCTGCTTGACAGGTAAAAACACCAAGCGATGGGCCATGACCTCTTCTAAATACTGACGTCACATGGCTTACTAACTTCCCTACAAAGTTGCCTATAGAGAAAAAAAAAAAAAAAAAGTTGCCTATAGAGCTACTAGTGAGAATTAAGTTTATTTAGTAAGTGACCCTATCTGCATTTAACCTTTATGACTCTTACAATGTTTTTATGTATGTATATCTATATAATTTTTAATGTCTATGTCTATTTCTGTTTATTTTAGTTAACTATTATGTTTCAATCGTCGATGTCAATGGGCTATATGCACACAGATTTTTAATTTCAGTCAGCCAGCCCCAGGCCTTCCGGTGAATTGTCATCTTATACAAAGTCGATGCGTTTAGGATCTGATTTCTTAAAAAAAAAACAGTGATCTGCACTGCCTGGCTGAGATTCGATATAAAGTGGGATATCAGACCAAACAAGAAGCACTGCATTAAATTATATTTCTCCGCATCATGTCTTTAATAGAAATCAATTTTACTCCAGTAGTTTCAATGGAGTTTTTGCACTAGCCTGCTGCTAATGGCGCCTGCGTTTAAACCGTCTTTATTCTATTTTTATGCTCTAACAGCTAAACAGATGCTTAACTGATTATATTTGAATTACATTACAACATCGATGCTGTGAAAGGAACCTTATGAAAATGAAAATAATCACACAAAGCTTTTACCAGAAGTTGATTGGCTGAAAAACTCTAGCTGTGCATATTCTATCATTGTCGTAAACTTAAACTTTGCCATTTCATAGCAAGTTTTTTTTTTTTGAGATGTGTAAACTTAGTCGAGTAGAAGTGCTTTCATTGAGCTTTCTTGTCCGATTTTAAATGAGCCAAATGATTATGTTTACTTTCTAAGGCAGTTATTTTGCATGCTTATAAGGAAGGCCAAGCAATTAAATTTTGCAGTGGAGACAAACAGAAAGAAAGATTGCCCCCGGAAAGGATTTCTCTCAGGAAACTACTCAGGGTACAAAGTGTGCCCATCACCAATCACTGCTGGTCATAGCCAAAAAAAAGTGTGTGTTGTGCGTGCCACATAATAAAACGGGTTTGCTTTTGTCGTTCGTTTCCTCTGTAAACGGAGGTGGTTCTAGTACAAAAGATGCCAGTGAACAAAAGACACTTTGTTCCACCCTAGTCAGCTGACCCACAGGCATAAGTGGGCATCTCAGAGGGCCTCCTACAGCCAAACGTCAATCTAGACTGGCACAAGCTCCCAAAAGCTCTCAAGTGCCACCCAATACAACCATCTAATGTTTATCTCACCAGCCTAGATAGAGTTTTCCTCACAGTCAGTGTATACATAGCTTTATGTGATGCTATCTATCTTGCTCTCAGCATGACGCAGTGTTTTTTTTTACTGTTGTTTTGAAAGTAACCTCCTTATCACTTCCCAAATTCTTCATTGATCCTCTACTAATCATTAATTCCCTTCTTATGTTTGCTTGATTTTCAGTGCGTGTATTGTCGTACGTCACCGGACCATATACACAGGACAGGCTCCTTCCAGGCTGTGTTTTTGTTGGGTATGCCAGCACGTGAGTAAAAATACGTGCCTGTCCTACACATTTTATTGATGGATAGTACATGTTTGTGAAATGTTTTGAGGGTCAATTGAGGTTACAAATATAGGTGACCAGTCACATTTAATGAGCAGGGAGAGAAACGTGTGGTTTGTTGTTTTAAAACGAGATTCTGCCAGTTGCTTTATTTGCTAATGAGGTCATTGCTCTGCTAGAAAAACACATTTCAACATGAAAAAGCGCAAAACTACCTATTTTTATGGTTAGTTTTTTATTGTGACAACACCTCTATGTAGAAAAACACATTACAACAAACAAAAGCACAAAACTACCTATTTTTGGGATTGGTTTTTCATTGTGACACCAGCTTTGTTACATAATTGACATTACATTGAATATTTGAATATTTTTGAAAAAAGCTTAAATAATTTAAATAAATTGTTTACACATTATTGTAGTATTTATATTATTATCGTTTTTTTGTGTGTCTGTATTTTGTCTTGTTTAGTGCTGGGTGATTAATTCAGAACCTATAATCGATATAATTTTTCCAGGTCAATTTTTTCTGATTACTTTTCCTACCGCGTATGCAATCACATGATCCCGCTTAAAGTACACCTATTTACCCCTTTTACAAGATGTAAAATAAGCCTATGGTGTCCCCAGAATGTGTGTAAATTGTCAGCTCAAAATACCTATCAGATAATTTATTATAGTCTCCATAATCCGCCTATTTTGTAGACTGAGAACATTGTAGCTGTTTTTGTAGCCTGTGGCTTTAAATGCAAATGAGCTGCTTCTCCCCGCCCACCGTTCCCATGAGCGTTTCTGATACTCATCATGCGATACGTCAGATAAACAGCACAGAGACAGACTCGGATGAAGCTGAAATACTGCTCATTAGTCGAAATACAACATAGGCTCTTTCTGAAATCGTAGCCCTGTATACATTTCTGGAGACTGCAAATTATGTAGCCAGATGTATGTATGGAAAAGACCAATACAGAATCCAAAAAAGAAAATAAACAATTAAATAACAGGACAGGAATGTGGTAAAACGTGGTAAAAGTCAGATAAGGGCTTTTCTTTTTCTGGGATGCTTATGAAAATTGTTGGTTGGGTTTAGGGAAGTGGGTGGGCAGGTCAATCAATAAAATTGGTTGGGTTTAGGGAAGGAGGAGGGTGGGTCAGTCTATCTGTCAGTAAAACAGTCTGCCAACAGCGGCCTCTGGTGGATTTATGCGAGAAGAGCAGGCTTGAATGGCACTCGCGAGAGAAATTTGACATCTCAAAGAGTGTTCACAGCAGCCTCTCGTGGATTCGCAAAAACAAAAACAAAAAAAACCTTACCACCCCCCCCCCACCCCCCACCAGAACATATTTTGCAGTCTCTAGAATTGTATATAGAGGTACGTTTTCAGAATGAACCTGGGTTGTTCACGTAACTACATAAAAAATTTTCCCATGCAAGCAAAGTAATTACATGTAAATGTGCTACAATGGTATGACAGTAATGCCTAGAAAATCTACCCTAAAATAGTTGTAATTTTCCTCATGCGCAATATGTCCTTTTTGATTTAGGGGTGACCCATGACCTTTCAGGACATTTCTTTGTAAAAATCACCCCACCGCTAAATGACTCACGATGGCCTTTGACTCATCGTGCACAGAAGCCTGATCTTACACATATATGGGGTCATTAGAGCCCTCATAAATCTGCCAACAGACATTCAGCTGTCAGAAGTCGGTTTCCTGGATAATTCCCAGCGTATTCTTAACTAAAAAAGACACCAGGATTGCACTGTCAAACTTTCCCTTTGTCCAACATTAAAGAGGCACCAAAAATAACAACAATCTGCCAATGAAAAAGACAGGAAAGAGTGATGACACATTTGTGAGAGTCTGATGTTGATACTGCTTAAGGCTGGAGTTGTTGTGTTTTGTCATTTACACAAATTATGTGTATACGCTTGTGTATACTGTATGATGAATGCTCCAATTAATTTAGTTAATTTCAAAGATTGTAACACTTTATAAGTACACACTATGAATCATCTAGTAAGCATTAGCAAGTAGTGAATACATAAGCATAAACTCTACATTATTAGATGTTAGTAGGCTTTTTATAACTGCAGATGAAAATGCTCTTATGGGCATATTTAAAATGTGCTTAATAATTGTACTTTCTTACTTTGTGATTAAACCGATTATTTTTTCATGACTACGTATTTCACTTTTTACAAATCCTTTGTATTTAAGTGTAGTTGGGGGTTTTAAGAACATTCAGATTGAGTAAGTAAATGATTTACAAATTATTCAAATAAACATTAATATATTGTTATTCAGGCATATACTAATAATTAATTGTTTCTGTTAATAAATGCTTTACTAACTCAACTTCATGCAGTTTTGTGACCTAATCTAAAGTGAGGGCTATTTATGCTTCATAAACCCCTAATAAATGACAATTTAAGGCTCAGTATCAAATGAACAATACATCTTTGCAATCTTATCTAAAAATAATTTAATATTAAAGTTAATTTAATATTAATAATAAAGTTTGAATATTGCAGAATAACAGGAGTGTCAAAATATAACATAAAATTGGATAAAACAACAACAATATAATAATTTAATGATATATTATTATACAACATTTCAATGTTATTTAGCGAAGTTTAAACTGCACAGTAATTTTATTTCAGTTAAGATTGCAAAGATTTATTTTTTAATTTATTAATTAATAAAGTAGCTTATTTTTTTCCTTTTTAGAATATAACTAAGCCTTCAATTGTCATTTATAAGGGATTTATAAAGCATAAACAGTCCTTATTAGATTAGTTCACACAATTGGGAGAAGTTGAGTTAATAAAGCATTTATTAACATACTATATGCTTGAATAATAAGATATATAAATGTTCATTTGAATAGTTTATTAATCATTTACTTTTGCATTCTGAATAATCCTTAATAACCACCAACTGCTCTCAAATAACTGGTTTGTAAATGATGAAATAGTTAATTTATTAATTCAAACAATAATTTAAAAAGTATAAAAATAAAATCAAGCACATTATATTCAGTTGAAGTCAGAATTATTAGCACCCATTGAATTTTTTTTTCTGTTTTGAATATTTCCCAAATGATGTTTAACAGCTCCGGGTGCTCTAGATCCCCCCACAAGTCCAAAGACATGTGATACAGGTGAATTGGGTAAGCTAAAATGTCTGTAGTATTTGCGTGTGAATGAGAATGTATGGGTGTTTCCCAGTAATGGGTTGCAGCTGGAAGAGCACCCAATGTGTGTAAAACATATGCTGGATAAGTTGGCGGTTCATTCCGCTGTGGCGACCCCTAATTAATAAAGGGACTGAGCTGAAAAGAAAATGAATGAATGAGTGATATTTAACAGAGCAAGGAAATTTTCACAGTATGTCAGATAATATTTTTTCTTCTGGAGAAAGTCTTATTGGTTTTATTTCAGCTAGGATAAAAGCAGTTGTTTTTTTTAAAGTCATTTTAAGGACAAAATGATTAGCCCCTTTAGGCTATACATTTTTTCCGTAGTCTACAGAACAAACCATCGTTATACAATAACTTGCCTAATTACCTTATCATCCTGCCTAGTCAACCTTATTAACCTAGTTAAGCCTTTAAAATAAATGTCTAGTCAATATTTATTTATTGTCATCATGGCAAAGATAAAATAATTCAGTTATTAGAAATAAGTTATTAAAACTATTATGATTAAAAATGTGTTGAAAAAAATCTTCTCTTTGTTAAACAGGAATTGGGGGGAAAAATTAACAGAGGAGCAAATAATTCAGGGGGGCTAATAATTGTGACCAACTGTGTGCTCATAAGTCAAGAATAGAGCGTTTGTATGCAGTTATAAACTGCTTACTAACATTTGTTAATGTAGTGTTAATGCTTATCAAATAATGAATTTACTAATTGCTAATGATTAATAAATGGTTCATAGTGTGGAGTTATTATAATTTTTTACCAAAAGGGGTAATACACATAGAAATAATATTAAGTGCAAGTGAATTGACAGCTTTATTGTTTAAAATTCAAAAAAATTTAATTGTCCGATTATAGATAATGTTCCATTATATAAACAGATTTTCTATAAAAATGACACTACATTCTTATTCTGACCCTGTACTTGTAAAATATATTTTTAAAAGCGATCACAACATTATTTAGAGCTTGTAAGCTTATATTAGTATATGTAAACCTAATAACAATGTTATTAAACGCAATAATATTTTTATTCAACTTAGTATTTTTATTTATCAGGGGTCACCACAGCAGAACGAACTGCCAACTTATCCAGCATATATTTCATGCAGCGGATGCCTTTACAGCTGCAACTCAGCACTGGGAAACACCCATATACTCTAGCATAAACACACATACACCAAGTCCAATTTAACTTATTCAATTCACCTGTATCGCATGTCTTTGGACTGTAGGGGAAATTTACGCGAACACTAGGAGAACATGTAAACTCTACACAAAAATGCCAACTGGCCCAGCTGGGGCTTGAACCAGCGACCTTGCTGTGAGTTGACAGTGCTTCCACTGAGCCACCGTGCCACCCTAAAGCATTTTTACTAGTTATGATATTGTGCTGTTTTATGTGAAATCAAAGAAAGAAAAAAAAGTAAGAACCACAGCATTACCACTGGTCATCTCAGACTTTTAGACTGCACTGTATGTCCTTTTCCTGCAGAGCTGTGCATTGTGAGTTGTGTGTGACTCTTGACCCTCTAGCTGTGCTGTGCAGACGGCCGTCTCCAGCTCTTCTCTGCTACTTCCTGTCCAAACACACCCCTTTTCCTGTCCATAGAGTGGAGCTATTTTAAAGCCACCGTAGGCCTGGAATGGCTTGAAAGAAGCCAAGAGTAGAGACATACTGACTGCTGACTGTGTGTGTACTGTATGTGTGTGTGTGTGTGAGGAAGGATTCTATCAGCTTCATGGCTGTAATGATTGAGGAAATCAGGAGATGATGAGACCGATGATCTCACTGTACGGCCTCGATTCTCCTCTAATAAGAAAGTAACTGCTTAATTCAAAGATTATTTTTGTGATATGTTGATATGATTTATCAAGATCTGAAATAACCACATGTAAAAATGTACAGTTGTACCTTAAAGTTTACAAATAATAACTTTGTTGTAGTAGGATTAAAATAAAAGTATTTAAAGGGCACCTAGATTTAAGATAAGTCTTTTGTGACTCCAGAATGTGTCTGTAAAGTTTCAGCTCAAAACACCCATCAGATTTTTTATTCAATCTCCACCTCAGCTTTGTCAGATAATTAGCAGTGACAGACATGAAGGAAGCAGATCTCACGTAATGTTTGTGGAAATACTACAGTAAAAACTTATTGAACCAATGAGTATTTAATATATTTATTTATTTAATCCAAGCTTTTCTGCAACAATGAATCTCACACAATGTCGTTACAATGTTTACGCACACACAGACACACATTGCATGCACGTTTAACTTTGCACTGTTTTTGCATGGCAAATGTGACAGTATACACGTTAATATTCACTGCTGTGTGGATATCCGTTATGTTAATGTACAAAATAAACCTGATTTAACGTCCACAAACAGGGATTGAAGCATCTTCTTTTAAAATTGTACTGACATGCACCTGTGATGATAAAGTAGAGGTGGTAAAATGTCTGTAATTCATTACAAACATGCACCGTTTTAAAAAAATGTTTGTAAAACTCAATCTTAATCACATTTGATAAGGATTGATGATCACAGAGTGCTGAACAGATCTTTTAATTTCAGTTACTTTTCTCACGTCCTGCTCACCTCTTTTTTAAAAAAGAGACTTATTGTGTTTATTACCCCAATATGACTGTGGACACATTATACCTGTACACAATTCGGTCCAAACAGTTTCCAAGGTTTCTAGGTTGAAGTATTATTTATATTGAATTGATTAGTAACTTTTTCTTGGTCAAAGCAGTGGTTTGTGATCTTCACCTTTGTTGATTTAATAGATTAATTTATCTGTATATAATTTTAAATGTATCTGTGTTCATAATAAACTGTAAAATGGCTGGTGATGATAACATGCCCAAATATTGTCACAAAAGATCAGTTTGTGTCCATATAACTTTATCTTTTTCCCAGGCGATAATGGTGAACATGCTCAGTAACTCTATGTAGAGACTTTAAGGTGAGCATTCTAACTCAGATTGACTTGTTCAAAGGTTTTCTCCTTTTTCTGAAAGTTTAGTCAAGTCTAATGTGTTTTTTTACTAAGGTTATGAAGAAATCCATGGCTTAAATCAGCACCGTCATTCTTTTGCACAGATGCAGAACAAACACACTGTGCATGAGTCAGGAAGGAATGTACAGAATGTAGAAATGATGTGATAAACGACAGTGTCACAATACACACTGGTGATTTCACAATGAAATGTTAAGGAAGTGGAAGGTATTTAGTAGATATTTCTGTACAGGATGAACTTTTCAGGAGGTTTGTTACTGCTTTATAAACAATAGAATAAGACTCTTAGGTCTGATTGGCATAAAGTTAATTTGTTCCAGAAACCTCTTAAAAATAATTCCAGCAGACACACAACCTCATAAGACATTAATGTTAGGTTAGATTTAGGTCGCCAGCATTTAAGAACAATATTATTTTGACGTTCATTAACGACATGAAATGATGTTGATATTTGGTTGATTTTAGGTTGTGTTGGAAAGTGACCAAAATCCAATGTTAAATCAACATCTTAAATCAACATCATATTAATGTAAAATACTGATATTTATTCATCAGCTTTAAAACTAAAATCCAACGTCTGATAGACATCGTATAGATAACGTCTACACAACTTCAAGCTGTAACATTATTATTTTGATATATCATTGATATTTTTATGGTTTTCTGTTGCCTTGGAACGTAACCAAAATGTAAACTCTACCTGACGTTGGACATTGGTGTCGGCCTTACATTAATTTCTGGCGTCAACCTGATTTTCATTTCCAAATAAAATGCAATGTCCCAAAACATTAGAGTACATCATTCTGACATCATGTTTACGTCCTGTGCCAGCTGGGATGATTCTTTATTGGCATTAGCCATGTTTCCATCCAAAGAAGCAAAACTGGGATATCACATAAAAGACATGCAAATAAAGCAGCGTTTCTATCCAATGAGTCAAAGAGAACGGAAAAGGGGTAATTTCCTGATTAACCGGTGTCAAATATCAAAAATAAAAACAGAATAGGTAAGAGAAGCTGCATGAATTTTTTCTTTATTAAATAAATGACTTGCACATTTATTAATTTATTGTGCTGAAACATAATTAGCTCGAGGTGGCATTTGAAGGCGTGAGACAGCTCTGGAAGTAATTCCAAACAACACTAATACTGAAATAGTTTCGGTGTTTTATAATGACCAAAACAGCCTTTCAGATGTTTTACGATGTGCTTAGCCTGCTGGTTTGTCCTTTCACACACATTTTTATCTCCATTTGATCTCTTATAACAAAATCCTATGACTTTTTTAATGCGCATACTGAAATTTGTTCGGTAAAAGTGTTTCCATCGTAGTTTATGCTCATTTTTTCTTATAGAATAAAAATTTTATCCTACTCAGTTATGCGAATTTTCACAATTTATGCGCATCTTGCCGTTTCCATCAACCATTCTTATGTGCTTATCCAAATAGGTGGATGGAAACTTAAATACGTCAATGAAAGACATTAAAAATTTTTCATTTAAAAAAAAGCTTGTTTATAGTGCACGATTCCTTAGATTATTAAAATTTTCATTAGTGGCGTTTTTGTGAACTTTTTTTAAAGGGTTGAAACATGCAACATCCTCTTTAATATCTTTATAATAAATGTTCATGTTGGTACCAATATTATAATGGAAGAAAAGCTTGAATGTCCAAGAGAAGTCAATCATTTTAAGTATGGAGTACAGAGTATGTCACTATACACATATCTCCAGTGCAGTTTTACAATATAATGATGCCCTACAAACCTAAATTGAGCCAGCTAGAGGACCACAATAGTGTATGGCGAAGAAAAACCCCAGAAAAAATAAGATAAGCAGAAACATAGCAAAATATATATACAAATAAGTAACTGTAACCCTAAATTAAATGCACATGGACAATAGACACATCGTTACGATGTTGCACAAGATGTTTCATCATGTCCAGTGCTGTCTAATCCAGTGTTGACTTGACATGCACATATATTTTGACCTTGCTGTTGTGTAATGTGCTTGCGGAGTGAGGATCCCGTTGCTAGTGGTTTGATTTGTGTACATGCAGTCTGAGAGGCCAGTGACCATCAAAGTGGACCAAACCAGACACTGTAATCAAATACACCACAGGAATCCACCGCAAACTGCACCATAGAAAGTAAAGAAGAGAAATCATGGACTCCATTAGTTTTAAAAAAGTGAATTTCAATGTTAAGCAAAGTAATAATTGATAGACTAATTTAAGGAATTACAGCAGAAGACGGAATTAAGATATTCGCTCACCAGTAGGAGATAAAGTAAATGCTGATTGTCAGTCTTACGTAAGCCTAGCTGATAGAGAGCGAGAGGACAGCCTGTTTCCTCCTGCCTCTTGGGCCTCAGGCTGAGGGAACCGGCTGACTTACCGTCTCTTCAGCCCCCTTAACAAACACAGCATCCCTCCCCCCCAAACACAGGTTACATGAGGATCTCCACCAGCAGTGATTCACGGCAGTAATTTGTCTGTGTTTTAAGGATCAGATCAGCATTAAGCCCTGAATGTCTGGTACTGGACGCGATATTGGAATTTAAATGTCTTACCGTCATTTTTATTTATTTCACTAGCTTACTTTTGTTCCTACAGATGATACTCTGCAGATTAAAAATAAAAGAAGGCAACCATAAAAGAGAGACAAACAGGAGAGGAATAAAAGATGGTGTAACAACTAAATCTCTTGCAGTAGACGCATGTATCTGTTGGGGATTTTTGTTGGTAATTTGTCTGTTTTTTGAATTTTAAACAATGAAGATAAGAGATAATTGAAAATGTATAAAGATTTTAACAGATTTAAGTGTGTTGAGCATCAATTGTGGGGAAAACAATTTTAATTTTAAGCTTTAGTCAGCTAATTTTATCCTCCAGGTTTGCTTGTCCAGTGATGATGCATCGGTTCCTAATTATTATTCATAGACTGACTTTTCTTATCCTATGAGAAGAGCCTGCTTCTTAATTATTCATGATATCATGTGCTTTTCGATCACAGGCCCATATAGACAGACATTTAAGCTGCTCTGCCGGCCATGCCCAGTCCTCTATATCTCACAGCACTCCATGCCCATAACATTTTAAAAAATAGATTCTAAGGCGTCGTTTACACTAATATGATTTAGTTTTAAAACACATAACTCTTGCTACAGGTTTGCCTTCCATCCAGGCCCAGATTGACTAATCGAGAGAACCGGGAGAACTCCCGTTGGGTCGGTCCGTTTTTTTGGCCGCGAGGGCTGTTGTCCCTAGCTGCTTGCACTTTCAGCAGTTGCACTTTATTTATTTATTTATTTATTTGACCATAGCTTCATTATATTGCCACAGCTCCGCTCTTTTCATTTTCTCGCTGCCCCATGAGCAAAATACAGCCTGCAGGTCATTCGACCCCAAACAGCCGTGCCTTGGTGAAAATAAGAATTTGAATTATTAATATTAATGAATATTACACTTGCTCAATGAAAACTAGATGATTCACTTCATTAATAAAATCATTAATATTCCAGACGCACCATCATAATGGTGCCATTGTAATCCAGTGGTCAGCATGTTGCGTTACGACGCCGCCGACCCGTGTTTGACCTTACTTGTATAATTTTTTTATTTTTTTATTTTTTATTTTTTGTGTGTGTTAAGGTGTATAAAACTGTTTGGGTTACTTATGTAGGTGTAAATATAATTTTTTTTTTGTGATCACCGTTACAAATGACTGGATATCCATAAAGAATTTTGCACACAGTATATATTCAGATATAGGAAAGGACATTAAAATGTTTTAAAGAATTGTGTTGGAGACTTGGCTAACCTTTAATCTTCTCATATTTTTGCAAAACATTTGAAGTTCTAAAGCAACTGTTTCCTTAAAAAAGCAGTGATAGTCATTAAAAACTGAATTGGAAATAACCTTATTTTAATATAGTCAGTAGTGAACTGAGGTGGGCCGGTCTAAGGCTTTAAACTCCAGGGCTGAAAAGGAGTCCCACTCCGACCCTGCCTCCATCCACACTACCCTGGAGTTTTTGAACCCCGGAAACGGAGCGTTGTAAAAACACTGAAGAGGCCGTTCTCATTTTAAAACGCTGTTGCTTCGTGCTAGTGTGGATGGGTGAAAACAGAGACTAAAAACAGGCCTGGCTGCCAACATTCACCTGATCTGATTAGGGCTTTGTCTCAATATTAAGTACACAAAGTTCAGTCTTGCATCCTTTTCTTGTAAGTTAAGACTTTGTATGTTTGATGTAGAAAACAAACTCCCGAGAAGGAGTTTCTAAAGTCATTTACATCTCCCTGGCTACATTGTCTTAACAATAAAAAGAAAACGTGATATAAAGAACTGCCTATTTCATTTTAATATTAACAAGTTAACAGACATCAAAAATGTTAAGGCATCATGTAGCTACATATTTATATGACCGTCATCTTCACTGTATGCATATTTATAACAAAGTGGAGCCTATAGCAAAACTGCCACTTTTCATTTTCAATGAAAAACATGAAAGATATCCTGTCTCCTTTGCTGAATATCAATTTTAATAATCAATAATACAATAAATTTATGCAATATAGGAAATATAGGCAAAGCTTAAAGGTTACATAAATTAATATATTAGCCTAACTTATCTTTGCACTCAGCCAAAGACCAAATAGAGACATTGTTAGATAGAGACAAGATGAATTAAATATTCAATTCAATTCAACTTTAGTGAGATGACATCCAGCGGTAAATCCTTCATGAACAGTCCGACGTGCGTTGTTCTCACCTGGGGAGCTGTGCTCAAGGCACTTGCTGACTGCCTGGGCTCTGATGTGCACATACGCTGCAGCACATGCCAGAGTGTGTGTTTGGTCACGTGATGTGTCTTTTCAGTGGTGTAGTGTTGATGGAGATCTTTTCAAAAACGCTATGTAAAATGCCAATGTGGATGTGGATTGTTTACGTTCTAAACTGCCATTTTAAAGCTAAAACGTACTAGTGTAAAAAGGGCCTGAGGCTGACTTGAACTGAAAGGGGGGATTCGAGACCCTTTACATCACAGGTCTCAAACTGGATTCCTGGAGGGCCGCAGCTCAGTACAGTTTTGCTTCACAGCTGATCCAACTAATCAAGGTGATTAAGACTACTAGAGACTATTAAGCAGGTGTGAGTTGGAGCTAGTTGGAGCTAGACTTTGCAGAGCTGTGGCCTTCCAGAAATTGAGTTTGATGCTATTGGGTTGATGCTGCATCCAGCAATGACTGCATCTTAAAATGTAATAAACAAGCAAAACTTTATTTTATTCTTGCCTCTGATCTTGTTTTTCAGATTTTCTTTTTGCCAGAATGACTTGTCTGAAGTCACTCTGAAATCTGTCTGACCCTAAATCAGTTTATATGATCTATTTTTTGCTGCTTTGTTAAAATATATTATGCAGATAGGTGTTGTTTCACATCAGATCAAAATTTATTCATATTTGTTCTTTGTCCAAGTACCAAGAGACCTATAGAGTTGCTGTTGAAAATCAGCTTTTTGCCTCAATGCTGATTGCCAGAATGTAATTTTCCCACTGTTTCTTTATCAAACCTGCAAAAAAATGATGACAATGAGAAAACGATCCAAAGAACCAAGAGACCTTAAACACATATTTATGCAGTTGCTGTTGAAAACCAGACCTATAAATCGAGTAAGTTTATAGTACAGGGAGATTTCCATAGTAATATTCTTTTTGGCCTTACTGGTTGCCAATATGTCATTTTAATCTATTGTTTCTTTATCAAACATGCAGAAAGAAATGAAAATGGGATGTAAAGAGTGTTATGTCATTATTTATTAAACCTAATGTTGTTCTAGACAAGAGTAGTGAGCTGTCAGGCTCCAAAACTACACTATAAAAGTGATCCATAAATCTCTGCCATTATTTTCCAAGCCGCTAAAAGCCACAAAATAGTTTTACATGAGAGAAATTAAGTCATTGTTCTTTGATGTTTTCACCTCCTCTGCAGCTTGTATAGCTCGAGTGATGCAAGTAATGAATCAGTAATGTTTGATGCAATTTATGTATTACATTAAGCTAATTGTGGCTTTATTGAATAGACATGATATAAAAAAAAAGATTATTAAAATTTAGTATGTTTTTTTGTATTCCCTTGATTAAATACAACAGGTTGATTGAATAATCACTTTTCTTTATTTCAGAATTTTAAATTTTGCCTGAATTATTCCTTAAATACCTCAAAACAATCACCACATAGATTGTGAGTGTGGAAACTTCTCCACTTCAGAAAACTTGACTGTTTCACTCTGCCCAATGAGAAGTGGATGCTGTTGCTGGGATATTGTTGCCTGGATACCATTGTTTCCACGTGTGGCCTGTATCTTTCTGTGCTCAGATGAGAGCTCTACAATATAGCGTGACGTAAAGTTTTGGCCAATCAGCACACAGGATGAGCAGAGGAGCGCTTGCATAAGAGGTAAAAACACACAGTGAGCATACAAATGACTTCAATGTGAAAACATTCTGAATACTGAACAGCCAACACACAAATAGATACAGCACTGAATTAAAAATGTTTCCTTTTATAGCTGTAACAAGAGGATGAAATTAACTAATTAGCTTTCATTCATACATGTGTTTGTGAGTGAGAGAGAAATTTGACTAAACTCTTCATTAGCACATGAATAACCATTCAAGTAACACACTTGAGTCATCCATTGACAACAAACAGTTTTCCATCTTCTAAAACACACACTTACGATCCTCCAAATCATACACAAAGCTTGGCTGACAACAGTCAGATCATTATTTCCTGAGGCATTATCTATCTACACTCACCGGTCACTTTATTAGGTACACCTTACTGGTACCAGCTTGGACCCTGTTTTGTCTTCAGAACAGCCTTAATCCTTTATGGCATAGATTCAACAAAGTACTGGAAACACTCCTCAGATTTTGGTCCATATTGACATGATAGCATCACACAGTTGCTGCAGATTTGTTGGCTGCACATCCATGATGCGAATCTCCAGTTCAATCACATCCCAAAGGTGTTCTATGGGGTTGAGATCTGGGGAATGTGGAGGCCATTTGAGTACAGTGAACTCATTGTCATGTTCAAGAAACTAGTCTGAGATGATTTGCACTTTATGACATGACGCATTGTCCTTCTGGAAGTAGCCATCAGAAGATGGGTGCACTGTGATCATAAAAGGATGGACAGCAACAATACTCAGGTAGGCTGTGACATTGACAAGATCCTCAATTGGTACTAATGGGCCCAAAGTGTGCCAAGAAAATATCCCCCACACCATTACACCACCACCAGCCTAAACTTCGGATACAAGGCAGGATGGATTCATGCTTTTGTTGTTGACTACAAATTCTGACCCGACCATCCGAATGTGGTAGCAGAAATGGAGACTCATCAGACCAGGCAACATTTTTCCAATCTTCTATTTTCCAATTTAGGTGAGCCTATGTTAAATGTAGCCTCAGTTTCCTGTTTTTAGCTGACAGGAGAGGCACCCGGTGTGGTTTTCTATTGCTGAAGCCCATCCGCCTCAAGGTTAGACGTGTTGTGCTTGTACTGTTGCCTTTCCATCAGCTCAAACCAGTCTGGTCATTCTCCTCTGGCATCAACAATGCATTTGTGCCCACAGAACAACCACTCACTGGATTTTTTTTGGGACCATTTTCATGCCACATTCAAAGTCACTTAAATCACCTTTCGTCCCCATTCTGATGCTTGGTTTGAACTGAAGCAGATCGTCCTAACCATGTCTACATGCCTAAATGCATTGAGTTGCTGCCATGTAATGGGCTTAGAAATTTGAGTTAACAGGCAGTTGGACAGGTGTGCCTAATAAAGTGGCTAGTGAGGGGTATAGCTTAGCTATTATAATGAGCTAGAATATTGTAATTGTTATGGTATATTTTGGATGATCTGATTATATACGTTCCTGTCTTGTAATTCAATACTTCAACTACTTTTGTATTTTCTCTGTTTTCTTACTGCAGAATAAGTCTTTTCTGGTTTGCAGTAGAAGGACCTTAGGCCTATATAGCTTTGTAAATCCTGTCCCGGTGAAGCTCTGTGCGGCCTGAAGCTGGAACTCCGGATGGGATAAAAAGTCAACTGTACTGGATGTTCACTGATGCTGAAGGGAATCGATGAGTCATCCTGCTGGACCTCTACCGCAGCTGACATCCATGTCTGATGAAAAGAGCGACAAAACTATTGTTGTGAGGTACGTACACAATGTAAATTATTCAACAACAGCAAAAAAGCTTCTAAGTAATTGTAATTAGTTCAACACAATAACCATAACCAGTAACAAAACACTATCATAGATTCCTTTGCGCAGCGGTGCATTATGCAATGTCAGAATCAAATTTTGGTGATTTATATTTAACAGTGTCTAAAATAGAGCTTTTTCTTGCTGTCTTAAACTAGTGTAATGTGTTCTTTAATGCTATACTGTACAGACTTGTGCATTTTTATTGAAGCATATAGTGTTTTTCATATTGTGTTGGTGGTAGAGATGCTCTGATCGATCAGCTGTAGATCGATATCGGCCGATAATAACATTTAATGACTCGATCAGTCCTCGCTGATCTGGCCGATATCATGAACTGATCACAGGTGTTTGTGTTAGTTTGAGATGAGCAAAATATTTGAATGGTCTTGCATGTATTTAAGCACTTTTACATATAAAAACTGAAAGAGCTTCTGTGTTTTTAACAATATTGCAAGTTCACTAAAACCTGGCTGGAAAATTACATAAATAAAACATAAAAAACATTTTTTTATTTGAATATTTAACAATATAACTTCTTGTAATATAATTATTGCAGTAAACAGTAGGTTAAAGGCAAGTTTCCTTTTAGGAAAGAAGTAATGGATTTACAGGTGTGCATTTAACTTCTTATGCATCAAATATGCTCTGCTATTTTTAAACATAATAGTTTTAATAACTAATTTATATTTACTTATTGCTTTTGTCTTTGCCATGATGACAAAACATAATATTTTACTAGTTGTTTTGAAAAGTACTAGTATTTACAACTGAAAGGCTTTATTAATTAATTAATTAATTAATTAATTAGTAAGGTTAACTGGGTATGTTAATTAGGCAAGTCATTGGGCAGCAGTCGTTTGTTCTGTAGCCAAAACAAATCTTTTATAAAAGGGGCTAATAATATCGACTTTAAAAAAATAAAATAAAAAAAAGCCTCCAAACAAAAATAATAATCTTCTACAAATAAAATATCTTATAGGAAAATCTGTGTTTTTTTCTGGCTCAAAATGAGGGGGAGGTGGTATTCCGATTACTAAATATTTGCTTCTTGAAACAAATACATTTTGCATTATTCTTCTAATGTTATCAAGTACAACATTATCTTATTTTGACATTAAATGATATCAAATGTAATTAAATACATGACTTTGAGAATCACATTGGGTCTATCAGTAGCTCTGTCTGCTTGCATGGTTTTTCTCAAAAGTTGGAGACGGAAACAAAATTTGATAGAGGTGGCAATTTCATTATTATCTACGCGGAAAAAATCCTGGTAAAACTGAATTTGTGTGAATTTTTCCTGGCTACATATTGTATTTTACATTATATAAATATTTGAAAAATAAAAATTCAACACTAATAATGGTGGCACAGTGGCTCAGTGGTTAGCACTGTTGCCTCACAGCAAGAAGGTCAATGATTTGAGTCCTGGCTGAGCCAGTTGGCATTTCTGTATTTAGTTTGCATAATCATCCCGTGTTCGTGTGGGTTTCCTCCAGGTGCTCCAGTTTCCCCAAAAGTCTAAAGACACTATAAGTGAATTGGATGAACTGAATTGGCCGTAGTGTATGAGTGTGTGTCTGAATGCAAGAGAGTATGGAAGTTTTCCAGTTCTGAGTTGTGGCTGAAACATATGCCGGAATAGTTGGCGGTTCAATCCACTGTGGCGACCCCTGATAAATAAGGGACTAAGCCAATGGAAAAAGCATGAATGAATCCTAAAAATTTTGTATTCCTAATTCTGCAGTACATGCTCTTCCAGTGGCTTTGAATCCTGAACTCTATATTGTGCAAAAACAAATTCCTATTTTATCCAGAATCATAATTCTTTATCATATACCTACAGTGCATCCGGAAAGCATTCATTTTTTATGTAACAGCCTTATTACAAAATGGATTCAATTAATTTATTTCCTCAAAATTTTACACACAATAACCTTTAATGACAGTGTGAAAAAAAGTTGCAAATTTATTAAAAATAAAAAATCTGAAAAATCACATGCACATAAGTATTCACAGCCTTTGCAGTGAAGCTCTAAATTGAGCTTAGGTACATTCTGGCTGTGTCCGAAACCGCATACTTCCATACTATATAGTATGCAGAAATCAGTATGCGAGCCGAGTAGTACATTATGTCCGAATTCATCGAATTCGAAAATCAGTAGTACCCCGATGACTTACTACTTCCGGCGAGATTCTGAAGTGCGCTTCCCATGCTCGCTGCGCTATCCCATAATGCCCCGTGAGAGAATTCATGAATAGAAGTGAGGCGACGATACTGACACAGGTAGGTCACATGACCATGACAAAATGGCGGATGTAGTACGTCTGAATTCCATTCATACTTTTCACATTCATACTGTATAAAACATACTTTTCTAATGGCCGAGTAGTACGTTTAAATTCAAATGTAGTATACCTACTGAGTAGTAGGCGGTTTCGGACACAGCCTCTGTTTCCACTGATCATTCTTGAGATGTTTCAGCAGCTTAATTGGAGTTCACCTGTGGTAAATTCAGCTGATTGGACATGATTTGAAAAGGCATACACCTGTCTAAGCTCCCAGGGGTGACAGTGCATGTCAAAGCACAAACCAAGCATGAAAACAAAGAAAATGTCTGTAGACCTCCGAGAAAGGATTTTCTCAAGGCACAAGGCTGGGAAAGGTTACAGAAAAAAATCTGCTGCTCTAAAAGTTCCATTGAGCAGTGGCCTCCATCATCCGTAAGTGGAAGATGTTTGGAACCACCAGGACGCTTCCTAGAGCTGGCCCGCCATCTAAGCTGAGTGATCGGGAGAGAAGGGCCTTAGTCTGGGAGGTGATCAATAACCCGATGGTCACTCTGTCTGAGCTCCAGCGTTCTTCTGTGGAGAGAAGAGAACCTTACAGAAGGACAACCATCTCTACAGCAATCCACCCATCAGGCCTGTATGGTAGAGTGGCCAGACGGAAGCCACTCCCTGTCTGGAATTCACCAAAAGGCATCTGAAGGACTCTCGGACCATAAGAAACAAAGATGTCTGCTCTGATGAGACTAAAATTGTCACTCTTAGGAGTGAATGCCAGGCGTTACGTTTGGAGAAAACCAGGCACCACTTATTACCAGGCTAATATCCTCCCTATAGTGAAGTATGGTGGTGGCAGCATCATGCTGTGGGGATGTTATTCAGCAGAAGGAACTGGAAGACTTGTATGGATAGAGGGAAAGATAAATGCAGCAATATACATCCTGAATGAAAACCTTCTTGTCCTCAGACTGGGGTAATGGTTCATCTTCCAGCAGGACAATGACCAAAAGCACACTGCCAAAATATCAATGGAATGGCTTCACAACAACTCGGTGAATGTCCATGAGTGGACCAGCCAGAGCCCAGACCTAAATCCTTATAAACACCTCTAGAGAGATCTAAAAATGGCTGTATACCGTCGCTTCCCATCCACCTTGATGGAGCTTGAAAGGTACTGCAAATAGAAATGGGCAAAAATTCCCAAAGGCAGGTGTGCCAAAGCTTGTGGCATCATATTCAAAAAGACTTGAGACTGTAATTGCTGCCAAAGGTGCATCAGAATTTTTTAGTTTTTTTTATTTTATATTTGCAACAATTTCAAAATCTTTTTTCACATTGTCATTATGGGGTATTTTGGAATAAGACTGTAACATAAAAATGTGGAACAATTGAAGTGCTATGAATACTTTCTGTATGCACTGTAAATAAATTATTTTTGTGTTGCATGCTTCATTTATTTATTTTAAAATTATAAATATCCAGTTTTGCACATTTAAATCAGAAGCATAGTGCATAGTTGGGATGAAACAAATTATCAATATGGGGATATATTGTGATATTTCCAGCCGTGATATATTATCGATACTATACCTTCAAGTATCAATATTTATTTAAATGTACAAAAAATCTAAATTAATTCATTAGTCTTGTAGTTAAGCCATTTACCACTTTGGCTGCAGTACACACAGGGCTAAGCGAGTGTCTTAAGCTTACAGAAAACTAGCAGGTATTGTCAATTTGTTTATTGTTAATTGTGACAGTTTTTTTGTTAAATGTAATTTGTACAATATGTCTAATTTAAAGCTTTTCAATCACAAACTATTACTCTTTTAATCACAAACTACTCACCACCTGTGCACTTGTTGCGATTTTATAATATGTGCGGTTAATGAAAGAAAAACATCTTATAACTTGCATTTTTTTTCTCCTTCCACTTATAAATATTGTAATATATTGTGGCTTTCTTATCATATATCGCAGAATTGCTGATTTCGTGGTATATCATTATCAAGAGCAAAATATCATGATAATATCTTATCGTGAACACCTGTGATTCCCACCCCTAGTGCATAGCATAATAAAACACATGCACACTCAATCAAATCCATTCAAACACACATTCCAATCATGCTCAAGCATCCTCATAGCTTTGTAAGCCAAAGATCCATGTTAGATCATAAAAGAGCAGAAGTCAGAGTGTGTGTGTGTGTGTTGAAGGTCATTTTGAAGGGCAGTGGAATGTTATCAGCACTGGCTCTAATGCCAGGAAGACTTTCTTGACTTATGTAAGGTTGTACAATGGCATTCCACACACACTGGACAATGATTGACCACTAAGCCTTCAGGAAACAATGAAGGGTCTCTGTGTGTGTGTGTGTGTGTGTGTGTGTGTGTGTGTGTGTGTGTGTGTGTGTGTGTGTGTGTGTGTGTGTGTGTGTGTGTGTGTGTGTGTGTGTGTGTGTGTGTGTGTGTGTGTGTGTGTGTGTATATGTGTGTGTGTGTGTGTGTGTGTGTAATATCCTTTACATTCTTAACCTGATGCCACAAAACTGCAGCGAAGAGAAAGTAGGTTAAAATCCCACTTCAGGCTGTAAAATCTACAGATCTGACAGGTTTCAAGGAACTGCGAGAACGACACGCCTGTGCGAGAAAAAGCGAGAGAGTTGTCGAAAAGATGTTCACCTCTATCATTCCTTGTGCCATTAACTTTATCATTAACTGTTCTCGTTATTGGACAGTTTAGCCCTTTGCATGAAGACGCCTGTGGAACGGTTAATTTGGGGTGACTTTGGACCAATCAGCTGTGAGGCTGAGGTGTGTTTCTCTTTTTTTCGGTAGTGAGAATCCAGGCCGGGTCCTTTGGGAGCTCTCTGCTCATATCCAATTCACTTTAACACAAGCCGTCCTTTCTGCTCTGTCTCAAATTTATTGTTTTCATCTCTCTGACTCATCTTTCTCTATCTCTCTCTCTGTCTCTCTCTCTCTCTCTCTCTCTCTCTCTCTCTTTCTCTCTAGCTTTTCTATCTTGGTTAAATATTCCCTTTGTACAGTCTTGACTGGGCTGTGAGTGACTCCTTGTCATCAGTTGTAAGCCAGTGGATGTATTTCCACAAATGAGCGTTGAAACAAGTCCAGCTACAATCCTCTTACAGTCAAATGCTGTTATCTAGTTTACAAAAAGTTGCTCATTGGCTGCATACTGAGTGCAAATCACATTGCAAGGTTTTGGCGTGTTTACAGTAAAAATCTGTGAGAAAAAAAAGTAAAGTTGCAAGTGATTTTAAAGAATTATCTGACCCAATAAATGTGGATGGAAACCAGAGAACTATTGGTGTGTTAAAGTCCTCCTGGATTGTAAATATCAAAATTTACTCTGTGCAAGATGGTAATTTACTGGTCATTGTAAAGGACCACGAAACCCCCCTGTCTTAGCAGGGTTTTCACGCCTCTAGTTTGAAAAAAGTCAGGAAAGTGGGTAAGTTTTGTTTAGGTGGGAGTGTTGAGTGGTGAAAGAGGAAAGGATTTGCATGAACAGAGGAGTTCCAGTTCAAGCATGCCCTGATTTTCACAGAGGCAGAGCAACACACACACACGGGAAAAAGACAGTGACCATGTTTACCATGTTTGCCAAATTCGTGATTTGTCGACTTTGACTGCTGTTTGCCACTTTCACTTTCATTAAGTTGTATTTCTTGCATGCCCCTTGTGACAAACAATATATTGGATGCGAGGAACCGCTGGAAGAGTGTAATTTTACTGGAATGTATGATACTGCACGGTGAATGGGAGAAAAAAAAGCCTCTGCATTTTTCTGTAACTTAGACACACTCGGTAGGTAGCGTCAGAAAGCTGTGTGTGTATAGACTATTCTGTCACAAAATGCGGTGAAAATCCTACATAATAATAATAGTAATAGTGTAATAGTTTACATGTTTACATTTGGAAAGCAGCATTTACAGCGGATCATTCAGTCCATTATATTGTAGTGGCTTTATGTAAAGTTGATTAGAAATCAACTAGTAACTATATCATTTTGACTAAGGTATGTCTTTAAAAACTGAAAGAGTACTGCAGACGATACTAATTAACTTTGTCTGAATAAACATAAACAAAGAATCACTGATCACACACTTACCTAATCTGTAGTGACAGGACAAATAACACCACGATTTTTTTAAATGGAGATGAGCGGCAAATCCAGGATTTCACCTTTTCCAGATGCGTAAAGCTTCTGGGGTGAAAAATGTTCCCTACAAACATGTTTTTTCCGCGTGTTAGCAGACCACTGTAATCCACACGTGAGTCCAGCTGCTCTCTCATAGCAGGGAAATGGAAACAAAACCTTCGTTGCAGCACATTTATAAATGCAACACTGATGACCCATGTCTCCACATAATTCTTCTTTCGCTTGTTTTAATTATGGTTGGAAACATGACGTGCTGTCTCTTCGCCATCTGAACATTGTAACAGGTAAAAACAGTCCTCAAAGCTATTATGCATATCAATGACGTTGTGCCACATTCACAATAGAGCGCTTATTTGTTTTTAACCAAGTCTATCTCTTGAATTATTGATGAAAGCTCAAAGAAGTCGGTACAGACAGCCAGTCTACATGCTGGAATTTACACAAAGATCTAATCGCTGTGACGTAGATTCAAATTTACTCAATTTTATCTGTAATGATGTTTCAATTTATTAGACTTCAGAGTATCATTTGGAGCAAAGAGTATTATTTAATTAATATATTATGAGTAAACAATATTTAGTAAAAATATATGTTTTTTTCTCAAGTTTTCAGATTTCAGTTTTATGTATTTCACTGATAATCAGACTAGTTAAATGAGTGGTTTTAGTGTGAAGTACTTGAAATGCAAACACTGAGTTCATAAATAGTCTTTTAAAGATTTTTTCAATCTAATGAATGAAGTTTTGTATGATATTAATTATAATCTGAACTGAAAGAATGACTGTGGGTGAGTGGAAAATCCTAAATGCATATTTCTATATGACATTAAAGCTAAACTGTGAAAAGCTTAATATAGACTATACCAAAGTAATGGGATTCTCCTCACCATATCCCTCCTGCTTAAAATCAGTCAGTTTCCTTCCTTCCTTCCTTCCTTCCTTCCTTCTTTCTGTCTTATCTTGTTCTTTGACCTTTTTCCGAAATGCCGAACAGTTTAGGGATTTACAGAAGACATACACATGCCCTGACAGGCGTGTGTGTGTGTGTGTGTGTCTGTGTGTGTGTGTGTGTGTGTATGAGAGGGAGAAAGGCAGAAAAGATAGATAAGAGAGAAGGTAAGGACTGTGCTGCAGCATATGTCTGTGTCTTAACCTCGTGTCATATTTAACATGGTCACTTTCACGGTCTGAAGCATAAAATGCAGTCAAACACACATGGCGTTCATTTCATGCAGGCTGTTGTTGTGTCAGTCAGGCCATAATCTGTCTGTCCCTCAATCATTCTGTCCATGTGCAGAGAATGTGAAAGTCAGACAAACAATCCTCCTGATGCTCACTGAGATAAAACAGCTGCTGTACGCATATGCTGACATTTAAGCCTGTCCAATTCTCTTCAAAATGGTTTTGAATGAGTGTAAATGGATTTTTTAATGGGGTTATAAATGTATATTTAGGAAAGACATCTAATCATGCCACTAATGTAAAGAATGTTGCGTTATGCCAGGAAATATTTGGACATGCTTTCATTAGTGTGATCAAATAGGGTGAGTAAACATTTTAATTTTGCATTTTTATTGTAGTAGATGTGTAGTATTTTTAATAGTATTCTGATTATATAAATATTTATAATTTATAGTAATATATACTATTAAATATCTATATTTTGAGGGTTTTGTAATATACGTGTTTTAATTGTGGAGGGAGAGGGTCATTTGTAAATGCGGAGTTGGCTTTTTTATGTTATCCATTCTGTATTTATGTTTCAATATATTTTAGGTTTATTATTTAGTTGCTGAGAAATAGATTTGGACTATCATATGATAATCAAAAACAACACATTCAGTGTTGGTTACCATGCTTACTTTTTGAAATTGTACAGAAATCACCTTGCACACTACCTGACAAAAGTCTTGTCGCCAATCTCAGTTGTAAGAGCAACAAATAACAACTTGACTTCTAGTTGATCCTTTGGAAAAATGCAGAAGGTCGATTTTTCTGATGAATCATCTATTGAACTGCATTCCAATCATCACAAATATAGCAGAAGACCTATTGGAACCCGCATGGACCCAAGGTTCTGAAAGAAATCAGTCAAGTTTGGTGAAGGAAAAATCATGGTTTGGGGTTACATTCAGAATTGGGCATGCAAGAGATCTGCAGAGTGGATGGCAACAGCCATGAGGTATTAAAAAATTTGTTCTGCCAATTATATTACAAACTACAGGAAAAGGCAAATTCTTCAGCAGGATAGTGCTCCTTCTCATACTTCAGCCTCCACATCTGTGGGGATAAATTGCAGATCGTCTGTGTGTTTCCTCAGTAAGCTGGAGCTCCAGGAAGGCAACAACAACTGAGAGATGTGAATCCAACAGTTTATTGCTCTCTTCTAAAGAAGACTGGGGTATTCCCAGCTTTTATACATCATACTCAGGGTTACATGGGCTATGAATACGTGCAAATATTCAGCTCAGCTAAGCAGAACAATTTTATCCAGTGCTCAAGAATGTCAAGGCGCAACGTCAAGGCGCTTAGTACAGGGACAACTTAAGATAAGACACAGTTACAAAACAGAATATTTGGAGAGTGACTACATGGATATTTCTTTCAACATCAAAGTTCCCGAAAAGCTCTAGGATTGGCCAGCCCAGTCACCAGACATAAACATTATTGAGCATGTCTGGGGTAACATGAAGGAGGAGGCATTAAAGATAAATCCAAATAATCTTCACGAAGTCTGGAAGTCCTGCAAGAACCCTTTCTTTGCCATTCCAGATTACTTTATGAATAAGTTATTAGAGTTATTGCAGAGATGTACAGTTGAAGTCAGAAGTATTAGCCCCCTGTTTATTTTTCCCCCAATTTCTTGGGAGTTTTCAATGCATTTTTAATCATAATAGTTTTAATAACTCATTTTTATAACTGATTTATTTTATCTTTGCCATGATGACAATAAATAATATTCTACTAGATATTTTTGAAGACACTTCTATGCAGCTTAAAGTGACATTTAAAGGCTTAACTAGGTTAATCAGGTTAACCAAGTAGGTAAGGGTTATTAGGCAAGTTATTGTATAACGGTGGTTTGTTCTGTAGACGATCGAAAACAAACCACTTAAAAGGTATAATAATTTTGACCTTAAAACGGCTTTTAAATAATTAAACAAATAAGTCTCTCCAGAAGCAATAATATTATTGGACATGCTGTGAAAATTTCCTTGCTCTGTTAAACATCATTTGGGAAATAATTAAAAAAGAAACAAAAATTCAAAGGGGGCTAATAATTCTGACTTTAACTGTATAATAGATTGTTAGATATGTCTCAGATTTATAAGTGATTTTTTCAGATTACCTTGTTTTGCATACGTTACATGATAAAAGAGTGATTAATTCTAAGGGTTTATTCTGGTGAATCTATTCATTCAGAAGGCCTTCTTCATAATATAAGAAAACAGTGATTTATTTGAATGAATCCTTATCCAGACAGTCTTCTAATATACATTTAGAAAAGTCTGATTTATTTTACTACATTTATTTTTTCTGCCCTTTCTTAGTATTGTATGTATAATTAATTTACGTAAATGAGTTTATCCTAAACTTATTTTTAAAGTGATTCAAAATCTGATTAATTTCTTTATTAAACTGATTAATTCAGATCATTAAAAAAAAAAGGTTTTAATACCAAGGATTTCTGAAATCTATTTTTATTTCTCCTCAGTATACTATACTCTTAGTATATTGTAGCACTCTTTAGTATGCTACACAATAACTACTTGACTGCAAGTTTGTTATTTTTTTATAAAAAAAATATAATTTAAACATTTTGAGTCTGCCTTTTTAAAACTCACCATAGACCGTCAAAAGGAGAAAATTAGAAATCGAGTCAAGTCTTGCACCCCTGTATTTGGAAGAGCAAGTCAGTCTTTACACCCTTAAAGAATGTGAGAATAAAATGTGTGTGTGCATATGGGAAAGTGTCAAACACACCAACACACACACTCTGCTATCACAGATGCCCCAGTCGAAGCCTCATGATGCGTCTCTGCTCTTTTCACTCCCACACTCGTCTCGTTTTTACCGCACAAGTCAGAGGAACACTGAATCCTGGGAGATTCAGGATCTTAATGACTCATCATGCTTGAAAATCTGACATGCTGACACATACTGGCTGTTCAGCTAAAGATGCCGCCCGTTTCATCTCGCTAGCTGCGCTAAACAGCGTTCGGCAATTGTCTATTTTGAGGGGTGCCAATGCATGCTTAAATTGGTGGATATTGTGGGCTAGAAATTACATTTTTACTTTGCTTTCTTGTCAACAGCTTTGAATCCCTTCTATTGCAGTCATTTATTTCTCACGCACACACACACACACACACACACACACACACACACACACACACACACACACACACACACACACACACACACACACACACACACACACACACACATAGAGCCAATGCATCAGTCATAGCAACTCCCCCCACTCCACCTGTCAACCTTTTATCCATGCCATCTCTTTCTCTTTTTTCCCTGTCTGAGAAATATGTACCAGATATACTAAACAACTCAAATTAATGCAGTTCCACAATATCAGTAGTGATTAATGACAATGTAAAAAGCGATTATTGTACTTTACTTTTTGAAAGAAAGTGATTAAACTTGTTTTTTGAGCCAATGGTTGAGTAATAAATGTGAGAAAACTCTAGACTTAAAAACACAAATTGTGAAAAGAATTGTGCATTATTATAAGTCAACTTAACAGTTCCAAGTTACAACTGTTCTTAAGTAAAGGAACTAATTGCTTTTTACTAGGGATCAGGGCTCCGATCAGGATTTGTGCTGCTGAAACTGAGTATTGATTCTTTGTCATGGTGATCGGCCGATACTGAGTAACGATTCCGATGCTTCAAGCTTTATAATGCATACAGCACATTTTCCCTTTAAGTATAATACTTCAGTGAAGATGTCTCCATATCTAAGAGAATAAACTAAGAATGCAGCATATAACGCATCTCTTATGACCATTTGGGTGTGAGCATATCATGGCCAAAAGCAACTTTACAGAAAATAATATATAAAACAGCTCAAGCAGCTCAAAACCCTGGATATACAGTGGCTGCAACAACAGACCATCACTCAAGCGAGTCGCACCAATAGACTGTAAACAGAGGTCACTCCACATCTGTATATATTATAGCTGCAATAGCTCACACTTGTAAACTCGTAAACAAGCACATGTAATCGGTTCATGAGATCGGCCAGATTGGCAAGTACCGATTAAGTTATTAAATGTGATTATCGGCGATACCGATCTCTGACCGACCGATCAGAGCACCTCTACTTCTTGCAGTGTTATAATAAAGTGGAGGTTTATGAACATTGGGATTGCACAATATATATTTAATATCACAATCTTATCATTGGCAATAGACATATCGCGAGTGTGCGCAATGTTGAGTCTGGATTCTAATCAATCATTTCACAAGTGTTTTCTGAGGCCTGACACTGTGTGAGGGTTTTAAAAGCATTCAGGCATAAGGAGATGAACCGTTTGTAACTTGTAATTAATAACAATTTATTGAATTGTTTATAAAACGCCAGCACGGTGGTGCAGTGGGTAACGCTCTCACCTCACAGCAAGAAGGTTGCTGGTTCGAGGCTTGGCTGGGTCAGTTGGCATTTCTGTGAGGAGTTTGCATGTTCTCCCCTTGTTTGCGTGGGTTTCCTCCGGGTGCTCTGATTCCCCCCAACGACATGCACTATACAGTAGGTTGGTAAGCTAAAATTGGCAGAATTAGGTAAGCTTAAATTGGTTGTAGTGTATGTGTGTGACTGAGTGTATATGGGTGTATCCCAGTGATGGGTTACAGCTGGAAGGGCATTCGCTGCGTAAAACATATTATGGACCAGTTCATTCCGCTGCGGTGACCCCAGATTAATAAAGGGTCTAAGCCGAGAAGAAAATTAATGAATAAATGAAAGTTTATAAAACAAAGACCATGCAGTATTATTTTACATTTGTTTATTCAAAATCTACAGTTCTACTCCTCGGAAAACAACAAAATGCTGTTTATTTCACTTGTTTATTTGTCTTTATTGAATTTGAGTGTATTATATTTTATGCACTCCCCTACAGAATTATCCCAATCAATCTAAAATGAAAAATTCTTTCCAAGTTTATATTACATTTATCTAGTAAAATTGTATTCATAGCACAATAGACTGTATATTGCAGAATAAAAATATTGCAATGTTAAATTTTTTCAATATCATGCAGCCCTAATGAACATTGAGGCGGCACCTCATTTCCATAATTACCAACGCAATTACCCAAGAGCAGTTTGAGTTAAAAATAATGTGAAAATAGCATTGTCTAGTGGAGAAAATACTCTCTTCTGTTTCCTGTGTTCCTCTGCCCACAACAACTTCCACTGCATGTCAAGCACAAATGAAACCAAAGAATTAGTTCACCCCAAAAGAAGCATTCATGTTATCATTTACTCACCCTTGTGTGGTTTTAGAACCATAACAACAGTTTCCTTTATTTTGAGAACACTAATGATAATGTTAAATTTAAGATTTCTGTCCTCCGTGTGAAAATCCTTGGATGCAGTAAACCAGGGGTTTCAACCTTTTCAATCTCTAATTTAATCGAGTGTTATTACGCAACTAGTAACTAGTATTTATGTGAATCTATTTTGTATTGAATTATTTGAATGTAATTGTGCATATTGTATTTATTTTAATGTCATTTAATGACTTATTTACTAATTTTACAGTTGTAATCTTTTTAGAATATTTTAATCCATTTATTTGATCGTTTCTTGTGTATTAATGTCTTTTATAAATTAGATAAAATGCAGCACTCAAAAAATTACTTTTGCTGCTTGTTCAAACTGCTGATTTAAAATGAGCTGAATCAACACAATTCTTACGTTTTTTGGGGGACAACTTAATTTTTTATGTTCATTTCACTTAAAATTGTAAAAGCGATTAAGTTACTTTCAAGAGTTCACACTTACCTGATGATTGATGACAAAGCTTGTTTGGCATGCTCAAGCTCCTCATGCCCGGGGCTCCTTCCCATTTGCAGGGCGAGATGGGAGTTTGAGCTCAGAAAACTTCCCAGCTGTAATAGGTGGGAGGCAAACGGGAAAACCGGGGGAAAGCCACATGAGCACGGGAAGAATGTGTAAACTCCGCACAGAAAGGTCAGCTGGCTTGGTAAGGACTAGAACCAGTCACATTCTTGCTTTGAGGCAACAGTGATAACCACTGTTTGGCCGCAGTGCCAATATGGTTGTTGTATGGAACAGGGTATTTAATGTGGCTTAGAAATCGTCAGTTTAAAGAATCATAAATTTGCTGTATGCTGGTGTATTTTGCACTGTAGTTGTTTTTGTACTGTCTGGAGCCAGCACCTAAGCTTTTCACTCATAACTCATAGCACACGTGCTGCTGATGATATAACAAAAAAAGTGATTTGATATGATTTGATTTGATTTGATTTGAATAATGCGGGACCTGCTGCAAGCAACATAAGCACGTGATCTTCTCAAAATTAGTTTATAAATAAACTTCACTTAATCAAATTGTGTTGGTACAACATGAAGGAGTATTTTTTTTAACAATGTAGATTATTTTAATGTAATTTTATTTATGAAATTGACTAATTATTTTTAGTTTTTACAGTTTTTAAACGTAACTCCATCTGACTCCCTAATTTTCCAAACATACATAAACTAGACTATTCATCCTGACTGCAAGAATACACACACTTGCCGATAGTAATGATTTTACAGTTGCAATTGAACAGACATAAAATCTCACATAAAATTGCGTAATCGAATGTGGTTTCATAAAAAAACTAATTTGAAAGATGATTGTTGTCATCATCTGGGTCTCGTCACACACAAACACGCAAAATATTAAAGATAAAAAGAATCTAATGTGAGTTTTTACTGAGATGATGCTATAGACATTGTACAAGTCAAACTTATTTGTCAAAACTCTCCTTTTTAGACATTGTGGCTTTCAAAATTTCTGCAAAAATGTGTAATATCCAGTTGGTGAAGTTTGCTCTCTCTCATTGTCTGTAGTGGGTATCCTGTAGGAGGCCATCTAATCAAGTGTGTTGGGATCAAGAACTGGGATTGGCGAGGCTCCAAGCAATAAAATAATTAAGACAACACCAGACTTTACAGGAAAATGTGCAAAAAAAGAGTCAGATCATTAAAGTGTGCAAATCAGGCCAAAAATGTATCTTAGAATCTTCAAGTGTGTATCAAGCCAAAATCTTGGGCCAATCAAAATGCTGACGTTTTATGAGGATCATAGATAGATTAAACAATAAATCCGCATGAACTCAGCTGTTTAATCCAAGTCATCTAAACAGAGATGATCACTTGATTGGATCAACAGATTTCATTTTGGATTTATTCGCATATAAACATTGAACAACAAACATAGAAGAACAACAGTGCATGACTGACTCATGAGAATGAGCATCAGTTCTTACAGTTGCTCAAATTTGGGGTGTGAAATGCAAGGATAAACTTGATTTGTTCTTACACTTTAAGCAAGCCTGTTGAGCTTCTGTGATCAAATCTGAATACTGTAAAAATTTAAACAAACATGTAAATAAAAGTCTAAATGATATCTATTCATCTGATAAAGCGATCATGTCTTTCCAGAAGAATTGAATTAAACTGCTTAATTCACATGGATTTATTTATTTTTGAGCTCTTACAAACATTTTTAAACATCAACATTTTTGGTGAACACTGTCAAAAAAGAAATTGAAACTTCTCAGATTTGATTGAACCCTTTAACACCTTTGCAATAATATTTTTTTTAACATAATCAACATGTGTGATTTATTCACATCAGATACAGACAGTTTAGGTTACTAGAATGTTCACGCAGAGTTCAGACTGCACGATTTTCAAAGTAGTCACATCACAGATGTTTTCACACTGCATGACTATCTGGGCTAGCGTTTTGTCACTGCTTTGTTTACACCTAGTATATATCTTTTGTTTTTAACTACATAATGAGAAAAAAGCCTTTAGTGGGGTAGAAAATGCACGTATTTTGCTCACCTTGCTTTTCAAAGGAAATAGCAATTTCTCCTTTGTGGTATTGCTCAGATGACACATCAAACAGACACAGTGCTCCTGCCAAATTTACACTAGATTTTCCTCCATTTCTTGTGTCCAAATATACCAAAAGAAGCCCTTAACTTCTCCATCAGGCTCCCGCTGGCCTGTAGATACCCATACTAGTGGATGCTGCTCTCTCATTGGCTGTAGGTAATTGTCAATGTTATTTTCAATCAGAACACATTTCACATGGCATGACTTGAATCGCCAACATCTCCAGATATTTAGCATGCCAATATCTCACAGGTATCAGTGACTCATCAGTAATTCTCTCAGAGGGCGTCTTTGATAGAGTTCGAACTTTGTGATTTTTCCCTTATGTGAACAAGAACTGATTTGCTTGTCATTTTAGGCATTTGTGTGAGATTTCTCAAAACCTGTCGGCAAGTCAAAATCGGGGCTAAAATCATGCAGTCTGAACTCGGCATTACTTTCATAGGACAATTAACATGTTGTTAATCCAGCAGCTGTAATTTCTCCACTTTATCGCAGTCTAAGATGGTGGCACCCACCATGGATCAAATAATATCCCACTAGCAAGATTTCTCTGGCCCAGCTCTGGCCCACACAATCAACATTTCCATGGCCCACATGCCGCAGTGAATTACGGTACATAAATAGACCAAGTCTGACTTCCAGACAAGGGCCAAACATAGACCATATCTGGACCAAATTACAGCCAAGTTAATAACCCATAACTAGGCATGAACTGGGCCAGTTTCCAGACCATTTGTGAGAAGGTTCTCTGTGCCCCATCCCCATTCTACAGTTGCTACCATTTGCTCAAGATGTGGTCATCTCAAACAATGCAGAGACAACAAACTGTTCACTTACCTCTCTATCATAATTCAAACCCTTTGGGAAATGAGCATCAACACACCATTTAGTGGAAGTTGGGTCGGGTGAGATTTCTTACACCATGAAGCATGGCACTTTAGCCATGCTATGGGTGTACTTTTTCCTCAAAGCAACCTGATTGGTAGAATTTTTTTTCTTTATTCAAAAATAATAAAAATGTATTTTAAGACAGGTCAAACTTACACAGCCCACATATCAATTATTAACAACTGGGCCAAATATTACATTTTACATCTGGCCTTAGTATTGTGTGCCTCCCTTAAAGATGGTGCCACCTCTGCCAAACTTGGGCCATGTTTGGAACACATGCTGTATGCCAGTGCTGAATGAATTCCTACTGTGCCAGCTTTATGTTCTTACACATATTTGAAAAATTGGTTTGATGGTTTGTCACTTGATAAACTTGACGTGTAGCCATAAAAACTTCAAAGATACGCGTTTTAAATAGTGGTCACTTTAAAAAAGGCATGCAGGGCGGTCAGTGGGAGATTTACATGTGAAAATTATTTTCATTTGTGTTCAGAAGATCAACAAAAAGTCTTTGGGTTTGGAATAATATGAGTATGAGGATGAATAAATGAATGGAGTTAAACAAACATTAGGTCAACTTTGGGCATCAAATAATGGCAGTAAAGTGATACTGCAAACTTGAGACAATCCTGTTGCATATGGAATAAGTTCAGATACAAAAACATTTTCGATGATCATTTTTAGCTGCATGTCTATAAAATACTGAGAGCAGGTTTTGACATCAAAAGGAGTTTCTGCTTGTGCATGTTTTTTATAAATCTGTCCCTCTTTCCATTTACATCACTGCCTTATAAACTTTTTAAAGGCAAAAATGCAGCAAAGTTGTACATCTCTTTTATTTTGAATTCATAATTGTGTAAGTCTATCTTTCCGATTCAGTACTCCCACCCGTCTGGCCTGATTTCACGTTATACATTTCACATATCAGGTTTGTTAAAGTGAAATTTCACACTCTCACGTGTAGCTTATTCTGTTTGGCTGTGAAGCAGCATCAACACGTGAGGGAAAGAAGCTATTCTGAGAGGGTGAAGAGAGGAAGAAAAAAGAAAAGAGAGAGAGAGACTGCATCCCCAAAGATATCTCGGCTTCCCTGTAGCACAGAGAGAGATGAGCGGAGAATCATGTTTATTTTATAAGGCTCACGCTCTCTCTTTTATGTGTGTATGTGTGTGTGTGTTTGTGCGAGAGCAAGAGTAACTTTGAAAAGACGCTGAGCATTTGGAAGTAGAGGAGAGAAGAGGGCAAATGATGTTGTTGGTATCGTGCTGCCTGTGGTGTTTTTGGACTGGGATATTGAAGGCTTCAACAAATAATCTAATCTTTTTTTACAAAACACTGCTCAAAATCATTTCACACGAAGCACAACTCGAATTTCATTTCACACGGATATGGAAGAGCATGACTAAACATTTATATGAAATGATGTGAGAAACGGGAACATTTATCTCCAGAACACTTGATTAGAAATAAGTATGACTAGTCATGATTCTGTGTATTTCATTTCCATTAGCTAGAGATAGATATTTCCCCACAGAATAGAAGGTGATCTCCTATTTCAGTTGATTCTGTGATATTAAGTCAAAAGCAAGTTAAAGCTTTCTGTTTTTGTTCTTCTTCTGAGGTAAAGCCTTATAGGAGCTTCAGTAAAGATCTTAGCAATATTTTGGCCACATTATTAATTAGAATATGGGATTTCAATGGCAGCACAATGCAGCTAATTTTGGTTGTCAGTTCATCTTTTTATAGTCACACAGTTTGATGGGATTTTATGGGAGTCATGGCTGACTTCAAAAACTAAATTAAGTATTGATTCATTATTGTTGCCAGATCTTGCTTGAAATAACGAGCAAATATGAACAAACCCATAATAAACTTAATTCCAACCCTCTCCCCAATTTCACAGACAAGGCTGAAGTCCTAAGTCTGGTCTTATAGATTAAATTGTTTGTTTGAACTGTCTTAGCTAAAACCTGCAATGAAATATCTTAAAATACACCAAAGCTATTGTCTTCAGATGCACACCAGTAATGCGTTTTTTATAGAAGCTATTTAAATACACAAATTTAACTATAAGAATTAGTCCTGTTTGTGAAACCAAGTCTATATAAATAAATGGGCTATGCACCAGAAAAAAACCTGCATCCTGCACCTACTTTATTAACTTTATAATCAGTATCATTTAATGTCCGTAATATGTATCACTTTTGATTACAGGGTAACACATCAGAGCATCTTCTGCAAACAAACAGAACACAACACCTTTGTTGAAGATGATTTAGTTAAAATTGCGTATGTTTTTGCTTTCTTGGGTCAAACAGAAGACACATTTCAAATTTGTTTTTGCGTTGCACAACCCCCATATTAATTTGATCCAGAAATCTATTATATCTTGAAGTGAGACAAATGAATGTTGATCATAATTGACAGTAAATACATTGACGCTATGTGTCAGTTTATGTCAAATTGCTGACTTATATTGCATACAGAAAGAGAGATCTTTCTTGAGCTGCGTTTGTTTGGCTTCTACCCTTTGTGCCTGACAAACTTAATTCATATGACTGTTTGGCCAGTGTAGTGTGCTGATGAATAAGCTACTCTATAAATAATAAATGCCTTCTGCTACACTGTGCTTTGATTACTAAATATATGTATACAACTATTGATTGATTAAAGGTACAATCCAGTAGCAGTGATATTTGGTCCATGCAGAGATTTTAAAGATTAAAGATATAAGGCCCCATCGTACACCCGGTGCATACAGGCGCAAGACGTGATTGGCACGTTTTTTGCTATTTTCACACCAGCACAACAGTAATTTTCGCGTTTTGTGACATGTTGTTTAAATAGCAAATCCATTTGCTACGCGTTGTGGACTCATGGGTATGCTGGTCTATAAAGAATGTTTTAAGGCACATTGTTGGCGCGTAGCTATTTTGAACAACTGAAATAGACCCAATAACCAAATAAAAGCAGGTCTAGCGTAGAGCACGTAATTTATTCACCTATGCAGGTCTAAACGCTTACACATTGCTTAATACACAGAGGATGTATAGCAATACACAAATATCTTTACATATGAAAAAAATATAGGATTAAACTGTTACAAAATTTTAATTTTCTACATAAATATAAAACACTACCTCCATGCCTTTTTCATCTCCGGGGGCTTTTTCAGTTTATTTATGACAATTTGTATAATGTAATTATTGTTAGAAGTATTTATTATATGCATATTTATATTTCTTTTAGAATAAACAAGTTTAGATTTGTCCTCCTGTCGGGTTTTGTTAAGTATGCATCACCATATGGGGCATTAGATTAGGACGTGTGTTTGGATATAACTGAATGTAGAAATATTTCTGAAACAAATCTTTGAGCTTAACAAACTAATTTAAATGTGTAGGCTTATTGATGTCTTCAGTGGAGTGAGTTTCCACCGTTTCCCTACTCCACAAAAGTAAAGGAGTAAAGTAAAGAGTGAAAGTAAAGTAAAGAGAAAGTGACCAAATAGAGTAGAGAAATGTTTTATTCGGTCCCACTTTATGTTAAGTGTCCTTAACTACTATGTACTTCCATCAAAAAATAAATACATCGTACTTACTGTGTTTATAATGTATTTGGGAACACTTGTGGTGCTCGTGAGTTGGGATAGGGGTAGGGTTATGGACAGGTTTGGTGGTATGGGTAGGTTTAAGGGTGTGTTGAGGTGTAAAGTATGGCCAGCAGTGTATTTACAAATATAATTAAAAAAAGTTAATTACAGGTGTAATTACATACAGGTATTTAATCAAGCATAAGTACACAGTAAATACATGTATTTACACAATTAATACATTGTAACTAATTATTCATTTCTGTGTAAGTACATAATAGTTAAGGGCACTTAATATAAAGTGGGACGTTTTATTCTTGCACAGATGATCTGTTTAACTGTTTTCTCATTAATGAAGTATTCAGTTTTTCCACTTACAATGTTCGCCATGTAAATGGCAAATGTGCCATGGCTTAACACAACTGACTCTTAAAGGGTGTGTGAGATGAGACTCTCATTGGATTAATGCTGAGGCGAAGAGCAAATTTTTCTGTCCTTAAAATAGCAAAAGGGGATTCGGACATGTCCTTAATGCTTTTGTGCCATGCACTTTAGACTTTGCACCTAGATCGTTAAAAAAGCCCATACTCTCAAATCTGCATTTTAAAGGGCTGTCAAACTAGAATGTGTGTGTCATTGTGTTACACGAATGCATGCATTAATGTAAATCTATATGTCCACCTGGTGTCTAACTATATATTGTTTTTATACAATGTTAATATAAATATCCCAACCCACCAGAAAATTTGGCACATTTCTCTGACTTTTGGATGTTTGAAATTGCTTGTTTTTTTGTGTGCATTTCATATGTCTTGGAGAGGCTGGTTATATTATACAAGACTCAGTCTGACGTATTACCAGCCATAAAATGCATGTAATAATCTTATTTTTTCAACAGCAGTTTATTCTGTGCTGGCTTCTTGCTCTTTGCAGGGCATTTTGGGTTTTATTGGGCAGAGCAGACAGCAAGATCAGTGATATGCATAAAATGAATACCTCTTTTGTTAGGGATGAAAGGCGGTTTTCTTTCTTTCATTCTCAGGTTGGCTCTTGAATGAAAGGATCCAGTCTGTTATAGTGAATAAGACCGCTCTCACAGTCAAGATGGGAAATGCGTTTTCTCCTTATCTATAATTTGTGAAATTGCCTCTGTTTGGCGTTTTATCTTTTCTTCATCTGCAAAAAAGAAGAAAATATTTTTCTTTTTGTGTGCTCGCATGAGATTCAGATGTCTTTGATGTTGGTCTGGAGCTGTGAGTCATATGGGCTACTCAGGTTTTGTCATCCACACTAATCAAGTAAATGACCGCTGAGATTTCACTAAATTCTTTTGCCAGCTGTGTTTGCACGATGAATAAAAATTAGTCACAATACACAGTGCCAGGCTAGTGGAAACTGTCAGTTCATAAATAACACTCACTCACTCACTCATTTAATTAATTCATGCGTGACAGTTTAGTCAGTGTTTTTTAATAGCCTGTTTTCTTAAAAATGATTGCTTCAACATAAACTTGGGTGAAATATGGACAACCTATACATCTGTATTAATAGTTTGAATTTGTTTACATTTTACTTGTGTGTTTTTTGATTTTACTTAATTTGTTTGTGAATGTTTTCATAGTTTTATTGTTTTAATTTGAGCTTTTTGATGAACTGAATTAACATTATAAATATTTTCTAACTGGAAAAGTACTGGCAATTTTCCGGAAAGGTCTATATGTGTGAACAGGCCCTTTTTTAACTACCGGTAAATTTGTTAGTATTTTTGCGAAAATAGAGAAGTTGTAACATTCCCTGTAATTTGCCAGAATGCTGATCTGTGTGAATGCAGAAGGAAGATTTCCGGGAAGAGCGCGTTCATGCTTAGAATGTAATAGGTCTATTCCAGCTAATAAGAACATTCAGACGCATTCATATATATGTTGTTTATAAAAATAAAAAGCCTTTGATTATTTTTCCAGACACATTTAGCTGCTAGCAATTAGTCACATGACGTTTCTATGTTCCTTCTTAAAGCCAGCTGTGTAAAAAAATATCATTTAAATGCTTATGATAAAGCGCTGTTTGTTTACTTTCAAGCTCTGCATGACACATGTGCGTTCTGCCTTTGGTAGTCTCTTTGATAAGCTGCATGAATGCTAAAGCTTTAAATAAAAGTGAAACCATCAAGCCAAGTCCCTGTTACGTTTACAAATACAATTGCAGCTGTTTTTAGCTAATTTTGGTTAATGATGTCAGAATTTACTAGTATTTTGGAATGGATGTGTGAATGGTCTTTTCTGGAAAAATTCAGGAACGTCATTGCCTGTGTGAACAGCACATTTTGTAATTTACCGGTAAAATCATTCGGGTAATTTTCCCAATATTTACCGGTATCACTCTGTGAAAGGGGCTATTGACTTACATTTTAACCGCACCATTTAATCATGCATTTTTGATTGTTGTTGGTTTTCAATGTTGGGAAGAGGTAAAATGAGTCATTTTTACTGTTGATCATCAGTTGGCACCATTAACCCCGTGCAAAAAACAGCAAAGTTTCTGAATTTTTTAGTTAAAGTGTGTGTAAAATGACTAAGCCGAAAAGAAAATGAATAAAGTGTGTGTGTGTGTGTGTGTGTGTGTGTGTGTGTGTGTGTGTGTGTGTGTGTGTGTGTGTGTGTGTGTGTGTGTGTGTGTGTGTGTGTGTGTGTGTGTGTGTGTGTGTGTGTGTGTGTGTGTGTGTGTGTGTGTGTGTGTGTGTGTGTGTGTGTGTGTGTGTTTGTGTGTGAGAGTGTGAGAGTGACCTTTATGCTCTTACCTTGATGTGTCTGAGAAAATCAAAATATGCATCAGAACTACATGGAGTAAACAAAAACAAAGACTGTGTACATATGCACCATCAAATGTGGTTATAATGGAAGTCAATGGACCAAAAACAGCCAACAGTAAATTAGGGAGAAAAAATTATCTAACAATGCATCAAAGCCAGTGTTGTTACTAATGGTTCACGTGTCCAAGACTGTGATAAAAGGCCAAAAATTCAGTACACAATTACTTTTTATATTGAAAATACGTCATTTTTAGTTTTTTTTTTTCACCAAATCAGTGACATCATTTGTGAACTTGCCAATTAAAGAGTTAAAATCCTGTAATCTTCTAAACAATTTAGTAGTTTTTATCAGGACTAGTGTTGATTAACCAAAAACATTTGAAAAAAAAATTACCTGATGCATTTTTACAGTAGTTTAATTCAGTGGATGTTTTCATCCCGAAAAAAAAGAGTAGTAAATTTGAAGTCCACAAGGGTTATTTATAATATTATTAAATTGTATTTACACTCCTGTTTTTGATCCAGTGACTTAAAAGTTGCATAAAGATTTAATATATGCATTCATTTCCATAGTTATTAAGCCCATATTTGCTCAGAAATGGTACTAGAATGCATTTTGTGAATTGTATTCATTATTAATACAGAATGTGATTTAAGCGATCAATACATTTTAACATAATTCCAAAAAACTATTTCATTCATATTTATTTAATAAATTATCATATTTAAACAATTTATTCAGATCACTATTTATCAACATATGTAAACCACAAAAAAAAATCCATCTTCAATCTTCCAATGACTGTGTTGAAATGTTCTCAGCCTCCTCATATACTTACAACTGACTCAGAAGGACAATCAGATAATGCGTCTCTTCATCTTTACATCTTTAACATTGGAAAATCGATTCTCTCCATCATCATCATCATTATCATCCTCCTTCCCCTTTCTCCGCCATCCAAGATGACGAACCTGTTGACTCATTCACCCCTTTGCTCATTCACAACCAATGCTTGACCAAGAGAAACGCGGACAGGTATAGGAGAAACACAGAGCGTGAGTCAGACGAGCACTGCAGCGGTTCCTCCGAGAGCACTAAAACACACCCATCCAATCCATCAGCCTTCATTCATCCTTCGCCTCATCCTTCCATTCACACAATCAGAGCGGCGGAGAGGAGGAGGAGGAGGGAGTGAGAGAGGGAGAGAGACGCTGCGATAGAGAGAGCATCATCCACTGCTGCAGAAAACAGAGGGAGGGAAGGAGAGACTGAGAGCATTAGCAGCATCTCGCTTTCTGCGTTCGTCTCATTTTCTTTCTAATACACACATAGTGACAGAGCTGCAGATATATGCTGTGAAATCCAGCATCATCATCATCAAAATCATCAGGACGGACTCGCAGCATCAGCTCTGATAATAATAATAACAGGCTGGAAGCAGAGAGGACGACAGCACAGGTATGAGCACAGTCAAAGGCGTATGTTAGATTTTGCAAGACTATTTGTTATGTCTTTTTAAAGCGTGTTGTTTTCTCCTTGTGGAAGACGTCACACTGGGGTCCGCAGAGTGCGCGGGCCGGACAGAAGCCATGAGGCTGGTCCATAATGCAGAGAAGCAGAGTTTCTCCTTTAAGAAGTGCTCCGCTTTCCAGTTCGTCAAGAGGAAGGTGAGTGTTTGTTTGTGTGTGTGATGAACTTGTGAAAGTGTCATTCAGGTGAAGATGCTAGTGAACATGTTGTGATGAGTTGGAATATGCCGCTTATGTAGATAAACTTAGTTTGAGTCAGGGTTCCGAGTGTTTCTTCTTCTTTACTTCAATGTAATTTGATCGACAGCTACAAGAGCACAGAATTCTAGCTGTTGAAAGTATTTCTGGCAATGTGTGTTTCATTTGAGGATATAGGGGGTGTTGACGAATTGTATAAACAGTTTGTCTGGGTTTATTGTGCTCATGTTTTTTTCAGACAGGGTTGTAATGATAGTATTCTAGGCAACAAGTTAAGAATTGTTTAAATAACAAATAAAATTTCTTTTTATTCTGTATATTGTGTGTATATACTGTATTTTCCAAATATTTCCTGAGCAATGTTTAACAGAGCAAGAAAATTTTCACAGTACTTTTTTAATAGTAATAAAATAGTAATAGAAAGCAATTTATACATTAATACATTAAAAACTTTTAAATGTATTTTAATGATAATAATAATAATAGTTATTATTATTATTATTATTATTATTATTATTATTATTATTATTATTATTATTATTAATACTCTCTTGGGAATTATTATTAGCCTCTTATGAATGACTTGTTTAATTAACCTAACTAAGTTAACCTTCTGTCACTATCCCCAGTGATCTAGCCCTTGTAGTTTGCTGGAAACACATACTATCACTAAACTACAATTCTGCCGCTGAACTGCGCTACATTACCCATCAGTCACCTTACTCACACACCAGTTCCAGATTACCACTGATTACGTACACACAGCTGGAAGCTCACCATGGACTGATATGCGGGACTATTTATGCATCACACTTGCACACACACAGTTCTGAGTCTTGTTATCCTGTTGTATTACAAAATGCTCACTTGTCTAGCTTCGCCTTGTTTTCTGACTCTTGCCTTGTTTCTTGTTTATGTTGTTTTGCAACTTGTATTAACCTCTTCCTTTGACCACGATGATGATTTTGATTTTCTTCATGATACTGTTTGTTCCTGTTTTGACAAGTGTTGGGCAAAGCGAGGCGTCATGAAACACTGAAACAGTCGAAACAAATGTTTTGAAGCTTCGAAATGTTTCGAAACCCATCTTTACAGTGACACCTAGTGGTAATTTTTTATGTATTGCTCTGGAACGGCTTCAGCAAAGAAACAGTTAAGCAGATTGAGGTATTAAACCCCACGTTGTAGAGTTTAGTCTTCAAGTAATTTAGTGATGCGGTGAGAGTTCCACACTAGAATGTTGAGATAATGGGTTTGATTTCAGAGTGATGCAGGTTTGTTTTTAAAGGCTCTGTTTTTGTAACATGTTTTTTTTTTTTACATTGGTCTGAACGAACACTTTTTGAATAAATATGTCGTGTTTTGATCATAAAAAGTAACATTCAAATACATCGTCATAATTTCAGATTATTTGTACATGTCGGGATTCAAACTTGGACCAATTTTGTCTGACAAAGTTACTTTGTGCACACAGTCCACTAGGCTACATGAGATGGAGGTTTATTTCCGACCCTGTCAGTCAAACGCAGATTCCCCAGGTCTTGAAATGCTTCTGAAATGAACGATGCCTTGAATCACTTTAGTCACATGACCTGGTCGTTCGAATCTATTTAGTCACGTGGTGTTTCGGATCATGCTTCGGTGCAGTGTTTCAAAACACTTCCGGTTCGGGATCTCGACACTGTCAAAACATTAGTTTCACATCAGCCATCCCTAGTTTTGACCATTGCCTGCATGAGTTAATAAACTGCATTTATACCAAGCCTTTAAATCAAACTTTAAGCTGAATACTAGGATCTTGCATAATAGCTAGTCAAATATTATATACTGTCATCATGACAAAGACAAAATATTTTTTATTAGAAATTATTAAATAACAATATAGACATATATGATTTTGTTTTATTAATAACAACATTATATAAAGTGTAAATCATAGATATTAATTTGCTATTTTTAACATATTAATGTGCACAGATGGTCTAAAGGTAGAAAATAGTACAAATGAGCACACAGTTAAATATCAAATATGAACCTCAGTATTATTATTATTATTTTGAGATGTGTTCTGTTTGAGTCCTAAATGCAAGATTGACTCCAGACGTACATACTAATATTAGGGATATTTCTGGATTTACTGTGTTTGCAATAAAATAAATAGTGTTCAGATTTGAATTGTGACCGTTGTGTTGACCACTCTTGAGTGTTTACTTAAATCGAATGTATTTGTTTTGGTTATAGATGAGAAAGTGTGTGTGGTTTGGGATTCAGTCCAGACTCCCACACACACACACACACACACACACACACACACACACACATAAACACACACAGTGAGCAGATGGAGTGAAGGAGAGAGAGAGAGTGACTCAGTGAGATGGTTTTGTGGGATTATTATGTATTTCTGTGTACACCAAAACAAAGAGAGAAAGAATCTTCTGGAGAGCCAAGGTTGATGTTTGTCTTTTGTAGGTCAGTTCGCAGTGTTGTCTCGTACGTGTGTAGCATTAACACAACCCTGGTTTGGCTCCTGTGGGTTTGTTAACTTGAGCAGCACACAGACACACACACACACACACACACACACACACACACACACACACACACACACACACACACACACTGGTGTTTTTCTCCAGTGACTGAAGTTTGATGGAAGTGTTGCTGAGTCATCAGTGGAGTCGGTGTGTTTGAAGGCCTTTATTGAGCTGCTGCTGCTTGACTGTTTGATTCCTGTAAGAAGTGATTCATTTGCCTGACAATATACCCCATAACAATAACACAACCCACATGGCTGATGCACTGAAGAAGAGCATGTCTGATGAAGATGACATGAGACAAGATGTTTGTGATTGTATGTTAAATATTTGGTGTAATTATCCACTTGCTTGTTAACTAAAAAGTTTGCACTTTTAAGTGATGGTAAAAAATGCATTGAGAGTGTCAACTAGCAGCATTGGGAGTAAAAAAAATGCTATCCAAACATTTTTCTGAGTGGGGGAGTTAAAGGGTTAAAAAATTTGATTTCACTAAATGTTTTTAAAAAGAGTTTAAATGATTTAGGAAATTGAAACACAGGCTTGTAGATGTTTTGAATAGTTTGTCAATGTGTGATTCATGTTAACTGTTAATTGTTTTTGTTTGTTTGTTTGTTGTCTGTTAGACCCATGTGACACGTGTACTGCCTTATCTTGGCCAGGATGCTCTTGTAAGAGAGATTTTTAATCTCAATGTGTCTTTCCTGATAAAATCAAGGTTTTAGTACTACTACTTCTACTGCTACTACTACTACTACTACTAATAATAATAATAATATGTATAAAAACAATAAATGAACCATGTAGTATATATAGTTTTTGAACATTAGGTTTAATTTATCACTTTTTGTCTGCTAAAATTACTTTAATTTAACATGAACAATTGATTACATTTGATGTTATAATGAAAATATTCACATCATGTAACAATATTTTGTTTTATTTGTTTATACATTTGTTGTTTTTGTATTGGTTTACCTGTTTTATTTTTATATTTTACCGGATATAGATTTTTTTTCTTATCATTTATTTATGTTTGTGAAGCTCTTTGAGTTGCATGTATGTTTGTAATATAATACTTATGTTTTTTTTAATGTTAAAAATGTTGAATGGTTATTTTTGCTTTTTCAAATAAAATTAATACTGATAATATTGTAATTTATGCAAATCTCTATTTACTGTAGATATATGAAAACAATGAATGAATTATGTATTTATATAGTTTTTGAACAGTTGGTGTTGCATTAGCACTTTTTGTCTTCTAAAATTAAATGAACATGAACAACTGATTAGATTTGATGTTATAGTGTATAAATTCAGATAATGTATTAAAATTTTGTTTTATTTGTTTATACATTTGGTCTTTTTGTATTGTTTTATTCATTTTTGTTTAATATTTTTCTGATATTGATGTAATTTCTTAGTATTTGTTTATGTTTGTAAAACATTTTGAGTTGCATGTAGCAAAAGTGCTATACAAATAACATGTATTATTATTATTATTATTATTATTATTATAATTTCGGTAACACTTTATAATTTAGCTTTTGCAGCTGCAGTTATAAACTGCTTACTACCGTCTATTAATGAAGAGTTAATGCTTAACAGATAATAAATTCACTATTTGCTCATGTTTAACAGATGACTTACTCCTTTATTCTGTACAGTTTTTTTAAGACTGAAACTCAGTAGTGCTGGAAAAAATGTGGGGAACACTTAGCAAACCATTTTCTCATATTTTAATGTTGTACAGCCATTTAGTCATACTGGCAGGAATGCAAGTAAAGCAAGTAAAATTGTAATGATGGAATAGGCTTCTCTTTTACAACAATTTACCTGGGAGAATTGCAGCCAGCTTCTAGCAACCAGTAAGAAAACTGTATCTCTGAAGTGTCTAAAATTCAAACCCCCTACAAAATCTAAATGGTTGGATATTGTGTTTAATGTTCAAAATATAAACAGGATGACTTTTACTTTAAAACTACAAATAGACAAATACCTGCAATGTTAGGAGAAATGAATTGCACTTATGCCTTTACACAGTAAAAGCTGATCTTTATATGCTATTGTTAATGTGACCTGTAAGGAAATATAGGACCAGTATTGTGGTAAATGTGTTATTGTATTTTTCCTAAGACGAATAAAGAAAAATAAAGTAGAAGAATAAAGTATATAAGACTGAAACTCAGTAATAATAATGAATATCATGTGAGAAAAATCCCATTAAACATTATAAATAAAGGTCAATAAAATTATATATATACATTAATTTATTTGTTTATTATTCTATTTTTATTGTTAAACTAAAACTACTTGGAGTTTTTGTCGTTCAAATTTAATCATGTAACACTATTAATATTAAATATTTCAAATTCAGAAGATAACAAATATACAGTATATGAAGAGATGAGGAAGTTCTTTGAAGTTTAAAGCAAAGAGACTCCGAGTCTTCGTGTTCTGCCACATTGATGAACACATGTGATGACATAACTTTGAAAATCCCATCAAAGGAGAGAGGAGGAGATAGAGAGAGGGGGAGAATTAAAGATAGCGTCCAAGTGAGCAGTGATTTGTTGTGATTGCTGACTATACATTGTGATTGTTTACTTATGTAGGACATTAGAAATCAATGTTTTTATTAATATCAGGGATTTATATATTTTTCATCACTGGATAAAAACAAAAACAAAGGTCTGATCATATAGATTTTGAGATTGTTTTTGGCCTGTAGATGGACTGCAGCGGGAAGTGGAAATCTGTCAGCCTGGGCTCCCCGTGAGCTCCAGGATTTCCTGGGGCCTAGAAAATTGCTTTTCACTCAAGGGATTGAAGTCATTAAATACATTGTAAACTACAAAGAAGACATATGACCCCGTGGCCTGCCTCTTTTAGTCAGTCACTGCTGGCGATGGAGGACGCCTTTCACATTTCATTGTTGAGCTTGTAAAGACTCAACCCCGAGACGCCGCTTGCTGTGTAATCTGGCGGTACTGGAACAAAATGCAGCCATCCAAAATTCACATTCGCAGATTTGCCTCAAACCATAAACAACTCAAGATGTTTCCACGTGATCTTTTGAGATGCTTTGAAAAGCGCGATATTTGACAGATGGACTCTTTTGCATAACGCAGTGCTCCAGCGCACATAGATAGAAGATCAGTTCATTTCTGCTAGATGAGATTAAGTTGTACAGTGAATATTATGCAATCTCACATTATGTCTCATCTAAAGGGATAGAAATATGTTACTCTTATTATTTTTTACATTATTTTTTTAAACTATGTTTTCAGTACATTTATTTCTAATTATTTGTATTATTTAAATGCAAATGCATCTTAATAAAGGCATTTTATTTACATTTAAACCACATTTTATTTGTATTTTTTTATTCTTTATTTTATTTTTCTGCTTTTTATTATTATTTCACTTTATTTTTTTCTGTATTTTACATTGTTTTATTTAATAAGTCTTTGTAATACCCCTGGTCATAATCTGGTTTTTAATTTTTTTGTATTATTATTTTTTAACTTGATTGTGTTTTAGCTCATTGGTCTTGAGCATCATTTTATATTTTGTATTATTTATGTAAAATTATTTTGTTAACATCAATTTTTTTATATTTTACATAATTTGATTAATTTAATGCTTAAGTATTATGCAAAAATGTATTGAATATTTTACATTTTATTTTCCTGATAATTTTCTATTTCTCCTTATTATATTTTCAATAGTTTTGTTTTAACTCTGTTCTCCAGTTTACCATTTTGCTTATATTGTATGTAATGTTTAACAATAAACGTTTTTTTTTAAATTCTTGTTTTCTTATTTTTAAGAAACAATGTTATTTGTATTTTATTTGAATAATTTCACTTAAGTTCACATGTTTATATTTTTCTTAATGCTTCTTAGCGTCATTTCCGTTTACATTTTGTTTATTTTTATTAGAATTTATTGTTATTATTTTTGCTTCACATCTCTTTCACATTGTATTGTTTTAACTTAAAGGGCTCTATTTTAACGATCTAGGCGCAAAGTCTAAAGCACATGGTGCAAAAGCATTAATGATGTGTCCGAATACACTTTTGCTATTTTAGGACGGAAAAATACGCTCTGCGTTGCGGCACATGGTCTAACAAGGTTGAGATTATTCTCTTAATAAGTTCTGGTGTGTTTTGAGCATAAGATGCATTAAACCAATCAAAGTCTCATCATCCCCCATTCCCTTTAAGATTCAGTTGCGCCGTGCCATGGCGCATTAGCTGTTTACACGGTGGACTTTAAGTGGAAAAACTGAACGTTTCACTAGTGAGAAAACAATTAAACAGACCATATGTAACGAGAGGATGAAGAATCAGCCTCCTTCAATCGGCCTTTGCTTATCTCTTACTCATTTTCATGGTTTAGGAAATGGTGTTGTACGCACTCCACTGAAGACATCCATTAGCCTACATAATTAATTATTTTGTTACGAGCAAAGATTTGTTTTAAAACTGTTTCTAAATTAAGTTCTATTTTCCAGCAAATTAATAAATGACCAATAATAACAAAGTGTGGTTAAAAAACGGAGTTATATCCAAACACACATCCTATGCCCGTATGGTCTAAAACCTGACAGGTGGACAGATTATTGTTTTTTAATAAAACAAATTTTAATATGCATATAATAAAAAAATCTTAATAATAATAACATTATACAAAAGCAAGTTGCCATGTATTGCTGTACATCCTGTGTCTATTAAGCAACGTTTAAATGAGGCGCACAACTACCGCGATGTGCGCTGGACTTTAGACCTGCTTTCAGCTGGTCTATTGCACAGTTTGTTTTAGTTCCTTAAAATAACAACGCACCAACAATGCACCTTAACACAACTCCTTTCTAGACCGGAGCATCCATGAGTCCACAAAGTGGTGCAAATGGATTTGCTGTTGAAACAATGTGGAGCAAAACGAGAAAATTAGGGTTGTGCTGTTCTGAAAATAGCACGTCGTGGTAAACAGGTCTTGCACCTTATTATGCCAAGTGTATGATAGGGCCCTAAATGTCTTCAGTCTCATTTGTTACTGTTTTATATATATAAGGGATTTTGAGCTATATAGAGAATAAAAGGCTGATTTTGAAGTAAAATATAAAAGAATATCATTAAATATCCTGACTTATAAGCATAACATTTTCCTCTGGGAATTCACATATTCATCATAGATGATGTTAGTTTTATTATCATGTCATGTAAACCATACTGATATATATCAGTAGATGTTTTTTCCTGGAATTAATTTGTAAAACCCCCAACCTACTGGTCATCACCACACAATTTCCATGCGCCATCATCCATTATGTGATGTGTAGATATCAAACTCTGTCATGCTTTGCCTTCAGGTGCGCAGGTGGATGAGGAATCCCAAGGTGAATGTGGAGAAGGTCCAGGCGAAGGGCTTTCTGTCTCCCTGTCCCAAATGTCAAGAGGGCCAGGACCTGTGGTACACACACTTTCCTGCACCTTACGGCTGCTGCCACTACAGTCCTGGAGGATACTACCTCCCGCACCCGCCCAGCCCACTCTGCCAGCCCTGTGCCCCCTGCACACCCTGCCAGCCGGACAAGAACAAGACATGCAAGGTCAGGAGACTGACGATTTTTTAACCTAACTTTCCATCTGTTGAGTGTTTATTCATCTTACACCAGTGACTCTGAAGATTTTAGGCATTTAAAGTCTTGCTTGTCTGCTTTACATTTTAAAAATAAATAAAAATAGCTATTTTTGTGTTAGTAGAAAATACCAAAGTCCCTTTAAGGCAAGTCATTTCACTTTGTGGCCATCTTTGAAACACCTCTCGGGTAGTGAGCTCCGGCATTGTGTTTGAATGGAGAAGCATCTAATTCTCCAAACTTCCTTGCCAAGCTTACTATTACATTACATGTTAGGAATCACTAAATAAACCTAAACAACAACTGTCTCTTTACATTTATTTCTAAACATTCGAATCACACAAAATATGCAGACATTCATGTCTGGTTTGAAGCCTTGCTGGAGAATCCTCAGTCAATAATGATTGTTGATTGGCTCCTTTACTAGTAGGTGGGGCTTCATTCACCATATTGACCATTACACTCTTCCCCATTCAAAACTATATGTGTGACAAGTCTTGTGTATTGTAGTCTTTGATAATACTTATAATGCTTCATTTTTTTTCTTTTTTTTTTCTGAAACTGATGTGAGGACAGTATCGCTGCTACCTATTCATAAAGTTCACATGATCACAAGTTCGAATGCAAAAACTATGGTGCTTTGTATATAGTTTTTTGTTTGATTTTTATTTTTAGTGACTGTTTTGCATGTGCAGATTATAGATCTTTTTCATGACAAAACTGCTTTTGACATTAAAGGAAGCACTTTTGTGTTCAGGGAAGTTTTATTCCAAAAAGACTGAAACCATTTTTTCAAATTGTACGTCTGCATTAAAATAGTCCCAATCCATCACAATGTAAAACATCAATAGAAAATGATATAAATATTTGGTCACACTTTATTTTGATGGTCCATTTGTTACATTGCATCTACATGCCATCTAATTCTCGTTAGATTATAAGTAGCCTGTTAAGTTAGGGTTAGGGTTAGTGTAAGTTGACATACTTGCAAAGTGTCTTATAGTCAGTTAAATGTCTGTTGAAGGAGCAGTAGCAACAGATATTAAGCAGACAGTCTACTAATACTCAAATGAACTACCAAAATAAAGTGTTATTTCTTAATGTCATTCTTAATGTTCAAAGTTGTAATTTCTAATTGTGTTTACACTTTTAAATGTCTGATAATTTAAGGATGTTCTCCCCGTGTTGGCGTGGGTTTCCTCCGAGTGCTCCGGTTTCCACCACAGGCCAAAGACATGCGTATAGGTGAATTGAATAAGCTAAATTGTTCATAGTTTATGTGTGCGAATGAGAGTGTTAGGGTGTTTCCCAGTGATGGGTTGCAGCTGGAAAGGCATTCACTGCATAAAACAAATTCTGCATAAGTTGTCGGTTCATTCCACTCCAAGACTAAGGCGAAAAGAAAATGAATGAAAGAATGAATTTAAGGGCGAGTAGAATATCACCTCATTGTACAGAATATGAATAAATCTTACTCAATTGTTTATAATTTGTTTCCAGAATTTAAATAATAATGTTTTTTTTTTTTTGTAACTGGCAGAGTTATGGTATTCGGATTGCAGCAGTAAAGCTGTGATCATCAAGTCAAGGTTATTATAATGAGCTAAATCTAAAATATTTGTTTTTAATGTGTATTATATACCTATGGGTGACAGAGTGGTTCAGTGGTTAGCACTGATGGCTAACAGCAAGAAGGTCGCTGGTTCGAGTCCAGGCTGAGTCATTTGGCATTTTTAAATAGAGCTTGCATGTTCTCCCCATGTTCGTGTGGGTGTCTTCAAGGTTCTCTGGTTTCCCCCACAGTCCAAAGACGTGTGCTATAGGTGAATTGAATAAACCAAATTGACTGTAGTGTGTGATTGTGTGTGTGTGTGTGTGTGTGTGTGTGTGTGAATAAGTGTGGATGTTTCACAGTATTAGGTTGCAGTTGGAAGGGCATCAACTGTATGAAACATATACTGGATAAGTTGGCAGTTCATTCCGCTGTGGCGACCATAAATCAATAAAGGGACTAAGTCGAAGGAAAATGAATGAATGAATGAATGAATGAATGAATGAATGAATGAATGAATGAATATTTGAGAGGGGTCTGGATGTAGACCCGGTGCAGTGCAATCTGAGCTGTATCCAATGCTTTGTAATGCGCTCACCTAACCCCACCCCTAACCCTACCCGTCACAGTGATGTCACTCACTATAAGTGACAAAAACACAATTGTTAAAACATTTCTAATTTTAAAAAGAGTATCTGAATGATACTAAATAACACAGAATTGCAGTAACTTTGGATGGCAGACTGCAGTTTACAGCAAACGTGAAATGAATCACAACCATAAAAAAGAGTTTAGCAACGGCTGCAGAATCTATATTTCAGGACCTAGAAAATGCCCTAGACGTAATTTCTCTCCATTTAGTTTGTTTATTTGTATCCCTTGTGGTGCAGGCTTTTAATCTTAGCATGCCGTGGGGATGCATAAGAGGCTATCAGGCTAAGCATGTTGTCTTTCCATTTAGCAATGCTAAACAGCTTCTAAGGGTTGGACTTGGTGAGATGACTAGCGCTTTCTCCTCCAACTGTTTGACTGGCTGTGAGGGACAGTGAGTATTAGAAAGATGACACAGAGCTCAGAGGGAGTCTGGGTTTTTACAGAGATCACACATGACAGGATCTCTGCCCGCTACGCTTTATGTAACAGTCTGAAATGCAGTCCATTGTATGTGTTTCTATTTGAGGAGGGTTTTTTATGTGACAAACTTCAAGACGCACACACAGGTCAGGCTCTGGTTAGTATTAGCATATCATTTGATTATGTCACTGCTTCATGGAAATTAATAGGATGGAAAACTAACAGGATGGAAATGAAGAGCTAAAGTTAGCCTTTGCTCAATGAGGAACTGTTTTTGGCTTGCATGGGGGTGATGACTTGGATTTTGGATTAATTTAATACCTGTGGTTTTATCAAGTATAATGGTATGGTTTACATTAACTCAAAGCGGATGGCACAACAAAACATCACAGAATTTCATCAGCTTTGATTTAATCAACTATTATAATCATATTTGGAGAGAAAGAGATGAATCTTTGCTAATTTTTAATGAAGTGACTTCCAGAAACTCACAAAAAGTGGCAGTTGTTTGGACAGTGTAAATGGCTTACATAATGGTCTAAATGGAATTTAGTTGTTATATTGGAATTAAAGGTGTAGGTGATCTGCCAAAATGCTAACCGTTTAGCATTATATCTTTGAAACACAGTCCTTCCCCTGCCAATCAAAGCCACGTCTCCTGAAACACGAACGCGCACACCTTAAAGATGACAGTAGACAACCCACTATGTTAGATCATGTCATTCGCCAGTTAGAAAATTTTACAGTGCTTTATAATACAACAATTCCCAATGAAAAAACTGTATTATATCTAGCATGTTACAGTTGTGTAGCAAGCAAAACTTGTCATAATGTGCAATATTTCATGCATGCAAGGATCGCTGGTCTTACTCTCTTATGTGCTTGGTCCTAGAGCGACTACTGTATGTTTAGTGGTTGGCTGGCGGGGTGCAGGAATTAGACTTATTACTAAGTCATACTTGGATGCTATTTCAGACCGAATATTCAGAGTGGATGGTAAACAATATAGGGAGCGTGTCACAGGTTGTCACTGTTTAAAAATGAACCAATGTAAATATAATACTAAATCCACCTCAGTAAAGCAGGCTAGGTGGAATAGTGCTATTTTCTGATGTTTTGTTGTTAAACTAAATAAAAGTCAACATCATCGATGCTGTAAAAGGTTCCTTTTGAAGCTGAAAATGGTCACATCAATCTTTTGCCAGAAGATTTCAGTGGCTGAACAACACTTCTGTGCATATAAGCCATTCGTAAAGCTAAACTAAATCTACATAAGCTTTGGGTGACTAAGGTCGGTTAAATAAACAGGAGCTAGATTATTTAAAGCTTTATATATAAGAAGCAATTTTTTAAATTCAATACGAAACTTAACAGGCAGCCAGTGTAAAGTGGATAAAATTGGTGTGATATGATCATATTTTCTAGACCTGGTAAGAACTCTGGCAGCTGCGTTTTGTGCTAATTGAAGTTTGCTAATAGAAGACAGTGGGTATCCAGCAAACAGTGCATTACAGTAATCCAGCCTAGAAGTCATAAAAGCATGGACTAGCTTTTCTGCATTTGAGATGGATAGCATACTTCGTAATTAAGCGATATTTCTCAGATGAAAGAAGGCAGATTTTGTGACATGGGATATATGATTTTCAAAAGTTAAATTGCTGTCTAATATGACACCCAGATATTTTATAGTAGAGCTAACACTAACTTTGTATCCCTCTAATCTGTACAGGATTTAGGCCCAATAAGTAATAATTCTGTTCTGTCTTAGTTTAAAAGAAGAAAATTGTTGGTCATTCAGTCTTTAACATCTTTAATACACTCAGTTAGCTTAGACAGTTCAGATATCTCATCAGGTTTAGTTGAAATATATAATTGAGTATCATCGGCATAGCAGTAAAAGCTGATCCCATGTCTTCTAATAATGTCTCCCAGGCGTAGCAAATAATTAATTAATTAATTCATTGTAAACAGCAAAGGATCTAAAGTTTTGTTAAAAATTTAAACAGCAAAAAATGGTAAAAGTTAAAAGCATGATACTAACCCAGCGGTATTGTTCCTTGCATTAGTTCACTAATTATGTCTGCCAGATAATAGAAAAATCTTATATTGCGAAAATGCATTTTTTGTGTGATATTTATTGCGATATTAATACAATTTTACAGCAGATGACTTGAATAGCTAGAATTAAATTGTTAATTAAGATTGACTGGGATCATTTTGTGGCTGAGTGAACCAAACAAATTGAAAGCATAAATATATAAGATAGAGCAAAGATAAAAGAGAAATAAGAAATGCTTTATGGTTTTCTGTGAAAGTAGTTTAAACAATCAAATTCAAGTACAGTAATTAAATAAGCAAATGTAATGCAAAAAAACACTGTATAGTCTTATTATAATATCAACTCAACATTGAAGATACTGTGATGCGACTATTCTGAATGCACACATTGCGATATCGATGCTGAAACGATATATTGTGCAGCCCTACCACTGATCAAATGTTTAACTTCAAAACTACTTTAAGAAGTGGTTGAAATTGGGCATTCTCCAAAGATTTTACACCATTTACTTCTGTATTTAGTGTCATCCACTTATTATTGGATTACTAAAAATCTGTCCTAATGAACAGTGTCTAATACAAATCACTGTCTAGACTAAGCATCTAAAAAGTGGGTGGGATTTTGTGTGTGATTGATTTTATAACCTCTTACTTCTCCTCTGCTTTACCACAGATAGATAAGCAGTTCTCAGATAACCACAATACTAATGCTTGCACTGTTTTATTCATGAATTTTGTGTAGGAGCCACAATGGGCGGCTTGTATATCAAGGTTAAGGCTGGGTTAAAAATATATGTGTCCTGACAGGGAGAGCAGTAGAGGGGAAGAGGAAATATTATGGCAGAGAGAGAAACCGAGAGAGATGACACATCATTTTGTGTCCGGCCGGTCCTGAGGGTGATGTTATGTAACCTAGTATATCAGGCTGAGAATGACAGAATCAGCAGCAGCGGTTACTGTGAATGACTGAATTCATTCAGCAACCTCAGACTAATATATCATTCTGTTCATCCTCATAACCTGCCTTCCTCATCATTGTCAGTGCAAGTTGCTTGCTAATCATTTAAATGTTCAAAAAGTCTATCATTTGTGTAACTTCATATAATTATGACACACATTTGAATGACGTTGTTTCAACTCAGTCTTGGCAAACGGAACCCAACACCACCATAATTTATTGAATTATCTTTAGTTTACTTTTACAAATAGTCATTTAGCAGACATTTTAGACCAAAGCGTCTTACAATTGAGGAGGCATTCGGTGATTCAAAAAGAAAAGCCAATACACACAAGAATTGCTAATCATACAAAAAATTTAAAGGAGTGCTGGGGGGGCTAGGGGGAGGGGCAGTGTTTGAACTATACAGTGGCCTTTGGGGGAGCCCACTTTTTTTTCTTGGGGGGTGGGAGTCAAAGCTTTTTCTTTGATTTTGAGAATCCCTTGCCACAGAAATGTTGGCTATAAAACACACAGGATACCTGTCCTTAAACTGCAATATATAAACAAAAAATCTATAAATATAAAACAAATAGTCGACGCAGTGGCCTAGTAGGTAGTGCTGTCACCTCACAGCAAGAAGGTTGCTGGTTCGAGACTTGGCTGGGTCAGTTGGCATTTCTGTGTGGAGTTTGCATGTTCTCTCTGCTTTTGCGTGGGTTTCCTCCACAGTCCAAAACATGCGGTAGAGGTGAATTGGGTAGGCTAAATTGTCCGTAGTGTATGTGTGTGAATGAGTGTATGGATGTTTCCCAGAGATGGGTTGCAGCTGGAAGGGCATCCGCTGCGTAAAACATGTGCTGGATAAGTTGGCGGTTACATCTGATTTCTGAAAACTGATTCCAGCAGTGGGGGGTGTAGTAGCTGAAGGTGAGTTCAACCTGCTTTGACTGAACTCTTGGAATTTCTAATTTAATTGATCCTAATGATGTGAGCGTACTGACACTTAGTATTGTTGTTAATAAAGCCATCTGTAAACTAATTCTGAGCTCTACTTTTACAGTGGTAAACTCTAAAAAGTGCTGGGTTGTTGTAAACCAGTGTTGGGTTAATTTTTATTGAAATTGAAATCATGTTTTTGTTTTTCCAAAATAGTTTGGTTTGTCCATATTTGACCCAACGTTGGGTTACAACAGCACAGAGTTTTTTTAGGATGTTAACTCAAAACCTTCATTTAAACTTCAAATTGTCCAAAATAAGTAAAGAGTAAACTAAATGTAAGGTTACACTCTAGTTTGTGGTTTGTATTAACCCACTTCAATTATGGAGTAACCCAACATTCATTTAATGTTTTAATACATGTTTTAACCCAGCAGTTAGGTTTGTACATGCAGTATTCAATAGCATTGGGTTAATACAATTCAGCATTCTTAGATATTGTCAACATTTTCCCCTCCTAATTTAGTTCCACCTTAAATACATGATAGGAACTACACGTCTGTCTCCCAGTTAGTAATGCCAACAAAAAATATGTCATCCCAACACAAAAGGATAAAGTTAATTAAATATTTCACAAGATTTCATCTCAGTAAAACACAAAATCCAAACAAGCAGCACATTTTGTTTTTGTATATAACAGTACCAAGATAAATTTGTAAAATGAAAATCCTTCCAAACTCCCTCTCTCTCTCTCCCCATCATGTGTGATGAATTTGGATAATATATCATTGTTTTTTTTTAATAGGAAGACCATGATCGTGTTTTACAGTTGATGCTGCTTGGAGAGATTTTTCTTTCACGCCCTGTGGAAATATGGAGAGCAGTGGGGCTCCTTCTGGCTCGGCGTGAGGGTTTGTGTGCTTGTTTGTGTTGTGGAATTAATGTGGCTGAAAGATGCGAGGAGCAGGGGGGTTGCATCGATGACTCATTGCTCATGAGGTCTCACACACACGCACACACATGCAGGGCCAGTTTTTATAGTGCCAGCTTTCACCAGGTTAAAATATGAGCATCAAGTTTGATTAACCACATTGTGCTGGCCTTTAAAATTGAGTGGGCTGTTTTAGTGTTGTGAGACTGAAATAAGATCTTGTGTGATATATTTGAAGTCTTTGGTAAATAATTACTCTATCAAGCAGATTATTACTGCCATTGTGATGATATTGAGCATTAAGACGTATTTAACTCTAGAGGGTTTAAAGTGAAGTCAATTAAATTATTCATTTTAATACCTTTTGATTCTTGTAGATAATTAAACATGTTTACACTACCGGTCAAAATTTTGGGGTCAGTAAGATTTTTAAATGCTTTAAAATCAGCTTATCCAGCTCACCAAGGCTGCATTTATTTAATCAAAAATACAGTACAGATTGTACAATTGTGAAATGTTATTGCACTATAAAATAACTGTTTAAAAGTAGTTTATCATTTAATATAATGATTTATTCCAGTGATTTTAAAGATGAATTTGAGAAATTAGAAATCACTCTAATATTAATTATTATTATTGTTTTTATTATTAATAATATAATAGTAATAAAAGCAATTATGGCTGGAGTAATAATTCCATTTGAAACTAGTCAACAAGAAAGCAGTTTTTATTTTATTGTAATAAATATTCAACTATTTAATTTTTTTTTACATTTAATAAATGCCGTCTTAATGAACAGAATAGTTTTCTTCATAAAAAAAATAAACTTTTGACCAGTAGTAGTGTATACCTGTAAATTAAAATTTTAGCATCATTTAATCGCCCTCTTCATGGCATATCAAATCTATGATTTTCTGTCTTATGAATAAGACTAAAGATATATTTTGTTAATGTTGTCCTTTCAAAGCCAATGGCATACAACACAACACAACACAACACAAAACAACACCAAACCAATTGAAAAAAAAATGTTTTTGAATGTAAATAATCTTAAGAAAGTAAACACTGGACAAAATAGATATTTATTGAAGGTGTAAAAAAAGCTTGCAATAAAATAACACTTGATGTCATTAACTGTTATTCTGTGGTCAAAAACAGAAGTCAGGATAATATACAATTTCAAGGATTTTATTATTATTATTATTTTTTACAAAGAAATAGCATTGGATCCCTTTTACTTTTAATGCATGTTTTTTTTTTTAAACGATAGTATCAGTATTAATGACTATAAATGTGTCCAACCCTCTTTTCGTTTTTCGGTTGAGATTATGTCAAACATCAAATAAATATGCATATTTCAAAGCACTTTACAGGACATATATTATATATATTTAAAACAACAATGTTACAAAGGTTAACTGAAAAAACAACAAATCCCACTGATTTTCATTGCATGAACAAGAAATGTGAGCATTTATTATTGAAAATATCTCAAAATGCTGGTATATTTCTCAAAACATCTTCATTTTTCTGCAGAACATCATCAAAAATACAGGAAATGCGATCCTGTTACCTTCTGACTGCTCCTAAATGGAAATGACAATAAGGGAAACTTGTTGGAGTTGTCTTGGATGTTTCTCATGCCTCAGCTGAACCTCAGAATCAATCTAAAGTCAAAAGTTAACATTTCTCTATAAATTCTCCCAGGACCAACTGATCTGACACTAACGAACCACAATAGTTGTATTGCTTTAAACTCTTCTGTTTTAATTTATTTTAAGGAGAAACAGATACATCCATTGATGGCTTCTGAGCAATGAAAGAGCAACTAGTGTGCTATAAATATTGTTTTGTGCAAACCCAACCACAAAAACACACAGTTCTCCATCATCAGTCCACAATCGGCGTGTGTGTCATTAGTTCCAGTAAGCTCTAAGCTGTTTTGATGTCAGTCACTGGGATTCCAGAGCTTTGACTCAGATTTTAAAAGAAAAAAAAAAAAAACAGATTAAACAAAGATTCTCCTCTTCCTGCTGAGATGTTGTGGACTTTTGCAGTGTTATTTTAGTATCACTGACATTCTAAAGTAACACCATTTTAAAATGAGGTGTTTTAGTTTTTGTTAAGTGTTCTGTATGTAAGTTTTTAACTCTTGTAAAGCATTAAAATACTATGTTTGCAGATATTTAATAAACATGCCAAGTTAACATTCTTGTTCATCTGAAAAACAATGCTGAAGTCAGATATTCTGCTTTGAAAATGTTACGTGCCAGAACGCTGTCTTTGGTTTAGTTATTTTAACCCGCCAAATGCCACTTTAGCCACTTTAATTTAAATACAGGCATTCAGAAGCGCAGAATATGCACTCATGAATTGATAAGGTTTACAATCTAATTAATACTTATTAATCCTCTTTAACATTATTAAATGTAGATACTGAATCACTGATAAAGTATGTGTTAGTTTGCACTGTTTCACAGTTCTATCTGCTGCTACTTTCGGTAGTATGGCAATATGTGTCATGTAAAATGCCATTCAAACTCACATTATTAGCATTTAACACTTAATAAAGCACATGAGGTGTACCTGAGGTGATCAGTTTATCCTATTGTTCACCTGTGAGAAATAGAAGCCATTTCTAATATATCAATTCGACAGAAAACAGTTTAAATCAACCTTTAGACTTGTGACTTGGTCCTAATAATAATAATAATAATAATATTAATAATAATAATAATATTAATAATAATAATAATAATACCTTTTATTTATAGGCGGCTTTCATAGCACTCAAGGACACCTTACAGTATGTCACAGGCACATTATAAAAACAAGACAGAAGAGTAATAAAACATAGTAGTAATCCATAAAGTCATTTAAAGAAATCCTGAACAGAAAGGTTTTTACCTGGGATTTAAAATTGGATCAGAGAGGTAATCGGGTGCCAGGTTGTGAAGAGCTTTGTAAGTTAATAAAATAATTTTATATTGTATACGATAAAAAACAGGAAGCCAATGCAAGTGAAAGAGAATTGGAGTTATGTGTTCAGAAGCACGCGAGCGGGTGACTAGCTGCTGAGTTCTGGATTAACTGTAATCTGTGAAGTTGGTTAAGAGGGATACCAGATAGGAGGGAATTGCAATAATCAATCCTTGATGTAACCAGATCATGTACAAGCACTTCAGTATTTTGTTGGGATAGTGAAGGGCGCAGTCTTGCAATGTTAAGCAAGTGAAAAAATACAGATCGTGAAATATTACTGATATGTGAATTAAACGAAAACATACCATCTAGTTTAACCCCGAGACTTTTAACATGAGCTGTAAATTTTACTGGAGAATTATTGATAGATATAGTAAAGGATTGAGCTTTAGAAAGAACAGATTTAGAGCCAACCAGAAGGGCTTCAGTTTTACTGGCATTTAACTTTAAAAAGTTACTGGTCATCCACATATTAATATCTCGCAGACATTTAGTAAGATCGGAGGGGGGGTGAGATTGAGCATTCTTAGTAGACATATAAACTTGCGTATCATCAGCATAAAAGTGAAAACTTATGCCATAGGAACGAAATACATGACCTAAAGGTAAAATGTAAATAATAAATAAAAGAGGACCGAATACAGATCCCTGAGGAACACCATGAGTGACTGAGACTGAATCAGAGCGACTGTTCTTTACCTGGACAAACTGTTTTCTGTCACTTAAGCAAGATGTAAACCAGCAGAGGGCATTATCAGCGATTCCAATTGAGGCCTGTCGATCCAGTAATATTGAATGATTAATGGTATCAAAAGCAGCGGTGATATCTAAAAGAATACGTATAGACAAACAGCCAGAATCAGCAGCTAAGAGAGGATCATTAACAACCTTAGTGAGGGCTGTTTCTGTGCTGTGTTTGGGACGGAATCCAGACTGAAAGTGCTCATAGATGTTATTAGTAAGCAGGTGTGAGTGAAGTTGAGCTGCTACTGTTCTTTCCAGTATTTTGGAAACAAAGGGGAGGTTAGCAATTGGCCTAAAATTGTTTAGATCATTGGGATCTGCACCAGTCTTTTAAAGTATTGGAGTGATAGAGGCTATTTTTAGAGATGAAGGAACGGTAGCAGTGGATAGTGAAGAACAGACAATAGATGTTATGAAGGATGAGAGTGAATTAATACAGGACTTAACTAAAATAGTCGGTAGGGGATTAAGTAAACAGGTGGAAGTCTTAGATTTCATGATCTCCTTAGCAATAAAATCAACCGTCGTAATAAAGTAATAAACGTAATAAAATCAACTTTATTTATAAACAGATTTTATTTTAGAGAGCAGACTAAACTGTGTGCTCCTCACTTTCTGTCTGATTCAGGCAAACTGATACGACTGTTTTTACAGTGTGAAAGCACGTGCTTGTAGGGGAGTGACGTGGAGCCAATCCGCGAATCACAGCACATTATGTTAGCTGACTAATCAGAGCCTCTTGAGGGCGAGCCTTTTAGAGGAACTAGGAAATATGACTATACAAAAATATAAAATATATTACGAAATATTTTAAAAATTGTGTGATTTTCTACAAATGAAGTATGAGCACATGTTGCTTTGCATTTTAAGAACACAGCCAAGCTATAAAAATACACTGTGGAGCATCTCTTTAAAAGCCTGTACCAGTGTAAATTTATAACCGGTACTTTTATATTATATTTTATAATATATTTTAATTTTTTACATTCTTAAGGCAGTTCATTCTGTTGTGGCGACCCCAAATAAATAAGGAACTAAGCTGAAAGATAGTGAGTGAGTAATTTTTAGTTATAGTACATTGGGTTAACCTAAATGAAAAAGTAAAATATTGCTTTAGTAATTATATATAACATGAATATCTACTATGAATATAACATAAATAAAATAATATCTATTTTACATGTTTCAACTAGTACAAAACAGCATTAATGTCATGCAAGTCATTAAGATTATAAAATCACAGTTTCAAGACAACAATGGACCAATTAGCAATGAACTATTTTCATCTGTTTTGTTCACGCGTCTCATCTCTGGCTCTGTAACCCTTTGTCCCTTATGAATCTCAGCTCAGGGTTAATGAGGTTAATGGTTACTGGGTTTCCAGGGAAAACACACTGCACACAGAAGTGACAACAGCGGCGTCAGTTACGGTCAGACTTGTTCAGCTGATTCATTATCTCTGTTTTGGGCCATGTCTTTCTGCAGCCCTCATCGACACCGCTTCATGTTTAGCTCTCTGGTCCTGTGCCAGCCTACGGTGGCACAAAGCCAAATTCTCCCTCACCGACTAAGCGTGGGCCGGCAGTGTCAGCTGGGTAGAAGTTCTTGTGAGGAAGTTTGTGACCTTCACCTGCTTTCTATATTTTCTCACAGTCATGTTGAAGGAGCTATTATATTTAACAAGCTGGTGCAGAAAAGGCCTGAATCATTCTGTAATCTTTCCTGAATCGCTTTGCAATCCTGCTACAAAGAAGCACAGCGGCGCGCTGATAGGTTTTAGGAGGGAGGTAATACCTTTTTTCTATAGGAATGGAATACTTTCCTGGTTCAGAGCGGCTTTAATTGTGCTTACAGGATTTAGCGTTTCAGGGCTTTACTTTGCTGTACTTTAGGGACAAAAACAAAACCAGCCACAGCGAAATGAGCTAAATCTCAGAAAACCTGCCTTTGGGGATGATCTCAAGAGTTAAATATGATTTATAAAGGGTTTTTTTTTCCTTTTATGGTGTGGTTTGTTTGGGTTAATTTAAAATGGCTTTACATGAAAATAGCAGAGGTTTATGGTATTGTATGTCATTATTAAGATAGGTTGGGTTGGAGGGACGAGACATGTACATTGTAAAGCACTCATAAAATATTTTTAGCCTTTATGGAGCTGATAAATGTTAGTTGATTTATTCATGAAATTTTTGTTAAATGAAGGTTGAGATGTTTATATGAAAGGCCAAAGTTTAAGTTATAAGCTGATATTTTTTTTTCTTCTGCATAGATTTGTCTATTTTTTGCCTCCAATAGTTTTGTATAAATTAAATGGTCGTGTAGTGTGAAAAATGTTTTATATTAAAGTGTAAATATTTTCATTTTCTGTTAGGTGACCTATTTTGCGATTGTTTGTGTGGCAAAAACATCAGATTTTTTAATGCCTTTACATTGATTAAATTAATGTACGACATTTAAGTTCAATAATGAATTTTGTATATATTTATTTTGTATATATTTATTAATCAGGGGTCACCACAGGGGAATGAACCACCAACTTATAAAGTATATGTTTTTTTGCAACGGATGCCCTTCCAGCTGCAACCCATCAATGGGAAACACCCAAACACTCTGAGTCACACTCATACACTACGGACAATTTAGCTTACCCAATTCACCTATAGCTCACGTAAAAAGAATAAGTAAAAGAATACAAAATCCAGTTTGGTAAATGACTAAATACTCAAATTTGCTTGCTTTGGTATATTATTACCAAGTTGCTCAAATTAAATGCTTAGCAAAGACAAGCGCATGTAAATGCATGTATTTTAAACCATTTGCCTGGAACATTTTGCATAACGCATGACATATGTGCAGAACAACTTCTCAAAAGACTTTGATGTCAAGAGGGTGAAGGACTGGGGACTTTCAGTAGCGTTTGTTCCCAGCTGTGTTTTCAAGATGCAGTGCAGAGGGAGAGACAAAAGCCTTTAGGGAATCCAACATACTGTACAGTAGGCCAATCCCATACAAAAGTTTGGTTCTAATCTCCTCAAACAAAGCATGATATTACCCACCCTGGTAACATATACACTCATAAACACACACAAACACACCTCAGGGCTTTATAAATACAACAACCTTGTATTGACAAGAAAATCTCTGCCTGGTAAATACTGTACAATTACAATAGCAGTGCAAAAAGCCTCGCGTGTAAATTACCAACTCATGGCGGGGGGAGGGGAGAGTTGCTGATTAACCATTTTTTTTATCTTAACATTTTTTCCTGTTAAGTGCGCTTACATAATCAGCAGCTTTTGATGTTGAAATATTTGGGCCAGGCTTGAGCACAAGACTAGACTTAAAGAAAGGCTGGTTACAGTTCCCGGATCACCTTTCTCTGGAATCTGTGCTTCATTCCTGGCATCAAAGAGCAAAGTGCGTGTCTTGCTGATTATTGTGGATTATAGACTGAGCCTGAGTCAGTTCTGTGACGTCTTTCACTGACCCTTGAGCTTTTATCAACAGTTACAGTTGAATTTAGATCTGACCTTTAGGGGTGAACTTACTTTAAAAGACACTTTTAAAACTGTATTTTATCTGATAAGGAATGCAGTGCATGTTAATAATCATTGTGATTACTAATAGTGTACTATTAGTGTATTGTTAATTATCCCATAAATCTTTGACGCCTGAGACGATGGATGCCTTTTTTAATTGTTTATTTATTCACTGAGAAAAGCACATGACAATGGTAATGCAGCAAAATGGTTGATTCTGTTTATTATGCTTTATTGTTTCACTCACTGTGTTGTTTTTGCATGTCATGCTTACTCAGTGGGTCGTGTGACGTTGTGGTTAAAGTCCGAACTGCTAACTAAACCTATTTTTTGTTGTTTTGAACTTCCCAATAGTCAGTTCAAAAACTATTATGATTATGGCCTTGAACAAGACACTTAATCGCAGATTGCCTCAGAGAGATTGTTTCAGTGCTAAGTTTACTGTGAGTCATTTCTTCTAAAAACAAAAAGAACATCTAGTACATTTTAATATTATATCAATGACGATAAATCGATGAAAATGTCACTTTATATCATGTATTCTTTAAATAAGTAAAAAATCAGTTGTTTATTTGAAAAGTCCAATTTAGGCTCATTCTGAAAAAGTAGCCCTAAATACATTTCTGGAGATCTCAAATTATGTAGCCAGAGGTACGTATGGCAGCATTTCATCTTTAAAATAAACTCTACGGGGAGGTATAATGCCGTTCCTTTTCACACTTACTAGCTGACCGCTTACCTCCATATGGACTAGTTTATCCAGTAGTTCGCCATGTATGTCAGAGAAGAACTTTTACAGACAGCGGGTAAGAAAAAAACAAATGGAAAAAAGTAAAATAAACAAGTTAATAACGAGGTGAGAATATGGTAAAAATCAGGCGAGGGGTTTTCTTTTTCTGGATTGCTTTTGAAAACAATATTAGTTGGGTTTAGGGAAGGATGAGAGTGAGTCAGTCTGTCAGTCGAGCCCATTGATTTACGTGAGAACATCAGGCGCAAATGGCACTCATGAGAGAAATTTGAGATCTGAAAAAGCATGCAAAGCGGCCTCTGGTGGATTCGCAAAAACGGCATTAAAAAGTACCTCCTGGGATATATTTGGCACTCTCCAGAAATGTATATAGTGGTACGTTTTCAGAATGAGCCTGGGTTGGAAAGTCCTACTGACCCAAACTTTGAAATGATAAAATATAGTCATTACTTTTAGATGTAGTACAAAAACAGTATAAATATTTACTGTTGTTAGAATTTTTGTAAACAATTATTGCCATCTTTGTGGCATAAAACTGTCTCACATACACAGGTCTTTGTACATTAAAATAGGAATATTAAGCGAACAACTTCATTTTCCAAAATATTTTTCACCACACAGGGCAAATTTGCATTAGACTGCAATTCCCAAACAGCGCTGATAGGCGTACACATTTCTGCAGATGATTTACTGACAATAAACAATTAAAATGATGATAAAAATAATATTAATAATAATAATAAATCCTTAAATTTATATAGCGCTTTTCTGGAAACTCAAATCGCTTTTTTAAACATTTTTGGGGGGAACCTCCTCATCCACAACCAGCATCTATCTGGATGACGCAACAGCAGCCATATAAAGCCAGACCACACATCAGCTGTAGAGGAGACAGAGTGATGAAGCCAATCATGATAGGTCATGATAGACAGATAGACTCATCCGAAAGAAGGCACTCAATGAGCAGTATAGAATCCCCTTCACTATACTGGGGCATTAGGACACACATAGTTTGCAGTTTGAGCACCCTTGCTGGCTTTACTAACATCACTTTTGGCAGCAATCTAGCTTTCCCATGTGGTCTTCCATCCAGGTACTGACCGGGCGCAGCCCTGCTTAGCTTCAGTGGGCAACCATGTGAGAGTTGCAGAGAGCTTATGATCAAACATAGATATATCTCATTTACATTTCCTAAAGCAAATTAAAAATGTTATGTTGGACGATGTGTTCCTCTCGCAAGCTGTTAGTATATATTTTGCCCTAGGCCTGTTGCATCAAACAGGGGGCCTGAAAATGTAAAACTTCTGAAAACAGGTTTCAAGGTGCAAGTGTTTTTGAAAATTATGTCGCTATCGATTTATGTAAACTACCAAAGCCAAAATTGTTAAAGTGATAATGGAATGAGCATGCGAATTACAGTTCAGTCCATAAATATGCATATCTACAACTAATACAACAATTGTGGACCACAGGACTGCAAGTGCACGGACATCTAATGTTTCTTTACTAACTGACAGTGCTGCCTACTGGCCTGGCAATCATATTAGATAGATCTGTTTCAGATAGATTGTTTGAAACTTTTTATTTACTAAAGAAATTTGGTCCGTTCACATTTTCCCCTCTTCCATCAGTTGTTTGAGCTTGTCCTACCTCGTTTTTGTTTCACCACAGGCGAGAAAGTGGAAAATGCTCAGTCGACATCTCAACGACAGTAAAGTGAAGGAGGTAGAGCCAGAGGGGCATGTGATCTGCCCCTGGACAATGTCGCCCCTGCTGGGAAGCCCTGTACTGCTGGAATGCTGCATTTGCAATGGACCGTACATCACTTACGGGCATGAAGAAGCCTGGCAACCACGTCAGCGCACACAGGTCAGCACTAAAACACTATCACATACACATAAACACATACCAGCTACATATCTAATGCACAAACGCATGAGCGTATTTGCATTAGAAAACAAAATACAGCTTTGTATTTAAAGTGTATGCTGTTACGCATTCTGAATTTTCCTTCAGTGGTTTCCTACAATAGGTTACAATGTTTTCAAAGTCTAAAAATGAATTATTTACATTTTCTCATGACATATACTAGGGATATCCAGGTCCTATTATGTGATCAGAAATGGAGCCCATACCCGCGGTTTCAGATTTGATCGAAATCGAACTTTACCTCCCAATCAGGACTCAAGTATATATATATTCTCATTATTTTTAACAGATTATGCAGTGGCACAGAGTTAGACCTCTTTCTTGACTTCACACAGAAACAGCAAAGAATGCGGCATGACATCACTTTGTTGCAGAGACGCTATGGGTTAAATGCCGGCAAAGTAGAACTCGGAAGCAGCTTGTAGTCCAAAAGTGAAGAATTGATGTCATTTATTACTTAATTGTTCAAGCTACCTCACAGAAGTGCTCTGTTTGTTAACAGAGTTGTTGAATGTTAAAATAAGGTGAATTAAATTAAAAATAAGGATCATCCTGGATCTGTTCCTTCGCTCTTCTTAATTTATTAATGTAATATGGAAGAATCAAAATGGGTTTTGGTATCGGTATACTCAAAATCAAATGACTTGGAATCGAGGGCAAAAAAACCTGATCGGGACATTCCTAATATACATCATCATCAGCATTAGCTATTTCATTTGTCTAGAATGATTTGTTTAATGATTTCCTCACTGTATACTTCTCCTCTCTGAGAGTTTACCCTGCTCTGATTGGTCAGATAGACCAGTCTGTTGAGATTGGACTAGAGCTGTATTCAGGTCTTAAAAAACTAAGCCCAAGAGAATTCAGCCCGAGCTCAATATTTTGATTGACAGATTTGTAAAAAGCCCAAACTCATTTACAGCCTGAAAATATTCAAATGTGTGCATGCAAAATTTCGCTGTAGTTGCCGGTGGAACCTAAACATAAAGTCAAGCCTCTTTAAAAAAAAAAAGAAGGTAAGCCCAAAGACCTTCAGCTCTAGATTGGACTTGTTACAGTGTGTGACAGAAACCAAATCCTCATTGTCATATTCAAATTTTTGCTGCGAAGGCTTTCTCTGCACCTGTAAACACAGGAACATGAACATTAATGATGGCATAAAATCACATTCAAAGTGGATTTTCCTTCACTGTGCAGAAAACAGCACTCCGAACAGCAAATCTAAAAAAAGATCAAAATACATGTTAGATGTTGCAGACCATAGACTGACATCATGCAAATATGTTACAAACATAAACATGTTTGTGCAACAAGTAAAACTGCATTTACTGAGGATCCCTTCATACGATTCAGAATTTGCTGTTTTGTTTTGGACAACAGTTTCATTTTGGCGTCACGGTGGTGCACTGGGTAGCACAATCACCTCACAACAAGAAGGTCGCTGGTTTGAACCCCATCTGGGCCAGTTGGCATTTCTGTGTGGAGTTTGCATGTTCTCCCCGTGTTTATGTGGGTTTCCTCCAGGTGCTCCGGTTTCCCCCACAGTCAGAAGATATGCGCTATAGGTGAATTGAATAATTGGCCGTAGTGTATGAATGTGAATGCAAGACTGTATGGGTGGTTCCCAGTGTTGGGTTGCAGCTGAAAGGGCATCCACAAACATATGCAGTCATTCCTGTGGCGACCACAGATTAATAAAGGGACTAAGCCAAAAAGAAAATGAATGAATAAATGAATAATTTAATTTATCTGACGTGCACTCTAGTCTTTGAACCTTTATAACTTTTACTTAAAGGAATAAATTGTGCTTCTCGAACCCGGTATTTCACAAAAAGATTTTTTTTTTAATCATTAATCAGTGGATATAATAAAGCACCACAAATATTTAGACACTTTCTGGTTGTCAAATGTTGTGAAACGCATGCAAACATTATTTGTTCAGACTGAGCACATTTTCCATTTGTCTTCAGTCTTTCTGGCCTGAGCTTGATTTAGCCACTTAGCTGTTTACACAAGATAAATGAGCAGCCAGACACATGGGCTGGGAAAGCTTAGCGTAGGTGCACGTGTGAAGATGTTAATACTGTCCCTCACATATTTCAGCATTCTGTTAGCTGGCTCTCCAGGGAGCTTATTAAAGAAGTGGATTTGGGTAATTGCGCTTTCTGTCATTCTCTCTCAAGCTCTCGTTTGTCCTTTCTCGTTCACACTCAAAGCTTGCTGCCTGGGCAAAAAACTGTCTGCCAGATGTCACATGATTTCGAGACCGATGTGACAGTTCATATGAAACTCATAATTTCACTGTAATGAGTGTGCATGCTTGTGATAAAACTTTGTTTTAATTTTCCAGGCTCACATCTTTCTGTTAGCAAATCTAAAGTACATTATTAATGAAGTGAAGTCCTTCTTTCAATGTTGTGAGAAATGCAATTTTTCTACAAAAATGTTATTAATTAAAAATGTTCCAAAAAACGAACAAACGAAACAACAGTTCTGGGCCCCATTTCAGAAAGGAGGTTAAGTAAAAACTTTAAGTAGGTTAAGTAGAAACTTTGGGCTTTCCATTTCAAAATGGCAGGTTTGTCAAACTCGAGAAAGCAGGGTAAGTCAAGCCTGTTTCTGAAAGAGAGGTAACTTTAACTCAGTGGTACGGGGTTAATTTACTCTGTGACCCTAACCTGGTCAGGAGCAGGTTTTATTCTCTAAACTCTGAGTTTCTGTTGGTCTCCTCCCCTTTTTTAAAGACAAAGCGGTATTTCTCGCCTTAGCCTTAGTCATTCATTGGCAACGTTTCAGTCACACAAAGAACAAAGTTACGAGAATGGCTTGTCCTTTATTGGGACAATAGTTTAACTAATACCATAGTTTAAGCTTAACTTTGATATAACTGCAAAAAAAAAAATAAATAAAATAAAATAAAATAAATATATATATATATATATATATATATATATATATATATATATATATATATATATATATATATATATATATATATATTGAATATATTGAATTATTGCTTGTTCTAAAAACAATTGATCAATAAAAAAGGCAGGCACTTGTAGATCTTATAAAAACACAATTTTTGACGCTTTATCTTAAACTGATCAACATGTGTAAAAGTGGGAACTTCAAATTCAACATTTCTACCAAACGTTAGGCTAAGGTTATATGTTTTCTTGTTTTGTCAAATTTGTTTTAGAAACTATGCATTATTCTATTTTAAGTAATTTAAAGCAATTACATATTAAATAACTTAAAAATTATGGCCAATGCCCCACTTTTTCAAGTCCAAAGTCAATAAACTTCACACATTACATGACTTATTTATTATTACACTTAAAAATCTAAATACTTTCAATATTTTAAATGTAAACTTGAGCATACTTGAGCAGCTGTTTTCCCACACTAACTGTTTCTGTTTCACTGATGCAGTGCTTTAGCTTTTTTTTTTTAAATATATGGTCATATGTGCTATAACTTTGCATTAGCACATCAAGTTCAGCTGGAGAAAAAAATGCTGATCTCTTTTTTCAGATGTTGTCATGATTACTCGTAATATCTGCACCCCATTGATAATGCCTTTTTATAGTCACGGTGTGCATGCTTAAAGCAGAATTCTGTTGTGCGGTGCTGTGAAAAGGGGCAGGAATAAACAAGATGATTAGACATTTAAAAAAGTGAGCGATTGCTCCATATTTTAAATTTCTGAACAGGGAGGTCATGTTTTGATCCTTGATTTGTCTCAGGCACTCAAGTGATGCGATTTTGCAGGTCACCAAAGCTTGAACTTTGCACCGCAGTGAACTGCGAAACATGAACTTGCATTTCCTGTCTGAAGTATTCGTGTGCGTATGAATGGAAGTCTATGGGGAGAAAAGTGCAGTGTGACCACAGCTTAACTCTGAATTAGTCCACTCAGACTTGATTGACCTAACTCAGATCAGCTGTTCTGAAACTGAAAACTAAGTCAATTCAGAGTTCAAGTTTAAACTCAGAGTTGGTTGAACCTTCTTACTGAAACAGGCCCATGTTTTAAATCCAAAAAAATATTTTGTATTGGTGCAAGCTGTTAATAAATCTGGCCCTATGCCTGTTGCATTAACAGCATTCGGGGGCCTGAAAATGTAAACTTTTAAAAACAATTTCAACATGCAAGTTTTTTGAAAACAACATCATTACACTTTTTTAATTTTATTTCCTCGGCACTCATCTTTATGTGAGCAAAGTTAAATTCGATATTAATGAAGCAAAGTCCTACTTCCAATGATGTTAAAAATCCAATTTTGCTAAAAACAAATGTAAAGAAACGTATCACATCTAGTGATCTAATTTCCATAAGGACCCAATCCACGTTCTGACATGAAATGGGTTATAAGTCAGGAGACACGCTATACTTGCACTACAAAAGAGTGTTTTCATTGAAGACACATTTCTCTGACCTACATCTTTTTTTCCCAGGCAATGGACCTCTACTACCATGGAGACCCTGAGTCTGATTATTGTTGTTCGTCTGACACCAGTAAGTTTGGCCTTTTTTTCAACCAGTTCTTTTCTTTCATTCATGGCCCCTCTCTCTCTCTCTCTCGTTTTCTTTGTATCTCTTCTCTCATTCATTACTTTAGGACCTCTCTGTTATCAGTCTACAAAGTTCTGTCTCTTTCTCTGAGCATTGTTTTGTTTCTTCTCCTTGTGTTTATCTCTCTTGCTGGAATGAGCATAACCCATAATCACCTTGATCCATGTAGGCTTAGAGTTGAATCTTTAATTACTATTTTTAGGCAAGCGCTCAAAACAGCACTTCTGAGCATAAAACCCTCCTACACTATTCAATCATAAACACCCGATGTCATCTGATAGTGGTACAAATACACCACGCACTCTTATGAAGTGCTTGTGAACGTGTCGTATTTGCTAAACTGCCCTTGACATTGATGACGAATGAGGATTTACATATATGGGAATTTTTCAATTAGGAAGGTGTGTGAACATGACACCGTTTTACCTAAAAACAAAACTTTGATGCAGTATTTACCTTGGACCATTTATTTTGATGACAGTAGCATTTTGGAAGCCTGAAAATGCAGACTTTTGATGATGTATTTATAAGCGCATGTTTTTAGAAATGATAGCATTGTGGTTAATAACAAGATTTTCAGAAAACATGTTGTCATGCACATGTGTATGTGAGTGTATAGGCATTTTCATGATGGGTAACACTTTAGTTCAGGTCATAAATCACGGTATTAACAAACCATTATCCAACGCTACTAGCTTAATAAACTACCAATTAGCTGCTTATTAATAGTTAGTAAGGTACAAGTTGGATTTAGGTTTTAGGTAGGATTAGTGATGCAGAATCAGGTCCTACTTTTTAACTATAAATGAACAATTCATATCCTAATGATAGTAAAACCCAACAGTCATCTTTATTAAATTAAATGAGTGTAGTTAACTCAAAATTTACTGAAAGTAAGTTCTACTCTAATGAAAAGAGTTTTGAACTAAGTAATGAGTTAATTTAATTAAATGTAGTAAGTTCACAGTACTCACATAGATTGTTTTTTTTAACTCAAATGGTTTGTTGCGATCGGTTTTCACAAACGGTTTGAGTTGCCCTAACTTATTTGGTTTTACAGTATTCATTTTGTTTGAGTATCTTCATTTATTGGGTTTTACCTTGCTTAAATTTCTTCATTTACTCAAATGGATTAAGTTCACAGAACTCATTAGGATCAGTTTTTGAACTGATTCGTTGCAATCGGTTTCCTCAAATGGTTTGAGTTACCTTAAATTTATGGGTTTTACAGTGTTATAAACCAGTAGTTTATAGCATGAACTGTGACCTAAACTACCTAAAAAGTTGAACTATACAAGATTGTTTGTGCACTTGCATATAGTGTTTCTTTACAATGTGACATCAACTATTGCAATGTTCATGTTAAAGAAGATTATGTTGACAGAATTTTCATCTATGTGGGAACCATTTTAGCAACACAATGCATCATTGTTTTACTTTGAGAGCAGAGGTTCTCAATGTCAGTCCTGAAGGTCCGGTGTCCTGCAGATTTTAGTTCCAACCCCAATCAGACACACCTGGGCTAGCTAATCAAGCTCTTATATTACTAGGCTTTCTAGAAACATGCTTGCAGGTGTGTTGAGGCAAGTTGGAGCTAAAATCTGCAAGACACCGGCCCTCCAGGACCAAGTTTGAGAATCTCTGCCTTAGAGGAACCTCACACTGGATGGTTCTAATATTAAAGGACTGAATATAATACATTTTCATTATGTTTGCCAGAATGAATCAATTTTAGGCTTTTTTAATGTTTCTTTTGTACAACATGTAGAAATGTATTGTATTGCATGAATTATTTAGCTATGAAAAGATATTGAATATAAAAAAAATGTTGTTTTTTTTTTGTTTTTACTTTAGATCAATTTATACTTTTATTCTGCAAGAATGTGTTATTGTAGAATATAATTATACTACAAACTAATCTATGTTAAATAAAGGCTGTTCTCTGGAGCTTCCTGTTTATCACAGAAATTTGGTTTCCACAAATTTAGGAAAATAGGAACATGCAATACTGATAAAGACTAGAGTAACTGAGAACTAAAGACAACATATTTGGTAACACTTATTTTGGTGGTTCATTTGAGTATTAGTAGACTGCCTGCTTAATATCTGTTGGTACTGCTCCTTCAACAGACATTTAACTGACTATAAGACACTTTGCAAGTACATGTCAACTTACACTAACCCTAACCCCAACCAAAACAGTCTACTTATAATCTAATGAAAATTAGTTGGCATGTAGGTGCAATGTAACTTAAACTGAACAAACCAACCATCAAAATAAAGTGTGAACGTTTATTTTTCATTATTTCAATTACTCAGAATGGCCTCTAATTAATGCCTCACCCAAAAATAGTATGATATAATACTATATCATACTTTTATTAAGCAAGAATTAGTATTGTAGAATATAATTAACAAAATATTCTACGTTAAATAAAGGTTGTTTTTTAAGCTTCCTGTTTGTGACAGAAAAATGGTTTCCACAAAAATAAGATAATAGGATCATGCAATACTGATAAAGACTAGAGTTACTGAGAACTAACAACAGCTTATTTTAATGATTTCAATTACTCAGAATGGCCTCTAATTAATGACACACACATAAATGGTCTGATATAATATATTTTTAAATGTACTAACCATGACTTGGTTGTATAATAGCAGTCATTTAATGGCTATGATGATAAGCTTATCTGAAAAAGGCACATGGGAAAAACACTAAAAATAATCGATTCATTGCTGTTATCTTATTTCTGTGGAAAGTTGTTTTTCCATTTATGTCCTGTCATAACTCAACGCTGAGCATATAGGACAGGTACAGAGAGCTGACAGTGTCCTGAAGAGTGTGAAATGTGACTGACAAGCTGGATTTAAAGTACTTTCCCCAAAAATTATGGCTTTTGCGAGCACTGATGTTTAGCAGTTTCATAATGGAGCACAATCCCCATGTAGGCCCGAGAATCTGTAACTACATTACGTTTTTAATGTGTTTGTTTGTTATTCATGCTACATTGCTCATATGCTAAATCCGTCTACCTGATCTCATAACCCTCAGTGTCTTTTGGCGGAGTCACTGCAGGTGTGTTTGTGTATATACACACTTCGGTATGCATTCATGTGAATATGTGAATGTGTGTGTCTGAGGGCAGTTGCATAATGCTCTTGAAACCAGTTTATGATTCAAGACCACATTAGTATGCATAATGTTTTGGTCTTGTATTGAATGCTTAGCCTCATTTAAATGAGATTTTACGTAATCCTCATCCTCCAACATAAATAAACAAAGCGTTGGGACACTTAGGCCTGAAGCCCTGTTGATCTCTGTGTGCTCTCTCTATCCTCTCCCAGACCTCCATTCACTCACACACAACTTCCTATTTACACAAAGAATGTGAAACTGAAAGAGAGGATCTGGAGGAGATGAGCACAAGGACACTGAAGGGGCAGAGAGTCAAATGTGGGAGTACTTAACTGAGAACTAAAAGTTGAAAAGGTTTAAGATATTGCATAAAATGTTTGTGAAACTACTAGTGTAATGTATAGTAAGTGGGTTTAATTAGACAGAAGAAAATGATTCATAGGATTTACACATTTTTTTAAGTTAAGTGGTTTCAAACAATTTATGTGGGCTAAATTTAAACAAACAAATTAAATTGAACATTACTACCAATGAATCATTGGTTGCAACACAGGCTGATTGTGAAAATGTACCCCATATTCATTTCTAGAGAGCGTGAATTATGTAGCCTGTAATGTGATGGGCGCTAACAACAGAGTTGCCGATTCAAATGCAGGATTTATTATGAGAATGGTCAGGCAAGCAATGATCAACACAAGAACAAACAGATGTATAAGGGCAATCCAGCAAAGCACAATCCAAATAAAGCAGACCGAGGGTGAAAACATGGCAAGGCAAAAGAGATGCGTTGTAATGTTCACAGTACAGATAAACAAGACTCAGCAAATATGTGTTTGTTTGCACTGTATTTAAAATCCATGAAATCAGTCCATAACGATCCTCCAGCTGTGAGTGTGAGCGTTTAATCAAAGTGAAACAGGAACTGGTGTGTATGAAGTGCATGACGGAATTTGTCATTCGTTAAGTGACAGAATTGTAGTCCAGGTGAGGGTGCCTGTTTACCAACGATCTGCAGCCACGAGATCGTTGATCATCATAACATAGCCAGAGCTACAGATGGCTGCATTTCGTCTTTAAAGTGAACGATATGGGGCGGTATGGCACCCCGAAAGCTTCTGTTTCTTTTTGCGCTATCAGCTGACCACTTAACTTTGTGTGGACGACTTTAATGCTGTTACCAGTTTACCCAATGGCTTGCTGTGTACATCGGGGGACTTGAGACGCAGAGAGGAGTTGACCATGATGACGGTGTTTTAGTCTGGCGAAGAACGATTCCAGAAAGCTGGTAAAACAAAAACAAATGCGAAAAAATTTAATAAACAAGTAGATATTAAATAGGGTAAAAATCAGGCGGCCATAAGGGCTTTTCTTTTTTGGATTGCTTTTGAAAACACTTTTTATTGGGTTTACAGAAGGAGTTGGGCAGGTTAATCAGTGCTTTTGAAAACACTATCGGTTGGGTTTATAGAAGGACATGGGTGGGTGGATCAGTTGGTCGGTCGGTCAGTCAATCATTAGTTGACAGCGGAGATCTTTGAGGTCAGCGGATGAAATTTGAGATCTGAAAAAGCGTACCCAGCGGCCTCTGTTGGATTTTTGAAAACAAAAACTGTAAAAAAGCGTACCTCCTGGGACGTATTTTGTGATCTCTAGAAATGTATTTAGGGGTACGCATTAATAATGAGCCTGGGTTACTTTTTTTAGTAGTTGCTGCATTTACACAAATTTTCTGCCGATAAAAAATGTTTTTCATCTTTTTAAGTAATGTAATTACTAACTTACCAAATAAAATATATTTGCCTAAAACACTGTGCATAAATTCAGCTGTTCTGTATTAATCAGTTTATTTTATTTCAGAGTAATTAATTACTTTTGAAGCAACTTACCTAACACTGGTGATGGCATACAGAAACATGATGTTTGGAAGAAGAAACTGCGCCTTGTCACATAGATGATGTCACATGTTTTTAATTTTATTCACACAGTTGACAAATTACAGTATCTTTGGGCCAAAATAATTAATAGCACAATACAGCAAAGTGCTATAGTGGTTATTTATAAAGATAGTGCCACCCCACTGAGAACAGCCTTCCCTCAGCCAGTTCTTCTGGAATTTGTTTTAATTAATCTATTATTTGTTCCAGAGCAAGTAGTTTTGGCAGTCAGGAAAAAGTTTGATAACTTCACATTTTTGGATATGTTGTATTAGAGTGCTGCCTTTTGTACTTTCGATTGTTTCGCAACCTCTGTGTGGCCTGTGTAATTGCTGTTTATAAATCGTTGTTGCATAATGTTGTAAGATGTTCTTACACAAATGGCTTTAAAAGATATCCTTGGTGCACTGTGAAAAATGTTACTTAAATAAAACTTTAAAAAATTAAGGCAACATTTTCCAATTACTTTTTGTAAGTTTAGTGAACTTCTTGTTATTTTGATTTGGTAAAAATCAATATTATTATTTTACCGTTTGCAAAAAAATTAAGTAGAGTCTACAATATAAAGCAAAATTTTTGAGTTTAACCAAAGTGTTAAAGATCAGTATATTGATCAAATAATACTTAATTAAAATAAGTAACATTTAAAATAAAAAAATAATTTATTTGATTTTAATTAAATCATTTTCTCTATTACTCTTAGTTTATACAAATTATTTTTTAATTCAACTTTAATAAGGAAAGAGAGGTATTTGTCAAATGTTTATTACTCTAACATTTGCCATACACAAACAACTGGGTGCACTTATTATCAATTTATAATCAAAAGTTTCTATAATCAATTTTATTGTTAATGTTGTAAACATTAACATTAAAAATTACAGAAACTTCTAACCTCATCTTTAAGCGCAGCATAGAAGACCTTTAAATGCAATCTGTACACTAACAATAAAATACAGTGAATCTTGACCTGAGCAATTTACATAAACAGACTAGCTTAAGTGCGACATATACAGACATATATCTGCATATTGCGCATTTTCAAGTCTTCATAGACACTGCTCTCTGTTTTTCCCTGTATGAGAATAAACAGAACAATAAGTGGCAAAACTGAAAAAGCCATTCTGACAGTTATATTGTCAGATGATTATGATTTTTGCATAATGTAAAACAAGGATTTTACTTTTGTGAAACTGCAGTTAAAAATGACATTATTTTTTAAATCAAGTCTACAAGTAACTATAAGTCCAAAAGGTTAACTTGGGACCCTGGTTCCTGCATATTCATTTAGGTGTTTGTAGGCGTGTTTCGAATGTTTGACAGAGCTCCATCTTTGTACTATAATTCAGTCAGACATAAGATTGATATCTGAGGAATGTGTGCCTTTCCCAAAAAAGTCAAACTATGCTTTTTAAACAATACTTACATAGTAGTCAGAGATCAGCTTTTGCCCACTCTCTCCCATGTATTCAATGAGGCATCTCAGAGCCACGTCTCTCTTCCTCACCACAGAGGTACTTGAATCCTATAGTTGGTAAGTGAATAATGAAAAAACTGAATATTGCAGGCAATATAACTACAAACGTAAAATGTCATTATCAGTGTGGTTCTGTACAACCTATTCAACAGAGTTCAACTCTATCTATCTATCTATCTATCTATCTATCTATCTATCTATCTATCTATCTATCTATCTATATCTATATATATATATATATATATATATATATATATATATACACACACATACATATATACACACACACAGACACGCACATATACATATATACACAAATAACACATATATACATACATATATATATATATATATATATACATACATACATATATATATATATATATATATATATATATATATATATATATATATATATATATATATATACGCACATACTGTACATATACACAGACACAGAGACACACACACACACGCTTTTTTTATATTTACCCTTAAAATTAATGACTTTGTTTTGCACTATTTACCTATTAGGCAAGATGAGTAAATAAAGTACTTATTGCATAAACATGCATCAGCCACATTGTTACCATGTTTGCCTTACCTGTATCAGTTCCAATAACTCCAACTGATGTTTTCACCAGTCGCTGCACCCTTCGCACTAAACAGGTCAAGAAGTTTTGGAGTGTATTTGTCCAGCTGGGACATAAAAACCGATTCTTGTGGAACACCAGTACACCTTTGGAATTCTTCATTTATCTGTAATACATCAATTGTTTGTCTGTTATTTGGAACCAAATGTGTAAAGAATTGGCAACCTTTTATTCCTATGTAATGAAATCCTCCATAAAACATGTGAGGTAAAATTTTCAGTATGTGTTCAGCAAAAAGTGTCTAGCATCACATAAACATCTTTGTTCACCATTATTTGCCAAGCAGCATGTCATTGATAAATCATTTACCTGGGCAGGCCATCTTTCTTTATTTTTTGCACATCTGGGCTCTGGACAACCACTTCCATTCTCCCCCAGCTATATGTCCTAGCCATCATGTCATTTATGCTTCTGACATCTCTCTAAAAAAGCAACACAAATTAAAAGAAGAGTTTAGGTAAACATCAGATTCATTGATAATATTGCAATGCAAATAAACATTTAGTCTTTTAAATTGAACAAATGATTTAAGGCAAATTAAAATATTTCAAACAAATTATCAAAAGATAAAGTTAAACCTTTAACAATTTTTATGATACATTACAGAGATAGGTGGTAAAAATATAATGTCCTCCTACGTTTGCGATAGTTGTTTCAAGATTAATGTTAAATTCCGTACTTTCGGTAAGGCCGCATGGCGCTTGCAAAACTGACAAACTTAACCGTTACTGTCATGAAAGGCGACTTGTTTACATTTTACAGTGCAATAAATGCGTGCTCAGTCGGCTAAAACCTAACTTTATGCAATGTAAATAGTTACTTACATGTGTTGCACGTTGTATAAAGCCCTCAAAAACTCCACAGAACGTCGAAACTGGTCCGGTACAGGTATGAGCAACGGTGTCGTTGCTCTGCATGCGTGCTGCGTCATGTGGGCGGGTCGTGAAGTTTTACTTTGGATATAAACACTTAAATAGAGTTTTGTAGAAGCAATTTATTTTGAAGGTCAGTAAAACACAATTTTTTGATGGGTAATAATAAGTTACAAAAACAATCGCAATTTTTACTTATGTAAAACTTAAATTAATTCAAAATGGAAAGGTAATCAATTTATTGGAAGAAATATACTTTTTAAAATTAATTCCTATGGACAACACCCTTGAAGAACTTTTTACAGTGTGCTTTATTAAAGTTCACTCTTCATCCGCGGAATAATAGTCCTCCTGACCGGATGAGCAGTGCAGGTGTGGCGGTAGCCCCTGCTCCTCCTCCAGATGCTCCAGCGCACGGATCTCCTCCAGTATGTCTGCCGGTAAGCTGATCTCCAGCGGCCGCTCCATCAGCAGCAGTTTCCGGCAGTAGTGTCTCTCGGTGCGGTCTACGGGCTTCGGAGGGAAAAGCTCGGTGCTCAGCAGGGCTTTGATCGGCCGGTCCCGGAGGTTTATCCGCAACACGCGGTGCGGTCTCCCGGGCACCCGCGGAGGCCGAAAGTCCCACCAGTTCTGCTCGGTTTCCCGCAGGAAGTGCTGCAGGTTCCGCAGCTTCAGCAGGTTTCGGGGCCCGCGGGTGGGGAAGCGCAGCTCGTGCTTGAGCTCGAAGTCTTCTATCCAGTCCCAGTGCTTGGGTCTGGTCCTCCGTTTGACTTGTCGGCGGAAGGCCTGCAGCTGCTGGTATTTGCTGTGGATGTAGGAGCAGCACTCGTTTATCTGGGCCGCGATGGACCTCGCAGTTCTCGCAATCGTCTTCGCCATCGCGCGCTGGGAAACAGTGTAAACAGCAGTAAAGTGGAATGTAAGTTTGATAATCCGACAGAGAAATGACGGTTTAAAAGAACCCGCGCGTGTTCCGAGAGTGACGTCAGGGCCAGCAGCACGCGCCTTCCAAAAATGACGTCAATCCCAGCAGCACGCGCCTTCCAAAAATGACGTCAATCCCAGCAGCCAGCAGTTGTTGTTACAAGTGATTATTTTCTGTACTTGATGATTTGGGGAACTTACTGTGTTATGAAAGCTTTATGACTGTTCGTGACTTTCCTACTCACTTCAGAGATTATAATACTGTTCGTAGAGATATCCCCACTGGTGTAATGCATCTGGGCAATAGTCATATACAATACATTAAAATAATAAACATAATCATTTATGCATCACGGTGGCACAGTGGGTAGCACAATCACCTCACAGCAAGAAGGTCACTGATTCAAGTCCCGGCTGGGTCACAGTCCAATCACATGCGCTTTAGGGGAATTGATCAACTAAACTGGCCGTAGTGTACGAGTGTGTGTGTGTAAATGAGAATGTATGCATGTTTCCCAGTAATGGGTTGCAGCTGTAAGGGCATCCGCTGAGTAAAACATTCTGGATAAGTTGGCGGTTCATTCCACTGTGGCGACCCCTGATTAATAAAGGGAATAAATCTAAAAGGAAATGAATGAATGAACAGATCCATTTAATTCCTCAGCAAAGTCATCGTATTGTTCTGTGAGGCAGATTCTGTTGGGTTGCTTTAGTTAATAATGTAGACTGGAGAAAAGCTTGGTTGTTGCCTTATAAATACTTTCTTCCTAATAAAAATAAAGGCATTTTAAAATACTGCAATAAAAATCTAATTTATTTACAAATATGTTGATATTCCGAGTCGTTCTCCAGTTTGTGGTAAGGATGATGAAACTGTAAAACTTTTATTTTGTATGTGTGAATGTGTGAAGTTTTGGTTTGACTTGCATTATTATTTAAACACTCCTCCTATCTTTAAGTTTAAAATAAATTATTTATTATTACGTAGATTTTGCACATGAATCTGAAGACTTTATCTTTTTTATTTTGTTAGGAATTTTTGTTTTCCACATTTTCTGATTGAAGTTGACTGCTTAAATCCTTCTGTATGTGCAACAACAAAAAATGTGTCAGATTTTTGTTATTACAGTTGAAGTCAGAATTATTAGCCCCCCTGTTTATTTTTCCCCTGTTTATTTACAGGTGACATTACCTGCTGTTAATGTCACTTGTATTTTCCCTCTCTTGTATCTCTCTTATATTGATCTCCTGATTGTAATTGTATATTTTCATTCATGAATTTAAGAAAATAATTGAAAACATGTTTGCAACAAGCGATACAAGTGAACCATTCTATCTTTCGGATGAGACGTTAAACCGAGGTCCCGACTCTCTGTGCTCGTTAAATATCCCAGGATATCCTTGGATAAAGAGTAGGGGTTTAACCCTGGCATCCTGGCCAAATCTGCCCAATGGCCTCTGTCCATCACGGCCTCCTGACCATCCCCATATCATCACTGTCTTCATCACTCTGTCTCCTCTCCACCAATCAGCTGGTGTGCAGTCTGGTGCAGTATGGCTGCCGTCGCCTAATCCAAGTGGATACTGCACACTGGTGGAGGATGAGGAGATTCCCCTCAATGTGTGTAAAGCGCTTTGAGTGCCCAGAAAAGCGCTATATAGATGTGAGGAATTAATATTATTGTTATCATATAGTTTAGATTATGTATTACAATACCCATAAAATTTGAATTAAATACATTTTATTAACATCTACCCCAACCTTCACAGTGTAAAAGCAGTAATATACTCGTATCATTTATTAAATTACCCAGTAAACAGTATTTTATTAAGGTCTACCCCAAACTTAAGCCCAACCCTCACAGTACGGTAAATATATACATATAATTGTTGTACAATGTCACAAAAATGATGCTATATTTATGCAAGTAGGCTCAGTGGTTAGCATTGTGGCCTTGGAAGGTTGCTGGTTTGAGTCCCGGCTGGGTCAGTTGGTGTTTCTGTTTGGAGTTTGCATGTTCTCCCCATGTTGGCATGGGTTTCCTCCAGGTGCGATAGGGGAATTGATGAACTAAATTGGCCATAGTATATAAGTGTGTATGGGTGTCTCCCAGTACTGGGTTGCAGCTGGAAGGGCATCCACTGTGTAAAACATATGCCAGAGTAGTTGGTGGCTCTTTTCGCTGTGGTAACCCCTGATAAAAGAAGGACTAAGCTGAAGGAAAATGAATGAATGATGCGAGCATCTGCAGCTGTATCCCTTCTAAACTTTACCCATTAAAACTGAGCGTGTGTTTATGTGTGTGTGTGGATCCTCATGGGGGTTTGAGGTGTCCAACTGATGCCTGTTGTGTACGCAGTACAGTACATTTTCATATGTACTACAACATTGAAATAAAAACAATAAAGTGCCTCTGATCTCAGCATTTGACATAACAAAACAAACTTTGCCCCATATATACAAAAGCAAATCAAATGCCCATATTTGCTGCAGACTTATCCAGAAACTGAAGAAGTCGGTGCGTGACTACCACATTGTTCCAAGTCAAACTGTCCATTGAACAAAAGTGATGAAGCAAAGAAACAGAACCTCTGAGCGGCAACTAATTAACTAACTCAGAAGTTTTTGTGTCATGAATCAGGAGGAAGACTTTGGACGCAGTGTGTCAAGTCCCACAAAATGTCTTTGAAACACCTGAAATGTTTTGCTGAGTTGTGGTGGATACTGCAAGTTCATAGCCCTGGCGTGGTTTCCAAGACGAGTAAGCACAGGGATGCCCTCAATGATGATGCCCACCACATCTGGAACACGGCAGACATATCTGCATATTGCGCATTTTCAAGTCTTCATAGACACTGCTCTCTGTTTTTCCCTGTATGAGAATAAACAGAACAATAAGTGGCAAAACTGAAAAAGCCATTCTGACAGTTATATTGTCAGATGATTATGATTTTTGCATAATGTAAAACAAGGATTTGAAGTGAGTGAGCTCCTCCAGAGGAAATACAGGCTAAATTTTAATCATACTTTATAAAAGGGACCAACAGAGATGCAGCTTGAGTTGTATTTTGAAGATTTAAGGCATGGGTCTTAAACTCAATTCCTGGAGGGCCGCAGCTCTGCCCAGTTTTGCTCCAAAAATCAAACACACAGCTAATCCAAATAATCAAGCTGTTCAAGACTACCGGAGACTACTAAGCAGGATTGAGTTGAAGGTGGTTGGAGATAAACTGTGCAGAGCTGTGGCCCTCCAGGAATTGAGTTTGAGACCACTGCTTTAATGTAGATGAAAACACAGACAGAAAGTAATATCAATCTTTGCATAGATGAGATTAATAAAGTGTATTGCCATCCTTTCACTTAAGCTGAGCTATATGACACTGTGCATAAATGCATTGAACACACTCAACAGTACATGTAAAGATAGGCATGATGGGCTTTAGTCTCTCTGCTTTGAGTCCCACATACATACAATATAAGTTTAAAATAAGCCTAAATAAAAAATAAGAGTGGGGTTGGTGAGGGTGAACATTGTAGTCAATCAAATGTAGCCTAAGATGTGCATGTTAATGATCCCATGTGCAAAGTAACAGTCTATGTTTTGTTCCCATGGGCCTGTTTTCACTGGGCTTCTACAATTACAGGTTTACATGAGAACAATCTAACAATGTTGTTTGAAGCTCATGGTATGCCTTTCAATGTACTGACCTCTTTTTATTAATGCATATCCACACTTTCATTATGTACACCTTTAAATAAATGTTTGCATTTTCATTTTGTCAGCTTATCTTATACAGTGTGACAAATAGCCCCTGACTTGATACTGTGTGGGATAATTTTAGTTTTAGCAATTCTTAAAAGCCATTCTAATTTGTCCCATTTTGACTGCTATGTCATAATAAATTGTGAAAATAACCCATCGAAGAAGGCTTTGACACCGAGCATAATCCTCTTTTGACTGTCACATCAGTGTCACTAAGGAAAATTAAATGTGCTGGCCAGTTAGTTATTTAAATTAGTGCTATTCAAACTACAATATGCTAGTTTTTAATTGAAAACTTTAACAGATTCATATTTTTATTTTCTAATGAAATATAATGTACTAAATTTGTATTTAAAAAAACAAGTATTTATTCTCATATTTCTTCATTCTAAATCTTTAGGAAATGTTTTGGATTCATCATAAAGTGTGCTTATGATGACCATCCAACCTGCGAGTCCATCAAAAAGGTAGTGCTAAAATGTCACTAAAACGGCAGCACGGTGGGACATTGGGTAGCACTGTCACTTGAGTGCAAGGTCGCTGGTTCGAGCCTCGGGTCAGTTGCCGTTTCTGTGTGGAGTTTGCATGTTCTCCCTGTGTTCGCGTGGGTTTCCTCCAGGTGCTCTGGTTTCCCAGTTCAAAGACATGCTCTACAGGTGAATTGGGTAGGCTAAATTCGCTGTGGTGTATGAGTGTGACTGAGAGTGTATGGGTGTTTCTCAGTGATGGGTTGCAGCTGGAAGGGCATTCACTGCATATAACATATGCTGGATAAGTTGGCGGTTCATTCCACTGTGGTGAACCCAGATCAATAAGGGGACTAAGCAGAAAAGAAAATAAATGAATGTCAACCCATTAAAACTTCCTAACTAAATAGAAAACGAGGCGAACAACTGCAAAAAAGGTCTACTTTTTAAGAAAAAAGAACCCCCCCCCCCCCCTTCACTAGGCTGGCTATGGGCCGGACTCTAGTCTTACTGAAAACCCTTCAGTTGTTCTCAGCTGAGTTGCACGAGCATATGATGCCCATTCAGGTAGGCAGCTGGCTTTGTTTCCACGGTCAGCTTCCAAGTTCATTTAGCCGTGGCTCCGCATTCAGAGTGCAGCATATTGTTGGGCTGGAGAAGCTCCGCCCCACAGATCTCCGGTGTCAGATCAGCCCGGTGGAATGCGGCGGACTCACAAATTTGTTCTTTCACCTTAAAACTTCCTCATCAAGCCAGTGCGCGGCACCTTACTCTCTTCCCTGACCCTATGAAAGACAAAACCTCACCGCTGACATGTAAGTTGAATCTCGCCGAATTAAGCTCTCGCGGAAATGTACGGAATTGTTTTTTGACAATTACGGTCCACTGTAGGTGTCCGCTTTTTATGTACTGGAGACATAGGCGCATCACCTTCCGGGCAGTGACCCGGTTTTAACACTGTACTCGTATCTGGGCTATATTGATACAGTCTGATGATAAGGGCACTTGGCTCAGCCTTTATCAAACATATGAAAAGTCACTCTCGGCTTTCAGAAGAGACTAGTCTAGGATTAACAGCACAATGAGAACTTCGGCGGAATTTAAAGGTTCGTACTTTTCTTGAGAAAAATAATACAATACACGTCTGATGTTGATTAATATGTCTGACCTGTTAGCAATTATAGTATAACGATGTATTAAACGTGGAATATAGTAAGAACTGTTAAACATTACGGTAGTTTATGCAAAATATAGCATAAACTGCGCTACAAATACACATGAAATCAAATGTTGTTTGATTGACCTTGTTCATGTTCATTCAGACTCGCAAATGCATTGAAAGCAGCTGGTGTTTTTGAATGTTTTTATTAGCTTTAATGTTTTCTGCTCAGTTCCACGGTCTACTGTTTAAAAGAGATAGCCTACCTTCTTATATTATTATTGGTAATAAGTGGTTAAGTCGAAATTATTTGTGAGACTTCCCAACCATTTATGAGCTTAAATGTTTTTGCGGCTTATGTTCTCAGCTTTTATTCTAACTTATTTAGTTTCATGATTGGCACAGTTAATTAACCGTCTGCGGTTTTTTCATTGCATAACTTTGTGTAATAGGGCATTTCATAATCTTTCGTAAATTCCCTAACATGCTTTGTTTGGCAAGGAATGAATGCAGAAGTTTGATATCTCTCAGAGCAGAGTTAATGAAGTGAAGTCTGACTCAAATCCGCGAATCGGTTCTTTCGAACAGTTCGATTCGAGCACCCATTCAAAAGAGATTCAACGTATTTACGTGACATTGTGGTGTAGATTATTGCTGTAAATTCTCACATGTATGCCCAAAATTTAAGATTATTGCATTTTCATTTTGCTCATTATAATAAGCTAGCTTTGTCCTACTAATTACTTTTTGCCCAATCAGTTATATCCGCCTTGTATATTAATAGAGTTATATGACACTATAATGACTGTGATAATGATAGTGACTGAGGTGAGTTTCATGAATGGAACCCTTTCCTTACAGAAGTAAAAGTAAATGTGTTGCATAGCCTAAATGTCTGTTTTAAACCCACCAAAAAGCCTAATTTAAGGCTACACTACAGTCAATGTTATTATTTTACATTTATTTGTAAAACTAGTGCGTTTTAAAATGCGTTCACTTCCTTGCTTTATCCATCAAAATAATTAGGATTTTACGTTTTAATCAATTGTGACCTTTGATTTTTTTAAATATAGACTGAGAGTGCAAATGAAAGTCTATGAGGGTGTGCATTTTGTGGCAGGGAACGTTTCTCGGTACAACACAGGTATTGAATCGTCCAACTGATTCATTGAAATAATCTGACACAAAAGAATGATTCTTTCTGCGTTATTCCAGTCAGTACTTTTCCAGAGAGTCCTCAAGTTTGGCTCAAGTTCCCTTTCTTTTGTCTCATTCATGCGTCATCTGTCACAACGCTTGAAATGGGACTTTGAGGGGAAAACGTGAGGTACAAAGCAAGAGAAATTTGCAAAGGAATCTATTGTTACTGACTTCTGCACTCGTAGGCTAGCTGTAGTGAACTGTTTATTCTGAAGTAGCTTTGGTTAACAACAAGACTGGGACGTCTGTATTATGACTATTCCAGGGAGCAAAGCAGGTTTGTTTATAAAAAGAAATGTACAGTACTATTTGGATCAGGTTTGCTCTGGTTTTGATCGTTCCTCTCAACAGAACATGCAGTCCTGCGCTTATTAGATCCGGCAAGATCTTGTTTTCAACTGTAAGTTAAGTAACATAACATCAGACTGTCGGGGCGTGACGAGCTGATGTTCCCTTCACTCACAGTTGGCCCCTCAAAGACGTCACGCTTGACTCTGCTGAGGAACATGCACAAAGCCACGCCTCCTCAAAGAGTTGCGTCAAGAAACGCCCCCTGTGCGAGAACACCACACAAGCCACGCCTATTACGCGATCCATACGCTCCTCCTCCGGTGTTTTAAATAGTTGGGACTGTAGTGTAGGAGTTCAGTAGCGCTTTGTGTCGTTTTGGTCTCGGGCCCAGAGTGGAAAACTACAGCCATGACAATCCAAACGGAGACGAGCGTTTCAGCTCCAGACTTGACCTACTCTAAAACAAGAGGACTAGTAGCTAATCTGAGTGGTACGCTTTGTCTTTTTTTTTTTCAGATGAATGGAATCTTTTGAGCCAACTTTTGTGAGAGAAGGGAAGAATATTAAGTGATTCTGCTTTTTAAATGGAGGTTTTCTTTCTCTGTTTTGTCTTTCATGTGCAGCTTTTATGAAGCAGAGAAAGATGGGACTGAATGACTTCATCCAGAAGCTTTCTGCAAACTCCTATGCATGCAAGCAGTAAGTTTGTTTAATGTAAATGCTGAAAGGAACTGTGCACATGTAGAACAAATCAGTAAAAATAACATATCTGTATCGATTTTTTTGTAATTTTATACTTGAAATACATTTGTAAACATGCACATTATTTGTAACTTATTGCATGTTTACAAATGTATTTCAGCTATAAAATTACAATAAATAGAATACATGTATATTATTATTATTACTGATATGTCATTTCATTCAAATTGTTTTATTAAAACATGCAGTTATAATTTATTATATTTAAACTATTCTCATTTATTTAAAAACAAGCAATTATACATCTTTTTGATTTAAACATCTATTTAAAACAATAATTGTTTTAAATAACTTTTTTAACTATTATTCAAACTGTGTATTTCTTGTTTATTTTAATTATTATATTTATTGATTTATTTATTTTAACTTCCAGTTGTCTTGTTTATAGATTTATCCTCGTTTGTTTTCTCACTGTGCATCTCTGATTTGTTGTTCTTGCAGTCCTGAGGTTCAGTCCATCCTAAACCTGACACCACCACAAGATGTGGAGCTAATGAACAGCAACCCTTCCCCTCCGGTAAATCTGCTTGTGTTTATGTTGTGTTTATAGCAGCAGAAAACATGTTTATATGCAGCCTGCATCTCACTCCAAAACAATGTCTGAATCCTATTAATCCAATGATATCTCTCTGCTCCTCAGCCAAGTCCCTCTCAGCAGATCAACCTCGGCCCTTCCTCAAACCCCACCGCCAAACCATCAGACTTCGACTTTCTGAAAGTCATCGGAAAGGGTAGCTTCGGCAAGGTTCTCCTGGCACGCCACCGGAGCGATGAGAAGTTTTATGCTGTGAAGGTGCTTCAGAAGAAAGCCATCTTAAAGAAAAAAGAGGTATGAGATCACACACGCACACAGCTATTCACTTAAGCTTTTTGTCAATCAGTAAGTATGCATGACCTCTTAACCTCTGACCCTTAGGAGAAACACATTATGTCAGAGCGCAACGTGTTACTGAAGAATGTCAAGCATCCATTCCTTGTGGGCCTGCATTACTCCTTCCAGACCACTGATAAACTCTACTTCGTACTGGACTACATCAATGGAGGAGAGGTGTGTACTTTAATAAGCAAGACATTACAAACAATCAGGATTGAGGAGAGAGAGTGACAGAAAATAGAGACAGCGAGGTAGATGCAGACAGAAAAAAGGAAATCCTGTCATGAGAAGAGCGCCTGGGCTCTGAATAGGAAACTCTCATCAGGAAATGGCTGGGAGGGGAAAGTGTGTGAGGTGGGAGAGCCAGATTTAGCAGCTGCAGTGGTTTAGACTGGGTCTAACCCAACAGACGTCTCTGAGGGGCCGGGGGGGGGTGACGTTCTCATTTCCTGCCATTGTTCGGGATCGCAGAGAGTCTAGAAAGCTTTGATTAAGTATGCCATTCAGGATGTGGAACTCACAGTCTAATCTGTCTCCTCTTTCTCTCTGTGCTTCCATAGCTGTTTTATCACTTGCAAAGAGAGCGATGCTTTCTGGAGCCGCGCGCTCGCTTCTATGCAGCAGAGATTGCCAGTGCTTTGGGTTACCTGCATTCACTGAACATCGTCTACCGAGACCTGAAGCCCGAGAACATTCTGCTGGATTCTCAAGGGCACATCATCTTGACTGACTTTGGCCTGTGCAAAGAGAACATCGAGCCCAATGGAACGACGTCAACCTTCTGTGGGACGCCAGAGGTGAATACTGGACTTCATTTTATTGGTCCACAGAAGTTTGTTTTAAACACTGCAGCTGAACTGGAGTCAGTATGTGAACTTTTCTTAAGGGTTTTCTGTTTGTCATGCAGTATTTGGCACCGGAGGTGTTACACAAGCAGCCGTATGACCGAACGGTGGACTGGTGGTGTTTGGGCGCAGTGCTGTATGAAATGTTATATGGCCTGGTGAGTTAATGATTCAATGATTCATAATTTAGGGATGCACCCAAATGAAAATTCTAGGCCAAAAATGATTGACGCACTTAGTCTAAAACTGAAAAGCTTTGTTATAATTATCTAAACGAATTATTTAAGACTTTTTAAATTAAACCAGTGTTTCCCAACCGTGTTCCTGAAGGCACACCAACAGTACACATTCTCAACCTCTTCCTAATCAAACACACATCAATCAACTCATCAGAACATTAGAAGAGACTCAAAAGCAGGTCGCACACCAGAAGCGCCGCTCGGCGCCGCGACACGGGGCGTACATGACAGTTTAAAGTATCACACACCAGACGCGCACATTCGAATGATATTTAACATGAAACTAATCAGATGGCGATCTGTGGCGCAGCTGAAAAATGAACTGCGTCCTGAGCCGTCGCCGGGCGCCGCCGACAGCCGCCGACTTGCGGCGCCGGTGTGTGTATCCTGATAGAAACCTATGTTTAGAATTCTAAAATACGTGGCGCTGCGTGGCGCTACGCGGCGCGCCGCCGAGCGGCGCTTCTGGTGTGCGACCTGCTTAAGACCTAAAAGGAATGCGCCAGATAAGGGAGACATCCAAACTATGTACTGTTGGTGTGCCTCCAGGAACAGGGTTGGGAAACACTGAATTGAACGACCATTAAATAACCACATTTCATTGACAGTGAAATTGTGTAGACAGTGAACGAGTGGGGGAAAGTTTGCCATTTTTGTTTTTATCACCATAATGTTCAGTGGCCGAAAATTCAGCGCACACCTGATTTAACTGCACATATTTAGCTTATAAGCTGAGCTGACTTTTTAGACGATGGCTGACTGTTTTTATGTTCTCTCCACAGCCTCCGTTCTACAGTCGTAACACAGCAGAGATGTACGATAACATTTTGAACAAGCCACTGCAGCTGAAACCCAACATCTCCAACGCTGCCAGACACCTGCTGGAGGGCCTGCTGCAAAAAGACAGAACCAAAAGGCTGGGCTTCACTGATGACTTTGTAAGGGTTTTTGATTGAATATTATAAATAATATTACAAAAATTATAAAATAATAAGTAATATAAAGTTTTGCAATACAGTGCTCAGCATATATACGTACAGCCCTCACTAATGTATTTTTTAAATTAATAGTTTCTACAGCAGTGGTTCCCAATAAGTTGTTTGGACAAAAAGGGGGAGTTGTTTGGCGATTTACATAAATCAAATTCATTTTATTAAACTATCATAATTGCCATATTTTATCCATAACCTACTGCAGAACAAAATGGTAGTTAATAGTAACATTGTTAAAATGTTAGAAACAAACATTAAAAAACATTTTTTTTTAATTGAATCCTGGGGTGATTTACGTTATTTTAAAGACACAGCAAGTTGATTTTTATAACTCCAGGTTAAAATTTCTGACTTTTTTATACCATTACCATACATTAAAAATAAATACAGGCCACAACTGAACATGGAGGATGGTCTCCGAGTTGCGTTTAACAAAATAAATGATTAATAGACTTATTGGCCTATTGGTATATGTCCGCCATTGTGTGCAAGATTTATACATTAAAGCCACCTCAGAGGATATTGGGGGTCGTGAGTCGCTGGCAATGTAATTTTGGGGTTGCGGGCTGAAAAGTTTGGGAACCCCAATATTTTTTTTGTATTTATACATTAGATTAGTCAGTACTGAAGCCAAATCTGGAGCTAATCTAACACAGAACTATCACAGTCCAAAAAAAGAGTTCACTCAAATTTATATAATAGTGCAAAATATCTAATAAATATTAAAAAAAAAAAATTTTTCAAAGAGAAATCAAGAGAAAAAAATAAAAATAAATAAAATATTTGATTTTTATATAAAAAAATTGCAATATTTAGATTGAATTTAATTGTATTATCTTTCTATTTCGAAAGATTTTCGATGACTAAAATATATTTTTAATAAATGTATCTCTTTAATTACTTTGTTTTGTTAAAATGCACCAAAATATAACTTCTGTTCACTTAGAAATTAATAAATATATTAATTTTCAAAATGAGGTTCTCGCGTATGCTGAGCATTACATATGTATAAAATGTTAAATAATAATACTAAACATTACTCTTTATATTATTATGTGTGTGTTTTGCTATTGTGTCTAATGAATCTTCTGTTTTACTTGTGTAGACTGAAATCAAGAACCACATGTTCTTCTCTCCCATCAACTGGGACGATCTGAATGCCAAGAAGCTTACGCCACCATTCAACCCCAATGTGGTACGTCACACTGCTCTTTCTCTTTGCTGACTTTGAGTTTTGAGCACATTGCACTGGATGTTAGAGATAAAAACGTCCCAGTCATGCTAGCCGCTATGCAAATATTGCACTTTCTAATCAATGTCATTTTGACATCGTTCTGTTTCAGACGGGGCCTAACGACTTGCGACACTTTGACCCTGAGTTCACCGATGAGCCAGTGCCGAATTCAATCGGCTGCTCGCCGGACAGCGCTCTGGTCACGTCCAGCATTACTGAAGCGACCGAGGCTTTCCTGGGCTTCTCTTACGCCCCTGCTATGGACTCCTACCTGTAGCCCATTCCCCAGAAACGCCATCCCATGGACTCCTACCTGTAGCTCATTTACCATGGAAATGCTGTCCCATGGAATCTCACCTGTAGTGCATCACTATGAGAAAAGCAAACCCCGTCTCATTTCCCTGCCTCCAGATCGGGGGCATTTGCACATGGCGTACGGCAGCTCGAAAGGCCTTTATTGAAAGGCCTGAGTTTTACACGTTAAAGAAGAAGACTCTTCCTCTTCATCCAAATGCACGATTTCTCCTCCGCTTTCACCCTGGGTTGTGACAGATGGGGAAAAAGAGAGAGAAGATTGATGCTGATGGACGTTTATGTACTAGATTTATTTCAAAGCTTACTTGCGTTTCATTTTTTAGACATCATAGTTTTGGATGGATTGAATGCTTGTTTGTGGGTGCGTGTGTGTGTATGTGCCTTCATTTTAACACCCCTGTTCAAATGTTTGTTTAGTCTAAATCATGTGATCTGGCATGTCAGTCCATGTCAGGTATAAACAGTCAACGTGACACTAAAACCACTAAAATATATCAGCATCTGATGTTTTTGTGACCTTTCAGTTACGCATCTGGGATCAAATTTTTTGCACATTTATCTTCCTAAATTAAAGAGCACTTCCTTTAATGCTTTTTTTTTTCCTTGTTTATGACTTGAGCAGAAGGTGCTAGAAGGATGTGCTGCTAATGTGTGTAGAAATGCTCACTTTAGTCTTCCAGCCTCCTTGGATGTACAGTAATCCAGAAACGGGCCAGTCTGTCTCAGCAACACATTCCATTGAACAAGACTGTATGGTTATTTAAGTTTGTATATTTTGAGGTCTTCTGTGTTAGTTTTAATGTATACGGAACAAAAACTTAAAAGGGTATGCTTATATGTAACTATAAATGTACTGTAAAATTGTAAAATGTTTGAATTATGTGACCTTGTTTGGTTCGCAATAAAACTTTATGGTTATTTTTCCCCTAAATTGCCTTTGTGTTTTGCTGTGGACGACGAAATGTTGTGACAAACAACACATCGGAGCATATACATTTATTCGTTTACTAAGCAATATCACATCAGTAGCAGTGCGATGTGGCTGTATCTGCACAAGTGGGAGGTGTGTGATTGTCCCATCAGTGACAATATACAGCCACGTCGCACTGTTACAAGTGTGATAATGCATTTATACAACAGTTCAACAGCATGATCGTGCGTCTAAAACAGAAAATCAAACACAGAGTCTAAAAATCCTTTCGTAAGAGCAGCTACTTTCTTCCGCCATTCATTCACATCTGCAGCTGAAGTCAGACGTCACTTTAGAGCTAGTGTTTTAATGATTCTCTAGCGTTCTGTCTGAAGTAATGACAAAGGTGATTTGCTCACATTTTAAGATTATAAGTCTGAACGGCATGAAATGCCATCAGTCTACAGAGATGCTTATTTTATTACAGGGATTATTATGCGGTATCTGTGTCCATCTTGTGAATGAACAACGTCAACCATCTTTGGTCTGCTCAGTGACAGGCTAATGGCTGCTTAGGAGGGGGGGGGGGGGGGGAGTTGATGGTGCGCGATGGAACTGAAGAGCCGTAGGGGCTTGTGCGTGTGATGTACCTGACATGGTGGGGCGAGTTTCGTGCGACGTATCTGAAGAGCAGTGGGGGGCGAGTTGCGTGCGACGGATCTGAAGAGCAGTGGGGGCGAGTTGCGTGCGACTTATCTGAAGAGCAGTGGGGGCATGTGCGTACGATGTACCTGAAGAGCGGTGCGGGTGAGTTGCGCGTACCTGAATAGCTGGGATGAATGCGGTGAAAAGGGGTATGCAACATATTTTACGACAGAGCAAGGACAGAGACAGGTGATTTCAGGGAGATTATTATTCGTTTGTGGGCATCCGGGAGTCTCCCGCAAATGCATAGAGACTCCCCGAACCCACAAACTTCCGAGAGACTTGGGATGTGTGCAGAAATATAAATATTTAAAAAAATAGGCACTCTCCTTAAAAATAAACTGCATAGTTGCAGTCTAAACAACTACCTTCTCAACTAAAGAAGCCTCAAAAGTACTTTATGTTGTTCAATAGCAGCAATATTTGTCAAACTGTAGAGTGTCCTCTACTTGTTGCTGTATGTCGGCGGAGTAATACACAAGAGTGAAGAGGCTGTTATTTGCAGAATTTCACACGGCTATTGGCCCATCAGATTTAAGAAACAGACAGAACTGTTGTGTAAAAGGCAACATCACATGTTGTGAAACGTCATCCGACGTCACCTCGGCTGGTCAAAGGTCGCTTTTAGGACCGTATTGTGCGTCATTTGTTTTGTTCCCAGGCCAGCGGTCACGCCAGTCTTGCAGACTGAACTTTCAACCAGCCATAATTTCATTTCTCTGGCATCTGTCAATGTTTGCGTGTATTAACTGCGGCTCCTGGAAGGGCTTTTCTGAGACCCAAGGTAATGTTCTGAGCAAGTTCACCAGAAGCGCAGCACTTGAGGCTTTAAAACTAGGTCACGCATCAGCGATGTGACTGGTACTTTGGTAAAAGTAAACTTAAAAATGGGATAAAAGAGATTTCATAGACAGGAGGATACTTGTTTTGCTCTTAACAGACTAACATGGCTGTGTGACTATAACACTATAGTATAGCAAAGCAATAACTTGCCGATAAGTTTGGTCATAAAATCTGAATTTGTTTATCTTATATGGAACAACACTGCATTGCAATAACCTGGATATCTGGATATCTGGATATCTGGATAGATAGATAGATAGATAGATAGATAGATAGATAGATAGATAGATAGATAGATAGATAGATAGATAGATAGATAGATAGATAGATAGATAGATGGATGGATGGATGGATGGATGGATGGATGGATGGATGGATGGATGGATGGATGGATGGATGGATGGATGGATGGATGGATGGATGGATGGTTGGATGGATGGATGGATGGATGGATGGATGGATGGATGGATGGATGGATGGATGGATGGATGGATGATGGATGGATGGATGGATGGATAGATGGATGGATGATAGATTCAAAGTTGATTAAATATAGCACTGTATACAATACAGAATGTCAATAACTTGCAGAAACACATTGATGCAGTGGAAAGAATTTTAGATTTCCTAAAGAAACTTTTTAATGACTGATTCTTCAAATAGCCTTATTTTGTTTCCTTGTATGAAAAATATTTTTATTAACCAAACAACTTTTTTCCAGAGCACTTTCTGTGCATTGTAAAGATCCTAAGATCAGGGGTGTCCAAACTCTTTTTTATGAAGGGCCGAAAAACAAACTTTATGGAGACTAGTGGGCCGAAGGTAAATAGAGTTGCCATGGGTAATTTCCTTATTTATTTAATAACATAAAAAGATAATAATAATATTGAAAATCGTTGCTTTACATGAACTTATAATATTTTTCAATATATATATATTTTTTACATTTTATAATGTAGCCTACTTACTACAGTATAAACAAAAACAATCTCATTTATGGTTTTAAACACAGATTCATTTCCATTTCATTTCAGTTTTTTTCAGCTCAGCAATAAAACAAACATAAAATGTTACGCCAAATTAGAAGTGATGATTTAAGTTAAACCCTCTATCATTCTCAGATAGGATGGCATATCAAAGGTTAAAATGGGCCAACTTTGGCATGCAGGCCCTACTTGGGCATCTCTGCTTTAGATGTAAAAGGTCCTTTATGGAACCATCCATGATGAATCATTAAAGAACTTTTATTTATTTTGTTTTATGGATGGATGGATGGATGAATGGATGGATGGATGGACGGATGGATAGAAGGATGGTCTGAGATCTTATGATCAGCTAGCGCCACCTAGTGTTGCTTTTAAAACCTTTAGACAATTTTTAACCCAATACTTGACTAAAATGTACCACTCGTCTAGTACATGCATATGTAACCTTACAAAAAGCAAAAAGTAATGCCTTTTATTATAATAAACTGTCGAAACTGTTTTTGTTTTGGGGGTTTGAGTTCTGGTTTGTTAAACTATGCTTAGTGCAACAGAACCACTGGTATTATGTGGTTTAATTACAGTAACACCCTCTCCCCCCTCTTTTAAAACCATGGTTTATTTTCGTAAGGGTACGCGTAATAAAGCTGTTACGCACCAAATGCATGGACATTTCTCTTTCCGTTTAGTGTTTGTGGAGGATTTGTGTTTGCACTAACATGTAGGAATGTTTTTATTTATTTATTTTATCATTCATTTTATATTTATTTGATTTTCTTCTACTTGAATGCATTGAATATTTTCACATGCACTTAATGCATGAAAAAACGCCTTGTCAAAGCACAACCTTCACAGTTTTAGTGTAATTGCACATCACTGACCGCTAGAGGGCGCTATATCATTAAGGGAAACTTCTAGAATCTAGAGGAAAAAACTGATTTCTTCTTAAATGAAAACAAGAAAGGCCTGGTGCTGGTGCTAAATTATCCACAAAGACATGGCATGTGGATTCATTAGCAGTGCGTTGAAGTACAGTTATGTTTGTTTGGAAAGCCACTGCTGTAATTCAGCCATTGCAAGTTTTACACATACAGCAGTTCAAACAGTGTCAGCTTATCTGTGAAACAGCAGACTGCCAGATTTCATGTCAGTGGCCTTATCAGAATCATAAATTAACTTTCAATCAGATTAAACATTATTAATTTACACATACCTTATGTAATCCTGTTTGGATATTTATTTGTATTAGATTAATTATTAAAATGAGCCGAGATGCAGCAAACAGGCCAATATGTAAATGTATGTAAATCTGGCCACAGTAATATACCTTATTGATATAACATCTTATTGTAGATTTATATTTTTATATATTAGTGTAGATTATATATGCATTTACATTTCCCATATAGAAAACTGATGGAAATATCTGCAAATTATAAATTAAAAAAGTATTTGGATTTCACATTCATACAAATAGGCTATTTAAACATTTTTTAAATGGCTGTTTACACACAAATAAATATATGTATATGTGTATTTATATATGTATTTGTGTCTGTGTGTGTGTCTAGGTAAGTTTTGAGTTATGCAGCAAAACTTAATAATACTTGACAGTATATACCGAATAGTTGATAATAGTTTGATACTTGTTTACCGGAAGGTTCTGTACAGTTACTTTTCACAGCAACTGAATGTCCAGAACTTTCTTATTTAAGATCCAAAAATACCCTTAAGGGAACATTCTGTGTTTGCTGGGGTCACACCAGTTGTGTACTTTCATAAGGGATAGTAAAGTGCACTGATGCTGTTTGTTTGCAATATATTTAGAGGTTACAGCATCCAGGATGACAACAATTAGCATTTTGATGAACAACGCACGTTCTCTCTTCTGTGTAAACAAAGAGCATCAGCAAATGTCTGTGTTTGCCTCAAGCTCTCCATGCTGCCCTGCATGTGGATTAAAGGTAATAATAATGTAATAATGTTGTAAATATTGTTCAGTAAATTATCCCTTTAGGGCAAACTTGCTTAATATGAGCTTTTATGAAATTTACCTGAATAAGATTTGTTGTTGGCTAAAAATGAATAATTACAACTTTACAACAATGCAACAATTACAAGACTAGTGACACGCTTGCTTATTTATTTATTTATTTATTTATTTATTTATTTATTTATTTATTTATTTATTATCATTATTTTTTTTTAAGGTGACTTAAGATCATTATATACTATTTTTTTTCCAACACTGAATACTGTATTTAATCTACTGGTAACAGTAGCTGACCTGAAACAGACAGTCTAACACTTTCAGAATGTTCTGTAAACAATTACGTTCTGGTTACAAAAACAGAATGTTCTTATTTAGCTTTCAAAAATAACTATATGCAAACACTAGAAGGACATTAGTAGAAAGCTCCTGCTACACCTTATTTTTAACACTGTGTCATATTTCTGTATGTTTGTGTATTTTCGTTATCTTTTGTTCTACTACAAGTAAAACAAACAACAACAATAACAACAAAAATGGATAAACCATAGTTTTATTACACTTGTACTACAATAAATCCATGCCAATTTTAGGCAGATTTCTGATTTCATCCCTTTTCATTTTGTTGTTGTTGTTGTTGTTGTTAAAATAGCACATTCATATGTTAGTTCATTAGCATAGTTTTTACAATTTATTGCATTTTATATTCTTCCATTTACAGCAAAATCAGAAGCCTATTTTAATTGGCTAATCCACCCTGAAGATTCTGATGAATGTTGTAACCATTGACATCTCTGGTGGGAAAAACAGGTAACCATTGACATCAATACTATGAAAAACAAAAACAAATAGCCTACTATGAAAGTCAATGGTTACCAGATTTCAACAGCTGAAGAAAGAAACTCAAGCAGGTTTGGAACAAGTTATACATGAGTAAATCATTGACAGACTTATAGTTTTGTGTAAACTGTCTCTTCAAGATTTTGCTTATTTCAAGCCAGCCTATTAATATGGGTGGTTCTTTTTCTTTTTTTCCAAAAAGTGGACTTTTTTCCAGATATTCGAGGTTTTTGTGACATTTTAAACACTAATTTGCCCTTTATTAGCTTGTCGTATAGTTATCATTACCACACTTTTTGATGCAACAAAAATACTTTTTTTGTCAAAGTGCCTATCATACTATTTTTTTATTTACAAAAATGTTTATTTACAAATGTGTATTTAAACCGTAAGTTATTACAGTTTTATATAATGATGTATTAAGATTAGAATTTTAGAAATATGAAAGAATACTTATTTTTAAATGCTGGTTTATTATCCATCATAAAAAATGGGAACCTGTTCAGACTTAAAATTAAATAAAAAACAATAAATTTAAATTAAACTAAATTAGCTTAATTAAAAACTGTAGCCTACAGGCAAATAACAAACTGGCCAGCTCATTCCCTCAGTCAAAATTTGCCCATTTAAATAATAAAAACCTTCTTTATTGGTTATTCTTTTTAATACCTACTGTTATTGAATAGTTTCACAATTTATGATGGCAGTAAAGAGGTAGAACAAATACAATTACATACATAAAAATAAAACAAATAAATAAAAAATATACTCAAGAACAAAGAAACACCAGGGTAACAAAATAATACAAAAATAATACAAGTAATACAATTACACCCTAAAGCATACTGGATTCCTGGAGGGCCGCAGCTCTGCACAATTTTGCTCCAACCCTAATCAAACACAGCTGATCCAAATAATCAAGGTGTTCAAGACTACCGAAGACTATTCAGCAGGTCTGAGTAGAAGGTGGTTGGAGTTAACCTATGCAGAGCTGTGGCACACCAGGAATTGAGTTTGAGACTGATAGTTTTAGTTTGAAAGAGTCTGGATAGTTTCCAGATATTTGTCACATTTGAATAGATAAAAAAAGATTTAGAGTCACTAAACTTTTGTTTATGATTATGCAACTTGACTAACAGATGTCCCTTCAAGATTCATTACAAACCGTCTAGTGTAGTGAATCATTTCAGTGAATCAAAGATTCGACTCAAAAGCACTGAACCGGACGAGTCGGACACCGCAACAGCTGACAACTTTGACTTTGCGCTGTACAGAGTGTACGGTAAGTTAGTCTCCACCGAATGTCTTTCAGTCCAAACCAAATTACAAAAAACAACACATTTCACAGCGTACAAATGCACATTAATTTATGAGTACAGTTCTGACAGGGCGCAGTTCCGTTTATTCAACTGCTTCTGCTTACTTGACACTTTCAGTCTCGCTGTTTTTTTGCATTGGCTCTTGTAGGCGGGGCTTCAGTCAGCAGCTTCCAAAACAAGAAACGTGCACAGACACAAGGACAGACAAGTTACAGGCACCAGGGAGGAGAGAGTCAAAAAGCTGCGATGATTTCATAGACAACATTCCCCTTCACTGACGCTAAAGAGGTAAAGGCACATTGAAACGCTGACGCTGTGTGTCAATGATCTTAATAGCTGCAAATGCTTTTACTTGTTGATCTGCGCCAAGAGAAATGGCACTGAGAAATCCAAGATGGTCAGTGGCTGTGCATTCCTGATTGGGACATGCTGTTATACTTTTATATGTATTAACACAATTAAATAAATTTGTTTATGTAGGTTTTGCTGTTCCTGAATGTGGCTTCGTTAGTCTTGATCTTCTGTGAACTGGTGAACCAGCAAATGTGTTTTTTTCAGTGCTGAATGAGTGCTGATTTTCTTATATGATTGATTATTAGAGATGTATTTAGATGTAGATCTTATTACGAAAGTTCACTAACTGTATCATCCCAATTAATATCTCCAGTATTTTGGAGTTTTCCTAATTAAAGGTCTAGAAGAGCTGAGAAGGTCCATTCAACTTTTCTTAACTTTTCAAACTTTTCTTAAAATGAGCTCTATTATTTCTGGTGTAATGCATTTTCGCCAAAGAGATTATGAACACGTATGTTAATCATTGTTTACTGTTCATCTTCTAGTTGCACCACAACGCTTGAAGAACATGGATGCACCTGAGGAATCAATAAGGATGACGTCTGATCCCCAGAGCAAAATATATGTGCAGAATCCAGACACACACATACATCTAGAGCAAGGCCCATCTGCAAAATCAGGTTAGTCATTTAGGGAAAGGGGAAAAAAAGATATCAAATCTCTATTGAGGTAAAGTTGTTTTTATATTCGCATGTTCAGACTTTCTCCTTAATAATATAGTTTCAGAAAAATATGTTTTTGCTAAATAGAGGAATCACATAAGCAGCCAAATACTATCAAAGTGCAACACAGTTCACAGTCAATCAAATTGTGCCAATGTTGAAGTCATGTTTAAATGCGATTTTAGACCCAATGTTCAAATTAGCATGGTAAACAATATAGGAGCCGTTAAAATGAACGACTGTGCAAATATAAAACCAACTTTACATGAGTAAAATCTCTGGGTGTCCATCAGATATTGCCAGAATGCTTCTTTTCTGGCTACTCTCTTAACTAAAATAATTGACTACTAGAAAGCCTTCCCACACTGAAAAATAACCTATATAAACAAATGTATTTAATATAGATTTTCATATAGGTTTTTAACATATGTGACAAATATATTATTGGCTGTTTTGCTATATTATATGTACATATATGCATGACAGACAGACAGACCGACCGAACTACAGACAGATAGATGTATGTGCATGTATGTATATACAGTTGAAGTCAGAATTATTAGCGCCCCTTTGAATTTATTTATTTATTTTAAATATTTCCCAAAGAAACTTTCACAGTATGATTGAAAATACTTTTTATTCTGGAGAAAGTCTTATTTGTTTTGTTTCAGCTATAATAAAAGCAGTTTTAAATTAGAAAAAAACATTAGGTCAAAATTATTAGCTATATTTTTTTTCAATAGTCTGCAGAACAAATCATCAATATACAATAACTTGCCTAATCTTGCCTTGTCTTGAAAAATATCTAGTCAAATATTATTTACTGTCATCATGACAAAGATAAAATAAATCAGTTATTAAAGTTGAGTAATTAAAACTATTATGTTAAGAAATGTGTTGAAAAATATCTTCTTTCCATTAAACAGAAATTGGGGAAAAAATAAAAAGGGGGGCTGAAAATTCAGGGGGGCTAATAATTCTGACTTCAACTGTATATGTGTGCATATATGCACAAGTATGTTCACCTATATGTTTACCTATATTAGTAAAATTACTAAAATCCATAGCTGCTAGACAACATAAATAAAAGCCCAAAATGTAAAAATTTACATTTTATTTACTTAAGAACAATTAAATAGTACAAGAAAAAATATATTACAAGAACAAAAACAAGACAAAAAAACTGAACAGAAAAAAACAAAAACTGACAAACCATTTTGTTATATTACCTTCTTTTCCACTATCTTCATACAAGAAATAATTGACCATGTAAATGTTTCAGGAAAATGTGTAGTCATCATAGCTTTCCATCTCCTCTCACTTATTTGCCATTGTTAAATTCCATAACATGCCAATTACATGTGCTACCAAGTTTTTGGCATTTTTGTTTAAATTAGTTCTTAGTTATAATAATATAAAATATGAGCTAGGCATTATGTATGACAGTGGGCTAAGTGAGACATGAGAGACATATCTTGCATATAGGGCTTATATGTGGATTTAAAGAAGCAATTCAGGAGACCTATATGGCCTGTATATGGACATATGTACACCTCAGTTTTGCCTATATGTGGCATATATATTATCATATATGTGCATATATACTACATATGTTTCATATATGCACTAATATCCTCATATAGGTTCTTTCCATGTGGAAAGATTATAATATCCTCATATAAGTTCTTTCCATGTGGGTTAAATCACTTAGGTTGAAACTAAACAGCCATAATGCCATATTTAAATTAACATAGAACTTCAGTTTCTATGTTGGTCTATGTCAATTCAACTAGGGCTCTTTTAGTTTTACCTGAAACTAAACAGCTCTAGATATATTAGCATAGATCAATGAACTAAACAGCCCTAGATGAATTAAAATAGAACTTAAGTTTCTGTATAGTTGTATGTTAATTTAACTAGGGCTGTTTGGTTTCATCTTGTGTAAAAACCTTGTGTAAGGGGTTTATGGCAACTGGTTTGTCAACGAGGCCTATGAAACATTAGGCATGACAAAAGAAAAATCAGCTCTGGCTGGATTGAACACATTCACAGGCTACATTACACTACTGGTAATGGTGTGTTTCATTTAATATGGGAAGAAGCTATTTTTGGTTAAAAAGGATCAAAGCATAATTCAAATGAATAAGTAATAATAATTTTAGATTTATCAACGATAAAGTGATTTCAAAACACATTAGGTTTGGGTAATCTGCTAAAATTAGAGTTTCTTTTATCATTACGTTTCAATGCGTGTGAGTCAAATGAATTAGTAAAAGTATGAACTTCATTTTTATGATTATTCTAACCCAAAATGTAACTTATTTTGTATTTTTTGACTGGTTTAGTAGAGTAACGATTATGCAATACAGTTTATACTGTAATACATTGCTAATACTGGATATTTCTTGAGAAGGCTGTGCAGTAATCATATCATTTTAATAATTATAGTCTGATAGGTCTGCATATTGTAGTTTATTATAGGTGATTAGTGTGCACAAGGATTCAACATTTATCTGGGATGATTATAGGGTCTTCGATTATAGTAATTTGCTAGTGTGTATGTCTTTTATAACAGCAGCATGGAACAGCTAACCTCAATATCCAAAGCATTGCAAGCCAGTGTTTGTGTATTGATTGCCGTTAACACAATCAGTCTAGTGATTCTGAAATGTGATTACTTTTATTGCCTACTTGTATGTGCATAATATCATGCCCTAGCTGTATAACATTTCAGAAATAATTTTTATTACAAGATTGGGAAGGTTTTGGGTGCTTGTTTCTTTTCCAATTGCATTTGAATTGGAATTTACTGTAAATTGAGCTCTTTCATGATTTCCAGATGAATCTTAATATCAATTTGAAAGTAATGGGTGATCTAATGGGTGATGTATGATACATATTAATCAGAATTACAATGAGCTTTATTCAATAAAGTGTGCGCAAACACACTTATATTTGCAAACACAAATATATGATGCATTATTTTAAGATAACTCATTTGGCGGATATTTTTACTTAGAGTTAACAGGCATATCCATCCATCCATCCATCCATCCATCCATCCATCCATCCATCCATCCATCCATCCATCCATCCATCCATCCATCCATCCATTCATTATTTCTTTATCTAAGTTTGTAAATATTATGATTTTGTGCTGAGATGTCTTTTCTGCTCATGATGATCGTATATGGTCTGGATGCAATTATTCTGATATGATAATTTACTGGTAAAGAATCATTTTTAGGGCGAGGCAGTGGCGCAGTAGGTAATGCTGTCTCCTCACAGCAAGAAGGTCGCTGGGTTGCTGGTTCGAACCTCGGCTCAGTTGGCGTTTCGGTGTAGAGTTTGCATGTTCTCCCTGCCTTCGCATGGGTTTCCTCCCCCACAGTCCAAAGACATGCGGTACAGGTGAATTGGGTAGGCTAAATTGTCTGTAGTGTATGAGTGTGTGTGTGTGAATGTGTGTGTGGATGTTTCCCAGACACGGGTTGCGGCTGGAAGGCCATCCGCTGCGTAAAAACTAGCTGGATAAGTTGGCGGTTCATTCCGCTGTGGCGACCCCGGATTAATAAAGGGACTAAGCCGACAAGAAAATGAATGAATGAATGAATCATTTCTAAATATTACTAATATTTTAAAAACGCATACTATATTGCGCATTTGCGCACAAATCATGATATATCACCATTGAATAGTACCATGAAAACACTTAAAGGGATAGTTCAACCAAAAATAAATATTTTGTCTTCATTTACTCCCAATCCACTTGTTACAAACCTGTTTAGTTTCTTTCTTCTGTTGAACACAAAGGAAGATATTCTGAAGAATGTTGGAGAGCATCACCCTTTGACTTTCATAGTATTTTTGATTCCTATATTGTGGGTGTCAGTTAATGCTTTAATCATTTTTGTGTGTAGCAGAGAAAAAGAAATTCATAACATTTAGAACCAGTTAAATGTGAGTAAATGGTGAGGATTTTTTTTTTTGGAGGGGGGTTGTGAATTATCCCTTTAAGTAAATTTATTCATCAAAGATGCATTAAATTGATCATTAGTGACATGTAAGACTTCTCACTTAAAACAAATTTTAGAGAATTCGAAAAAGAAAAAAAATGATCATGGTTTCCACAAAAACATGAAAGAAAAAAGGTTGTTTTCAACATTGAGAATGAAAATGTATTCATAATTTAATAGTTAGGAGGCAGTAATTACAGATAATAACAGAACATCAAATCAGCCTATTGAGATTTCAGAAGGTGAAATCATTTGCTATTAAAGACTGGAGAACTGATGCTTTGAAATGCTAAAATAAAAATAAAAAATACTTTATTCAAATTATTCTTTTATCAGTATTTTCCAAGTGATATTCTTCTAGAGAAGTAGTTTAAAGATCAACATTATTAGTCGCCTTAAGAGAGAGAAATATTTATTTATATATATGGGCGACACAATGACTGAGTGGTTAGCAGCACAGCAAGAAGGTTGCTGGTTCGAGTCCCAGCTGTGTCAGTTGGCATTTCTGTGTGCAGTTTTTTTTTTTCTTTGTGTGTATGCAAGTGTTTTACAGTGCTTTAAAAATACCCAAAAATGTCTCTGTTAATGTTTAAAAGCTATTTTATTTGATTTACGAAAATACACATGTGCCAACGTCACATCTGTCACATTCATAACGGAGAGACGTCACATCCATAACGAAGCTTTTGTCCTCATGAATACAAACATTTTAAATAAAATAAAAGCAATCATTTTTGTTCTCTAGACAAAAGAGCCAACTCTTATCCTTTTGATTAGCATTGTTTCTTTTGGGTTGTGCAGATTAATTCACAGAATTAATAATTCACATCCACAATGCATGCTTATTTTCCTCATTTAAAGTATAAAAATGTTTACAGATGGATATATTTCTGCTCCCACAACACTGTGGTTATTTGTTTTGTTTGTTAACAGTTATTTCAATATAACGTTAACATATCCTTTCTCTGTGAATATATATGTTTTGAGATTTCACTGCAAATGTCACATCCATAACGCTGGAATTGCTTCTATAAATTTAACAATGACAACTATTTCTATTGAATTATTACTCTATTAAAATAATCACTATTTACTTGATATAAATGAAAGTATTTCATGGCAAAAACGTTGAACATCATTCTCTCCTCTCTGTGTGTTTCTGCAGGCAATGGCAGAGCTCTGGTCCTGTGCTCTGTGTCTGTGGCCTGCCTGAGTGGCTTGCTGATGGGATACGAGATGAGTCTGATATCTGGAGCTTTGCTTCAACTCAGGGACGTTTTGACTCTCTCCTGCCCGGAGCAAGAGCAGGTTGTCGGCTCTCTTCTGCTTGGAGCCTTCCTCCTGTCCCTGGGTGGTGGGACAATCCTGGACCACTACGGACGACGCTTCACCATCATCCTCACTGCTCTGTTGTGTGTGTTGGGAACTCTTCTGAGTGTGTGTGTGGTGTCATTTTGGGCACTAGTGGTCGGGAGAATGTTGGTTGGGATGTCAGTGGCGCTGTCAGGCACAGCGTCTTGTTTGTATGCAGCAGAAGTGGCACCAGCCGCCTGGCGCGGGAGGTGCGTGTGTGTGTATGAGTTAATGGTGGTTTTAGGGATGCTGTTGGGTTTTGGACTGAGCTGGGCGTTCGCTGGGGTTCCGGATGGATGGAGGTTTACATTTGGTGGCGCGCTGCTTCCCGCTTTACTGCAAGCTGGGGTTATGCCACTTTTGCCAGACAGTCCACGCTTTTTGCTCGCCCAGCAGCGCGAAAAGGAAGCTCATGCCACTCTGCTTCGACTTCGTGCTGGGATCAAAGAAGTCGAGCCAGTGGAGGATGAGCTCCGGGCGATCCGTTTGGCAATGGGCGCAGAGCGTCTTCATGGCTTCCTGGACCTCTTCCAATCCCGGGACAACATGCTTCAGAGGCTTCTTGTTGGCGCTGCGCTGGTGTTCTTGCAGCAGGCAACAGGACAGCCTAATATTTTAGCATATGCCTCGACTGTTCTCAGTAGCGTAGGCTTTCATGGGAATGAGGCGGCTACTCTTGCGTCTACAGGGTTTGGTGTGGTTAAAGTGGGTGGAACCATTCCTGCAATTTTTCTAGTGGACAAAGTTGGGCCTAAAGCGCTTCTGTGTGTTGGAGTGGTTGTCATGATGTTGTCAACAGCAACGCTGGGGGCCATTACTATGCAGAGCCGCACACACGTTTCCAGCCTATGCAGAGGCCCCGGTAATACAGCAAACTTCACGTTATTTGAGACCGGAGATGAGACTGATATCCAGACCAACACTCCACTGGGCTTATACCAGCCTCAAAACAAGCTCAAAACAAACGCTTTTCTCACGAGCATTAATGACACTAGAGAGCATTGGATTTTAAATCACACCTATGATCATAGGACTGCTTTAATAGAAACCGCTGAGCTTTCGAAGAAAGACAGTGCAAAGATTGCGCTTCAGTCTCTTCACGAAGTGTCGCCTTCGCTGAAATGGATTTCTCTGGTCAGCCTGCTGGTGTATGTAGCTGGATTCTCCATCAGCTTGGGACCAAGTAAGATTCAGACTCAAACAAATGATATCTGTTTATACTAAAAATTAAATTCTGACTGACTTGCTGCGTTTTAATTCGCATACTTATACTACGCCCTAAAAGGATGTACTTTTTTGTAAAGGCAAAGTATATAGTTTTGAGTATGTAACAGAAGAATATTGCAAGCTTTGGGACACACTACTTCCTTGTTAACAGATCGTTATATTGCTTGGTTATGTCCCTTGTCAACCATCTGGACACATCATCCATATTTCTTTCTTATTTAATTTCCTACTTTATTGGAAAAGCAGCAGCAGGATAATCTTCCATTCGCGAGTCTTTCATGCAGAGAAATCTGCTCAGGTGTTTGTATAATTATGCATTCAGGCATTAATGTCCAAACATATCTTTATATAAGTTTACATCGTTGTTGCAGATGAAATATAACACTGAGTACGCGGTTTAAATATTCTCCAGTTGGCAAATAATCATTCAAGCAGCTTTACTGAAGCCTATCTACGTGGCGTTTTGTCGTGCACACCTGCCATGTTTGTAGTTTATTTACACTTTTTATCTGAGTTTGTAGTTCTAATCAAATTCACATCCAACTTGCAATGTATTGTGGGCAATATTAGCAGTTGGAATATGGACGGTTCTACTTTTACTATGGTTTAGCAGACATAGTAAACCATCCAGGAACCTTTGGCATACTTTATTTAACATGCTATGGCTTGGGACTTACTAATTCTATTTTCAAATACTATTTAGGACAGATAGTTTGCAAATTGGGACGCAGCAACTGACTTCTGTCGCAAAAAACATTGAGTGTTGGATTTGTGTGGTCAAAATATCCCATGCATTTGCACAAAACAAACCAGTCTGTTTACAGAATGATCCTTAGTATAATTAGCCTCAGTAAAGTGTGAGTTTGTTTAACTACTATCATCCTTAAATGGATAGCTCACCCAAACAATAAATATTTATTCAGTTTACATTTTCAAGTTGTAACATACCTTTATGAAGTTCTTGAACACAAAAGAAAATATTTTTAATTTTGGAAACTGGTAACCAATGATTGATGTTTAAAATAGGATAAACAAATACTATGAATGCCAATGGTTACCATGGTAAACAATTTCAATGGTAAACATTTTTCAGAATGACTAATTTTACAGAATAACTCCCCAAACAGGTTTGGGACAAGTGAAGGGTGTGTATTTTGAGTTGTGTGTGAACTATCCCTTTACTAAGGAATTAAACTCATATTGCTGAACAAATCATTTAGAGAAATATATTGAGAGTTTATTTCCCAGTGATGGGTTGCAGCTGGAAGGGCATCCGCTGCGTAAAACATCCTGAATAAGTTGGCGGTTCATTCCGCTGTGGCGACTCTAGATTAATATAGGGACTAAGCCGAAAAGATAACGAATGAATGAATCATAAGTATTCTGATTTGTAAACAAACACATAATTGAGATCAACAAAGTACAACTTTTAGCCTTAAAAGGCTTTCATAAAATGGACCATTACTCTCATCTGTTAATTGTTGAGAGAAAGTCATTGAATGAGTTACTTAACCCAATTTGTGAATGAAACAACTAAGAAATAATTTTATCGAACTTTACAACTCCCATTCTTCACAAGAGCTTCACAGACACCGTTCACTTTCATTACATTACATTTAAACCAGGGGTGCCCAAACTTTGTTATGAAAGGCCAAATACCAAACTTGAATGAGAGCTGTGAGCTGAAGGTAAATACATCAAGCTTTACATCAAGACTTTAATCAGATTAAGTAACTTTACAATGAACCTATTTTAGTTAAAATTTAGGAATTCCATTTATTGACCTTATTCTCTGCAGACGAGTGGGCGCTGCCATTTGAATCTTTTTGGCTTGAGACTTCCGGGTCTCATTCACTTCCATTCATTTTTAGACATTAAAAACTGCTCGTTACGCTGCTTGATGTTGCAATTTGATATTTTCTTGTTATATTATTCTACTTGGTCTGTATAGTCATGCAAACATTTGTTTTTAGAGCAAGTAGTTTGACCGTTTTCTGTCGTTTATTATTCCTAGTCATTTCTCCCATAGGCGACTGAATCGGAAGTTCTAAGACAATCGCGAAAACAGGCGCACTTCCGCATTTTAGAATAAGGTCAATAACAGAATGGAGTTTAATGCCGAATACACTAGTCAAGCTGCACCTCTCTTTGCCTTGATTTGCTCACTGAGGGTTTTTGAGTTGTGGTGTATCTGCTGAGCAACAGGATGTTCATTACAAAAAAAAAATAATAATAATAATATATGACATGTAATTAAAACATTTAATCAAAGTGAGTTTTTTGTAGCTTAAATTAAAACAAATTAAAGGTTAGGTTATGTTAGAAATGACAATGTGCATTAAAGTTATCAACACCAACCTTCCCCAAAATTCTCCCTCTCTTCTCTGATGTAATAAATCAAAGCTTACCATGTGCCAACTTTGGCTCACGGGCTCTAGTTTGGGCTTCTCTATTTTAAACAAACAAAAAAAAATGGTTTGTTCTATCAGAAACAACTTGACATATTTAACTTTTGTATGTGTATTATAATTTTAATAAGTTGCTTTGTTCAATTCTCTGTCTTTTTTTAGTGGTTCATGTGGTTTTAAGTGCAATCTTTCCTACTGGCATCCGGGGGAAGGCTGTATCTGTCATCTCCGCCTTTAACTGGGCCACAAATTTGCTCATATCGATGACCTTCCTTACCCTGACAGGTAATACACACACATACACAGTTAGAGAGGGCTTATTTACAGTTATGAGATTAGTAGATCATCCTGATTCAGTTGTATTGCAGGCTACAGTATTTATCAGTATCTGGCTTCTGAAGGTCAGCCGATAAAACCACGAAGACTTAGGCTGTCTGTGTTAAGACGAGTGGATAATGTGTTGTTTTAATGGGGTCAAACAGCTCCTGTTTATTGTGTTGGAGGTGTTTTTGGTTCTGTTTGGAGTTTGCATGTTCTCCCTGTTTTCGCTTGGGTTTCCTCCGGGTGCCCCCGTATCCTCCACAGACCAAAGACATGTGATATCGGTGAATCGAATAAACTAAATTGTAGAGATGCACCAATACCGATATTTAGATCGGATATCGGTTTGATTCCGCATATTTTTGCTGGACCGGGTATCGGACAGCTGGTACTGATCCAAATCCGATCTTGCGTGTGCACTATATTCTGTGTTTATAAGCCAACTAAGCCATGAAGGTAGCCTATTAAAGGAAACTAGAAAGTTGTCATGTAGGCCTACTATATCTCAAATGTTCTGAAGCCATTCTCTAGTTTAATGTGAAGCACAGATGAATATTCCGTGCTTAAACTCATGTTCACTTCAGCGCTTCCCGCCGCTGCACCTGTCAATCTTATCTATTCATTCAGCTGCGTGCCACATTCATGACAACACGAAAAACTTTCTCCAAGACTATTTTTTCCTGTTAGTTTAAATAATTAGTGGAGAAATTGATCTAGTTTAGCATTAAATGGGTTTATTTTGACCTGAAACAAGGAGTTCATTGCTTTTTCTAAATCATGTTGCAATGTGTCTGTTAGATCAGCAGATCGCATTCGTAACACTGGAGTAGAGAGGGTTATTACCTGCTCTTCACAAACAAAGTAGGCCTACCTGAAATGTTTATTTAGAAAAGGCTCAGTAATACATATTAGACAGATCCTCAAAGCAAGTATTTCTTCCCTTTGAGCTGCTGTTTTGGGGTTGTCCGCAGATACTGATGAGCTGCGCAGCGTGTCTCCGATGCATGAAGAGCTTCATTTACGCAGTGTGCACTCCTCTGTAAGATTATTCACACAATGAGTTTCTGTTCTCTCATCCTTCCGACTGAGTTTATTCCTCCGAGGGGAATACTTTCTGTGCTGCGAATAGTTTGTAAGCCTGGCTCATTGTAGTCAAAGTAGTTGATTAAATTAATAAAAGTGAAACTGACAGGCGCATGTGGATTGACATTAACAGAAAATTATTTAGCCCAATATAGGCTACTCTGAAACTGAATGTTTTACTGTAATTTTATTTCTATTAATAATTTATTTGACAGACCAGTTTGTGTTTTGGCGCTGAAGCATATAAGGCGACCTTGTTTTGAACTTTCTCCGTCTCATCAAGGCAAGATTTGGCGAGGGATTTTGAGTAAAACTGGCCTCAGACAGCTTAGTTTAGTCTGCATCAAACCTGCAGAAAAATATCAGGCTTTGATAAAAGGCTGTTCATTTTACCAGCGTTTGGTGTCAATAATGGTTGTCTATTGCAAATAAAAAAAAAACATGAGGAAACATAAACTGGACCACAACAGATCAGTGTCATAACGAATGCTCAAATAATGTAGCCAGCAAGCATCATTGTTTTAGTTAGATTGTGCCGTCTCTTATATATAGGCCTATAGGTCTGTTATTTTTACTAAAGAAGATATATTATTTGAGCAATTCCAGAGCTATAGAAACTGTATTATTCTCAGAAAAAGAAAAAAGCACAGTATCAGGATCGGTTCTGTATCGATTAATACTCAGAATTTTGGTATTGAGATCGGATTGGTTCCAAACAAATGGTATTGGTGCATCCCTAATTATTTGTCCATAGTGTATGTGTGTTTCCCAGTACTGGGTTGCAGCTGGAAGTGCATCCACAGTGTAAAGCATATGTAATGAGTAAAAGTCAGAAATATAAAAAGTACTGATACCTAAAAAAAATTGACTTAAGTACAGTAATGTTACTTCTTATCTCTGCTCACCTAGACAGAAAAGTTGACCCCAAAAATGAAAATTGGTTGTTAATTTACTCATCTTCAGGCCATTTAGGATGTTGATGACTTCATCAAAATAAGATTTGTTGCTGAAAACTGTGGTCCTAATTAATATATTTTTTGTTTGTTTTCTATTTAATGAATCATAAAAAAAAAAACTAAATAGGTTTCAACTTTTCTAGAAAAAGTCCCCTAACCACATTTATTATTTTTGATTTTTGAGAAGGCCTACCAAAACATTATTGTGTAACCTGTCGCTTACTGTTTGGGTTGCAGACATGAATGTGTTTAAAATCCTAAATGGAGTCTGACACGCACCATAGTGGCCCTTTAGGAGTTACACAAGAGCAAAGTTAATTTGACCATCGATCATTAACTAACAAGGAAAAAAGTGTGCGTAACTTGTTTTGATCCGAGTTACTATTCTGGCAAAAACAGTAGATCAATTATTAATGTTAGAATTGAACCCAGCATGATGACTAGACAACATTATATAAATCAAATATGTTCAAACTTGGATGTATTGTGTAATGTTGAATATGGCAACAACAACAACAACAAAAATACATGTATTTATGACTTTTCTTACATAATATTAATGTTACATAACATATAATATTACAAAAATATATAACCACTTTTATATAACCACTTTTATGGCAATGGAACGATAGCTTTTGGTCATTCTTAACTTCATCAATAAATAAAAAAAACTAAATAGACATAGAAGCAATACAATACGTTAGAAACAAAGTTATATTCCCAGAAACGGATCACCAAGTAAAGATTAAGTTTGCAGTGTGTGTTTGAAGGCTGTCCGCCAAACATTACCACCTGTGGGGATGATCCTGCAGAGAAGGAATGAAAACACAAGGAAACACAAACTTACAAGTTTTTGCACAGAACAATAAACAAAATATAGTTTTGGCTGCAGAAAGGAGTGCTATATTGTAAGGTGATTTACTGTAATGTGATGTGCTTGTAGAGCGGATCGGCCTCCCTACTGTCATCTTCTCCTACTCTGCTATGAGCTTCCTGTTGGTGGTGTTTGTGATTGTGTTTGTGCCAGAGACCAAAGGCCGATCATTGGAACAGATCTCAAAGGAACTTGCAATGAAGTGAGTGGACATAAACACACACATTGGTTTTGGTGGTGTATAAGGACAAAAACATTTATTAGATGGCCTTACCCTACCTAACCCTCAAATTATTAATGCGAAAACACCCCATTAAGTAGGATTTTTAACAGTTTTGCATTAGGAGGATACAAGGGATGTCCTCATAAACATTGTAAATTGTAATACAGAGGACATACCAATGTCACTGCACAAATGTGTGTCTTTACAAACCACTAAAACCAACACACACACACACACACACACACACACACACACACTATTACATTCACACAAATATGTTGATTGTTAGAACAGATCTCAAAGGAACTTGCCATGAAGTGAGTGGACACACAGACTGTTTTTTTGCGGTTTATGAGGACTCTCCAAAGGCGTAATGAGTTTTTAACTGTAAAAACGCTTATTATATGGCCTCAACCTACCCCTAAACCCAACCCTTAAATTATGTAATGTCGAATGTAAAAATACCCCATTAAGTATGATTTTTAACAGTTATAAACCATCATAAACCCTAATAAACCATCTTACATTGTAATACCATGGCCATACACTTTATTGTACAAATTTGTGTCCTCACAAACCACTAAAACCAATACACACATTATCACACACACAAATATGTCTCTTTTGAATGGGTTTGCATTGTTCTCAAAACAAACTAATGTAGTTTAATGTAAGGTGTTTGCCAAGGAATCACTGTTATTATTGCTGATTAAATATTAAAATATATAATTTAAGGTTGTTTTATTAATATAATAAATTAATATATGATTTAATTTGTAAATGTTTTAATGTGTATGTAAAATGTTACCAGTTATATCATTTAAAAAAAAACATATGCAGGGATGTCTACAAGCCAGTGAATCAGTAAAAAATGTATATTCTGTCATCATTTACCCACCCTTTACTTGTTCCAAACCTGTTTTACTATCTTCTGTTGAACACAAAATATTTTGATAAAAAAAAAAACTGGAATCCTGTAACTATTGACCTCCATAGAAGGAAAAATGAATACTATGGAAGTCAGGGGTTACCGGTTTCTAGCTTTCTTCAAAATATCTTCTTTAATGTTTAACAGAAGAAAGAAACTCGTGAATGTTTGGATACACTTGAGGGTGAGTACATGTTCATTTTCAGGTGAACTATCTCTGTAATAGGTATAGACTTTGGCAAGATTATGTTATTAAACGCTAATAATAAGTGCGTGCGAATGTTACACAATGTTCTTGTTCATACAACCACATCAAACCCTTTGAACATCATAAAAGTCAGTGGAGATGATATGGTTGGTTATGTGTTTGTAGAAAACAGGCCACTTGGAAATGCACTTTTGATACTGTCTTTAGTAGACTGCAGTTTAAAGTCCCCATGAACAGGAAGCTGCGACCATTATTTTTTTTGTATTGTGATGCAGTTCCTAAAGAAACGGAATATTAAATGAGTAAACAGTGGGTGTGGCTTGTTTTTTTTGTACTGCGAGCTGAATGGATGTAGTAAAGTAGGCATTTAATTCAGAAAGATCGGGGAAAGAGTTTGGGGAGAGTTATTAATTTACAACCTAACAGACACCTCCTGCTAAACATTTCTGTTTGTTGTCAAAACTGACAGTTGAAGGGGTGTGGTTAAATATGCTAGCCATGCCTAATTCCTAAGATATACGTAATTTTGACAGTAAAAAAAAAAAAAAAGAAAAAACAGGAAGTGCATTTTCAGATTTCAATTAAACATCAGAAGGGCAAACTGTTTTTTGTATATAATGACATGCAGAGATAACTTGTTCTCCACAAAAACTAGTATGGTTTTTAAAAAATATGGTGAGTTTTGATTTCTTTGGCACTTCAGTATAGTTTAAATGTTTTGTTTTGATATAGATTTCTAGCTGCATAACAAGTTGAATGAGACATACTTCTGACAGACTATTTAGCCGGTCTTTTAATAGTTTTAGTATTAATATAAATGACAGATTATGTGTGAAATGAATCAGTAAGATCAAAGTTCCTTTGAGGCAAGTCATTTTACTCGGCAGCAATATTTGAAATGCCTCTCGTGCAGTATGCTTGGGCATTCTGTCTAAATGGGGAGACATCAAATTCTCCAAAACTACTTGCCAAGCTTACGATTACATCACACATTACGAATAACCAATATGATTAAACAACAACTGTCTATTTAGTTTAATTTCTAAATGTTCATATCACACAAAATCTGCAGAAACTCCTGTCTGGTCCGAGCCCCTTCCTCGAGAGTTGTCATTCTATAGCAAACACTGATTGGCTCCTGTACTAGAAGGCGGGGCTTCAATCGACATCATGACAGTAATACTTTTCCCCATTCAAAAGTATACGAGTGACATGTCTTGTGTATTCTATAGCAAAGAGCTTGGAATGACCAAAGCTGCGTCCGAAACCACCTACTTCTCAGTAGGGACTGCGTTTGAATTTAAACGTACTACTCGGCCGTTAGAGAAGTACTTTCTATACAGTATAAATGTGAAAAGTATGAATGGAATTCAGACGTACTACATTCGCTACTCCTAGTCAGTTGCGTCGCTTCACTCCCATTTATGAATTCTCTCGCGGGGCCTCATGGGATAGCGCAGCGTACATGGGATGCACACTTCAGAATCTCGCTGGAAGTAGTAAGTCATCTGGGTATTTCTCGCATACTGTTTTTCGAATTCTATGAATTCGGACATGCTATTCGTGATTCCGTCATTTTAGAGTGAAAGCGATTGGCTGTCCATTGGATCTCATTGCTGTCGCAATGTCAAGCAGCTGCTTTGTTTTTTATTTAATTATTTAAAAAGCGCATTAAAGCTGAGATACAACCTGAAAGACGACAATACAACACTTACTATGACAATCATCAGCACTTTTAATAGTTTATTTTACAGACTTATAATATGCTGTTGTTCTATTGGAATTTTCATTCCAAAATGGCCGCCGCGACATTTACTGGCTGTTTCCCAAATGCACTAGAGTGTCGCGTCTTGGTGATTCTAAGCTCTTTTTTTATAGTCTTTGGTAAGATGCACTCTACTTTGGTACAATCGCAGTTTTGAAGTTGTTAATTGCTAAATTTCTCTTTAAGTATATTAAAAACATTATAACAAATTTTCTTTATGTTATGAGCCTACTAATTTTAATAAATTCAATAATACATTTCATTTATAATCCACTTTTCTAGAACCCAAAGCGCTACTTACAACAGAGAAATCAAACATGCAATAAAATACAAGTATACATAAAAATACATCTAAAATATAAACACATCAGAATAATCAAGAATCTGAGAATGCAGTCTTAAAAAGAGGAGTTTTTAGCATCTTCTCAAAACTAGCTAGTGTGGAAGCATTTCTTACAGAATAAGGGACAGCATTCCATAACCTGGGTGCAGCAACAGAGAAGGCTGTCTCCCCCATTGATTTTAATCTACAGCAGGGGTGTCCTAACTCGGTCCTGGAGGGCCGGTGTCCTGGAGGGTATAGCTCTAACCCTAATCAAACACACCTAAACCAGCTAATCAAGCGCTTACTAGGTATACTAGGAACTTCCTGGCAGGTGTGTTGAAGCAAGTTGGAGCTAAACTCTGCAGGACACCACAGGGAATGAGAAGGTGTGTACTAAGAGGCAATGTCACAGATGTAGGAAGGAGCTGTGTGTAGAGCTTAATATGCAAGTGTGAGTGTTTTAAAAATGATACAGGACTGGACTGGGAGAGAATGCAAGCTATAAAGCACACCAGTGATGTGCTGCCGTGGTGGAGTGTGTATAAGAATGCCTGCTGCTGAGTTTTGAATGTACCGCAATTTGATTAATTTATCAGGTAAACCAACAAAGACTGCATTACAATGGTCAATCCTGAAAGTGATAAATGCATGAATGAGTCTTTCAGCATCAGGTTGAGTAAGGGAAGACTTTGTTTTTGCAATATTCCTCAGATGATGATGAGCAGATTTTGCAATGCTCTTGATGTGCGAGTCTAAGAACAGATGAGTGTCAAAAATCACACCAAGGTTACATGTTTTGGTAGATGGACAGACGACAGCATTATCCAAATTCAATTTAACTTGCTATCTTTGACAGTGGCTGCTGCTGTGGAAATAAAGAGTACCTCTAATTTAGAACAATTCAATCTTAGAAAATTTCTGTGCCTCAACATTTTAATTTCTTGCACACACACAGAATTGAGACAGATTGGATTTGAAGCTAATATAAATTTGGGTATCATCAGCATAAAAGTGGTATCCCAGTCCACATGATATGCCCCAGTGGAAGCATATAAATGCTAAAAAGTATGGGACCAAAGACCGACCCCTGAGGGACACCATGGCATATTCCTCCGATTCCGGATTAATTATTCCAAATTTTGTGTTTGTTTTTACATTTTGCATTTAATTTTCTTTTGATATGTCTATTAAACTTGCACTTCTTTGTAAAACATTTTGGTCAGCCTGGTGGCTTTTGTAAATGTGCTATGTAAATAAAATGAACTTGAACTAAACAGTAAGTTAAAAAAGGTATTTAGTGCAATTTAAGTAACTAAAAGTCCCATAGATGTACATTATGCCTAGATGCAGAAACTTGAAGATCCAGAGTCAACCAGCATTTTTTTCCTGCAACCTATTCTGCAAAACAGATAAAGCCCATACTATCTGAATCTGAGACAAAACCCAAAAACACGATGTTTTTCAATGCTTGGCTCTTGCCCTACTACACTGCATGCATCAGGGAGTTTTGTTCTAAAGTGCAACCATGAGACACGTGTCTTGTTTTGCAGGAATCACCTGAGAGGCACATTGCTGTGTCACAGAAGAAAACACAAAGCTACAGCACAGCCCTCACAGGAGGAAAAAGCCCTCGCAACAGTTTGACTTTTTACCTAGATGAAGAGTGAAAGAGCAACTGATCAGACAGCTGAACCTGTGACTGCACCAATCAGAGAATTGAAGATATCTGCCTGATTTATGTTGTGCTTTCCCCATTTAAGAAAAATGTAACATGCCAATCTGATTCATTGTATTCTTCATGTATTTTAAGTAATTCTGGATTTATATGGAGCTTTTACTACTCACTGTTATGAAACTCTGGAAGGAAACTGTGCAATCATTAGCATAATCATGCCATGGCATGTCCAAGGCAAGTTCTGTGGCAAAGTCACATATCAGTGTTTGTGTGCTGAACATTACCATAAATAACAGTTTAAAGTATGGCATTAGATGCCTTGTATAATCATGTTACACAATTGTGAATCAACATGTTATGTAATATTTCAAAATTATATTGTTGGTTGTTCATAAAAGTTGTCCGAATGGTTTTGACCAGAGAAAGTGTACTTTGTTTCATTTATTGAAGTCATTTTATAGAAATATTTAGGTGATTACAAGTAAATATTAAGGGATGAACCATTGCAAATTTATATACAGAGGCCGTACCCATGTCATTGACAAATTTGTGTCCTCACAACCCACTAAACCCAATACACACACACTATTACACACAAATATGTTGATCGCTGGAACAGATTTCAAAGGAACTTGTCATGAAGTGAACACTGGTTTTGATGATTTATGTGGACTTTTCATAGTCATAATGTATTTTATACTGTAAAAACACTTACTATTTGGACTTACAGTACACCTAAATCCAACCCTCAAATTATGAATGCGAAAACCTCATCAAGTATGATTTTTAACAGTTTTGCATTACGAGGACACAATGCATGTCCTCATAAACCATTGTACATTGTAATACAGAGGCCACGCCATTGCACAATCTTGTGTCCTCACAAACCACTAAAACCAACCCACACACACAAACAATTATGTCTCATTTGAATGGGTTTGTGTTACTCTCAAATTAATTTAATTTGAAGGTGGTTGCCAAGGGATTACTGTTTTATTGCTGATTAAATACTTGATTATGGATTTTAAGGTAGTTGTATTAATATGATATACAAGATATCATTTTAATTTGTAACTGTTTTAATGTGTATTTGAAATGTTATCAGTTTTATCATTTTCAACTTATACAGGGTTCTCTACAAGCCAGTGTATCAGCGATGACCCAATTTATGAATCACACTCTACAATGCAATACAATTTCTAATGTTAAAGCAAACTGAACATTCTGTCAGCGTTTACTCGCCCTTTACTTGTTCCAAACCTGTGATTCCATAGAAATGTGTCCATAAATAAGGTTTATATGGTCAACGTTGTAATTAAAAAAGTAAAAAAAAAAAAGATTTTCTCTATAAAATCAAATTATCTATAAGTCATGACAAAATACTATTATTTATTAAATCAAGTTTAATAAGTATCTTCATTTAATAAGTAGCTTTTTAAAGTTAAGTCAGTGGAACTGAATATAACTTGAGTTAAAGTGAACTTAAAAAATTAAGTAAATCGTGTAAATTTTGTACTGTGTGAGTGGCTTTTTAAATACTTAATTACCATTCAGGTGGACAGCATCATGTGACATCGATCACAACAAGCTGATTCAACGTCTTTTGGTGTCTGAAAACGGCTATTTGATGTTTAACGTTACATGAAAAACGAAACATTTCAGTAAGTTACTCTTCATCTTAAAAACTCCACATGGTTCTTTTTTTATTATGTTTTTGGTAACTATTTGTATTGATAAGGGGAGAAATCTGTTTAACGTACTTCTGTGGTGTTTGTGGCAGCTAGTTTGCGCTAGGCTATGATATCGCGCCGCAAAAACGCGTCAATTTGGTAACTGTTATTTGTTTAAATTTCAAAATAGTGTTCACAAAAAATAAACCTGAAACTCCTATAAATCAAAACCACTTTGTTTTGCTTAGCTTGTAATCGCGTTTAAAGCAATTCGTTTCAATGGAGGCGTCACGGACTCATCAGGCCCACGCTCATTTGTGGCGTTATTGAAAAAACAGCAGTAATAAATGTGATAAATGTTGCAAAACGAGTGCAAACCACGGAATAACGTTACTTGTGCCCAGATTTTTCAATTTATAAACCGTCAAGCGTTCCAAACCTATTTGATAACAGTTCATAAAGAAAACATTTAAAGATATTATCAATTAAAACTGAAAATGTTGTCATTACTCATCCTTATTACATTGTCGCAAGCCTGTTTGAGTTTCTTCTGTTGAACAGAAACTATTTAGATAAATGTTGCAAACCTAAAACCATTGACTTCCATAGCATTTCAATGTGTTCGCCGGGTCTTAAAAAGTCATGTCTTAAATTCACTTAAATATTGTGTTGTAGGTCTTAAATCATTTTAAGCATGTCTTAATTGGGTGATATCCATCCAATCACTAACAATCCATCTCAATAAAATCTTATTTTTATATTTAAGTTTTTGTTTTTTTAATTGCAAGGCGATACAATTCACAGGCGAAGCAGTAGCGCAGTAGGTAGTGCTGTCGCCTCACTGCAAGAAGGTCGCTGGTTCGAGTCTCGGCTCAGTTGGCGTTTCTGTGTGGAGTTTGCATGTTCTCCCTGCGTTCGCGTGGGTTTCCTCCGGGTGCTCCGGTTTCTCCCACAGTCCAAAGACATGTGGTACAGGTGAATTGGGTAGGCTAAATTGTCTGTAGTGTATGAGTGTGTGGATGTTTCCCAGAGATGGATTGTGGCTGGAAGGGCATCTGCTGCGTAAAAACTTGCTGGATAAGTTGGCGGTTCATTCCGCTGTGGCGACCCCGGATTCAAAAAGGGACAAAGCGACAAGAAAATGAATGAATGAATACAATTCACAACAGCTATTAGACATTTTTACAGCAAATTCCCCATTAAAAAGGAAAACAAAAAATAATGACATGATTCCTCAGGATAAGTCCAGCAATAAACTGAAGGGGAAAAAAACTTGTACAAGTCTAAAATGTAGTTTTTAATGGTCTTAAATTTGACTGGATAAAACCTGCAGAAACCCTGTATTTGTTTTCCCTACTATGAAAGTCAATGGTTACAGGTTTTTACAATTTTTCAAAATATTTATTTTTATATTCAAATGTAAAAACTAAAGAAAACTCAAAGGTTTGGAACCACTTGAGGGTGAGGAAATATAATTTTGGCGAACTATGCCTATTCAATACATTAAATTCACAAACTATGTAAGTTAATAAGCCATATTTGTGATTCGGTTTTAATGTGCATGTACAGTACAAAGGAACGTTCCACAATGGGGGCCCCTGGTTTTGAAAAGAAGTAATAACATTAAAATCAGACAGATTTTACAACATATGACAGAAATTTGATCAAAGAGCTATATGATTAATATTGGTTTCTTGGCATTGGCCTCCTAATTCTCCAGGGCTGCTTACCTTGCTTATTTGTCAAGTTTACCCCCGGGACCTACAAATGGATGTTGGTATATTTCAAAGACGCTCAAAAATAAGTGACAATTATGACTTAATATAGAGGTTATTTTATTTGTTTATTATAAAATACAAAAGTTTTCACATATTACATAAACATATGGACCAAAGACTCCTCCACAATCCAGAGTGTTCCAGTCCACAGCGTAAACCAGAAATGCATCACCTGCTGTTGAAATGTGAAGTGTTTGTTTGCCCTTTAACCTCTCGCTTCTGATTTATAGTATCGTTAAATGAGCCGTAAAGACGTCACTAGAATTAACATACCTAAAACTTCCAAGACGTTTCATTAAAATGCGATTCTTAAAATGTCACTGCTTGCCAGTTTTTACTTTGGTGTCCATGCATTATAATACAGTTAATTCAAGTGTTTATAAACTACACAATGTCAGCAACACAATGTCAATGCACTAATGGTCCTCTTCTGAGATTTAAGAGGTCATCATTAATCGTCGTGGGGTCCGAAAACACCAAAGTCAACGTTCAAAGGCATGACTCTGAAAACACACGACCCAGACCCGCTTGGACGTGAAATGGCAAAAAAGCTGCCTTGGAGACACATACAGTACAACAGTTACAAGCCTTAAAACATTCAATGATAAGGTGCTTTTCATTTCAAACCGGTGCCTACGTGTGTGCGTGTGGTTTATGACAGTGTTTTCCGACACTCAAACAGCAGAGGATAAATCTCCTCCACGGCAGACGCCACACTCTGTACATTTGGTCCTAGAGAGAGGAAAAGGGGCTCATTAATAATAAGATTCAATTTGAGTTAAGCTTTTCTTTGTTACACAATAAAACAAGCTCTGAATAACAGTCGGTCAAAATCGGAACATATATTGGTCAACATTTTACTGTTTGATAAAGTTCTTATATGTAGCAATAATAATTAAATACAATAATAAATCACATGCATTTTTCATTCCATTTCAAAGACAGCGAGGTAACCATTGAAGCTATAAAAGTTTTAAACAGAGCTTTAACTTTTTACGCTAGAACAGAAATGCAAAGTTGGCACATGGCATCCTTTGATTTGTCCCACCATCCTGTCTGAGAAGAGATCAACATTTCTACAATAACATAAGCTGTTTTTTGTTTGTTTGTTTTATTGCTCAGCTACAAAAAAAGCCAACTGAAACTAAATGGTTAAATGAAATGGATCTGTAAATGAATTTGATTTGTTAATGTAAATATTGTCACTCGATGGACAGAAGACAATGCAGAAAACATCAGAGAGCAAAAACAGGTGTTCCAGTGATTGTTTTTAATATATTAAGTTAATTCTAAAATATAAACAATTATACTGTATTGGTTAATATGAAGCAAAGCTTTTTTTATTTATACAATATTAAATAATAGGGCTGGGTGATTTGGCCTAAAATCTAAATCTCGATTAACTTAAAATATTAACTCTATTACGATTAAGGACAATTATTTTATTTATTTATTTTTGCCCTTATAGTTCACGGACAAGTTTTGTACAGTAAATATGCTCACGTTACAAGTGAGAGATTTCCGAATGAAAGGTGCATTACTTGATTTAAAACAATTGAAGGAAACACACACTATCTACTATCTATGATTATATATTTAAAATTAATGCCGAACAATTGAAATTAAAAAACACACTGCTAAAACCAACAGTCACTTTTTTTCTTATAAAAAAGTAAAAATAAACTTTTGGAAAAAAAACTAATTATATTGACTTTTTTATAAGAAAAAAGTAGAAAATAATAGAATATGTTCTGTTAAATAATTTGTATCCCCAAACAAAGTATAAGAAATTTTATATGGTTTTACTATGATTTACATTAGACACCCATTAAAATGTTGTTTAGTCTAATAATGTTGATATACAATAAAAAAAAATGTAATGCATATTTAACAATAATAATTTATTTACTTATTAAAAAGCATCTATTTAGGGATCACATGAAGTTAAAATTCTAATTATTCATTTATTTTATATATAATACCCTTACTTTAAAATAGTTTTTCAATGAGTTATTTGTTTAATAATTTAATATGATTACTTATTTTAGATATTTTAATAAGTACAAAATTATTAACTTCAAAAAATATGTTGCATAGTTTTTATAATAATTTAATCATAAATATATCCATTCAAATTAGGGCTGCACAATATTGGAAAAATCTGATATTTAATTTGTCTGCGATTTAAATATTGCAACATGAATCCAGTTTCACAAAATAGTTTGAATAGCTCTATTTGACAGTCTTCTGGGCAGCCTAACAGTATTTAGGCAAAGAAATTTAATAATCACAGTGCAAAACATGTTTTTTTCCCTTTGGTTCATCATGTTTCTAGTCCAAATATCTGATAGTTATTAGATCAAGTAAAAATATTGTTTTGTTTTCAACAGAATATATAAGTTAAAATTAAGTAAAATGATCTGCCAGTGGGGTAGGAAAAATAATATTGTTATCGCTTTTTAAATATAGATATTTGGACAAGAAACAAGAAGAACTAAGTGAGAATTTTGCATAAATAGTATATATTTAGTATCCATACAGTGAATAAATACAATTCTGTGCCTCCTGGTTAACTATAATTCAACCTTATCATTGCATATCTTGCGATGTGACTATTTCGGATGCATACATTGCGATATCGATGCTTAAACAATATACTGTATTAGTGGATATAGATATAGAAATTCAAATGATGATAAAACCCTTTTGCCCATATATCACATTCATTATTCAAATATGCATTTAACAATCTGCGGTCTATGTATGTAAAATCAATTTTGCATGATTCAATTGTAGACAAAAATGTAACCCATACATTGGTGTACAAATGTATACATGCAGACAAAAATAGAACAAACTCTAAAATATATAATAACTTAACACAAAATAATCTAAATAAAAATTATATTAAAAAGCCAATTTTAAAAATTTAATCTTTCAGGATGAGCTAAAGAGACGAAGGGTTCAGGTGCAAAAGCCTCTAAATGCCATGTGAAATTTCTTCTAAAATTAGCCTTTTTCTCGGGTTCCTATGTCTTGATTCAGTGATTTCACTTTTATGGCAAAGAATAGGTTATTTTCATTGCTTTTAACATGAAATAACTGAACATAAACATTAGATGCTGAGAAAAATGTTTATTGTAGAAGAAAATTCCAGATGGCACTTCTGGTTTTTCCAGGTTTTTGCATCTGAAGTCTTCATATATAGATATGCAAATGTTTAATGTACATATAAAACACTTGGAAACAATTACAAGTGACTTCTCCTCAGTACTCCAGAGCTACTCGATTCCTGTGGGTTGCCTTGAATGTAATGCAGCGAATCAAGGAATAATTCTTTAAAGTATGTGGCTAATGCAGTAATCTGTATGAGCCTTACAAACCCTGATTATGATAGCTGGAAATGACAGCGAGTGTTTTACCTGTAACAGTGATATTGCCTGTGGAAAACACCTGCACTGTACTCCTGAGGTTTTTGATTCTGTATGACGCAGCAGGATGAAGCTCGGGCTCGTAGCTAAAAATACACAACACAAACATCATGTTTGTCCGCTATAGAAGAACATGTTGCAAGATTGCTTAATGCCACACAAGCCATTTCACCACTAGAGAGCACTGTTCCCCTTTTTTTAGCCTCTTATGGTTCCTGAGGAGCTGGTGGTTACAGTTCATCTCTTACAATCCAATCATAAGTGGCCATGCGAGACACATTACTGTTCACAGCTGGTATTAACATGCATTTCAAATGTGTCTCCTGTGACCACTTGTGACTGAATTTCATTGCGAGGAAGGTCTCCGATATCAACATCACTTAACTTAATATACGTCAGAGTTCTGTTAAATGCTATATATTTTTAATATGAACCAATTTTCACACCAAATTTTAATGGTCACAAAATGTTGCATCTAACTATTAGTAATCTAATTATTAAAAAGCATGGTAGGCAGAAAATGTAAGATGTAGTTGTGAAAGAAAATATAATGACTTACCTGGCAATGGGCCGGTTGTTCTTAGTGAACTCAATGAGACGGATCTGAAAAGGCATGGAGCACACTGCCAGCACATTGACAACCTTAAAATCCGAGAACCTCACCTGCAAATGGGAAAACACCATTTGCATGTCATTTAGAAGCTCTACAATGCAGTTTATGAAATTATCTGGTAGTTTTTGACACCTTAAATCCCATCTTCTGTAGACAGCGGGCCAACCGTCGAGCACCTAGTTTGGCTTCTTCCTCACTAAAGAAAAATACACTTGCATGAGATTTCCCTTAAACCAAAAATATAGGATCTATCTGCACAATGTATAATTTTAGCTTTGGCAAGGCAATGTGCACATCCGCAATTTAATGCATGTAATTTGTAGATTAACTGCAAAGTTTACACATTTTCTTCTGTTACTATGTAGACAAGTAATTTAAAGAATTCAGGGGCCAGAAACAAGAGCCTTTTTAGCTTTACCTAAGATAAATTGCATTTCATTTGTATAGTACAGACTGTAAAGTGTTCAGATTTCCCAATTTATCTAGTTTATTATATGTTATGCAGATTCACTATACCACAAAATCACTGCAACCATTCTAAAATAATGAATTAAGTTATTCAAGCAATCTTTTGAAAGATTTCATATCACAGTATATATGGCAAAAAAGCAAAAATACTGCAATGTAATTTTTTGCAATATCATTCAGCTCTACAATATTTATGACAACAAAGCATTACAAATTGAATTTATTTTCTTTGTATTTTTTATGTATAGACAGTGTAGATGCCAACTTTGTCAAAAGAATGCCCATTTACACATGCAGCCTTGTAGACTGTTGTTTTAGTTGTCAATTACTATGCATGCCTATAACTGAACTTTTTATAACTGTACTTTACACTGAGACGATAATGGTGTAGACTATTAATTGACTATTTTAAATACAATAAACTAATTTTGGGCTGATTGTTGTGGGAGAGTTTAGTGAGACCTTGTTGCTCCAGTGCAAATAATTTTCCCTGATGACCATATAGAGGCAGTGATACGTGGTTTCCGCAGCTTCATCAGAACTTTCTGGGGGAAAAACAGGACAGAAGCAACAACAGGCATTAATGATTGGCCATGAACTGATTAATACTGCTGATACTGATGTTGTCGAGCAGAGGGTAAAAACAACACTGATTCCATCAATTGTTTACAAGTGTACATTTTTTTTTTTTAAATGCATGCACGTGTACATGATTTTGTAGTAAACTATTAGTCACAAAATTTATGTAAGACAAAACTTACATAAGTTGCTTATTTTTTAAAAATTACATAATTTTTAACCTTTAAACACCATGGTGGGATGTCAAGCTAATCATCTCAAAATTCAGTTTCTCAATTCTTACACTACTTCTGTCAGTTGTATCCATCAAGCTTATCCATTCAATTCTGACCTTTACAGTCAGATATTTAAATAAAAATTAATTCAAACATATGATTTATTATTTATTAATAATTAGCAGCTGTTACTTTAATTTAACACCAATGGCTATAGACCGAAAAAAGGCTGATACAACAAACTCATAGTTACTATTTAATGGATTAAAGTTGTATAATGTCTGTTTCATAAGCTTACCTTTTTTTTCTAGGCAAAATAATTACAAATGTGCCAAAGTTAGATTAAACATACAAAAAGTTTGCCAGATAATAATGTTGGCCCGTTGAATATTAAATGGACAAAATGAATGATTTGAGCTGTAAACTGGCCAGTATGTCATAATGCATGTGTTTTTGAACTTTGCCAATTTAAAACATCATCATCGTCTTATTCACTGAGCACAAGTAGAAAATTTACAAAACATTAGTATTAACTGAAACCATATGCATGCAAAAAGCTGTTACTTATATTAAACAATAGTTATTAAAATCTTTATCCAAAAAAAAAATAAATAAATACTGAAAATCCTACCAGTGTTTACTTTTTTAATTTCACATTTTTTTAGCATTGCTAGTTAGGGGAAAATGACTTAAAAAAAAACTTAAAGGAAAATGCTTGTTCGGTTTATTTGAATAAAAAATTACACAGACCAGGTTTTTGAGGTCCATTTAGATGAGAGGATAACTGGTTTCAAGGTATACCGTGGTTTGTAATAGTAAAATTTGCTGTTATACTCTTTACGTTGTATATGTAAGTTTTTATTATTATTTCAGGTGTTGTAAAAGACATATTTTATCCATTTATCTAGTTTGATTCCTGTAATTTGACAAAGATTACATACTGCATACAGAAATACATATAAATGTTCATTTAAAAAATTCTAAATATTAAAAACTTTAGAGGATTTTATATGCTGATGACCGTTAAACGTGTCATAACAGTCTAAAAGGGTCCATTCAGCAAACATTTGAAAAATATATACATATAAATTGCTAATGCACCTACATCCAAGCATGCTATGAACCTGAACAATGGAGTGGTTATGCAACAAAGTAGTTTTTTTACATTGAGGTAAAGTTGGTTAGAAAAGTATTCATTAAAAATTATTAATAGTGAAATCATATTAGCAGCCAACAACCATCAAAGTACAACATTAGCCCCTTTCACACATACAGACCTTTCCGGAAAATTGCCGGCAATTTTCCGGAAAGGTTGTATGTGTGAACAGGTCCTGTTTGAAAATTCCGTTAAATTCGTTCTGGCTATTTTCCGGAAAGAGAAGTTGTAACATTACCGGCAATTTGCCGGAATGCTGCGCTGTGTGAATGCAGAAGGAAGATTGCCGTAATAAGCGCGTGCACGTCTAGAACGTGCTGACGTGAGACGTCTGCTTTAGCCAATCACAATAGTCAGACGCATTTACGTCTGCGCGGTTTGTGAGAATAAAAGCCTTTGAATATTTTTCCAGTCACATTTAACTGCTAGAAGTTAGTCAGATCACGTTTATATGTTCTTCTTAATGCCACCTGTGTAAATAATCATCGATGAGATGCTTATGATAAGCCGTTGTTTGTTTACCTTCAAGCTTTGCGTGTGCCTGTGAAACAGCCTATGAGCGCCAGCACACGCACATATTATGAACATCTCGATATGCGAAAGTGATCCTGCGAAAGTTGTTCACAATATTTATCATCCACAGAGTTTGTAATTTAGTCAAATGTTTACAAATACAAGCGCAGCCGTTTGAAGCTCATTTGTGGTGAATGATGTCAGAATTTACCGGTATTTTGGAATGGATGTGTGAATGCTCTTTTCCGGAAAATTTCCGTAACGTCCTCGCCTGTGTGAACAGCGCTTTTTTGTATATACCGGTAAAGTCTTTCCGGAAATTTTCCAGATATTTACCGGTATCACTGTGTGAAAGGGGCTATTGTTTACAGTCAATTTTATAGTGCTAATGTTGTTTTAAAGTCATACTTGCATGTGATTTCAGTCTGAATACTTAAAGTACCATGGTAAACAATGTATAAAGCTGTCACTGAACGAATGTGCGAATATAAAACCAACTTTACCTAATATTTACATAATTTTTTTTTACCAAGGCATTAAAAAAAATATATTACAAAGTAGTAATCCCAACACCATAAAATTTATATCCAAGGTTATCATACTGTCAGAATATTATCTCTCAAATTTGGTAATAGGGTACAGATGACTTTTTAATGCAGTTATTAATCTCTCCATGATAATTGTACATGAATCCAGACTAAAACAACTCATCTCCAAAGCGCTTACTTACTCCCACTTCAGGCTTGTAGATGACATTTGTCCCTTCCAGGCCGATGGTGCGCAGGTTTAGATGGCACCTGGTTCTGAATACTGATACGACATTGGTAACGATGATATCAAGCGCAACATCGTTACTGGGTTCCATGGAGCCGCTCTAGATGTTTTGCTTAACTTGTCAACCCCTTTACAGATGCATGTCAAGTAACAAACACAACCTGCAAATACACAAACATTAGATGACATTAGAAAAGATGTTTAAGATGACAATAGTTTCTAGATTTAAAACCCACAATAGTTGGTGTCTGTTTGTGTTTTGTGCCAGGTGCCATGGCTATTTTCATGGTGAGAAAATGATTAGTTGAATTATATGATGTTTTTCCACTATAGTTCTAGTGATTCATTAACTGTGACTTTTGTGCTACAAACAAAGGCATTTAACCTCCGCTTTTGCATGGGGAATGACCCCTGTAATAAATGCACAGCAAGATACTATGAATAAGTTACAACTACTATTTACATGTACATGCTCTGCTTGAATAGTGCAAAAGCTGCAATTATTGTAGCTCTTTAATTAATTTTGGGTGCAAACTAAGGTTTCTAAAAACACTTGCACAGTTTGAACAGCTCAAGTGACAGAAACGGCCTGCAAGACGTGCTACCTTAGCACCAATTCCTTAAAAATTCCGCTACATTGCATCGTCAAATGCACGATTTCAGCATCGTTTATTAATCTAATAAACACGCTTATATTAAGTAACGTGAACAGAAAAAAAAATCTTAAGCAGGAAACAATAACATCAAACGTAATGCAAGTGATTTCAGACAAACAGCAAATAAACGAGCCGCGCTGTTTATCAACGTCTATTTACGAGGATGTATTCGGTTTAACAACAGATCTAGAGTTTTAGTTAACAACTAATTGGTTAGCAAACACACTGAGCTAATAAAACTTTCACTCACTTGACTGATATGAGGCGTCAAATAGTCCGTTCCAGGTAATTTTATTATGTGATGTGGTAAGGAGTTGTTAAAATAAGGGATTTAAGATTAACAAATACACATATCCGAATAAAATGAACGTTGTGAAGATCACGGAAAGTAAACAAAAGCGTTAAGACGCCAACAACAGACCACCGGCGATTGTTGTCAAGGATGCCTCGGTTCCTGCGCGAGATGAGAAACTGTCCGGTCAAACGCACATAAGCGCCTCGATGCGGTTGGGAGGAAAATAGCGGCAAAGTTTAATGGTGGGCTTAGTTTAATAGGCAAAGTTTAATGAAGTCGATCATTTACGTTTTTATCTATATTTTACAGTCTATGGTTTTTATACGCCACTAGTTTTGTTATTAATCTATTTATTTTGTTAAGTTTATTATTTACAAGTGTAACATTTCTTACAAAAGACAATGTTATCTAAGGAGGTGAAAAATAACTTCTGTACTATAACACATAGTACTATTAAAAGCAATGGGCTATATGCACATGGACTTTTAATTTTCAGTCAGGCAGCCTAAAGGCTTCCGGCGAACTGTCTCTCCATTACAAAATTGTCACGTTTAAGATCTGATTTCTTTAAAAGTCAGCGATCTTCACTGCCTGTTAGATATACAAAGTGGGTCTCAGATCGAACAAGAAGCACTGCATTAAATTTAATTCCCCCCCCCCCCCCCCCCCCCGCCATGTCTTTAAAATATGAATTTTATTTTACCCCAGTATTTTCAATAGAATTTTTGCAATAGTCTGTTGCTAATGATGGACAATTTGAACAACTAAATGAATGCTTAAGTCTTAACTGAATGTATTGTAATTATATTACAGCATTGATGCTGTAAAACAACCTTGTGAAATTAAGTCGCATTAAGCTTTCACCAGAAGTTTATCATTGGCTTTAAAACTCTAGCTGTGCATAGTTCTTTAAAACTGTGCATTCGTGAATGTTTTTTCGAAATGTTTGATTAATGTAAAGTTTATTCCTGTATTAATATAGTTATTGGTTTACTTATTTATTTCTGTTTTTTTTGTATTAGTTTTATTACTTAGCCTTTTTACACCTTTGCCTTATAATGTTTCTTCTTTTGTTATGTATTTGTTGTTTAAAGCATAAAAACTGGCACTTAGTAGGAGTTTTTGGATTAAATAAATGCTTATTTTAGCAATAAGAGTAGAGCATTTTTAATAATATATATTCCAAAACATAATTTTTGATTTTAAAACATACCCTAGTGTTCATATTGTATAAAATATACTTCTTAAAATGTCCTAGAAAATTACCTACCATAAGCCGGTTGCAAAGTTATTTATTTGTTTCAAAACTATAACTGTAATTTTTTTTAACAAAAAATGTTTAGTCCAAGGCTGATTACCTCTCACTAGATAACTGCTAGTTGGTCGAGGTTGTACAAAAAGAGTCTTAACATAGTTAAATTTGTTGCATATAAACATGTTTATGCAACTGGCTCCAGATAATATTAGTTTTTTTAAACAAAAGCATTTCCACCAGAACACAATTCTGCAAATAAACAATGAAATTTAAAGGGAAAGTTCACCCAAACCTTACCTTCAATTGATTCAGAACCTTTATATACTGTAAAACCCAACAGTCAACTTTATCAAATGAAATGAGTGTAGTTAACTCAAAATTTACGGCAAGTTAATGCTACACATTTGAAAAGAGTTTTGAACTCAGTGTTGAAGGCAGTGAGTTAATTAAACACCTCATTACTGCAAATTAAATGGAGTAAGTTCACAGTACTCATATAGATTACTTTTATACCAGTACCAATACAGCTGGTTTGAGTTCTCTTCATTTATTGGGTTTACTGTGCTCAAATTGCTTAATTTCATTCATTCATTTTCTTTTTCGACTTAGTCCCATTATATATATATATATATATATATATATATATATATATATATATATATATATATATATATATATATATATATATATATATATATATACATATAACTTGTGTATTTACTTTTTTGTTCATAACATATTTAGGTAATTTTTTTGTCCATTTTTTTTAGGCAGTATCAAAGCCACCCTTCATCCTAAAGGTCCACTCTTCCTTTCTCCTGCTATCAGATTAACAGCATCAGAAGACACAGGTAGGTTTTATATTTTTTTGGTTACCCTGTTTAATATATTCATAATCATAAAGCATTAACTCAATCACACTGAGATGTTCTTAATTACTTTAGAAAGACCAAACAGCTGCTGCATTTGTTATAAGGGAGACACTAAAAATGGTGGTTTTGCAAACACTGCCAAATTTGCTGGTTGTTTTGACAGTTGAGTATGAAGTTGAATATTAGTTTGAGACCATTGTGTAGTCTCTTTATTACCATGAAGTAAATTATAGGTTTATAATATTTGTTTTAAAGGTTTGACACGCTTGTTTTATAACTGATGTTGAGTAATAGACGACATTTAGTAAGACCATTTTTGTGAATCACTCTGAACATGTTGAACCTCCATGATTATTACTTGACACTTTAACAGTTATATATATCGGCCATCTGTCCGTGAGCCTAACAGTATCATCCAGCGTCACATTGTGTCTTTTTTCCCAAAGTATTATTCACAGATTTCCATGGCTGTGTTTATTTTGTCCTGTCTCAGGTCCAGGTTTAAGGCGGTCAGGCACTTTTGTCTGAAGTGGACACATCTGGACAGAATGCATTGTTAGCGTTTTCTTTTTGCATTTTCTGTAAAAGGCAGAATTGAAGTAGCCACTCTGGCATGACTAAGAAAAGGATATAACTGAGAGTTTTCAGCTGTCTGAATGAATCTTTCAGGCTTTTAGTGAATGAACTCATGACACCTAGATTACACGCTGAACCAGCTTCAGATAAATAGCGCTGATTTATCTGATGTGATATTATGAGTAAGGGTGATTTTTACTTTCATCCATCCCTAATTTTTCTCATTCATACATGTTTACCCAGTCATTCGGATTTTACTAATTTGGGCTCGTTGAACTCTGTTGCACTCCAAGACCCTTGGCTCTCCATCCAAACTGGCCGTTTCCCAAGCAAAACAGCACAATAGCTTCAGAGTGATTCAGTGCTGTTGTTTGGTTCCTCCTTGGTTACCAGATAGGCTTTGTGAAATCTCAAGGGCCTCTCTGGCAGAAATATACTGAAGTAAATAAAATAAATTGTGTGTGGAAAGCCCTGCAGAGATGTCCAGAGCTGTTTACTATAAAGCCTGAGATTTAAAGCAGGTTAGAGCCGTGTCAGACCACAAGCGACGTCTGCCGCGCCCCCTGCCCGACTGCAACTTCAGAGACTTAAGTGTGTTTATAGACTATAAAATAGAACTTAGCATCATTGAAATTCTCTTCCTGAGAGAAATAATGCGCCGTTCATTAAGATAGAAGATACATAAACAGACAGAACAGGCAGAGTAAACACGTTCTCCATCACTCCCTTGCTCCTCTGCGAGCCCTGCCCAGGCCTCGACCACCAAGATCCTCTCCGATCTTCTGTTCTCCTATCCGCTCATCTTTTGCAAAGGAAGAAAAAAAAACAAAAAACAGTGAGCCGATTCCAGAACCATCAGTCTTGTTTAGGTCAGAAAAAGGAAACGCTATTGCTGTTATCTCCTCTGCCAAACGGCATAAACATGGCCCAATGGCTTAATTTCAGCATGACGCAGCATTTGCATATTGTACTAGTAGAGAAGATGTTCAAGGTTGTGGAGATTAAGGAAAGGTTGGCTTAGTTGGAAAGTGTTTAGGGTTAGATAAGGGGCACTGGACAGGAGGATTCAGGAGACAGGAGAGTTCTGGAACCCTTTAGAACACTTGTAAAAGTGAAATCAAATGCATCTGGACGCCTCCATGTCGAGTTTGAAGGCAGACGCTGAAGCGCCATGTCATATTAAACATTGTTTGTGCTGTTGGATGTGTTGCTGAGGTAATGAGGCTGATTTGTAAACAAAGAGGGGTGGAGCATGACCTCCACACGGTGTTTACATTGGGAAGGAATCACAGGAACCAAACACTGGGATTGCAGCGCTACAGTAATGCATTCTGGGTAGTGATACGCGTTGGGGAGCAGCCATCTCAGATTTTCTCTTCTTGACAGATGAAAATACTCTTTGTCTTTGTTTTTACAGCTTTATCGCAAGGGTTTTCAGGTAAATAAATGAAGTCATGTGAATAAAACCACTTCCAGTAAGCAGGTCTTCCTCAGAACACTATAACAGGATTAGTCATAGAGCATATACAGTGAAATACAGTCATTGCTGTATTTTATAAGGTACTTTAGTATGAGGCTTATTGTAATAAAGTGTAAAATAGATCATGAGATCTTTATACATCTTCTAAAAACTGAATAAAAAACTCTTAACGTTTGTCTGTGCCAATAGACTGGTGGCCTATCTGCTGAAATATACTGCAAGTAATATTTGTTGAAAAAAAAAAAAAACGGTTTCTGTATTTGGTGTTTTTTTTTTCTTCACTTTAATAATTCTTTTAGATTGCATTATGGGAGCTTGATATTTCCTTAAAGCTTGTAATGTTTCGTGAAACACTTATAACATTTCCTCCATAAGCTTGTAATGTTCCAGAAACACTTGTAACATTTCCTCCAAAAGCTTGTAATGTTCCAGAAACACTTGTAACATTTCCTCCAAAAGCTTGTAATGTTCCAGAAACACTTGTAACATTTCCTCCAAAAGCTTGTAAGGATTAAGTCATATATTGTCTGTATTTGTGTTGCAAATTGTGATACAAAAACCTGGTAACAAACTGCCAGTACTTTTTTTTGTTATTTCCCGACTTGATTCTCTCTATATATTATTTCTTAAACAATATCTTGTCTCAAACTATTGACAATTAAAATAAAAGTCACTTTGTTAATATGCAGTGTTGAATATTCAACATCAAAAGTCAACAGAGCAGAGATAAAACTCTCATAATGCAATTCACAATCGTTAGTAAACAGAAAACACCACGTGAACCAAAAATACGGAACCTGGTAATTAACAGATATATTTTACAATGTACTAATAAGAAATTAAGTTTAGAAATGTTTATGGTTAGAGATTTCCAAAATGTGTTCATAAAAATGATCTGTACTTAATTTTCCAATGATTTTTGGCATGTTATTTAAATTAAAACAATGTATTATTGGCTATTTCTACAAATATACATATGCTATGCATCTTAATTACTTTTGTGCTCCAGGGTCACATATGTAATATGTGCTGACCAAAGATTTACATTTTTTTAAATAATGAAATTTGGTTTTCTATAAAATGACATCATTTTGTTAAACGTATTAATGTGAAAAAAAAATCTCAGACTCAAACTTGGACACACAAGACTTCTATGCTTATAAAAAAGTGTTGGTTTCTTTTATCTCATCAAAAAGGCAAATAGTGAGAAACAACATTACCACAATGTTCTTTTTCTTTTGTATTTCCTACTACATGTAACCCTTTCCTTGATATCATTGCAAGCATATACAGTATAAATCAGCCAAAATCTGGTGTTTCCTGCGAGCTTGTAAATAGAGAAGCAATTTATGGAAAAACTTCCCAACTGTGTTGTAAACTCAGAGAGCAAGAGCGAACTCAGATCTCTGCATCTTTATCACATCTGGCAATGTAGAAAAGGGAACCATCTGAGTCAGCGAGCAGAAAGAGAGTGCAGGACTGATAAGGTGAAAATAAAATGAAAGGGACTCAACCACAGTCATAGAGAAAGATACACACACACACACACACACACACACACACACACACACACACACACACACACACACACACACACACACACACACACACATACATACACATACATACACATACATACACACCTGCTCTATGCACTGGTTTATTTTCTTCAAGTGATTTAATGTTAGTAGATTTATGCACACTGGAGTGTCTGGTGTTTCAGCACTGAGTCATAAAAAAGAGCAGACTTGGGTGTGTGTGTGTGTGTGTGTGTGTGTGTGTGTGTGTGTGTGAACAGACTCTGCAGACTCTGTCCCAGCCATAAACAAAGATCTGGGAACTTCTATGTGTTTACACCATCTATACTTGCCATTTAAAACACACGACCATTGATGCATACTGCTAAATTGTTTTGAAATCAATATTGTGTTTAATTTTGTAGTTCAGTCATTTGCATAGAAAACCGATTTTTACTCCATTCAATTCACTTTAAAATAATTCAAAAAGTTAAAAATAGAGTGGTGTGAAATTTCTTTGCCATATTTTCTTTTACCAAATAGAAATATTGGTTGATCAAACAGATATTACCACCACAAAATGGCACCATGGAGTGACCCAAATAATGCCATTGTTTACCCAGCACAAACTCATGCCACTGGTTGGCCAAAAGTTGTTATTGGGGCTGAGACTCGAGTCGATTCCAAAAAATAATCTATTCCCCGATTTCAATGTGTTGAGATTTGAGAGTCGATTCCAAAATTCAGAATCCACTCCATAATAGGAATCGACTCCTCTTTTCAATCTTTAAGAGGTAATTAAAAATTTGAATCTTTCATGATAATAATAATGCTCAGATACATATTCGCAAACAGATTTGGTTGGTTAGGTTTAATGAATCTGACTAACATCTAATTGACTGGTAAAGTACATAAATTATTTTAAATTACACTTCCCATCCATACTGTAAAATCATTCCTGAACACTCTAACAATTCCATTTATTATTTATCCTTACCCCTGGCATTGTGTTTTTTAATTGTTTATTATTATATTGTTTTCCTCCTCTCTTTTATGTAGTTTATATTCTTTATAGCAGTCAACAATAATAATAAATCCTCTATATGGGATATAGGGTTAATAGAGATAATGTGCAACCTTATCCTGTCAAAAGAGAGTTTAGGTGCATGTAACCCCATCGAGTCCGATCAGGGGCGAACCTGTGATACCAGAATGGGAGACGCGTGGTGGCATAAGATTGCTGGATCACCTCTTGAGATCTGAGTAATAAAGTTTTCCCATGTGGTCTCCATCTAGGTACTGACCAGGCGCAGCCCTGCTTAGCTTCAGTGGGCGACCATGTGAGAGTTGCAGAGAGCTAGCTGCCGGTTAAGATCATGCCACTGGTTGACCAAACAGACTCAAACATACACCACTGTTCAGATAATGCCTTTTCTGTGACTGCAGATATTTGGCCTGTGGCACAGCACAAATTTTTGCTACAGTGTCCGAATTGAATGACATGAACAGGGTTTGATATACATTTTCTCTCGTTTGGTGGGTGTGTCAAAAAATGTCAGCCTATTCGAGAGGGATCTGGATGCAGACTGGGTGTAGTTGCAAGCTGAGCTGCATGCAATGCTTTTAATGCTCACACCTATCCCTATCAATAACCATACCCCTCACAGTGACGTCACTAGCTCTGTTGAGTGCATTGTGTCTGACATTGCAAGTCCAAGATATGCAGTCTCAGCTTGCAAATCCAATTTTGCATTCACACTCAAAATATGATGTTTGCTATTTGTTCAAAATACTTATTTAAAAAGGGCTTGAAACAACACATTTTTTGAGTGTTTTGGGGGACAACTTAATTGTTTATTTTCAATCCACTTAAAATTGTAAAAACTACTAAGCTGCTGTAACTTAATTCCTTAAGTTGTCCCAACACAAATTGATTGTGTGGAAACCAGTGTTACACTTTTTACACTATATAAACCATATTAAAGAGATTAAAGAGACAAATTGCACAAATTGTCCAGTTAAAGTCTGTATTAAATGCATATTTATACCGATTTCATCAGGCTCTGGAATTTTTAAAAAAAAAGCACAAACATTGTAAAAATGCTGGGTTCCACACAATTCCTTCATGTTGTCCCAAAACAAATTGATTCAGTCAACTTAATCCTTTTTACAAGTTTAAATTGGTCGAACATATAACAATGAAGTAACCATGACTAAACTACTCAAAGCGAAAGAAAGTCATAATTTAAAAATTGCAAGGTAATTACATGGATATATTCACGATTTAACATAAATCAGGATGCCAAAAAATATATATTTATTTTTCTTCGCATAGCAAATTAACATGCCACTTGACTTTTACATAAAAATAATAGGTCAAATAAGAAAATGGGATTTAATTAAGTTAAATAAATGTATTTTATATTAAACTCAAACCAGCTCAAAAGTTCTTGAATAAAATGTGTTACAGTAATGTACATATATAGAAATATGAGATGAATAACGAAAAAGTCTTTTGAGAGGCATTTTGACAGTTCAGAGCCACCGTACATACGAAAAGCTAAATACAGATAGTATTACCTTAGAAAATGCAGCAGATTAGATTCTTTTGTAGGTGCTGCATGTCAATCAGACAACGATTCTATGTTCATTCTTGCTGTCAATTGCGGGAAAAAGGATTGATGAAAGGTTCATGTTAAACCGCTGTGAGTTTAAAATGTTAACTGTAGGCGTGGGATGATGCAGGTACACACAAAGCAGAGTAAGATTTGTCCTTGGATGCAAATTTTAATACAACACCTGAGCATTGAGCCCAGATGACTTTGACAAACACATTGCATAATATAAAGACACAATGTGGTTGACAGTTATGTTTACACATGTAATATTTTTCTTAAGGCGATTTTAAAGCAAAATACACACTGACACTCTATTAAACATATCTACAATAAGGAACATGGTTACTTACTGAGATCTTAACGCACAGCAATACTACAGAAATAAATTACGGACTTTGAAGGAATAAACAATATCAGTTTAGCTCCATTATAGTGCACTGGACAAGTCTGAACAAGTTTGACCCTCGTATACACGAGGCAGGCAATTCTTTTACGTAAATCTATAAGCTTAAAGATGTCAGCCTAATTTTGACATCGGACCAACATTAGAAATAGCATTTATCGGCCGATATGGCCGCCAATATATCGTGCAACCCTAGTTCATTCAGCTCATTTTAAATAAGTACTTTAAACAAGCAGTAAAAGTTCTTTTTGAGTGAAGTATGGCATTCTCAGCTGCCATAGTTGCAACTCTTGTGTCATCAGAACAGGGTGGTCAAGGCACCACAGTTTCCGTTTAAATAGTTTTGCAACATTTAGTCAGGGCTGCATTGGTTTTCTTTGTCATTTTTTTTTTGCCATTATGCAAAACTTGCCATTATCAGGAAGTTCAAGCTTATAGAGGAACTGGCACAGGTGGTGATGGAGGGCAAAAGGTCAGCTGGTTACAGCTCCATAGAGATGAAGTGCTTGGGTGTGGTGATCTGACTGTGTTTGGATTGAGCAAGAAAGCCAGTGAAGATGTGTTTATAAAGACGAGCCTCTCTCATCACAAACACCTCTCTCTTCTTCTCTCTGCCTCTCTATCTTTCTCTCATCCTGTCCTTGAGATAAATAAACTGATAAAAAGCGAGGGGAAAGGCCATGACGTCAGTCAGGCCCCTAAAACTGTGAGTGATGTCACAGCTCTCCTTGACCTCTGCTGTCACTCATACTGGAGTGTTTTTTTAAGTAAAACAGCTCGAAAAATTACAGAAGTGGACACGTTTTGTAAATCTACTACGTATTACATTGCTTAATTAAATAGGAGTATGTGCCTTATATGCATTGCTAAGTTTTGCATGTGACAACCAAAGTACTTAATGTTGTGTGTGTGTGTGTGGATGAACTCTAAGAGTTACTTTTATTTCCCCAAACTCACATTAGTAAGCATTGGAAAGTTGTATATATTTGTTATATGGGACGATAAGCAGTTTCAAGGTATACCGCCGTTTGGGAAAGTCCAGGTTTTAAAACCAATCATATTTTCTGTAATACTGTTCCTATGGTATATATATAAGTTTGTTGTTTTTTTGATTTTTTACGTGTTTTTCAGGGCCATTTTATTTAGTTTTTTAGGGAAACAGTATCTCCACATCAAAAGCTACTGGTCAGTCCAATTTCACATGCCTTTTCAAGTTTTTGAAACTAATGAAGATAGCTAAAGTCAATAATTTATTTTTATTATTCAGCCTGACATGTTTTCTGTGCAAAAACTATTTAAAATGTTTCTTAACAATAAAACGTTGTGTTCAATGGGGTGAAAAGTTTTTTTATTTATTTTTTTATTCAGACATTTAAAAAGAACATTTTAGTGCAGTAATCACAATACCATGAAACCGTGATATTTTTATCCAAGGTTATTACTGTCAGAATCATATACTGGCCCATGCCGAGATATAAGTAATGTTTTTTTTAAGTCCTGTGACCTGTCAGGCCAGGGAGAGTGACAGCACATTTAAAAGCTAGTTATCCAGTCTAGTTCTGTTGATGCAGATCAAATTTTGTTTAGATTTATTAGTCAAAATCAAATTTTCTCTGGAGTAAAATTAGTTGTGTTCAGTGGTGGAAAGAGTACTGAAGAGTCATACTGAAGTAAAAGTACTATTACTTGCCTAAAATGTAGTGCGAGTAGTAGTATCTGTTGTAAATATTACTCAAAGTATGAGTAAAAAGTAGCCCTTTCAAAAGTACAAAAAGAGTAGTGAGTATTGTCTTGTAAAAAGCTTATGCATATACATGTAATTTGTGCATGTGTGTGTAAACAACATTCTGTAGAGCATTATTGCCCAGCAGGCACACAACTTCATACGACGTTAATGTTAGGTTAGATTTAGGTTGTGATGTCAGGTGACTAAAAGTCAATGTTATGTCAGCTTCTAAGAACAATGTTATTTTGATGTCCAATAATGATGACAAATGACGTTAATATTTGGTTGATTTTAGTTTGTGTTAGAACAAAATACAACATCGAGCCAACATCTTAAACCAACATCATATTGACGTCAAATACTGACATTTATTTGTCAGGTATGGCACTCAAAATCAAACGTCTGACAGACATCATAGTGGTAATGTCCACATAACTTCAAGCTGTAAAATCATTAGACGTTGATATTTGGTTGATTTTAGGTTGGACGTTGGACACTGACATCAGCCTGACATTGAGTTCTGACATCAACTTGATTTTCATCTTCAAACAAAATGCAACGTCCCCACAACATTGGGGTAAAACGTCAATTTGACATCATGTTGACGCCTACTGGGTGCTTAAGGCCATTTTGTTCATCATACAGTAAACATTGGTCATCATCCTCTCATCAGTGACATGCATCTAAACAGTCTCTGGGTGAATGTTTGTAAAGATTTTGGACATCTTTATGGACCATTTTAATGCTTCCAAACAGTTTGCTGCAATTATAAATCGCCTGTGTCTTGAGGTAGTTCAATACGATGCAATTTACTTTCTATGTGTGATTTGATTGGACAGGAATCACAGGACAGATTTTCCTAATCCCCATAGACAAAAAATAAAGTAGTGACTGCAAGTTGAAGGAAATTAGTGGAGTAAAATATCAATACATCACTGAACATGTACTTAAGGGAAAGTAAAAGTACACCGTTTTAAAACTATATAGTGAAGTACAATTCCTGAGAAAAAAACTATTCAACTACAGTATTTTGAGTATTTGTAATTTGTTACTTTACATCACTGGTTGTGTTCATATCGTAAATGTTTAACCCAGGGTCATTATGTTTTGTATCATGAGTTACTGTGTTCCAAGTAGTAGAAATTAACTCTTATTAGTTTTACCCCAAATTTTAATTGATGTGGTATCTGGTAACAATCAATTTGTAACTATTTAGAAAACATCTTATAGCATAACAATAATGGCATAAGTAACAGTAAGAACTGTTATATTGTCGTTATATAGTGAAGTGTTCATGTGCATGCTTTTATTTTAGTACTTTGTCAAAAATACATTGTTGTACTTTAACATAATTTTATAATTGAATTTGTCTGAACTTGTATAACAGTTAGAAGTAAATCCTGAGCAATCAGTTTTTTGTATTTGTAACACTACTGTAAAAAAGTACATTATTATGAAGATGTTTTTTTTTTCAACAAATTGATCAAAGTGATTTTGGCAAAGTATTTTTTATTTTTTTTATTGTGTTTTTAACAAAAGGTACAGTACATTAAAGGTATTCAATTACAAAGGTATTTTCGTTTTTTCTTTTTTTGAACCATACATAAATTGAAAAAAAAAAAGACAAATTAACATAATAATAAAAAAAAATTATGAAAAGGAAATGCATTAAATAAAAAATATATTAATAATAATAAAAATGAAAATAAAATAAATTTACAGAAAAAATAAGTAAATAAATAAAAAATAAATAAATAAGTAAATTAAATAAAAAATAAATAAAAAAAGGGTGGGTGGGGGTGGGGGTGGGGTTGGGAATTTATGGTTGGAGGAGTACATTAGTCTCAATATGAATTATTAGAGGGTCCCATGTTTTGAAAAATTTTTTGGTTGATCCTCTGAGAAAATATTTAATTTTTTCTGTTTTCAAAAATAGCATTACATCACTAAGCCAAAGTGACAGTTTAGGTGGCATTGGTGATTTCCACTCCATAAGAATTCTTCTTCTGGCTATTAATGTTACAAAGGCAAAGGCGTTTTCTATTTTTTTAGCTCAATGGATGTCCTCATTTGTTACTCCAAAAATAGCCATTTCCGGATTTGGTTGAATTCTTAAATTGAAGGCTGAGTTTAAAATTTCAAATATTGAAAACCAAAATCGTCTCAGTTTGTCACATGACCAGAACATATGGGTCAGGTCTGCCTTGCATGAGTTGCAACGATCGCATGTTTCATCTATATTGGGGTAGATTTTAGCCAGTTTGGTTTTGCTGTAGTGAATACGGTAAAGAATTTTCATCTGAATCAGATTAAGACGCGCACATGATGAAGTCTTGTTTATAATTTTAACTGCTTTATCCCAAGTTTCTTCAGAAATATTAATTCCTAGTTCTTCTATCCATTCCATTTTAATCTTCTCTAATGTTGTGTTACGGAATGTCATAATAAGGTTATACATTTTGGAAATGAGACCTTTGGGGTGTACAGGGGTCTTTAAAATTAGATCCAGTCCAGATTCAGCAGGCATTTGAGGGAATATAGGGCACTGGGTCTGAACAAAGTGGCGAACCTGGAGGTATCAAAAAAAGTTTGATTTTTGAAGATTAAATTTTTTACTCATGTCATTGAAATTGGCAAAAATATTATCAATGAAAAAATCTCTACATGTAAGTATGCCCAGATCCTGCCATTGGCAAAGTATTTTTTTTATTTCAAACAAGTAAAGTTCTTTCTGTTGAATTATCATTCACTAGAACATTCTGAAAGGAATTCAGTTACACACTTATATCAAGCAGCACTTTGAATTGTTTTTCATAATTGATAATAAGAAAAGTTTCTTTTAACATTAAAATCTATATTTTGGAATGATTTGGGTTATTTAAAGACTCACGTGACACCTGAAGACTGAAGTAATAATGCTGAAAATCTATTTTTTGCATTTCAGGAATTATTTATTTCTTTATCAATTGTATTTATGTACTCCCCAGTCATTCTGCTTTACATTGCTTCTTCAGAAGTTGCCACAATAATTAAGCAATTAATCTGACACATATTTTTAGTGGATGTTTTTTTACTTAGCCAGCTCTTAGGGTTACTTCCTGGTTCTCACACACACACACACACACACACACACACACACACACACACACACACACACACACACACTCACACACACACACACACACACACACACACACACACACACACACACACACAACATTGTTTTCTACCATTTTTCATGGTGAGATTTAAACAAATACAATTTTAACATAACTTAATATTATTTAATATACAATTAAATATAATATTCTTATAATAATGTTATGTTCATTCATTCTCTTTTCTGCTTAGTCCCTTTATTAATCTCGGGTATCCACAGCGGAATTAACCACCAACTTATCCAGCACGTTTCATGCAGCGGATACCCTTTCAGCCGCAACCCATCCCTGGGAAACATCCATAAACATGCGTACACAGGGAGAACATGCAAATTCCACACAGAAAGGCCAACAGACCCAGCCAAGGCTCGAACCAGCGACCTTTTTGCTGTGAGGCGACAGTATTACCTACTGCGTCACTGCATTGCCAATAATGTAATGTTATGTTATAATAATAAAATTACAGAAATAAAATACCCATCATGGAGCAGTCCAGCAGTCAAATTTATAAAAACTTATATATGTATTATTTTTTGTTGTAAGTTAATTTTAAGAAAGCGAATCATTTAAAAAGTACAGAGTGCATTAATTTAAAATGTCGAAAAGAAGATTGAGTGATATAAAAAAACAGCAATATAAATAAATATTAAATAAAAGTAGAAAGGGTGCTTTTCAGGACTTCGGCCCTATGGCTGGAAACCCCAAAATCACTAAATCCGCCCCTGACAAAACTAGACTAGTCGTCAAACAGACATATTAGACAGACTATATGTGTAGTCATTCATTTCAGTTTATTTGATGACTAGTCTAATTTTGGCCTATTCTTAGATGTCTATTAGATTTTCACAGACAGCCCAAATTTAGCCTTGTTTTAGCAAAGACGAAGATGTTTAGACGTCTATTTGATCTCTTTTAAAAAACAAAAAATGCTTGCTGGAACTGTGATTAAGCCCACAGAAGAGTGATGATTTAGCAGCAGTATGTATGTGCCCAAAATGTAACATCTGCTTTAGTCACAAAGTTGACATTTGATCACACACATGAAGTGTGTGTCAGGGATTGTACAAGATGTCATACTGTTTGAATATCAGTGGTGTGAATCCCCTCAGTGAGTGACCGAGGAGGTGAGACAGTACAGATAAGAAGGTGAATGACTTTCTGACCTCAGACACATACGTCACTGTCTGCTATGGTGAAGTACACACAAAAGGAGAGTGTGTTGTGTTTTTGCCGAGTACTGTGTTGGAGTATTATCTTTTGGATTTTTTTAGACATCAACATAATTAATGATTCAACTTCTAAGGAATGTTGGTCATGCTTGCGATTTGTATTTTTAGGTTTCTGTTCCAGTTTGCGACCTTTTTGACTGTCTCTCTTTGTTTATGTGTTTTGTATTTGTGCGTGTGCTTGTGTTTTAATGTTGGCCTGCAAGAGTCAGCCAAAGGCCGGACCGATTTAGGAAAAGAATTCCTAGAAAAGAATCCTTCATCTTTGTCATGGCAGCCCTCGTCAGAAACGATAGCAATCCTGAGCTTAACGAACATAACAGTCAGATGACACAACAATTCACCTCTTAGATCTGAGGATGTTATTAAATCTCAAAGCCATAACCAATAAAAATCTGTCAAATCTATGACTGACCCCAGCAGAGGGAGATTAATCATCAGACTCATTCACATGAGAGTTATATTTCTCCTCTTGAGTTTCATATCCTGCTGCAATGCGTGGGTGACTGGATGAGTTCAGCAACCCGCACTCAACGCTCTCTCTCTCTCTCTCTCTCTCTCTCTCTCTCTCTCTCTCTCTTTGAGAAATATACACCTCAAATCAGAAAAAGTTATAAAAAAAAAAGTGGAAAGTTTCGATTTCCAAATTTTTCATTATTAATTTTTCCACATTTCATTGAAGACAATATGAATGAACAGAAGATAGTTCATGTTTTGTCTGGTCAACTTCATTTCATTTTGTCAATGTACACCCTTTCATGTTATTCTGACCTGCAACACATTTCAAAAAAGTTGGGACAGGAACAGTTTAGGGCTAGTAATCGGGTAAATTGGTTAAATTATGCTGTGAAACAGGTGATGTAAACAGCTGATTCCATCCAAGAAAAGTCTAGTCCTTTAAGAGCAAAGATGAGCTGAGGGTTGCCAGTTTGGCAACAAATACACGAGATGCTTATTAAAATGTTAAAAAACAATGTTCCTCAAAGAAAAATAGGAAGACCTTTTGATATTTCACCTTTAACAGTGCTTAACATAATTAAAAGATTTAAGAAATCTGAAGGAATTTCAGTGAATAAAGGACAAGGGCGCAAGCTGAACAACCATTATCTCTGCTCCCTCAGGCGGCACTGCATCAAGAATCATCATTCATCAGTAAGTGATATTTTTTTTAAAAGCTTGGTCTCCTAAACATCAGGGGCCTCATGTACGAAGACTTGCGTGGAAATCTTACTAAAACATTGTGTACGCACAAAGCTGTAAATGTGCGTACGCAGAAAAAATTTCAGATGTATGAAACACTGCGTACGCCGAATCTCACGCATATTCTTTTGTACATCTGAATGAACGTGAAACTGAGCGCAACATGCACGAGCACAAAACCCCTCCCTGCCTCCTCCCCCGTATGAATATGCTAATGACTATGCTAATGGCAAAACCCAACGAAAAAGCAACGGCAAAATCAAGCAAAAAGAGAAACTTTGAACAGAATGTGAATTGGAGGTGCTGCTTTCGGAGGTAGACCGGAGAAAAGCGGTGTTATTTGCAAGTTTGTTCTCCGGAATTAACAACAAAAGAAAAAAATAGAGTGGGAGAGTTTAGCTGATGCGGGTAACACAGTTGGGTCTGAACATCGCACTGAGTGCATTAAAAAAAAAAAGAAATAGTGTGGTTTATATCTGTAAACTGTTGGAGTACGCTGAACAGTCTCAGTGGCGCGCTCGTAAGACGCTTGTGGTCATGAATTGATACGTTCGAGCATGAACTCGGCTCGAATCCAGCGTCTGATGGACTCTTTCTTGGTATTTCCCCCGCTACATATCAGATTTTGCCAACTATTTATCACGAGGAAGACAAGTAGGAATCATCAATAAGTTCATATCAATAAGCATCATATTTTATTTGCACATTTATTGAATGGAAATGTTTCTGATTCACACATGCAAATTCATCTTCAGTTCAGATAGTGTCTTTATAGCAATGTGCGTGCGGTAGATCGCTCAGATTACATTGGGAAAACAGGCGACTGCTGCAAATTGTGCTTAAATGTTTAGCTGGTCAAATGTATGGTATGGAAACCTTATATACCTGCTGAACCCGTCTCATACAGCTGCCATTGCAAGGCTCAGACACTTTGTAGAGAGGAATTTAACACAACTGCCTCTAGGAGTCGCCAATGGAAATAAAACAGACACGCACAAAAAATGTGCGTACGCCTGCCAGAAAGCTGCCGTGAAGGTGCGCACATTCCCACGTTCAGGTCATTGTTAGTAAATCCAAACGTGAGCGATTCTGAGCGTGAAACCTGGCGTACGCAAAGTTTTTGTGCGTACGCAGCGTTGATACATGAGGCCCCAGGTCACTAGCACTGATTATAAATGAAATAATAACAGACAACAATCTCCTTCAGGATTCTTATATAAGCATGAGGCTCGTCAGACTGGTCGTGGTGGTTGATCTTTTTAATGTTAATCAGAAAAACGGACTCATGTTTAACTCTTTTGTTAAATTAAGTATTGCCGCTTAATGATATGCTTCCGGATATTATAAAAAAAAACTACGTTATCTCTCACTTTAATCACCATATATAGACTCCCAGGAACCTTTGTCAATTTACTGAAAGAGTTTTCTAATTTTATTTCTGACTAACTAGTTAAAACTGATAAAATACTAATTGTAGGAGACTCTAACATCCACATAGATGATGCAAACAATACATCAGGGCTCATCTTTATAGATTTACAATCCCTAGGAATAAAGCAAAAGTTGTTAGTCCAACCAATCGCTAAAAGCACACATTAGATCTAATCTTGCCTCTGAGTTGAGAGCATTGATGTAGACATTACACCAAAAATGAAATACATTGAAATAGTTCTGTATATATTTTTAAATTTTATAGTTAGCAAAAGTAAATAAGTAAATTATTTCTCATTTAAAAAAATGTATGTGTGCATATAGTTCAAATAAATTTAAAACAAGAATAAATGGTATTATTATACTAATTTGAATAAATATAAAATAAACACATGTCCCCATTCTTAAATCCTATATATTTATCTCATAAATATATTTAAATAAATTACAAGCATGCATAAATTTACCACACATTTTTTTTTTATCTTGATAATACATTATTTTGTATCTCAGCCCATTCTTATGCAAATGCTGTTGATGCACAAACTGTCCAAGAAAGTGATTCTCGAACTATGAATAAATGTCACTAACTCTAAAAATGATTTGTTGTAAAAGTTAACCCAATGCATGTGAAAGAAAATGTCAATCTTTTCATTCCTGTGTAACTTTGAACATCTCTATTTTGATGATATTGGATGCAAATCTGTTTGCTAAACAAATGCACCTGCGCATTTTATTTTATCTTTGTGCTGGATTAATGCATCTGTATAAATGTCATCGGGAGACAAAACAGCACTCTGTTTTTACAAGCCCTGATACAACACAATTTTCTCTCTCTTCTCAGGAAGAGATCTTCCCTAGCAGAGGTTTTGTTTTAGGTGACTAAAATAGGCTAAATAAAGGATTCGTGTTCTCTGCTTTCCTTAGAAGCCCTTTCTGAATGAGAACAAGATGTTTAGAAAGCAACAAAGGAAAAAGATGATTATAAAAGCTAGATTTTCCAAATTTAGCCTCAATCAATGCCGGATCTGTAGTCTTAGTGTCTTTCTTGTTTACTTAACACCATCTCTTTTACCTTCTCTCTCATGTTGAAGCTTTTCTTCATCTTTTAAATGAGCAGAACTGCACTTTTGTAGCCAAGCCTCTCTGATAACTGATCCATCATGCTGAATGTATGTGTGGGTTAAAAGTTATCTGCACAGCTGTGTATGGATGAGAGACTGCGCATATGCATTAACCCCTTTCAGACACCTGTGTGTGTGTGTAGACGAGATAGATGAATGAGACACTGTAAGGAAACAGACTCAGGGGAAGCGCATGTGCGTTTATTATCACGAGGAAAAGAGATAAGAACCATCGTACTGTCAGTAAAATGATACATTGAAAGCTTTCTTGCACAAATACACGCGCATGCAGACACACCACATCCAGGCCAACTGTACTGTAAAACTCACCTTATTTCCTTTCAAACACTTCTATTTTGTGTCAAACAGGTCTTGTGTGCCAAACTCATCTATACAGATCTATGACTAGATTAAAATAGCCAATATTTCTTTATTTCAAGATAAACACGAGCGGCGAGGCAAAAGATGCAGAGCAGGATGGAAATAGACACGCTCTGAGAGATCGTTTGACCTTTGACTGGAGGAGGTTTGCTAAGAAGTGTAGTTCAAACACTCAGCTTGTTTTCTTTCCGCCACAGACACTCGGACTGAACTCTGTCCGCCATCTTGACAGGAAGGCTTGACGCATTTTGGAGACATTAAGCATTTTTGTGCTTGTTTGGAAAAACTCTGACCGGCTGCGCTGTGAGCGAATGTGTGGATGAATCAGATAAACTAAGTTTGAAATCTGGCCACGATGTAGATTTACTGCTCAAGTTATGCAGTGACAGTTATCAAAATATTTGGCGGGAGTGCCTCGCGCAAACCGAGGTTATGCTGAAGAGAAACTGGAGTGATGTTTGAGAGGAAAAATTCACATGTTGGCGAGTTATTTGATTGATTTTTGTTGGTGGATTCATTTTAAGGTGCAGAGCTTGTTTTTGGAATGGAGCAAATGGTCGCGCTTGAATCTTCTTTGAGCTTGAGCTCAAATATGTTTAGCATCAACGCTGGATGGTCACAATTCGGGCCGGAATGATAAGTAATATCATATTGAATTGTGATACAATTTATAATGGTAACTACGATAGGCTCTAGACCAGAGATGCCCAAAATAGGGCCCTTGGGCCAAAGTTGGCCCATTGTAACCTTTGATTTGGCCCACCATCCCATCTGAGAGGAGAGTGAGAATGATTGAGAGGATTTGGGCAAATGGCTTTAACACGGAGATCATCATTTCGAATTTGACGTAACCTTTTTTGTTGGTTTTATTGCTGAGCTACAAAAAAAAGCTAACGGAAATTAAATGTTGTAAATTAATCAGATATTTTAAAAATGTAAATATTGTCACTTGATGGATGGGCGACACAGTGACTCAGTGCCCCACAGTCCAAAGACATGCACTATAGGTAAATTGAATAAATTGGCCATAGTGTATGTGTGTGAATAAGTGTGTATTGATATTTCCCAGTACTGGATTGCACCTCGAAGGGCATCTGCTATGTAAAACATACGCTGGATAAGTCGGCGGTTCATTTAGCTGTGGCGACCCCTAATAAATAAAGGGCCTTAGCTCAAAGAAAATATATGAATATCACTCGAAGGATAGAGGACTATGCAGAACACATTGGTGAAACTAATGTGATTCTGTTATAAATTAGATTTTGTTTTTACTGTAATAAGCTAATTATAAAATGTAAAAAACTGTATCAGTTAATATAGAGCAATGTTTTGTGGTCCTTTTAAATATTAATAAAAAAATTAGGAAATTACCCAAGGCAACTATTATTACCTTCAGCCCACTAGCCTAAATCAAATTTGGTTTTTGGCCCTTCATAAGAAAGTTTGGGCACCCCTGCTCTTGACATTTTTACTATAAATGGGTTCAACTGAAAGCCGATCACAAAATGCGTAACAATAGCCGATCAGTGTGCTTTTGATCCAACTCTTAAAGACCGACACTGTTCACTGGCCACAAACCAATGTAAATGCTTTACACATTGCATGCTAGTTGTATAGTTTTCATTTTGATCTCTGCACATTTAATCTACTTAAAGCTAGACAATGTTTAAAAAAATTAATTGTGGAGAGATGGTGCTTACAATTTTTTGTTTACATTTTGCTCTTGTTTACCTTCTTTTGTCATAAATTTTGTTTATTGTGTCATCTGTTTCTGTATATAATCTATACTTTCAAATGTAATGAATGAACCCTCAAATTTTTGTGGCTTCAAAGTTAGGATAGTTGTATGTAGGGTAGCGTTAACAATTCAGCATAACAATTCTGTTCAGATATTAAAAAATATCATTACTTTTAATGTTAAAAATGTTTTTGCCATATCGCCCTGCCCTAGTCACAAATTATATGAGGACTGATGACGTCATTGACTTCAAACCTGCTATGGTTGGTGTGTCTAGATGTTCATGCTTAAAAGGTGCTGTATGTAAGTTTTTGACTCTACTAAAGCATAGAGATACCGTAATATGTTTGCAGATATTTAAGAAACATGATAAATAAATATTTTGTTTATCTGAAAAACAGTGCTGAAGTCATATATTCTGCTTTAAAAATGTGTTATGTGGCAGAACGCTGTCTTTGTTTGGGTTCTTTCAACCCGCCCAATGCCACTTTAACCAATTATATTTCAGCACCCCTGGTTACCTTTGTGGAAAACAGCGTATTTCATTCATTTAATCATGAATGCTCTCGAAGCATGTCCCTGCAACCAAAAATGCAACCTCTGGTGGACAGTAGCAGACTCCGAAATGAGATGCAGATTCAGAGTTCCACTTGAGGTTATTAATTAGCAAATAATAAAAATATTACGAATGTAAACATTAGGTGAGATTATTTTGTTTTCAAGATCTGAGGTAAACTATCTGCTGTTGCTTTCAGTGGTATGGCAATAAATGCCATGTAAAATGGCATCAAACTCACATGATTAGCATTTAACACTAAATAAAGCACATACGGTGTACCTGTGGTGATCGTTGATCACCTGTGAGAAATAGAAGCTGTTTCTAAAATAAAAATTTTAGGTGTTGGTTAGGACAAAAAATCATTTTAGTATGAAATTTTTTCTTCTATTGCGTGCTGTTTCTTATAGTTAGAAAATGATTCAAGTCAGCCTTTAGGCTCGATAGTCAGGTACACTTACGTCAATCTGGCAACCTGTGATTGCGTGGACTCGTCAGAGGAGTAGCCGAGTGCAAATGTGTTTTGATCCAGGAATGCAATACCTTGCTTAACCACTGGTTGTCGAACTTACAATACTGCACCTTTTACGTTACACCCAGAAACAAAGAAAATTAAGCTAAGCTAAAATTTTCTGTAGGGTTTTTTTGACAGCAAAACCTTTAAGAACTGTTTATATTTTCTTAAAGAGCATTTCCTTAAACAGTTCATAGTGTGAACGTTATTTTATTAAGAAGCTTTTGTTTGATGTAACCTTTGTGGATTGAAAAGTTTCCATGAATGTTAATTGTTCTTGGAACCACCAGTGTGAAACACAAAACTATTGTGTTAAAAAAAAAGAGTCAGAATTGTGAGAAATAAGTTCACAATTGGGGTGTCACTGTGGTACAGTGGGTAGCAAGATCGCCTCTCAGTAAGAAGGTTGATGGGTCAGTTGGCATTTCTGTGTGGAGTTTGCATGTTCTCCCTGCATTCGCGTGGGTTTCCTCCGGGTGCTCCGGTTTCCCCCACAGTCCAAAGACATGCGGTGCAGGTGAATTGGGTAGGCTAAATTTTCCGTAGTGTATGAGTGTGTGTGTGTGTGGATGTTTCCCAGAGATGGGTTGCGGCTGGAAGGGCATCTGCTGTATAAAACATATGCTGGATAAATTGGCAGTTCATTCTGCTGTGGCAACCCCGGATTATGAATTAATGAATAAATGCGTGAGTGAGTGAGTGAATAAAATGCACAATTACAAAAAATTGTAAAAAAAAATTTGTTCTGTGGCGGAAACTGGCTTCAACGACAGTAGGGTGATTAAATGGCAGTTTTCACTTTTTGAGCAAACTGTTTCTTTTAGAGAAAACACCAACTTTCTAGGTGTGTGTGTGTGTGTGTACAGGAATGTCATTAGCATGAGTGTTACTCCACACTGTATGAGTTCAACTTCGTTCATCAGCTAAATTCTGTCATGTTTACAGAGCGGGAGAAGGATGAAAGGACCATGGGGAGGAATCAGAAAATGTATAAGGTGATTATATATATCCGTGTGTGTGTGTTTGAGTGTGAGTGACTGTGTATGTGAGTTAGAGAGAGTCTCATTATACATGAATCACTCAGTTTTGGCGTTAAATAAAACGCCTCAATCATCAGTCACTGCTCACCTCATCTCTATACAACAGAGCTTAAAACCCCAATGAATGCAGCTTCAGCTCAATAGAGAGAGTGTTAGGGGGATTGTGCATGGACGTGTCGCAGAACGCCTACAGCTGGCCTCTCGAGAAGCAGACATGCACTTAGCACTACGCTAGACAGACAATAAACAAAGAAAGAAAACATAAATACAGCCATCTAAACAACATTGTCAAGAATCTGTTCAATAAAAAAAGCATTGAGGTTTTAGAGTCAATTACTAATTTTATATTTCATAGCAAAAACTGATCAGTGTAAAAAGGAGAGGACTAAAGGCACAGTAAACAGTTATTGTGCTTTAGGTTGTGTTCACAGGTTTTGTTCCATCAAAACAAACACTGGTGTAATGACTGTTTGTGCTGTTTATTTGAATTACTGCAATGCTGCCTAAATTAACCTTGTTGTGCACCAAACTTTTGTCCCTAGACCACTGAAAGCATAGTTCTTAGTTTGCTTTCATGCAAACTCTGGTGAGGTTCAACTGAAATATGAATGCAACAAGGATCAAAGACATCCAAACAAGTCAAATACAAGATGCAATGTCAGAAGGTGCAATGATTAAAAGACTAGCAAACCTGTTTTTTCTCTTTATAGTTGCAATGTTGTCCCCGAGTTCACATGGGTTTTCTCCGAATGCTCAGGTTTTCCTCACAGTCTAAAGTCATGCGGTATAAGTGAATTGAATAAATAAAAATTAAAATTAATTGACCATAATGTGTGTGGTTCTAGAGTTAGGCTGTTTCTCAATTCCAAGAACGCAGACCTGCCTTGCTAAGTTACCTGAGAAAAACGAACTTGGGAGACCGCGAGACCGCTAGAACACAGAACACGTCCTGCAGAAATGAGATGCTGCGTTTTTTGCGTCACGCATTTTTAATGGAAAGTTATTTAAGCATTACAGAATTCACACAACGATTTATTGTTTTTCCCCTTTTCACAACATGCATCATGGATAAAAACCTTTATAAATATACTTTGCACAATACAAATAAAACATAACAAAGATTTTAATACGAATTTCAGCAAATAAACACCTTTAATGTGTTTATGCCTTTATTTAGATGTTCATTGTGAATGTTTACTTTCACTGTCTCATTTAGAGAAGCTCCTCACACAAATAAGTAATATCTCTGAACTGTAATAATAAATCTATATAAAATGCTGCGCTTTCTGCCTCCTTTATTCAGGCGCATTGACTTTTGGGACTACTCGAACGAGTTTTGAGCTCAAGTCACTGATGCAAGAACACATCCGGGATCTTTCACGCATCCTCCGTTCTTGCAGTCTTGAGTTTTGGAACTGATCTTTGGTGGTTGATGATGACGTTACACGAGGATGCAAGATCGCTGAAGAAAGCATGTTGAGAAACAGTTTTAGTGTAGTTTTAGTGTAGTGGGCAGCAGGAAGGGCATTCGCTGTAAAAAATAAATCCCAGAGTAATTGGCGGGTCATTCCAATGTGGTAACCTCTGATAAATCAGGGACAAAGAACAGTTAATGAGTGAGTTGTAGTGTTGGCCATTATGGTTTAGAACAGGTTCCCAAACTTTTTGTTGTGTGCACCCCTTTCTAATATTTGCTGTCAAGCACCCCTTTCTCCAATTAAACTCTACATTTTTACCTAAATACATATATTTTCTGTATACGCGATTAAAATAAAAATAATAAAATATGTCAATTTAATGCATGAGCTTTTATGAAGTTGACAATTTTCACAGTGTCATTAAGTACGGACAAAAGTTAATCTGGCTAGAGCTTCTTGGTGGATGCTGCAGTGTAAAAAAAAAAAACTTAAAGGCATGTCTTTTAAGTGGCTGTGTCTTGTTTGTAAGTGCTGGACCATATATGAGGGCTTAAGACTGCTATTAGCTAAAACCTTACCACAGTCTACACACTGTGGATTGGGATTTTCTGCATCTCCGATCCATGTAAACCCGAAACCAATGTAACTGTCACTTTGTTTGCGTTTCTTGCTTGACATTTTCGCACCCTAGACTTCGTTCATTGTCCTCCGAGTCTATACAGGATTCAACGCTAAGGATTGTTTCCACTGGGCCGATCGGGTCAGTGGTTCGCAGTGGCGTAGTAGGTAGCGCTGGTTTGATCCTTGGCTCAGTTGGCATTTTGTGTAGAGTTTGCATGTTCTCCCTGCATTTCCTCCAGGTGCTCCGGTTTCCCCCACAGTCCAAAGACATGCGGTGCAGGTGAATTGGGTAGGCTAAATTGTCCGTAGTGTATGAGTGTGTGTGTGTGTGTGTGTGTGCGTGCGTGTGTGTGTGTGTGTGTGTGTGTGTGTGTGTGTGTGTGTGTGTGTGTGTGTGTGTGTGTGGATGTTTCCCAGAGATGGGATGCAGCTGGATCCCGGATTAATAAAGGGACTAAGCCGACAAGAAAATGAATTAATGAATTTCTAAAGGATCATGTGACTCTGAAGACTGGAGTAATGTAGCTGAAAAATCATCTTTAAAATCACTGGAATAAATGCTTAAAGTAAATGATTAACTACTTTTGAACAGTTGTTTTATAGTGCAATAACATTTCACAATTTTACAATTTGTACTGTATTTGTGATTAAATAAATTCAGCCTTGGTGAGCAGGAGAAGCTTATTTTAAAACATTTAACAATCACACTGATCCCAAACTTTTGACCAGTTGTGTATATAATATTTTATAAGTGAAAATGTGCACTTTAATTTTGGCACCCATGTAGACACTAAATAAAAATCAGAGAGGTCAGACTTTGTCATACTCAGCCTCATTTCAGTTGTCAAGCTTTGTATATATCTATTGAATTAATCAATCCATTAAAGAAATGTTGGCTAGAAAATGCATCATAAATGGATAATTTTCCAAATAGGTATCGCTGCAGGCCCAAATAGGAGGAATTTAACTGCAAGTAGACTGGGTGACCTCCAAGTGGTAGGAACTGGCAGTATGTTGCAAGTGGGCTGGTTTGCTGTTGGTGTAGTAGACAATAATAAAACCCAACAGGTTACTGTGAGGTTGGATGTAGGATTGGGGTAGGTGTAGACATTCATAAAACACAATAGGTTGGACTCTTAAAAGACATCTATAAAACGAAAACTCCAGGTTTGTATAGCCCACTTGGAGCTCAAGTCCCCTCCATTTGCAGCTGGCGCCGACCTCGGTTGATTACCTTCTCCAGTTTCTGGTGCTGTTTGGATTTAATGTTTACTTTGCTGGTATAGGAAAATATTTGGCAGAGATGCAACTAGATGAAAACCTGTAATCTGAGGGTTCAAAAAAATTTAAATACTGAGAAATTGACTTATAGCTAATTTGAGATATTTTCTAAATAGGAAATACTAAACATTTTCATGGGACCTTTATTCATGATGTTTACATATTTTTTATTATTTTTGGCATAAAATAATCCATTCTTTTTAAATGTATTTTCTTGTCTATTGCCAGAAATATACCTATGCAACATAATTTTGTGGTTCAGGGTCGCATAATACAATAGAAAAAATATATACAGATTGCAGTTTTATATTTATATTTATTGTATGATATGATTTATTTCAAATAAAGAAACCTTTTTATTTTTTACTGTTCTCAGATCAAAATTGACATACTTATACAGTATGTCAAAAGATCAAAGCAATTTTGATTTTGCAGTTCATGACCCCTTTAAACTCTTTAAAAATCTGACCAACTGTGTGTGTGGTATGCAGTAATGAAGTACATTATTGATTGATAGACTTTGTTGCTTACTGCAACATCTCCTTGAACCATTGCCTGCTTTGATGCACAGGTTTAAGGTTCACACACACACACACACACACACACACACACTCACCCTAGGGACCACTTCTCTCTCCTCATGTTCCTTCCTGTAGTAACATCCTTTTGGAAGACATTAGAGCGCATTATACCAAGCCCATCTGACAGAGTGATGAAGGATTTTAAAGTGGCAGTTCTGGGGGTTCAGTCTCTGTGCTGACCCTCAATCCATTTTCCTCCCAAGATTTACAAATATTGCAGTCTGTGGTAAAGAGCTACAGGTTCAAATCTGAGCAGCTTAAATGCGGTTTTAATGGAGTAGTTTACATAAAACTAAAAAGGATTTATTCACCCTCCGAGATTATCTATTGTTTTTTACCACAATTATTCTGAACTTCTTAATATAAAATAACTTAAAAGCGATGTGAATGTATTAAGAAAGTAGACTATGCAATCTGTGTGACAAATTCACATTTTAAAGCAATAACAATGAATTTTAAAGCATTTACATGAAGATTTGCGGGCTTAAACAAACTGACTGGGAATCGTTTGACAGAGTGATTTATTTCAAACACTTAACTAAAGTTATGGGGTGAGTTAGGAGTAAAAACATGTATTTTCACTGCTTGCAGGACAAAACTGTATTACAAATAATATATACATATAAATTAAATATATTTATAGATTTTACTGAACAAAAAATTATTGTGTTGTGAAGACAAAAATCTAATTGTGGATGGCAAGCATCGTCAATGCACCGAGATATCGAATTAAACCAAATCGATGGCATGATAATCTTAACCAAACCAAACCATGAGACCAGTGTAGGTTCACACTCCTCAGTCTATTGCAGTCTATTTTACATTGTGCAGTGCAGTTCAGTTCTGAGGGTGCAGTTCACTTATTGATGACTAATAACAAGGATTTCTAGATTCTATACATTTATACACTTCTGGTATGGTAAGGTTTGGCACATCTCAGCTCACTTCGGTTTCAGATTTGCTGAGCTTTCCATTTCTGAATGTGCATTGCAGTTTAGTATCATGTGTGAGATTATCGCTGAAGGCACCGCTTCTATTCCTGGCTGTGACATCATTGAAAACGTGTCATAAGCAAATGTGTGACACAAGCCAACCCACAACACAGAGGAAATGGATGCTACTGATGGAATGGTTCTTGAGCAATTACTTTAAATATAGAGCAGAGGTGTCCACACTTGGTCCTGGAGGGCCGGTGTCCTGCGAGGTTTAGTTCCAATCAGACACATCTGGGCTAGCTTATCAAGCTCTTACTAGGCTTTCTAGAAACGTCTTAGTAGGTCTGTTGAGACAAGTTGGAGCTAAAATCTGCAGGACACCGGCCCTCCTGGACCGAGTTTGGACACCCCTGCTATAGAGAGTTTGGTGTCTCGTGTCGCAAATCCAATATTTGCTGGCATTAACTGGCAATGTGTATACATCACATTTTGATAACGTTTTGGCTCACTTTAAAGCTCATCCAAGGTGGTGGTAAATAAGCATGGGTATAGAAACAGAATGCAAAGTGAGCTGTACTCAACCGAATCACGATGTACCATGCAGTGGAAATGCACCTTTAGACATCAACACGCCATATACTTCTTTGAATAAAAAAAAAAGGTTTAAAAAAATATCAAAACATTACTAATACTACAATTGTATTAAGCATGTCTGAACTGATAGGACTCCATGAGTGGGACTCTAGAAAATAAAGAGAAAGCCATGTGTGTTTGTGTGTGAGAATAGGGAGGCAGTCATGTGTAGTATCATAATGGAGGAGTTTTGAGACGCATTGCATTAGAGGCAGTCATCGTGTCCTCTCTATCAGCACTGTGATAGGACTTTTCTTTGGCGGACTCCAGTCTGCCTCTATGGCTGGTTATCAGCTTCGTGCCGTGAGCTCAGCTTTGCAGAAGCCCAAGAGAGCTTCGTTTGAGCTATACTGATATCTAGGCTTCCTGGGAGTGGGTCAGAACCAAACTCCGAACCACTCATTACCATAGAGATATTTGGCCAGCGCTGCTTTCAGACTCATTTTTGGTGATAAGGCTGTGTGGGGAGTGAATGTTTGAGCACATGAACACATGAGCCTGTCATATTAAACAGTAGGCATCAAGCTAGAATGTTAACGTTTGTCTGGGGAATCTGACCTTTTGAACTTTGACAAGAAGAAAAAAATGCTTAGCATATTCAAATGTTTCACTCCAGCATCTCTCACTCTTATATTTATTGCATGATATTAATTCCTGTTTGCAGACATAAACAAGTGGTGTCAGGCTTGTCAAACAGACTGATGGAAGTATGATGCTGGACTATGAGTTAGTGTGTATGTGTGTTTGTAGTGTTTGAGTCATGAGTCACAGATGCAGCATTACGAAACCAGCAGCACCAGAGCCAGCTCTCTCTCGTCCTCTCATTATCCCACTAATGGGCGGACTGGCAAAAACACAGCCACTAATGTTGGGAAATAACAGACAATACAGTAAGTGTGAGAGGAAAACAGAAGGTTGTGCTGTATGAAGTAATTATTAAGTGTTGTAATGGAGGATGATTTACATCAGATAAAATTAATTGTTTTTTTTTTCCCACCTAAATTCTGTTTTATTTAATTTCTTTCTATCTTAATTTGTCTAGATATTTGTTGACTTTGATTTAATGGTTTAAATGAGTTTTAATAAATAAATTTGTCTGAATTACCTATTTTTTAGTAGAAGCATTTCTAATTAACTGAAATCATAAAACTTTCAATTCTGTTTGCTTGTAATAGAAATTCAGGAGGATTAACTAGTTCGGCCAATGTTTTGTCATTGGAAAGGGCTTGAACTGATATCATAAAATTGGCATAACACAGGACAACAGTGTTTACAATCGCTGACAAACAAATCTTGTCAGATATGGTAATGAGCATTTTATTTTTATATAGACCAATCAAAATCTAACCAATCAGAGCAGGTTCTTGGAAATGATGAGTTTAGAATATACAGTTGAAGTTCATTCATTCATTCATTCACCTTTGGGTTAGTCCCTTATTTATCAGGGATCGCCACAACGAAATGAACCGCCAACTATTATGTTTTAATAACTATTATCATTACCAACCGGCATATATTTTACTCAACCCAGTACTGGAAAACAACCATACAGCCTCGCATTCACACACACTCTCATACACTACAGCCAATTTATTTTATTCAATTCACATATACGTCTTTCGGATGAGATGTTAAACCGAGGTCCTGTCTCTCTGTGGTCGTTAAAAATCCCATGGCACTTATCATAAAAGAGTTGGGGTGTAACCCAGATGTCCTGGCCAAAGTCCTTCAATCAGCCCTTACGATCCACTATCAGCCCTTACGATCCACCATCCACGTGGATGCTGCACACTGATGCTAGTGTGGAGAGACTCCCCCTCATGATTGTGAAGCGCTTGGGGTGTATCCGCTTGTTAAGTGGTGACGTGTTTGTGACGTATGTAATACTGTTTCCAGGTCCAAGCCGCCATTGATTTGAGTGGAGAAATTTCATCGTTTATGATCACGTTTTATTCCTATCACACATTAAAGTTAATTTTATATAAAATCATGGTGTACACAACAATTTCTGGGCTTGCTGCATAACAAATACCAAAAATTTAACAATTTATAAAAAAATTAATCACTTTCTGGCCATTGGATGTTAGGCATGGGCATATATACTTCGATCGTGATTTTCGAAAGCATTAAATCGCTTTGTAAACGTTTATTATTACCATTTCATGAGTCTCCCCATTCAGTTGGATAGAGCGCTTGGACCTGGAAGCCGCTTCGCGTGACGTCACACTTAACAAGCGGATGGCCATACACAATCATTCATTCATTTTCTTTTCGGCTTAGTCCCTTTATTAATCTGAGCTAAGCAGAATAAACCACCAACTTATCCAGCACATGTTTTACGCAGCGGATGCCCTTCCAGCTGCAACCTATACCTGGGAAACATCCATACACACTCATTCACACTCATTCACACTCATACACTACGGACAATTTAACCTACCCAATTCACCTATACCACATGTCTTTGGACTGTGGGGAAACCGGAGCACCCGGAGGAAACCCACGCGAACGCAGGGAGAACATGCAAACTCCACACAAAATGCCAACATTGCTTGAACTGGCAACCTTTTTGCTGTGCCACCCTTGAAGTCAAAATTGTTATATATAATGCTCATATTTTTTATAATATGTTCCAAGTGCTGTTTAACACCGATTTATAAATATAATAATTTTAATAATTTTTTAAATAATAATCTACTAAATTTCTAATGACTTTTTACTTTTATCTTTGCCATGATGACAGTACAAAATATTTTGCAAGATGCTACTTTTCGGCTTAAAGTGCACTTTGAAAGGTTTATTAGGTTAATTGGTTTAAATAGGCAAGTTAGATTAAACAAAGTTATTGGACAACAGTTGTTTGTTTTGTAGCTAAATGAAAAATAAATCTAAAGGGGGCTAATAATATTGACCTTAAAAACTCATTTTATTCCAGCCAAACTAATAAAAAAAATACTTTATTCGTAAAAATAAGAAATTTTATGTGAAATGTGAAATTTTCTATTAAACATCACTTGGGAAATGTTTGGACTTTTTTTTTTTTTGCTAATAATTTTGCAATTTTAATTTTTAATCTCAATAAATCAAATTATTTGAGACTCCTTCAGAAATTAGGAGAATTTAAACATATATTATGGGAAAATTAAAATGTTTTTTTTTTTTTTTTTGATGTTGGATGCATGTAAACCTGTCAAAGACCTCCAAAACAAAATGAAAAAACGTTTAAATCATGTAATACAGCCATGGTTTTTTATCATTTTTTACAATGTTCATTCATTTGTTCATTCTTTTTGGCTTAGTCCAGGGGTGGGCAAACTCGGTCCTGGAGGGCCGGTGTTCTGCACAGTTTAGCTCCAGCTCTAATCACACACACCTGCTTATAGATTTCTAGTGATCTTGAAGACACTAATTAGTTTGTTCAGGTGTCTTTGACTAGTGTTGGAACAAAACTCTGCAGGGACACCGGCCCTCGAGGATCAACTCAATGCCCATAACTGGCTTAGTCCCTTTATTAAATATGGGTCGCCGCAGCGGAATGAACTGCCAACTTATCCAGCATCTGTTTTATGCAGCAGTTGCCCTTCCAGCCGCAAACCAGCACTGGGTAACATCCATACACACTCATTCACCCACATACGCTACGGACAATATAGCTTGTCCAATTCACCTGTGCTGCATGTCTTTGAACTGTGGGGGAACCCGGAGCGCCCAGGAAACCCACGCGAACATGGGGAGAACATGTAAACTCCACACAGAAAAGCCAACTGACCAAGCCAGGACTCGAACCGATGCGGCACCGTGACGCTCAATGTTATGTTCCTTTAGTATAAATCTTTCATCATATATTTTCAATTTTATGTTTAATTCTAATCTTTAGTTTTAGTTTAGGTTTAGTTTTTGTTTATTCAGCGTGGTTGCTAGGGCTTTGCTTTGTTTTTGTGGATGGTTGCTAGGGTGTTACTAAGTTGTTGCTAAGGCTTTCTGAATGGTTCTTCCAGTGCCTATTAGGGAAGACAAGAAGAGGTTTGAAGAGAGTGACACAGACCGGATATCTTTTGGACACAAGAGGTTTGATGCATGAGTTTTGCTGGGAAGTTTGGGGGTTGTCTTCTGTCTGAGCTGTCCTCACAAGTCTGAATTCTCATCCTGATGATAACATGCTCTCTGTGGACGTAGAAACGTTTAGCTTTATAGATTGCACTGGCTCTGCTCATTTGAAAATATGTCCCATGTGTCTCCCTCCCACAGTACTCGCATGAACAAAGATTGCATCCCTCCATTTCTGTTTCTGTCCCGCTCCATCTCCATCATAGCTACACATGTTCACATAGTATAGAGTTTGGTGCACCTGGTCAGTCTGAGCATGTGTGTGAATCTAGACTTTAAGTGATGAGAAGAGGAGCAGTAGGTTGAGTGTGATGAAGCTCATATAGAGGAGAGAGTCGTTCATCTCTGGCCATGTGAGAGATATAATGTAAATAACCTCAGCTTCACACCATCGATTTATCAGACCCCCGGCTCAATCTCACAAACCGTCCCATAAACACAGCTTTGGGGGTGACCCCACATCTGTCCGGCCCGCTCGTCCCCACATGCGCAACTTTAAGATGAACCCACAGAGTGCGAGCACAAGAAAGCCTGACTTCCTATTGTATAAACATAGCTTTGAAAGAACTGCCGGGTGAGAATTATTACGTGCTGAACCGCTTTCCTATACCTCCTGACTAAAGGGACTGTTAACGTGCATAAAATAATATCATAAATAATATTAGAAATATGTAATAATAATAATAACAGTAACTATCAGAATGATTTATTCTATCTTATGGTTTGTTTTGTTTGATAATATTATTCTAAACAAACACACACACACACACACACACACACATACACACATGCTCTAATTAACTATTCTGTACTTTACATTTATATACATTTAATAATTTTGTCAATTAGTTATTAGCTTTTATCAAAATGTACTAATATTTTTACATTATTTACATAATTATAATAGTAATAGACTTTTTTATAATAATAATATTAATAATATTAACTCTATATTATATTAGAGTTCATTCATAATTAAAAATATATTTAATGTCATAACATTAAATATTATTACTACATTTAAAATATATTTAAACTGTATAGATATATATTACAAAAACAAATTAAATATATTTAAAAACACAATAAAAAGAGCCTATTTTTTAGCCACTGACAAAAAAATGTGGTCAGAAAAGACATTGATCACAGACATTTATCTCAAAAACTGTGATAAATATTATTTTTAGCATTATTTACATTACAATAGCAATAATAATATGAATTGTTTAATTCTATTCATTCATTTTCTTTAGTGGCTTAGTCCCATTATTATCAGGGGTCGCCATGGGTATCCAGCATTACGCAGCAGATGCCCTTTAAGCTGCAACCCATCACTGGGAAACATCCATACACTCTCATTTACACACATACACTATGGACAATATAGCTTACCCGATTCACCTATATCGCATGTCTTTGGACTTGTGTGGGAAACCGGAGCACCTGAAGGAAACCCATGCGAACTTGGGGAAAACATGTAAACTCCACACAGAAATGCCAACTGACTCAGCCGAGACTCGAAACAGCGATTTTCTTGCTGTGAGGCGTCAGCACTACCTACTGCGCCACCATGACACCCCTATACATAGTGTGTGTGTGTGTGTGTGTGTGTATATATGTGTATATGTATCTTTATATACTGTGTGTGTGTGTGTGTGTGTGTATGTGTATGTGTATGTATATATATATATATATATATATTTATGCAACAGTTCTGTCTGGTTGTCGAATCTGATTGGCTGATATATTGGCTGTAATATATTTAAGTAATATCAGCACCTGTACAGCCTCTTTACCCTTTGTGTATTACTCCGCCCACATACAGCCAGCAAAAAGCAGACAATACAGGTCTAAAGTTTAAAAGATGCTTGCTCAACTGTTTAACTGTCAGCTTATGATTTGAATCCAAGGTGGAAGAAAGTGGTTCCTCATGCAAAAGGGTTTTTGAGACTCTCCATGTTTGATTTTGATTTTATATACACAATTATGCCGTCAAACTGTTGTATGAATGCAATATAACACTCGCAGCAGTGAGATATGGCTGTATATCGGCACTGATGGGGGCACTAAGGCACTTGGACTGCAGCTTCGTGCCAACGCACGCCTCCCACCAGTGCCGATATACAGCCATATACGTATATATATATATATATATATATATATATATATATATATATATATATATAAATTTGTTTGTTTATAGAATATTTGTTAGCCTTAGTTGAAAAAAAAAAACATTGTTTGAGACAAATGACAATAGCAACCTTGTAGAATCTCCCTAATAGGGAATTATCCTTTTAAACTATTGTTTAAAATTAATTTTTCTCTTTTAAAATATTCGGATCTTGGGTTGTTGTGTCCTCCCTAAAACTTTGCGACAAGGCAAAAACACTTGTGCATTCCGACTCTGGACATTGACCTTGGCAGTTTAGCAGCTCTAATGCAGAGGAGGAACACCACCACTCCCAGCCTCCCTACCCCAAAACACACACACAACCCTACACACATATCCACAAACACAACACACACACAGCTGCAAGACATCTTGATAATATCTGACAGCCGATCCAGTCCAGGTCACTGCTCATCCTAGACTGCACCTCATGCCCTCGTCCCTCTCCCTTCTTGCATGCATGTCCCTTATGACTATTACATTTATATGTATTCATTTATGAGATACTTCTAATTAAAATGACTTACAAATGAGGGCAATAAAAGAAAGTCAAATCACCACACTCAAAAAATAACTTGTTGAATGAACTCAATTTTAATTGAGGGTAGGATTTTCATCCAATAGATTTTTTTAGCATCAGCAAAAAAAAAACTATTTACAAGGTTAAATGGAATTGAGTTGGTCCAACATAGTTTTATCAAATACATTTTTTTATTCATTTGTATTTTTATTTAACTTAAACTCAAAGGTCTGATTACATCATGTTTGTCTTCTGCACTGTAAAACCCAACAGTCAACTTTATCAAATAAAATGAGTATAAGTAACTCAAATTTTACTTAGTTAATTTTACTCATTTGAAAAGAGTTTTGAACTCAGTGTTGAAGGTAATGAGTTAATTGAATACTTCATTACTCCAACTTAAATGGAGTAAATTCGCAGTACTCGTATAGAATATTTTTTTTAACTCAAATGGTTTGTAGCAATCAGTTTCCTCAAATGGTTTGAGTTACCTTTAACGTTTTGTATTTTACAGTGTATGCTGTGTCGCACATTTCAGAGTCTCTAGTTTTATTTAAAGTGAACTAAAAGAGTCATTTTTCATGAGTTACATATACAGTTGATTGAGACTGATCTCAGAACCAATTTTAGGACAGTTATCGCTCACTGAGCAAAACAACAAACTGCATTTTGCAGCACCCAAAGCATGCGTGCTTCTACAAGGTAGTAAGCTTAAAGCATTACATGAAACTCTTCTAAATCTTCAAACTAAAGTGAAGATTAAACTCTAACAAGTCTTTCTATTAAGCTTAAACACCTAAGATTACTTTTATTGTCAACATTTCCCTCTCTTAATTCAATCACGCAAAGCATGCTGGAAACAAATCCCCTAACCAGGTAGTTTGACCAATACAATTCCTTTATGTTGTCCCAACTTAATGGTTTACAAATTTAAGTGGACTGAACATAAAACAAAGAAATTAGCCAAAGAAAATACAAGAGTTCTGTTGATTCAGATCATTTTAAACAGGTAGATTAAACAAGCAGCAGTAATCATTTTTGAGTGCAGAAAAACAACAAAATAGATGTTTTGACTTTATTTACAATTATGTATTATTATGCATTATTAGACATTGACTTCTGCTCTGTTGACTTTTGATGTTGAAAATTCGGCTGTACAGTTTAACATAGTAAGTTTTATTGGCATTTAAGTAGTTTAAAAGATATATTGTATAAGAAACAATATAGAGAATATTAACTATGTAAAATAACAGGGAAATACAGGCAGATTTTTGTTATGTAATTTACAACATCAATACAGACTATAGATCACTACAAATATCAATAAAATAACTTTTTGTTCAAGCGTGTCAACATCAAAAGTTATTGGAGGAAAAATCGAGGTCCCATAATGCAATTCAAAAGCAAAAACAAAGGGGAAAATAAAACACATGAATCACAAAATAGATAAAGCTGTTAATTTACAGATATGTTTTCACATAGAAGATATAGAATAGAATAGAATAGAATAGAATAGAATAGAATAGAATAGAATAGAATAGAATAGAATAGAACAGAATATAGGACAATGAATCACATTAGATGCAGACATAATTGTATATGATTTTGTAAACAAAAAGAGCAACGTCTTCTCTAACCCACAAATTTGTCTGCTACATTCCAGTGCATTGTACGTGTCAGGCTTCCTCTTGTACAAACAGAGTCCTTAAGCAGCATTTAAAACCACATCATCCATCTATATTAAACAGTTTGTCATTTATAAAGTCTTTCATGAGGTGTTATGTTTTTATTAAGTGGCTCCACAGTGTTTGACCCAAGAGCTGCATAACTGAATCATTTGTATCCAAGCCAGTAAATCAAAGTTTTGTTATTCTAATTCATCTCTTTTTTTTTTACCATAGTTGTCACTTAATTTTTTTTTCCCTTTCTGGAGTTTAGTTCTGGCCTGGAAAGTCTATTTGTTGAATGCCACGTTGCAGCGAGTGTGTCGTTGAAGTACATGTAAGATTAAGTGTGTGTGCAGTTGCTGTTATCTGTCATTTTGAGAGTGTGTATGTGTGTGCGTGTGTGCTGGAGCTCTAAGTCGGATGTGGACGTTTGAGTGTCCAGTTTCCAGTGACCTTTGACCCCATAGAGCTAATTAGTGATATCCCCACAAACACCACTGAGAACATCACATTCTGTGGCATTTGTTCAATCATTATTCATTTATAAAGACTGTGGTTCACCTGTTTCTGTCTGTTTCTATCACCAGAAGAGTTCAAGACAAATGAGATGCAGTCAGTTATTGCCAAACACTTTTGAAACTGATATCATTTCATTATTTCTTTATATTATGTTTATGTACATAATTTAGTAAAAAATGTTAAAGGGTAGTGTGTCTGTAAGATGTTTCAGTGTTTTATTCTGCTTTCCAATACCTTGTTTATTTTACTTTTGTTTGATTACTGCTAACAATACTGATATTTTGAAATATTTTAACAATTAACATGACTGTTTTATATTTTAAAGTGCAGTTTATTCATGTGATGGCATCGGTAAGTGTTAAGCATTATTATTATTTTAGTTATCAGAGTCGTTTGGTTCTTCAATGATTATTCAAATATTTTTTTTCAATGGTATCATGTTTAATTTCAATTTTTTAAGGATTCTTTGATTTTTAATGTAAAACAGATTTTGAAATTACTTTATTTTGATGGTCTCTTAAACACATTTTGTTGTTTTGTAGACTGTAAGGTTGGGTTTAGAGTTAGTGTAAGTTGACATGTTATTGCAAAGTTTCTTAAAGTCAGTTGATTGTCTGAGGAGCAGTGTCAGCAGATAATAAGCAAATAGTCTACTAATACTCTAATGAGAATTATGGGCAATGCAATGTAACTTATAGGAAACTAAATATGCAAAAGGGACCATCAAAATAAAGTAATACCCTGATTGTTTTACCCTCTTGTTGAAAAAAAGAGTCAATAAGATTATTATTGCGTCCATTATTATTATTTTTTTTAATTATTAATTATGTTTTTCTTTTCAAAATTATTCTCAAAAATGTCAAAAAAACTACAAAATTAATGTGCAAATGCATTCAAACACAGTATAAAGTAGGGCAATAAATAAAAACATGGAACATAAACATTAATATGCATTTTTTTATTATTTGTATGAATTTTTAATTTATTTTAATATTAATAATTTTAAGACTTACAGACTTATTTAGTGATTCAGATTGCTTTTATGTAATTATAATTATATTCATACAAAACTTTCCTAAGACAAGAATTGGTGATGGTGAATCATTTTAGGACAACTTTGATGAAAGGCTTTGATCCACTCCAAATGTTGATCACTTTATTCATTCATTCATTTTCTTTTCGGCTTAGTCCCTTTATTAATCTGGGGTCGCCACTGCGGAATGAACCGCCAACTTATCCAGCACGTTTTTACGCAGCGGATGCCCTTCCAGCTGCAACCTATCTTTGGGAAACATCCATCCACACACATTCACACACACACACACAGACACACACACACTCATACACTACAGACAATTTGGCCTACCCAATTCACCTATACTGCATGTCTTTGGACTGTGGGGGAACTGTTCGGAGCAAAGGAAACCCACGGGAACGCAGAGAGAACATGCAAACTCCACACAGAAACGCCGAGGCTCGAACCAGCGACACAGCGACCTTACTGTGAGGCGACAGCCTCAAAAAATATTATTTTTCAGTTATGTTAAGTAAAAGGGATTGAAAGATTTTTAGAGATGCTCATTGCAAATATATAAAAATCAATGTGTGTTTGTTTTGTTATTTTTAATAACTATTTGTAATTGTTTTGATTATTAATTATTATATTCAATGTTTTTTTTTTTACAGCAGACATTTTATATATACTCCAAATGTATTCATATATATCAACATCTCAGATAAATAAGATTTATGCTGATCATATCTGGCTTATTTTCATAATTTTATTGAATACAGTACAGTGACTGTTCTGTAACCTGTCTGTTTATCTTTCTGGACTTTAATGTCAGGGAAGATGAGGGAGCTCAGTCTGCTAGTGACTGAAAAACAGTGGCTATTTTAAGCTCTTCACATAATGCTGCACCAGGACAAGACTATTAATCTTATATCCCACTTTTATTTTCTTTTGACTGGCCCACCCACCAAGAAGAGAAAGAGAGAGATAGTCAGTACGACTGTATGGCCTTATTACCGTATCCTCCTACTTCATGTATATATACCTGCACTGAGCATTCATCTAAAGATTCGTTCAATTACTTCAGCTGAAGATCATTGAAAACAACTCTTGTCTGATTTATAACACCTGCAGTGTCTGTAAAACCTGATATGCTCCTGCAAGAAACCAGATCTGTCCATTCATCTGTCAGGTTAAGAACTATGGCAAGGTTAAAATACCTTGTGGTAATTTGCTGTGGTAGAGACAGAGGAGAGATGCTGTTTGTAAGCCACCGGAACTGTGAGGTGTCAGAGGGCAGATCTCTGGAGATTTCTCTTCCTTCTTTGGTCATCTCGCAATTTAGCACTTGAACGTTTCTTGCTTTTCGCAATTACACGCAATCTTTAATCAGCGTTTAAACTACGGGCATGATAGGATGATGGGATTGGGCACTAAATTCTGAGGAGAGAGCAGAAACCCCCGCGTGTGTCCTAGCTATCATCACCTGATTTAAAACCACTCTTGAGTCGCCTTCACCCTCGCCACTTAGAGCGCGCACAGATCGGGATGTTTTGGCTTGAATTAGTCGGCTGTATTAGCAACCGGTGTGGGGTACCATTAAAAAAGCAAAACATGGGGTTTGGGGACGCGGAGTATCCATTTCACGTGCCCCTCCGGAGGCGCCAGTGGGCCATTTGAGACGCTCCTCGTGGGATTAGAGGGCATCAGTGCTGAAAGCTGCCCTGGCTCTCCCATCACTGTACCAGTTTATGATTCCCGCTGTTCCAGTGCTCGCACAACCGCTATTTCCGACCAAAGACCCGCAAAAAACACTCAGATGCCACTTGGCAACTCAGAGGAATTCAGAGGGCACGTGCGACTGCCTTTTTGCTCGTGTGTTACGTTAATTTATTGTTTATTTGTTATTTTACGCACGCACGTGCGTCATGATTTTGCCAAGTACGATGCGATCCGGGATTAGCATCCTTATCGTGGAACATCTTTTTTGTTCGAAAATGTAATCCACACCTATATCCCTTACATCTAAACCCAACTATAACTGTAAATTATTCCCAAAATCAGAGGGGAATAATAGTTGGATAGCAATCATGGAGAAGTGCATAAACCTGACCGTAAAGCTAAACTTCACATAAACAATATACATATCCCTTAATTCTGATTGGCTGATTGGAATGTTGTTGCAGGATCAACATAGATGTTTATCCAGTCCTACTTGGTGAAATCAGGTTGGCTCTTTACGCACATTTATTCTTTCTTTTGTCAGCACTGAGCAGTTGTTATATCTGTAACTTTACCACCAATAATAATGCAACATGCTTTATAAAAGTAAAATAAATGTTGGTAAGGTTTAAATAATAAAAATGTAATTGTTATTACGTTACAGTTACAAATCGTGTTCTTCTAAAAGCTCAGTTCTGCGTTCTGTTTATTATTATATTGCTTTAAGCTATTAGATTATATGCTTGGATTCATAACTGTGTATCTGAAAAAAATAATGTTTAAAAAAAGCAACCCAACTGCACTCTTTAGTTCTCTTGAATATGAAATATTGAAAACAAGGTTTCAGTAAATGTTGTAAATTATTGCTTTAAGTAGCAAGGTAGCAAAGAGCTGAAATGTGCTCTTTAAAAAGTTTTTAAAATTACAATTAAACCATTTAAAATGTCTTTTTTATTTTTATGTTAAATTATTTTAGTCGTTTTGTCCACAAATACCAATTTAATAAAAACTAATATAATGATACTATTTTTTTTAGAACAATCTAAATAGGAATTCTGAAAAAATCTCCATTCAATTAGTGCAATAGTAACAAAATAAACGTATTGCTAGTGCAAAGTGAGTAAAACACTACACAGTAACAATTTGTTTAAAAAATCAACGGAAAATGTTTTCTGCTAGCAACAGCATATCCATCTATTATTCAGCTCTAAAACTCAAAGTAAAGTAATGCAACATTGAAATACAGACAAAACGCTCGAGTGCAATGAATTTTCAGTTCTGGTGCATAATAAACGCTAGTAAATAATGCACTGTAACTATGCAAAGTGATGCACAATTGTCTTAATCTGAGCAGGTTTAGTATTTGCCTCTAGGAGTGTGTTGCCGCGTGCGCGGGCACGCCCCTGAGAGCCAGAGATAAATGCTAAGATCCTTTAGCTCACGAGTTACAAGTTATGCTCATCCTCAGCTCGCGCATGACACGTTTCCACATAGCCAGTTGCTTCATCTCCACGTCCAGTCAGAGAACCTCAAACTCCCATCTCCTCAAGAAGTCCTTTTCTCCACTCCACCCTTGTCTCCAGCCAACATGTCCACCGGGTCCATCAGCGATGTGGATGAATTTCACGAATCTGAGCTGCTGGATGGTCTTCTGAAATTCGGTTCCGGTAAAGACCCGGGGACATCAAACGAGAGCACGGAGGACAGCTCGAACTGCGAAGGCGCGTCGGTGTCAGAATGTACAGGAAAGAGGCGCAAATCAGCCAATATGCGCAGATCAGCGCCCAATGGTGTGGCCCAAGAGGGCAAGCAGGTCCAGAGGAACGCTGCTAACGCGCGCGAGAGGGCGAGGATGCGCGTGCTCAGCAAAGCCTTCTCCCGGCTGAAGACGACGTTACCGTGGGTCCCGCCGGACACCAAACTCTCCAAGCTGGACACTCTGCGGCTGGCCTCCAGCTACATCGCGCACCTGCGACAGATACTCGCCAATGACAAATATGAGAATGGCTACATACATCCCGTCAACCTGGTGAGACACTTCTTGCAATCAGAATTAATATTGAGTTTTCATAAATAAATTTCGGTTTTCCGATTCGGTTAATCTAATGTTGTTTGGCACCACTTGTACTCTGAGGGCAATTTTTAGTGTATTGACTTGTGTAGAAACGGTAAATTGGCACACTTAAAATATTTTAATCACGTTGAAAATTATTAGGTCTTCCAAAATGTATTACGACTGCTAATGCCGCATTTAGGTCTGTTTTAAACAAAGTTTTGTGGAATATCTTAAGTATCAATTCGATAAATTTAGCAAACATTTTTCTCTATTAATTGTAAGTGTTTACTAATTTTTATGTAAATTATATATATATTTTTTATATAATGTTTCCACAGACGTGGCCGTTTATGGTGGCTGGCAAACCAGAAAATGAACTCAAAGAAATGCTGAATTCTACACGTTTATGCGGGACTACAGCTTCCTGAGACTCAAGATGGACTTAAAACATGGACCTATTTTAAATAGTTTATTTCTAAACAGAGTGACATTTCATCTCTTACCCAAACACACGAGTGGGAATAACTGGGGACAACATCCTCACTCGCATTCCTGTAAAGAGAAAGTGATATCTATTTAAATGTTCACACGTGGGCCTTGCTGGTTCAAGGCAACAGTGTGTGATGTTTTTTTTTTTTCAATTCAACTACTTTTATGAAGATTGTCATCACTTTTTTTTAATTAAAAATCACGAGACGTCATTATACTGGGCTTTTTGGTGACGCCGAGTGTCATGTCACGCGCCTTTGTTGTTGGCATTAGAATAATTGTAAATAAAACAAATATTGAAGTTATAGTTTCAAATGAAGCACTTCACCTCTTTAATCAAGCAGGGATGGAGGGTTCATGTTTATTCACTTTGCTCTGACCTGTGTGAACCTTGTTATCATATTGCCCCACCTTTTTCTCTCAAGATCTCTGGCGAGAGGACATGTCACCCTGTCACCCTGCCTGCGAAAGATAACATGATTAATTCTCTTCATCGGAAGAAACGTAAACCTTCCCTTTATCATGATATATCATGCATCAGATAAGCATGGCTTTACGCGTCTTTGGAAATCTGAATTTCCCAAAAGTGACTGAGAAAAATACTTTAAAAAAACGCATTGCTATATAACAGCTCCTTTTTAATTATAGCTAGTCAAACCAAGAAAAAAGTAGTCTGACGTGATCCGTGTTTAAGGTCAGTTGTTTTTAGACCAGTAAATCGCGCGGCTCTTAATCTCACTGTGCAGCCGTTGTTTAATTTCGCGCGGGGTTGTGACCGCTATGTTTATAGCGCTCGGACAGATATTTATGCGTCACTCCTCTGAGGGGCGCGAGAGCACGAGTTACCCGGAGTTACCGATGATAGGACGCCCGGTGTCTCAACCACGCCGCGGCCTTGCAGCTTAGGAAAACACTGCCCCCGCGCATAAAACAGTATTCCACATTAAACTAGTCATCACTGTTCACTCGCAGAATTACAGAAATCCGCGCGGTGAGACGAAACGGTTTGATGGCGCAAGACAATAACAAGCCCGCCGCCACCATCCATCACGCGCTGTTATTGTAAGGAGAGGCTGAGGGTGATCTGCGAGAGACTGAGAGAGCGAGGGAGGCTTAAACACACACTCACACATATACGCACACACAGACACACGCTTGGCCAATAAAGTAGCTTTAAACATTGTGAAAACCTTTGATACGTCTGAATATAGCATGGTTATATCATATAATATATGAATGATATAGACCATTTTGAGGGATGTAAACAAAACAATGGTCCCAACGTATTTCCTGTTTTACATTTTTAATTTTTCAAGCTTCCGAGAATGCAAAAGAGCCACTTATTGATAAATAATTTTATGATAGCTGTTTTAACATGAAGTTATGATTGAATTGCCTCTTGTTACAGTTATGAAATAGTTTGAGAACAAGCAGGAAATGTTCATGGACCAATGACATGACCGCATTGAAATATAGGCCTACATACATAATCTTTGGAGATTCTTTTGCTTACCATTTGCAGACTTTTACTTGTTTTTGGGGAAAAACTCTTATTTTTGACTTATTATTTCTTAAACAAGAACATAGTTTTTGTATTGTCTGGAAAATGTCTCGTGATTTAACAATTTTTACATGGCATGTTTGGACTAGAAGCAAGACGAAAACTCTAAATAAGAAAAGCATTTGCAGTGCAGTTTTCACTTTAAAAATTAGCAATTGAGGACATTATAAATGGAATCAATTGAAGACAACATATGTAAAACGTCTATTAGCTGTCATGATTGAAATCTGTAGGCCTGAATGATCTTATAGGCCCTCAAAGTTTTAAGCTATTATCATTAATGTGATTTTTGTTGTTGATGATGAAATCCACTTAATTACATACAGTTCAACCCCCGCCAAAAAAACCTATTCCGTCAAAAACATAGACCTACACTGAAAAAAAATCCTGGTTGCCTTAAATTTTTAAGCTGAATCAAATTGCATAACTTATACAATTAAGTTAGAACATGATTAACATGAACATGATTAGGTTTAATTAGTTACAATGACCTAAAAACTTGTGCTGTCAAGACTAATTCATCATATATTTTTTACAGTGTGCGGGGTTTTTTGCCCCTTTCCTAGCTTAATAAGAACTTTCAAACCAACAGCTTTGTAACACCTTGTACAACATAACATGTATCTTCACTAATTTGTAAAAGGACGATCTTTCATTAGAAAATTAGTAAATAAAATTTCTCCTGGTTTAATTTAACACGTTTAAGTTATTTGCCTAAAATAATATTCATGTTTCACGGCAAATGCATATAGCCTTCAATTTTGTAAAGTCCAAGTTACAATTGTAGCAGTAACAGATTTCTGTGACAGTCGGGTTTTTTCCCCATTGTCTATTCTTAAAGGCCTATTTATTTGCAGTGCTTCGATTTAGTTGTTTTTTTAACGTTCTTTTATAGCCTGTCATAACTATCTGCTGAGAAAAAGAAAGCTACTTTCCTTCTATTTGCAGAGGATATAAAAATATTTATATCTTACGCTAATACAGTACGTTTTATGGGACATCTTTTCCTCACGGGACTCACTTGAAAGCTCTCCACACCTCCCCTAAGAGAACGATCTTTACTTTAGTCCCTTCGTCTTCATTTTCTGTCATCATCTGAAAATCAAATAAAAGGCTTTCTCTTATTATTTAAAGGAGCTCCCCTTGTTTCCTGTGCGAAGCGCACGTTCATCGTCGTATATCAGCACGGATAAGTCAAGTCGCTCCATCACCGCTAGACCACCGGCGAGAACACTGAGCTCTGCCCGGGTCAGCTGCGCTCTGCCCGGCAGCGGGAGGAGGAGGAGGAGGCAGGGAGGGTCGGTCATTAGAAAGATAAAGTGGACCCTGGATTCCCATGCGCTGCGAGAATATGGCTAATTGTTTTGTTGGACGTCTGCCCAAACCTCTCTTTTATAGTCTTGAAGTCTCTTGAGAAGGAACATTGGCATGTGGTCTAGATGCACATACTCTAAAACAGTCAGATAAGAAAATGCGTGTGTGTGTGTGTGTCAGCTGAAGTTTATGATGCGCCTTAGTTCTTAGTTGGTTTGAGACGGCTAAAGTTAAACCGCTCGTGTCTGGACTGTATCTGAGCTGCTGTGTCACGCTTCACTCAAAACTCCTTTCATTTAATAGTTTTTTCCAGTGGCCTAAAAACTGTTTATACTTGACATGAAACAATACAGAAAATAAATGGCCAGATTCTGACCTTGAGCTGATAATAAGACTAATGATCTTTTAAAAGATGTTAAAAAGTTCCTCTTGTGAGGAATGTTATAGTGGACGAATCTGTATCAATCATGCCACATTTCAGCACTCAGACTCTGAACAGCGACTAAAGAGCTCTGTCAGTCTCGCTGCTGGCACATCAGACTCTAGAATAGCTAAATTGCTGCACAATTTGCTGGCTCAAATAGTGAAATAAAACAGATACACTGAAAAAATATTTTTGCGAAATTGTTGCAAACAATTTATATGGCCTCGAATTTAAACAAACGGATTTGGGAACGTTCAACTTAACTTGTTTGTTTAATTTCAGCCCAAACAAATTGTTTGCATCCACTTACTTTATAAAAATGTAGTAAATCCAATGAATATTTTATTCAGTGTACTTACAAAACTGCTTTGCGGTCGTGCAAAAGAATATTAAAGGGACCATTTACTCATCCTCAAGTAAATACAAACCTTTATGAGTTTTTTTCAGCACAAATGAAGATATTTTGAAGAATGTTAAAAATGTTATATTTTTTTCTAGTTTCCAAAATTCTGCTGTTCTTGAAATTAGTTTACGAGAAATTATGAATTAGAACAAAAACTAACCAAATGAGATTGAAAAGATAAAGTTTAAATCTAGAAACGTATAAGTCAATATAGAAACTGTTATTCCAAAATAAATAAATTATTTGAAGAGTTCAGATGCAAAAACCTCTAAATGCCATCTGAAAATTTCTTCTAATATGAGCATTTTCCACAAGCTTCTGTGTGTATGTTCAGCAAATTCACTATTATGGCAAATATAGGTTCTTTGCATTGCCTTTAAAGTAAACAAACTGAACAAATATATTTGAGGCTGAGGGAAAATGCTCATTCTAGAAAACTTCAGATGGCAATTTAAGGATTTTGCATCTGAACTCTAAATATTTATTATTATATAATATTTTTTTTCTGGTACGACCATTGTGTTAATATCCAGTTATCAAACAGCCTATAATTCATTGCTGGGATCAAATATAAATTCTGAAATGAAGTTTAAAATGAGACTTCTGCAATTGATTTTATTTTTTATTTTATTATTATTATTATATATTTTTGTCATTTTTACAAATTTTGTATTTACAAAATAATATAATAAAAGATAATAAAAAAGAATCAAATATTATAATATTGTTATGGGGTTATACATTACACTATTTAATATTTTTCAGAACTTTTTACAGACGTATGATTAGTCTTTCTAAATTGTATAAAATAAATGTTGGGTTTCACACAGTTCCTTAATGCTGTCACAACACAACTCTAGTAAGTTAACTTGGACATATCTACAAATTGAAGTGGATTAAACATAGAACAATTAAGTTGTCCCGAATTGCGTTATATTGAAATTAAACAAACAGCAAAAGTCATCTTTAGTGCATTTTTTAATCTTTGATGAATGTGTTGTTTGGAACTTTCTAAGTATTTTGTAAAACTAAGTGACATTTCCTGAGTGATTACTTTTTAGAAACGTTATCATGAAGTCATCCATTTTTATAAACTAAACTAAACTGTAATGTAAATGGGTTCAAAGAAAAGAATAAATTTTTTAGAAACTATTTTCAAATACTTTATCATAGTTTACGTCATTAACACATTATAAAATATTTCTTCTTTAAAAAATAATGTATTCGTAATATTAGTACTCTACTCTCTGTATGGTCCTTCGCGCATCTCTGGATTAGCGTTTGCGGATGCATTTAACCTGCAGGTTGTTGTAGTCACTATGTCCTGCAGATGGAGCTATAATACAGTTCGCAATACATCTGAACTGTGCCACCAATATGAATGCATGAATATATTGTGGAAAAAGACCACTGGGTGGCAGTAAAACTACAGACAGGCAGTTTTATCTCTTATTCTTTATCATTCCAAATCAATTTCTGCTCGAGGCTTTCTGGTGTCAGCGTCTGTATCTACATATGCGCATACATGCAATAATTTCAATTACAGAAAAACTAAGATAAAGCTGTAAAATAACACACCAAAAAGCACATGAGATTAAAAAAGCTTGTTTAAGTGAAGTCTCTTAGTCCCACAGCTGTATCTGCAAATGTAGTGTGTTGGAAATGCATTTATGTGTCTGTGTCTGGTGAATCAAGGCTAAACTACTTCCATTTAAGTGAAATTGACCAGCTTCTCAACTGCCCCCGCCACCATCTGCACAGACCGAAGAGCTTTAAATTTAACCCAGAAGTCCAACGCACATTAAAAACACACAAAGACTGTCCTTCATCTCATAAGTATTTCATTAGAAGCATATTTGAAATTGAGGTGAATGTGTGTGTGTTTTGCCTCATTCGGATAAGTGTGCAGTCAGAGGTGGGTCACAGCGACGTCTTGTAAACTTTGCTCTGATGAAAGTGCAGAGACTAAATGGCTCAAAGCATAACACAAGGTAAATGTTAGAGGAACATGAGCGTGTGCGTATGGACGGGGTGTGAAATGTTTGTCCAGGTGGAGGTGATTACTGATTGAGGGCTGCGGTAGACAAGCAATTCTCTGGGAATCATGCTCTTTGAGAATAAGCAAGTGTTATGAATGTGTGATGTGATTTTTAAAGGAATATTACAAATTTACTCTGTTGAATTAGTTGATTACATAGAATTGAAGTGCCAGTGAGGAATGAACATGGTCAATTATTAGGGAAAATGTACAAAATGCAGTAATTTTTGAGCAATTCCAGCATTATGGATGTGACATTTGCAGTATAAACTCAAGACATAAATTCACAGAGAAAGTATATGTTAACATTGTGTTGAAACATATGTTTATTCTTTCCAAAACAACTAACCACAGAATTAAGGGATCAGAAAAATATCAATCTGTAAACATTTTTCATACTTGAAATGGGGAAAATAAACATGCATTACGGATGTGACCAAATAGTCTACAAATTTAAAGCATACAACATTCTTTGTAGTTATTCTGTGAATTAAATTGCACAACCCAAAAGAAATAATGCTAATCAAATGGATAAGAGTTGGCTCACTATAAAACAAAAATGATTTTATTTTATTTTACATTTTTGTATTTATGAAGAGAAAAAAGCTTCATTATGGATGTGACGTCTCTCTGTTATGGATGTGAAATTGCCACTTGTGTGACTTTGGTAAATCAAATATAATTGTTTGAGAACACTAACAGAGACATTTTTGATTATTTTACTGTCCTGAAAAAATGCAAGCCTACACAAAAAACTTAGAAAGGGCTTCGCTATTTTGGTAAAACTGTAATTGTTTTCATGGCAAGGTTGACATTTGCATTGAAAATTGCTCTTTTATAAAACTGCTTGCACAATTATCTGTTTACCCTGTTAAAAAAAGGTTGGATTTCACTAGGGCTGGGTGATAAAATTAGTATCGATATTTATTGACTGAACACCATGGTCAGTATCGATAAAAAAAGATTCGGTATGTAGTTTCGGTAAGAAGCGCTATAGCGCTATATGTGGCTACTGAATGTGCGCCTTGGAGGCACTGCCGATAAGCTTAAGTGTAAGTTTGTCTTTTCCAATGGAGGCGTGCGACTTGTTAGACACATGGTGCATAATCACGCGCATTTTCTAGCCGCACCTAATTAAAAACAATCAAACTTTTTGCATCGAGCAATTCATGTAAGTAGAATTATCCAATCTGCTTCACACTTTGTATGAGATATACCAACACAATCTCACGGCAATTCGTAACTTTTTCATTTAGTGGCTAATTCGTATGAATTCGTACGATCTAATTCGTACAATTTAGTACGATTTGCTTATCCTCCAATGACGGTTGGGGTTAGAGGTGGGGTCAGGTGCCACGGCTCCTTTTTAAAATCGCACGAATTTGTACGAATTAGCCACTAAACTGGCAAAACGTAAAATACTTACGTTTTCTCGTGAGATCAGGCTGGATATACACGTCAGTAACAAAAGCAGACTAATTACCTCAGACAAACACAGCGCACCCAAACACTGCATCACTTTTACTTTTCCCCATAAACTTGCATCAGTGCTGCAGCAATGGTTTGTCCGTTTGTCATCCTCTGAGAAAAGGACTGATGGTCACCTAGTTTTGAGAGACGCCAGGGGAACACAAGCACAAAGTCCATTGTAAATGGTCAAGGAGTCCACGCACACGCGCTTATCACTTTAGGTCAGAATAACAACACATGCAAAAATAAGTGCTGTATAGCAGCAGTGAGGAGATTGTAAATAAAAAAAGAATGTAAAGATGTTGCCAGAGTGGCTTTTTGGTTTCTTTTCTTGTGCATCCCTATAACACTCTATCTGAAAGATTTTTTTAGCATAAGGGGTAATAAAGTCATTCAACTTTACAATCTGTAATGTTGCAGTATGTACAGTATATGGATAATAATGGTTGGTTCCTTTACTTGAAAGCTCAGATTTGATTTTCGTAATTTGTTTTGTTGACAGAGTTTGAGGTTTACTGTATCATTATTATTCACACATTAATGTTTGATTTGATTGTTCAACATTTAAACTTTACCTCTATACACACTTTGTAACATTTTATTTACCAAGTTTCTTTAACACATATGTTAATTTCATTATAAAGAGATCAGATATTTAGTTTAAATATTTTTGTTTTTGTCTTTGAAAACGATTTGCCTTAATGTTGGTAAATTAAAATAAAGTGGTTAAATTAAGAAATCCTAATATTCCTAAATGTTTTGTTAAAAATATTCAATAATTATTGATATCGAATTATATAAAACATGATATTGTGATAATTTATATTTGCAATATTGCTCAGCCCTAGGTTCACACATACGATTTGTGTCGATAAAGGAATCAAGTTATCTTCCTAGTTTTTACAAATTTAAGTGGATTGAACATAAAACAATTCAATTGTCACAAAATAAAACTTAATAATTGTGTTATTTCAGCTCATTTTAAATAAGTAGTTTAAACAGTAACAGCAAACATAATATTTAAAATATTTAAAAAAGATTTTTATGAATAAAAACAACACAACAACACAATTCTTACGTCTTACACAATTCAACACAAATCTGATGTTTTTTGGGACAACTTAATAATTTTGTGTTAAATGCACTTAAATTTGTAAAAACAATCAAGTTAACGTACTAAATGGTTGGGACAACATGAATGAATTGTATATAACCTACTTTTCACATTGTGTATTGTGTATTTGAGAGAACTTATTCTTGTAAACATTCTCTCAGTTCAAAGCTATATATCTAAGATACAATGTATATATTACTGACACTCCTCTAGACTAATAAAGAATAATCTGACATTCATGCATCTGACCTATTAAAACATATAATAGAATCTCCATATGCACCAGACACCTTCTTATAAACACTGCATATTTCTGGGTAAACATTTAGCAATTTTGAGTGTAAGCTATTGTATGGATGTTTGGATTGAAAATCAAGAAATATTTTGTAACTTACCCAATTGACATACCAAATTAGGTTTGTAACAATAGCAGAATAAATATTTATGCAAAATATAACTTTTTCTATACAATGTAAAACCCAATAGTCAACTTTATCAAACGAAATGAGTGTTAACTCAAAATTAATTTGAGAAGTTAATTTCAAAAGTTAATTTGACTAGTTTGAAGAGTTTTAAGCTCAGTGTTGAAGGCAGTGAGTTAATTAAATACCTTATTACTTCAACTTAAAAGGAATAAGTTTACAGTACTCATATAGAGTAGTTTTTTAACTCAAATGATTTGTTGCAATCGGTTTCCTCAAACAGTTTGAGTTGCCTTAACTTATTGGGTTTTACAGTACTCAGTTGGTTTGAGTTCTCTTCATTTATTGGGTTTTACTGTGCTCAAATTGCTTTATTTACTCAAATGGATTAAGTTCACAGTACTCATTGGCCCGGTTTTTCAAAAGTAATCCACTAGGATTTTGGATGAGGGATTGGATCAAATCTTGAAAATGAGTTTTTCAAAAGAAAAAAACGGATTACATAATCGGATTCGATCACGTAATCCAATCTTGGTTTTGATCCGGATCAAACCTTTAGTTTGGGTTTTTCAGACCTTTTTTGTAGGATCTGGATCACTTTGATCCAAAAAAACCTGGATTAAACTGATCCCATCAGAAGGGTGGATTTAGCGTGAATTTCATGTCCAAAATGTAATGAAAACTTTAAAAATGTATTAAATAATACTATTTTTGGATCATGCAGTATCTTACGAGAAGATATACTATTTATTCATAATGTTTTAATTTTATTTGTTCATCTGTCAGGCTATAGTGAGTACACAGCAAATTTTAGATAGTAGATTTAACTACCTTAGAGTTAAAATTAACACTCCCTCAGAGTTTATATGGGAACCACTATAAGTGTTAAAAATGACACTTTTGAAAGTGTTAACATTGTCAACACCAAGAGAGTGTTAATTAGCAAACTATTATTGTATAAAATATCTGTTAAATTTCCGAAAAAATACCAGCAGCTGTGGTTGCCAGAAGCTTTCTGTGAAAAACATGGAAGTTTTATAGAACTGTATAAATTTACAAAAAATAACCATATTTCATGAACTAATACAATGTTCAGTTTACAAAATCATAGCTTAGTGCACAAAAATGTAAAGTCTTTAGATGCAATAATGTTTTCATGTGTGATTGCAATTAGCAAACAGATTTTGACAGCATTAGTAACTACACAGTTACCTTTAAACAAAAGAAGATGCAGCATAACATCAAATACTATCAGTTCATCTTGGACTTGAACAGAGACGCTATTATCCTCCACAATGGTAACACAAAAACTGTTTAGCTGTTTTTCTTTTTTTTTTTTTTTCATTTTTAGATTTTACGGAAAAATACCAGCAGTTGTGGTTGCCAGTAATCTGCTGTTTTTAACATTCATAAATTCAGTTTACAGAATATTTCTGTTAAAAACACATTCAACAGTCTGTATTTTTTATCGATCTCACACTGCAAATTTTAGATTTAATAGATTTAACTACCTTAGAGTTAAAATTAACACTCCCTCAGAGTTTATATGGGAACCACTATAAGTGTTAAAATAACACTTTTGAAAGTGTTCAAATTTTTAACACCCAGAGTGTTAATTAGCAAACTCTTATTGTGTAAAATATCTGTTAAATGTATGTCAAAATACTGGCAGCAGTGGTTGCCAGTAATCTGCTGTTTTCAACATTTTACATTCGTAAATTCAGTTTCCAGTATATTTCTGTTAAAAACAAATCCCATAGTCTGTATTTTTCATTCGAACACACGTAAGCCCTAAATTCCAGAGCAAAATCCTAACTAGTGTCCACACTACAGAGGGCTGAACACTCAAGACAGTGATGAAGTTAATGAGACAATTAAGTGTCTAATTAAAGGAGGATTGAGAATTGTTGATGAACAACTGTTAACAAGCAGAATCACCGAAGGAAAGAAAAACACAAGCCAAAACCAAAGATGAAATCAACTGAGAAAAAAAACTCTAAATAAAATAATAATCAATAAAAATAAAACAAATTACACAATAAAAAATCTTATTTTTCAACATCTTTAAAAAAAACTCATCACATTAAACAACTCATCATGGAGCTTCACCTATTACTGACCTTTGACTTTATTTCTGTCATGTGAACAAAAGCTCTTAATGAAATTTCTGTTGTTCATTTGAAGTCACCACGATGGAGGACAGAGTCTGCTTTAGTCGGGCTCTTCAACTGCTTGCTATAAATGGCTTTTACTTTGGCTGCTATAGTTTGTGTTAATTGCACTATTTATACATATAGCAGGAAAAGCCGAAAGAAAATTAAAGTGTCAGTCTGAAGAGATTATTTATGATATCATAGCCATCCTTTCCTGCTTGTTTTCTAACTCAAGATCATATTAGTTATGTGTGAGAAATAAATAATCTACATAAATGAAACCACTGAAAATCCAATAAAATAAAAATACAATTCACAATGAGAATGTTTGATCTATGGCAGAACTTATAAACACCCAGACATCAACAATTAGTCTTTGAATCTCAATAATGGTGACAAACAAAAAAATAAAAATCAAGTAAAAAAAACTATCTACTGAAATATCACCTCCCAAAAACAACACAAAATAAAGGAAAAGAAAGAGATTGTAAGAACATAAAGCTGCATAATTTATTCATGCTGCAGTGCATGCTGGGAGCTTTGTACAATGCTGGCACCCAGCATGCATTGCGGCATGAACCATGCAGCTTTTTTTTTTTAGCAACCACGGTTGAGGTTCATATGTTGATTCTTGATGACTGTGTGTCATACAGAGCAAGCTGGAACTTAAATGTTTAGTGCATGACACTTTAATTAATAATTGCATCCTAATTGTTAGTTGAATTTTCTATAACTATATTTGCATATTTTTATGAATCAACTTATTAAACACCTGAAATTTTATCTATAACAATTAAGCATAAGCAGTAGAGTTTCTCTTTACCTTTCTTGCTATAACTGATGAGTTTTAGAAACACAGCTATAACAGTCAGAGAAACATTTGGGTAAAGAGTAAAGCTTCAAGAGCTCAAATAAGCAGCCTCTGATCTCCATGATGGTGAGGTCAAATGAAATATTTTTTTAATAAAAAAATCTAAACCTCTGTTCATTGTCAAATATTCTTACAGAAATGAAGTCAAACTGTATCAGTGAAGCTGCTTATACTATTATTTAATGGAGTTGTTTAATCCTCTGTTTTAATTCAGCTGGTTTGGTGTGAGGCTGTGTCTGTAGTTTTATTTCTTCCTTCAATTTCTTATTCTTTCAGTGATTGTGCTTGTTAACAGCAGGTGTTCAACAGCAGGTGTCTGAATTCACTTATTTGTGGTCATTTACTCTGTCTAGTGGACTAAACTAATTGACCAATTTAAGGGCCAGGTGAATGAGGGTGTGGCGAGATTTCAGACACTCTGATTAGTTTCTCAAATACAAGGGTTATCTACAAAGTTAGATACATGTTACTCTGTATGACAAGGAGGCAAATCAGCTTCCAACGCTGAGAGGGTTATTTTACCTTTATCTAACTCTAGAATTTTAACACTTTACTCTGAATTACCACAACACTTGAAATTTAACACCAATGAATTTGCTGTGTATAGGCTTTAATGTATTCAGCCTTTCAGTATAGGCCTACAGCAAAGTAGAAAGAGTTTGGCCTCATAAAATAATCATAAAATAAACAGCTGTCAAAACTGACCAAAAACAATAAATTTTATTCTGTCACTAATTGATATATATATATTCATAACAATGGAAAATATTTTTCTGTTTAGAATATTTGTTAGTGATGCATGCAATGATTACAGAATAACAAAAAAAAAAATGGCAAAGAATGGCAAACGCTGATTTTTGAAATTACTTTCAACAATTACAAAAAGAGACTGAAAGGGCAGAAGCACAGCTTCGTCTGGCAGAGAAACAACTGACTCTAACCAAACTGCAGCAAACCAAGGCCAATGACTTGAGATTCGCCTCCTAAAGGCTACGCTCAGACAAGCTGGTCTCTCCACATCAGATGAGGAAGTCTGAAATTATTGTGGAGTTTTTCACATTAAGTCTTTTTTTTATCTATATTTGAAACTTTATATTATAAATTATAAATATCCTCAATGTACAGTGTTGTAGGTCTCAGATAAGTGGACTGCTGAAAGAGGATGGGGTGGGGTTTTTCTTGTTTTTATTATTTATTATTATTATTGTTTTAATAATTATAAAAAAAATTTTAGGTTTCATTTCAAATAAAAAATAAAATCAGTTTTTGAGTTTAAGTAGTTTGTTGCAATCGGTTTTCTCTAATGGTTTGAGTTACCTTAACTTTTTGGGTTTTACCATGTGGGTTTCATAAAGATCATGCGTATATAACCTTACTAGTTCATACAAAAATATCCTCAGTCCAAGATATAGGTTACTGTTGTTCTTCGGTGGAAAATGTTTTTAGTTGAAACTGTTGCTCTTGGGCATTTATAAAGTCAATGGCTTCTGGTCATTTTTTTACCCATGAATCCTGATAATACATTGAGTTCTTATTCAAAAGAGTCTTGAACATATGTTTTCTGTTGCAAAATCACTTATGTTAATGATTTTTTTATATAGATTGAAGCATCTACGCACACATGAGCCATTTTAATGAACAGTACACATACTTATCCATCTTGTTTATAAACAAAGCTTGTGTTTAGGACTGTTCGTAAAAGCTGAAGTTAGCGTTGTAAATTGTTCAATTTCTAGCACAGACTGTTTCACTTTATAAGGCCTCCATGCATCATTCATATTGTTTTGCATGTATATGTGGACATGTCATTGACTTGCAAATTATTAAAGGGGTGGTCCACTATGATATCATATTTTAAACTTTAGTTGATGTGTAATGTAGCTGTGTGAACATAAACAACATCCCTGAATGTAAAAAGTTCTAAGTTCAATGCAAAGGGAGACCTTGGTTTTTATAGAGTTAGCTTGGCAAAGCCTACAATGAATGAATTTTGGGGACTACAAAAAATACTTCCGCCCCCCTGTGAGTTCACAAAGGTTTGTTTATTGTGCATCCACACTGCGCAGCTAAGAGCCGTGACCAGAGGCGCTGTAACGTTATAGCAGAGATGAAGCTAAAAATGCATCCAAACACTGCCGTTTCCACAGAGCTTCATCTGTTTCTGTATTTGAACTTTCAAAGGACACGACACAAAGACAGAAGTGCTTACAGTTCAATATTAATTATGTTCCAGAGAATTATAAAATACATAGCAAGCATGTATGTATGTAAAATGTAGTGTCTAGCGTTAACGGTATGCTGTAGCAATGATGTAAACAATGGGTAATGCTGCTTTGCGGGCAAACGATTTAGCTACAAATCCATATTTATCAGTCAAACTGCTGTAAACACACACACACTCCACCAGCACGTTCGTGCCTCTTATGTGTTTGCGCGACTTTGCATTAATTGTCTTCAGGCAGCTTTTCCATGCGTTTCACATCTCAGATAATGAAGTCGCAAAAAGATGTGGATGATTCATATTACTTACACCTGCATAATCCGGATACACTTGAAAGACGTTGTGTAACACATACAATAAAAAAATAATAAAAAATAGCTCACCTGACTCATGGTAGCACCAGAAAAATAAATCAAGGCTCACACAGGTCGCATCCCACATCTTGTGCTTTATTCTTCTGTCACAATATATTACAGAAAATAACTTAATCCGAGCATCAGAGAAAAAGAAAAAAAAAACTCCCGCGCACATGCGCTTGTTACAGAAAGTTAACACATTCACTGACACACACACACACACACACACACACATAGATACAGACAACATTCACACACACACACGCACATAGACGCACACACAATGACAAACGCTATTAAAGGAGCCGCACCCCATTTTTACTCGTTACAGACTCAGATTTTATTATAGAGAGCAGGCGCGAGGTTGACTGATTGTTTACACAGCAGAAGAGCGTGGCATAGTGCATTTTACGGGCATTACGTGGAGCCGATCCGCGAGCCGCAGCACATTATGACGATGACCAATCAGAGTCATTTAAGGGCAGGCCTTTTAGAGGAATTAGGAAATTTGACAGCCGTTTTCATGTTAGCTGAGTAGCTGTGTATAATCAAAGTGAGATATCTAAAAAAATAACGCGATTTCCTTCAAGTGAAACATGAGCACACATTGCTTTGCATCTTATAAACCCAACCAAGCCTTCCTTTAAAGGTGTTATAAAGAGCCTTTTAATAATAGTTTTTGATTATTATTGATGCTTGATTAGTAGTTATAGAATTAAAAAAAAGGCAAGAATAAATAAAGAATCCTGTATAATAGCCCAAAGAATGAACAGCTATTCAGGACAAAATATTGTTTCATATTTCCTGTATTCAAATATTTTTACAGTTTCTACAGCAGATATTTGAACCCAGAATAACTCAGAATAACTTATCTGCTTCTTTCTCATTTTATTTTTCTGTACAATCCCTGTTTATAATACTTTTGTCTGGCTCTTACCCAATTGTAATTACCAATGCTGCTTTTTCATCCACTTCTTCTTAAACCGAAGCTCAGCTGTGTGTATATATATGTGTAAGTGTGTATGTGTGTGCATGTGCATATGTTATCCACTCTCCCCAAGCATACACCTCCCTGATAGCCACACGGATCCAATTAAAGTTGGAATTCCCAACCTAAAACCTGGAATCATTCATGTCTCCCACCTCTGTGATATTCCAGGGTGTCCCCAACCATGTGCTCTGTGTTTGTAAGTGTGCACGAAGCGTCAAGTCTGCAAGTGTTTGAGGTACTTCTGCATAAGCATGTAAACGTGTGTGTGTGTGTGTGTGTGTGTGTGTGTGTGTGTGTGTGTGTGTGTGTGTGTGTGTGTGTGTGTGTGTGTGTGTGTGTGTGTGTGTGTGTGTGTGTGTGTGTGTGTGTGTGTGTGTGTGTGTGTGTGAGGGGAATTCTGAAGATAATTGAGAGCGGCTGAGGTTCCCACTCTCCAGCAATGAACGCTGTAATAAGACTGTGTTTGGGCTGAGACAGGGAGAATGTCTGATTTTAGCGTTCCTTTAAACAAAAGTGAACAGTGCTCTCATTCAAAACAGATGGTGAAGGTCAAATCGAGGAAACAGTGAAAGGAGTGAGTGAGAGAGAAAGAGCGACAGACGGAGAGAGAAAGAGGGAGGGAGGGAAAGGAGGATAACAGAGAGACAGATCGAAGAGGAGGTAAAGGGGAAGTGAGGTGAGGTACTAAATGAGAGAGAATTAGTGATCCTTTCGAAAGCAGTGTGAAAAATAAACTCAGCTGGACTTTCTGATCCTCTGTGTGATGGGAATGTTTATCCTGTACCTGGATAAATGAGAGAGACATAACCCTGATTAGTCAATCATTAAGCAATCAAGGTCAAACTTGTGCTTGATATTGTTTTTTCAATATAATATAATATAATGTAATATAATATAATATAATATAATATAATATAATATAATATAATATAATATAATATAATATAATATAATTATCAACCTTAGCTGGGTCAGTTGGCATTTCTGTGTGGAGTTTGCATGTTCTCCCCATGTTCGCGTGGGTTTCCTCCGGGTGGTCCAGTTTCCCCCATAGTCCAAAGACATGCGCTATAGGTGAATTGGGTAAGCTAAATTGTTCGTGGTGTTTGTATGAGAATGAGGATATCCCAGTGATGGATTGCACCTGGAAGGGCCAGATTAAAAAAGGGACTAAGCTGAAAAAAAATGAATGAATAATATTCATTCATTCATTCATTCATTTTCTTTTCGGCTTAGTCCTTTTATTAATCTGGGGTTGTCACAGTGGAATGAACCGCCAACTTATCCAACATTTGTTTTACGCAGCGGATGCCCTTCCAGCCGCAACCCAACTCTGGGAAACATCGATGCACACTCATTCACACTTATACACTACAGACAATTTAGCCTACCCAGTTCCCCTAAAGCGCATGCTTTTGGACTGTGGGGGAAACTGGAGCACCCAGAGGAAACCCACACAAACACGGGGAGAACAAGCAAACTCCACACAGAAACTGACCCAGCCAAGGCTTTCACCAGCAACCTTCTTGTTGTTAGGCACAGCACTACCTACTGTGCCACCGCATCTCCCTATTATATTATATTATATTATATTATATTATATTATATTATATTATATTATATTATATTATATTATATTATATTATATTATGTTATATTATTTCATATTATATTATATAATTGAAGAAAGTGTAAATATTGAATGGAGCTGGACTGTAATGTGGTAAAATTTTCATCCACCTGGATAAATCAGAGTAAACTATAGATTATAGAATAGATTACTTATAAATTGGATCCTTTACTGATTTTAAATTTCATGACTAAAATTGCAGTAGCAGTATTGTGTAGATTTCATGAGTTCACACTTAGCTGATGATTGATAATAAAGCTTGTTTGGCGTGCTGTCCCGGAAGAGAGCCCTGAGCTTATAAGACCGTTGCAGGGCGAGAGGGGAGTTTGAGCTCAGGTAAATTTCGATGACTCCCCCTTGCTTATTGTAGCTAAGTGTCATATATGGATGCTGAGATGGGATGTGCTCAGAGCTTGGCTAAAAATATTTAGGAATAGTTGTTTAGGGTGCTTGTTTTTGAACTGTGGGAGGGAACCGGAGGACCTGGGGGTTCTTTAAGATGAAGATATTGACATGAGAAAACTCTGGTTATTTATAGTGAGTTAAGAATTGTCTGATAGGATAATTAGTCATAAGCTAAAGCTGGAACAGCTGTGAACAATCATAAGCATGTGATCCGAAATTTGTTTATAAATAAACTTCACTACGTTTAAGGTAACAAACTCTGACTACTATAGGTTACTCTTAGATTACTTTTGACATGATTAGCATGTATTACAAATGACTTTATATGGTCATTCTATTTTATGAAAGTTCAAGTGTAAACTATTTGACAGTAGAATGATTAGAAAGAAGCACATAAATAGAAAAAGAGTTATTATGCAAAATCAATAAATTGTGATTTTTTTTCAGGTACTTTGTGAACGGTTTGTAATCATGTAATCCATATCAAGTAACTGTAATAGGATTGAGCATTTTAAAATGTACTATGATCCAAATTTACATTTGACTAACTTTGAATCTGATTTCATAAAAGGATATTTCACCCTTTAAGCAAATTCTGTCATCATTTACTCAACATGTTTCAACCCTTTTGAGTTTCTTTCTTCTGTTGAACACTTTTCGAACAATTCTTAATGCATTTTTATAAATATTAAAAAACTGTTATAATAAAAATATTACATCTTTAATTTAAGATTAGTAATTAGTTAATCAGGGTTAAATCCAGTGTAATGCAGTATCTGGTAGCATGTCATTTGGATTAAAGGGAAATTGCTCCTAAAAATAAATTTACTCACATTATTTACTCACCCTAGAGTGATTCCAAACCTTTATGAGTTCCTTTCCTCTGTTGAACACAAAATAAGATATTTTGAAAAATGTTGAAAACCTGTAACCATTGCTTTCCATTTGTTTTCCCTACTGTGGCAGGTTTACCACTTTCTTCAAAATATCTTCTTTTGCCTTCAATAGAAGAAAGTTGTAAAAGGAAACTCAAAGTTTTGGAACGACTTGAGGGTGAGTAAAAGGTGTGCAGTAAATGTTCATTTTTGGGTGCAATTTCTCTTTAATACTACATTATCAGATACTGCATTCCACTGGATTTAACCAAGATTAACCAATTACTAATCTTACTTTAGAATTCTGTTCAAAATGTCTGTAAAAAGCTGAAACAAAAGCTATTTGCTAATGGGAAATTTTTTTTCTTTTCTGTTTGAGACACTTATCTTCACGCCATAATTTTCTTTTCATGCTGTTTACCTGTTTGGTCACAACAAATTATATCTTGGAGCCTATAGCTAGACTGTACAATAGGGCCTATAAGATCAATAGACTTTCTGGATGGACACATCCCTGCTTTGCTCTATCACTCTCTAATGCTTTATCATTTCAAAATTATTATAAACTCTACCATCAAATTTTAAATAGTGTCAGCAGCCCTTTGTGTTTTAGTTCCAAAACTTAATACAAAGATTGGTCGTTCCACCAGATCTGCAAGAAATGGATGTTTGCCGTTACTGGCTTTTAAAAACTGTTATGGACAGAGATCTTTCTTTTATGTACTCACAAAAAGCCTGGAGTGAGATCCCACAACATCTAAAAACAACACCAACACTGTCCCATGCTTGTCATGTTGGTCAACTATCACTGTAGTAGCCACTGATATAGTAGCCTGTCCCTCTTCACTCAGTATGTTTGGTGATTGTACTGTTCTCATGTGTTGATGGATGAGATGTTAATGGGTGTCTGTGTGTTTTTATGTTCTGCAGAGCAGGAACCTGCTGAAAAACAGCATTCATGCTGAGGTAGACCCTGTTATCTTTTAATGTTTTCCTGTTAAAAAATAATAATAATTTTATTATAACAGAGTATTTCAATATTTATTTAAAAAAAAGAAAATATCAACTGTGGTGGATTTCCTGAGCATTTGTGTGATGACGGGTGAATGTTTGTTCACTATGTGCAGTAATACATTAAAGAGGTGTTTTTAAAAATAACACTTAATTTTAAATTATATTATTTTAAATTATTATATTATATTGTTTTATATATTATAAACCTTTGTGTATGTTGACATTGACGTGACCTAAAGTATTGATGTTTTTACATGTACACTTTGTAAACAATACTAGATAAGCAAACTAACCATTATTAGTTCATCGAGTGAGTGACTGACTGAGTGGGTGAGTGATTGTGCTTCATGTATTCATACTTTGTTCTTTCACTGCCTCTCCGTTTGTCCACCCGTGAGGCCACGATGCCCTTCCGGAGCGGCCAAGGATCACTTTTCACGCGACACCGGATAACAGTCTCTCTCCCGCTATTAATATTTAATCAAGCCGCGCGCCCGCTGCGGACAAATGATTTTTTATTTCTGACTGACGGGCGGCCGCGGGCTCGGGTTACACGCGTCGAGCAGCCGGTCCTCACAGCCAGTGTCTGGGCGCGGGAAGGAGCCTCGTGCCCCCTGTGCTTTATTTTTTGGCACTGCTCACGTAATCCACGCCAGTGCACGCGCTTGCCGCCAAAAGCTATCAAGCGTTTCGTTGAAAGCACGAGGACGCGACAGTTTCATTAATTCGGGATTATGGAGACTTTTCGTCTAATTTATATGGATTAAAGTAGGTTCATTTAATGCCCTTTGCCTGTTCATTGACATTGGAGATGTGTAGTGTAATCGGTGAGACGTCAGTTGGCTGTGTGTTTCAAAAGTTGGCAGCTTTTATAAATGGGACTATATTAGTCAGGTCGAATATTGTATGATATCTTACACATAAAAGTGCAAAGATATGCGGTATAGATGAACTAAACTGGCCATAGTGTGTGAGTAAGAGATTGTATACTTTTTTTTTTTTCAGCACGGTAGGTCTACTGGAAAATAGTCCGCTGTGTAAACCACATGCCAGAATAGTTGGCAGTTCATTCCGCTGTGGCGACCTCTGATAAATCAGGGACTAAGCTTTAAAAAAAAAATTAATGAACAAAATGAAGAGAAGTGGATTTTAAGGAACACCCTACTTAAAAAATATATTAATAATACAACTTCCCAATTGAAAGGTTGAGTTTTAGCATTTTTAAATTCATTCAGCCTATTAGTATAGCGGGAACACTTTTAGTTTACTTTAGTCATTAAATTAGATTAGACCAACGGCATCTAGGTTAAAAAAAGAAAATGATCTAAACTCTTTGGTCCTTTTTGAGTTAGATGCTAATGGTCTTATCCGATTCAGTGATCTATGCTAAGCTAAAAGTGATCCATCCAGAACTTGAAATCGGCTGAATGGATTAAAAGATGATAAAACTCAAATGTTAAACTCCAGATGAGTTGTAAAATGACCTTTTTTGTGGAGTGTTCCTTTTAAAATGCATCACAAGTAGTCAGGACAATCAACTGATTACATTGCGAGGATGACTTCATATAGTTATTCTTATAATTTTATTAATGATCTTTTCAGAGATGCTTTAATTACGCTAGTATACATAAGGCAGGAACTTTTAAAGGGCACCTATTTTAACCCTTATTCAAAATTTAAGATAAGTATTTTGCATCTCTAAAATGTGTCTGTACAGTTTCAGCTAAAAACACCCATCAGATTATTTATTATCTTTCAGAATATCGGAATTTTCAGCTCTGAACAATATGCAGCTGTTTTTGTGGCATGTGCCTTCATGCTGATTCTCCCCACCATTCTCCATCCCTGTCAGAGCGTGCCTTAATCTCTGGCTGCATTAGATAAACAGCACAGTGATAGACCTGAAGGAAGCAGATCTCGCGTAACGTTTGTGAGAAATACTACAGTAAGAACTTTCCCAATGATTATTTGATGTATTTGTTGTGCAAAGATGTTTTGCTTTTTCTCGCAAAGCTGTTTTTTTACAAACACTTTCTGTTCACTTCACTCATGTAAACCCTGCCGAAATTCTCCCTTATATTACCATCTATCCCACTTTCTTTACATTAAACCTGTGCGTCGATCTTCGCCTTTCATATGCTACCTCTGAACCAGTGAATGCATGTATAAGTGCTAACTGACAGACACGCTCCATACAATAAACTGATCCCAGATAAGCTGCTGTACTACAAACTGGGATTGAAACGTGTTTTTTTTATAATTGATTAATTGACACTATGCTGATGTCGTGATAAAGACAGTAAAATTGTTGTAATTCATTACAAACATACACTGTTTTTAAAAACATTTCATTTCATTTCACTCCAATATACCTGTGGATACACTAAACCTACACACAGCTCTGTCCAAACAGCTTGTAAAAGGTGATTTTTATCATAGGTTTCCTTTAAAACATTATCTTGATTGACTGTGAAGTGATGTCATTCACACATCTTCTTTCTCATCAATTAAAACTCCATTTCCCATGATGCCTCAAGAGACACGAAAGGTCACAACTCAGTCAAGTCTCTTGTTACAAATCAATACTTAGAGTTATTAGCCAGGAACAGTAATTCATTAAGTGCCATATCAGATGCAGCCCAGTTTGGCTCGCAACTAAAATACATCACCAAAATCAAATGTAATAAGGAACACCCAACCCGTTTCATATATTGAAAATAGATCTTTAAAATAACTTTTCCTGATGTATAACCTACACAAAAAAATTATATGATCAATTAGTCATGGCAGCGTATGTTTTTAGTTCATTGTAACTTTAGTTTAAAGGGCCATGAAGGGCCACCCCCCACTTTCGGTTGAAGTCTACCTCAAATTTTTTTTCAAAAGATGCATAATAATGGGGGTGGAGCTCCGCGAGCAAAGAGCAGGAGTGGGCGTGGCCAGCAGAGCAGGGGAGAAGGAGAGGAGTGAACAACCATGAGGTGATGCATGATTTTACAGTTTACAAAGTTAAAAGCAAAGCAAAGAAACAAACAGTAATTTACAGTTTTTTTGGATTGCTTACACACTAAAATTAAAAGTAGTACACTATTAGCAAAACCTTACACACAAGTATCAAAACATCAGCCCATATTTGCACAACTATAAGCACATTGTCAACTTAACACTTGTTTCAAACTCTACACACAGTGATTTGCAAAACACTAAACACACTTAGCATACATTACACACTAAAATCTATCATAAAGTCACTTCCTTGCAATACCAAAGCACTGACTGTCAAATTACTGCACTGTCCAACCAATTGGTTCAACACAGTCGTCAGGTGTGCAAACACTTGTTTGATTATTTGTAGACACACCAATCTATGATCTTCGTCTCCAAGCTGAGGTACCCCTCATCCAATCCATGGAGGAGGCCTGTGACCAGATGGAAGTAGCAGCAATACAAGATTCTACATTCAAGACACTTCTTTCCAAGGTGTCTTGCTAAGGACAACATTGCAATGTTGAAAATTCTCATGCCAGATTCAGCTAGGCAAAGAGACAATGTCTAACTTACAGTTCAATACGTAAAGTGACATGTTACAGTACTTTGAATCTTCATGTAAACATGTTGGACATGTTGAGGAATAAATGAGTTTCTTCAGTGTGCAGCATTGTTCTTGAGTAGTGTTTGGTGAGTTTACTTTATATTTGTACTTTGTTGATGGTAGCCTACTCTAATCATAGGGAAGCAGAAGTGCTAAAAGTGTTTTTAGGTTTATCACAGCAGTGTGTAACTCGTGCAAACAGAGTATAGTAAATGTAAAAATGTGTGTTTCTTATGGTAAAAAAGTGTGTTTTTTAAACAGAAGTTTATAGTTTTTACAAGAGTGTTTCATTATGCAAAGGATCTGTAGTGTTTTGCTAATTGGGTGTGTAGTTGTGCTAATTGTGTGTACTGTTTTGAAAACACGGGCCCTGTTTTGAAAATCGTGCTTAAGCAATCCAAAAAAACTGTAATTTCCTGCTACATTTGTCATTTCATATACACATAAACACAATTTGTTAAATCATTATAAAGATAATCGTGTTCATATAAACGCTATAAATGAGGACTTTTCCCTCTGCTCTCCTGACAAAAATGCTTGCTGCACACACAGCTTTGCTGTATCGGCCCTGACAGCATCGCAGGGAAAGCATGCAACAAACCCTGTGGAAAATGACGCAACCCCGTGGATCAACTGATGCGCAACACACACAAATCTGTTAAAATCTCAAAAAAGTACTCCAGGGTTAATATGAATAACCTTTAATAAGTTAATCATGTTATAACTTAATTTAATAAGTTATGCAAGCTATTTTAAATCAGTTTGACAATGTAAGTTCAATGGACTCATAACATTCATAAGTTATTTTGATTCAGCTTAAAAAAAAATTAAGGCAACCAGGATCTCTTTTACAGTGTACTGTTTCTAATCTAATTCTGTTTGCACTAATGTTTACATAGAAATAAACCCCAAACACCCCAAGAAGTCACTACAGAGGATGAAGTGTGAGTTTAATATTATTAGTATGTAATTTTTGTTTATTTACTTACATTTTTCATTGCATCTTTAACTACCTGTCAAAGTACAACATTAGCGTGTGGGTGTATGTTATTGTTATGTTTCCATTGTCAGGTGGTTTCTACCTTGAGGCGTTGGTATGGCTTTTTTGTCCCATTTCCAAGTCTTTGTTTCACTCACTCTTCCCCTTTGTTTCTGTTCTTTTCTTTTCTCCAAAGCTGTCTGTTTTTGGGACGGGCCAGGCTGAAAGAGTTTTTTTTTTTTTTCTTAATCAGATCATTTACTAAGAGAAACTAGAGCCGTTCAGGGACCTACGTTCGGCAGAGACACACTGGAGGATTACGGTATGACCCCCCAGGGACGCTCACAAATGTGCACATAAACACAAACTAACATTCTTAATAGGGCACGAAAACAAATTTACACAATCAGAATTAAATTCGGCGAAACACAATATTTCTAATAATGAGCAACAATTGAGGATTTATTATTTGAAGTGGAGAACAAGAAACAATGGACACACATTTGTTACAAACATATTGTCTCTCTCACACACCTGGCGTCCCTGTTCCTACCTGCGAGTGTGCTTAGCAGCTGTTGAGCTAGTCAGGGCCAGGATGTCCTGCACCACAGATGGTGCAACCATGGTTGAATGAATACGAGTAATGATTTATGATATTTAAACATGAATTTGTGGTCAGAAGCTTGAAGTGTTTGTGAGCGAGAGGTTATCTCATTCTATGTAGAGCGCTCTCTCTCTCTTGGCTTTTTCAAATCCCAAATTTTGAAGGGTTGCCAAGTTTGTAGGAATACTCAGACTGTGTGAGCGTGTATGAGTGTGTGGGCGAAGGGGATGGGATCATTTTACCCCAAAAATGTGGCAGCTACACAAAAGCATCCCATCCGGCTGGACCTGAGGGACCAGAGGAGGGAGGGGTTACCACGGCGATGGCAGAATCCAGGAAACTCGAGATGACATAAAAGAATGCATTAACAGAGAGAGAGAGAGAGAGAGAGAGAGATAATTCCAAGAGGGCAAAAAGAGGTAAAACAAGTTAATCATTTTGAACTGCTGTATGAATGTGTATGAGGAACAGGGTGTGTGTGTATGGTGTGCATTGTTTGTGTATAGGATCCCATGTTTTTTTTTGGGTGTGTTTGAAGACACAGTGCATCAGGTGTAACCAGTGGTGGAAAGAGTACTTACAAATTATACTTAAGTAAAAGTACTCTTACTTGCTTAAAAATGTAGTGTAAGTAGAGTAAAAGTATCTGTTGTAAATATTTGTCAAAGTATGAGTACAAAGACATTTCAAATATACTCAAGAGTAGTGAGTACGCTGATAAAAGCCAATGGGTTTACATGTAATTTGTGCATGTGTGAAAACGTAACCTTCTGTATTCATTCATTCATTTTCTTGTCGGCTTAGTCCCTTTATTATTCTGGGGTCGCCACAGCGGAATGAACCGCCAACTTATCCAGCAAGTTTTTACGCAGCGGATGCCCTTCCAGCTGCAACCCATTTCTATGGAACATCCACACACACATTCACACACACACTCATACAGTACGGACAATTTAGCCTACCCAATTCACCTGTACCGCATGTCTTTGGACTGTGGGGGAAACCGGAGCACCCGAAGGAAACTCACGCGAATGCACATTCTGTATTGCACTTAGTTATTGTTCAGCAGGCACACAGTGTCAAAGATGTTATTTTAGGTTAGATTTACATTGTGCTGTTAGGTGACCAAAATTAAATGTCTAGCCAGCGTCTAAAAACAACGTTATTTTGATGTGCAATAACGATGATATTTGGTTTTAATAATGTGGATTTTGGAAAGTGTTAGAAAGTGACCAAAATTCAACATCGAGCCAACTTGTTAAACCATTGTCATATTGACATCAAATACTGCCATTTATTTGTCAGGTATGGAAACCAAAATCCAATATCTGATTGATTCATAGTGGTAACATCCACACAACGTCAAGCTGTAGCATCATTAGGCGTTAATATTTGGTTGATTTTTAGGTTGGACGTTGGACATTGATGTCAGCCTGACGTTGGGTTTTAATGCAAACTCGACTTTTATTTCCAAACAAAATGCAACGTCCCCACAACGTTGGGGTACAATGTCAACCTGACATTATGTTGACTTCCTGTGCTTGCTGGGTGTTTAAGACCAATTTGGTCATCATTCAGTAAACATCTGTCTTCTTCTCATCAGTGACATGCATCTAAACAGTCCCTGGGTCTTTGCATATAAAGATTTTGAACATTTTCTTGGACACTTTTAACACTTCCAAACAGTTTGCTGCAATTAAAAAGCGCACATAACTTGAGGTAGTTTATTATGATGCGATTTACTTTCTATGTGCGGTTTTGATCGGACAGGAATCACAAGAAAATCACAATTCCAATAGACAAGAAAAAAAATAAAGTAGTGACTGCAGTTTAAAGGATAGTAGTGGAGTAAAAGTACCAATTCTGCAATAAAAATGTACTCAAGGGAAAGTACACATTTTTAAAACTACTTAGTAAATTACAATTCCTGTGGAAAAACTACTCAATTACAGTAATTTGAGTATTTGTAATTTGTAACATGTTTTTGAGTAGTTTGAAGCATGTAATCAGAAATCTAATTTAAATCCAATATAATTGCTGAAATCTATGATCTATATATGAAATCTAAATATAATTGCTTATTTAAATGTGTAAAGTGTGATTTTGTAACGTTATAAGGTTTATTAAGAAAATATTTTCAATAAATAAGGAAAAGTCATCATTGTCAACTTCAGTCTGGATTGTTGTGACTGATTGAATAAATCAATAGAGTCTTTATTTTAAGTGGCCTTAACTACTATGTACTTGCATCAAAAACTAACCACAATGTACTTACTGTGTTTATTGATGTATTGCAGATCACTTCTGGTGCAACTTTGGATCAGATAGGCACAGGTTTGGTGGAATGGGTTTAAGGGTGGGTTAATGGGTAAGGGATGGACAACATTGTAATTAAATAAGTAATTACAGATATTAAATGTACAGGTACATATATCAAATATACAGGTATTTAAACAATCATACGTACAATGTAAAATGTGTATTTACACAATAAGTACATTGTAACAAATGATTAATTAATATAAAGTGGGATCATATTTAGCACTACACAATGGTCAAACTCTTGATTCTGATTGGCTGATGAACATTTTTAAGCATGCCGTTATTTTCAGATAAACACAGCCAAAGATTTTCTTGGCAAGGCTTGACTGCATTACAGCTCAATGCCACTGCGTCAAATGATTTTGTTTATTTCACATCCGACAATAGTCCAAAAAAATCGTACAAAAAATTTGAAAAGGATGTCTTAGAAACTAGTTCTATATACAGGAGCAACATCTGAACAGTTTTAGGTGTGATAAGTAATTGACAGTTTATTGAATTGATTGAAAATAATAAACAATAAACAAAATAATGAATAATAAACTCCACTTCATGTTGTGGCAGCATCACCTCCTATGTGCATTAAGTTTTATTAATTTAACAGTCCATTCCTTATATATTAAATACATTTCACCCTCAAATTTAAATTAATACAGTTATTATATATGATTTATTTAGTGTTCACCTTTATGACTTAATGAAGAATTTCTTTGCTTTTTGTCAGTGTTCAGCAATAATTTGTGTAATACATCTTAATAATTATCACACTTTCATGAGAATACAGTATTGAAAACACACAAGCTTGACCCAGCTGGGTCAAAGTTTTTCACATGTAATTTATTTATATGTGTTTATATGTTAAGTATTGTAAAAGGCGAACATTTATGTTCTTCAGAGCCTAATCCGCTTGTTTTATATGGTAACATTATATATTGTATTCATAGCCTTAAGATCTTGTACATTTTTCTGTCTATTTTTCACAGGTTATACATTTTAATATCTCTGTAACAAATTTGTTTTGTGTAGATTTGTTTATATCACATACCTGTACATTATAAATGTATAAAATGTACACACCTGGATGCGATGAACTGCAAATGAATCTTTGCAAAATAATAATGAAACTTACTCACAGACACTGAAAGAAACTGGAGCTTCTAATAGCTAATAAAAAAATCATTAGCACTCTCTTGATAGCATAAGCTCTGACCCCTTGAATCAAGGATATGGATTGGTGTTTGTCAGCCAGGTTCAGGTCACACTTGTTCAGTTGCAGTCAAGTTAAAGAAGTGAGGGCATTACTTGAAACATGAGCCTGTGCATTGATTGTTTCACTGGGGTTAAAATGGCCAACTCTGTCATTATTAGCACACTTGACCATTGCAGAGGTCTTTGGATTGCCATGGAATTTTTCAAAATGTAAATGATGATTATTATTTTGAATGATAAGCTTAAACAATGTAAACATTCTTTCCCCATACATTTCCCAATAATTACTGTTTTAGGGCATATCATTTTAGTAAGATTCCAGGCTATGATTCTCCGGGATTCTTGTGTGGGGATTAGCAGATCTCTATGTACTTTAGTTTGTTCAAGTGATTTTTTTTAAATGATAAGCTTTTAGAACATTGTGCTTTTGCTGTTGCTTGCAATATTGGTGCATGAAAACATTTTTAGAGATTTCCATGCAAAGTCTTGGATCTTATTATGAAAAGCAGGTGTTAAGGATTGCACATAACATAATTATCTATTTTGAGACAGTGCCCCCTGGGTGTTGTTTAAGGTCAACTAGAAGTTCTACAAATCGTTACAAATAATTTTTTGCCTGAAGCAATACGGTAATGAATTGAATTTATTCATATATGTATTTATTATAACTTTTTAGCGATGGTGGCTCAGTGGTGGTTAGCTCTGTTGTCTCACAGCAAGAAGGTCGCTACTTTGAGTCCAGGCTGGACCATTTGGCATTTCTGTGTGGAGTTTGGTATTGCATTGTGTTAAGTGTTAAAGCACCATTAAAGTCAGAAATAAGTGCCCCCAAGGGGATTAATAAAGTTTTTAACAGTTAAACTAACAAAATTTTATTTCTGCACTACAAGTGGCCCCTAATGGAATTGCTGTAATAATAATGTTTTTCAAACAGGCTTTGTACTCCTTTGCCACTAGAATTTTATAGGGTGTTAAAGGAGTAGTTCATCCAAAAATACAAATTGTGACATTTAAAAAATGAACCATTTGTTCCAAACCTTCATAGAGGAAGTATTAAAAATTGGTATAGCAACTGGCCTACATCGTTTTTTTTTTTTTTTCTTTTTTCTTCGTTGGATGCCATTGGAGATGATTTCCAACATTCTTCAAAATAGCTTCTTTTGTCTGCAACTAAAAAACACTCATAAAGGTTTGCAACCACTTGATGAACAAATATATTTTTTTTGTGTGAACTATTCCTTTACATGCAAATAATTCTTTCTGACAATTATTTTTATTTTTTTCGTTTTACTAATTCCAGTCAACAAATGACAACTTTTTCATAGGAACCATGTTTCACACCAAAATAGGACTTAACATGTTCTGCTTTACTGTAAAAACAGTTGTTTATAATGTTTTCTTTAAAAGCTTTCAGATGATTAATCTCGTTCATTCATTCAATCATTTGCTTTTTGGCTTAGTATTTATTCATCAGGGTTGCCACAGCTGAATGAACTGCCAACTTATCCAGCATATGTTTTACGCAGCGAATGCCCTTCCAGCTGCAACCCATCATTGGGAAACACCCATACATTCATTCTCACACACACACACACACACACACACACACACACTATGGCCAGTTTAGCTTACCCAATTCACCTGTACTGCATGTCTTTGGACTGGGTGGGAAAGCAGAACACCCAGAATAAACCCACGCGAACACGGGGAGAATATGCCAACTGGCCCAGCCAAGGCTCGAACCAGTGACCTACTTGCTGTGATGCGACAGCGATACCCATCATGCCACCTCTATGATTAATCTCTTTTTATCATTTTTATTTTTTTTAGGGTAACCAACTTACCCCATTTTTATGAGTAACAATAACCGCATAAACTGGTATTTTGAAGAAAAATATGGTTCTGTGGTCAATTTTTTTTATGAAGGTGGTTTGAAATACTGCTTTTAATTAGGTTAAATCAAAAGTTATTTATCCAAACATTTCTTTATGGTCACGTGACTGCAAAGCGCTTTATTTTTTAAAAGAACCTGTTTCTATAGAACAATTCGAACATCTAGTAGTAAAGGTTATCAATCAAATCAGTGATAAATAAACATGGAGAGCATAGAAAATAGAGTGACTCCCTCTCTGTTCTGAGTGTCAGTTCTGGCGCCAGTGCTGTGGGGATTGGTTTTGTGCATGTACAGTATGCATGCTTAGATATATGTGTAAGTCAGGGAGAGGGCAGTATGGGCTTTTATATTTGAAATTGTAAATTAACAGATTCCAGCCCTCCCAGAAAAAAAGCTTGTCTTAAAGTCATTGTAAATTTAAGGGATGATGTCTTTTTTGTTTTTATATTTTGATCTTTGTTTTTTTAAACTCTTCTATACATACAAACACACCCACACACAAGGCGCAGGAAATGAACTCAGGTGTCAGGGGTCCAGCAGGGTTGGTTGGTAGACAGTGACTAGTTAAACACTGGGTCAGTCAAAGAGAGTCACACATCTTTGTGTAATAATGAGTGCTGTGTCTAACAAGCTTCTTTAAAGACACATAAGCAGTAATCCAAATTACAGCATGTCATCATTTCTTTGCAGTGCTTCCTGGCAATGTAGTTTGCAATTTATAAACTATTGCAAGTAATAAACTATGCCTTTTAATAATAAATCTTAAATATTGAACATTAAGTTTTTTTTATGAATATGTCATTAGCATTCTGAAAAATGTGTAGTTTTGGTGTAATATAGTAAGATATAGAGGATCTAAATATAAAGAGAGGCTGCATGGTGGTGCAGTGGGTAGTGTGTTTGCCACAAAGCAAGAAGGTCACTGGTTTGAGCCTCGGCTGGGTCAGTTGGTGTTTCTGTGTGGAGTTCGTATGTTCTCCCTGTGACTGCATGGGTTTCCGGGTGCTCCGGTTTCCCCCACACTCCAAAGACATGTGGTACAGGTGAATTGGGAAGGTTAAATTGTTTATAGTGTGTGTGTGTGTGTGAATGAGAGTTTATTGGTGTTTCCCAGTGATGGGTTGCAGATGAAAGTGCGTCCGCTACGTAAAACATATGCTGGATAAGTTGGCTGTTAATTCCACTGTGACGACCCCAGATTAATTAAGTGACTAAGCCGTGAGAAAAAGGAATGAATAATTAATATAGAGTAGATTTAAAGATCAAATGGTTTCACATGTATGTGTAAAAATTGTTAGAAAATTATGAAAGGTCGTCTTTCAGTAATGTTCTAATTTCAGATTTGGTGGTTTATGTATAAGTTATAATGTGTGCAGCTCATTGAATTTGTGTAGGATTCTATCACAATGCTTTCGCTGTATTGCAGCGGCTGTTTTAAACAGCCTTACTTGAGAAGAGGAGGTATTATTAGAAAGTGACATTTGAGAGGCTTTGTCGATGTTTGCTCAATAAATGTACTGTACATAATCTGATATGGGTTAAAGTGCTTTAAAGAACTCTGCAAAGTCAGGGCTGTGTTCTGTAGAAGTGAGAGTTGTGATTTTGATTCTGGCTTGTTTTGTGTAACAATTACAATTTGACTGTCACTTCTTATTTGTGTATCATCTCAGCACTATCTTGTAAAATAAATAGTGACAGATGCAGAATGCAGAAAGTGAAATTGTACAATGACATTCTGACATTAGAAAATATGTGCACTTTTAGAGGAAAACATGGCGTGAAACATAAGTGATTCTACAGAGAAAAAGTTTCTCTCATTTTGCTTTGCAAAAAAAATATGTATATCTACTACCTGACAAAAGTCTTGTCGCCAATCCAAGTTGATTGTTTGGAAAAGTGGCAGAAGGTCGATTTTTTTTTTTTTTTTTGATAAATCATCTATTGAACTGCATCCCAATGATCACAAATACTGCAGAAGACCTATTGGAACCTGCATAGACCCATGATTCTCACAGAAATCAGTCAAGTTTGGTTACGGAAAAGTCATGGCTTGGGGCTACATTCAGTATGGGGGCGTGCAAGAGATCTGCAGGGGGATGATAACATTAACAGCCTGAGGTGCCATTACATCACAATCCACAGGAGAGGGCAGATTCTTCAGCAGTATAGCGCTCCTTCTCATAGTTCAGCCTCCACATCAAAGTTCCTGAAAGCAAAGAAGGTCAAGGTGCTCCAGGATTGGCCAGCCCATTCACCAGACTTGAACATTATTGAGCACTTCTGGGGTAAGATGAAGGATGAGGCATTAAAGATGAATCTAAAGAGTTTTGATGAACTCTGGGAGTCCTGCAGATGACTTTATTAATAAGTTGTTTAAGTCATTGCAGAGATGTATAGAAGCAGTCCTCCAAGCTCATGGGAGTCATACACAGTATTAATTCTTTTTCCACTGCACCATCGCGTTTTATTCTATTCTGTACATTATTTCTGTTACGAGACAAGGCTTTTGTCTTAGCAAAGTTAGGGCTTACTGTCCCAATTTAATAATTTAAAATCAAGGCATGATCATATTTTATTTAGGTAAAATAAGCGTAATCTACAGACCTTTGCCTTTCATATTAGCTACTCCTGATACCAAATGACCTACTAGAAGTTATTATTTGTTGTTTTTAAAACTTGGCTGGGTGACAAAACCTTTGGCAGGTAGTGTACATATAATAAAGGAAAGGTGAGCTTTTATTAACCCATTTGTCAAGAGAGTGAGTGAACGTCTGGAGACGTTTTTTAAGGATTTTAGATTAACTAAAGATTGTTTTGTAATCCAAGCACTATTTCATGCTGTCAACTTAGTGTTATATATATAATCATCATTCAGTTTCCCACTTTGTAAAAAGCAGATCATTACATAAAGCCGAATCCAACATTTCTGCAATCAGTGTCCCTGTATGTTTTAGTCAGGCTGATTTATTTGGGGCTCTGGGTTTGTCTTAATTTGGTGTCTCAAGACTCTCACAGGGCCCATAATTGTCCGTTTAATTTCACAGCGACATTTCAGCAAATTTTTTACGGTCATATTTGCAGGTGCAGGTCATTGGTATGAATTTTTTGTTTTGTTTTGTTTTCTGAGCTGGTCGGGCAGACCTGTTCTCTCTCACTGCCAGCACTGAACTCTGAAGCTGAGAGTAATTGGGGACCTTTCGAACATGAGGTCATTAGCAGTGGAGATATACCACACCTAAAATCAAAATGAAAACATTTCTGTTGATATTCCTGCTGGAAGTTTATAATTAAAGCTCGGACGGCTAATTAGTTGGATTATTAAGGCATGTCAGAGGAATGTTCCTCTAATGGAAAATAGAAACATGTGAACCGCTCTGTTTTCTCACTCCTTCAAGCAGTCCTTTTCTGATCATCTCCTCGCTAATATAACCCTTGGTGTTTATTTCCCCTCATGCACTAATTAGCAATGAAAACATCATGCACGTTTTAACTCGCAGATCTTGGACAGAAGAACATTGTGTGTGTGTGTGTGTGTGTGTGTTTGTGTGTGTGTGTGTGTGTACGTTCTGTTAGGAGATCCAGAGAGAGGAGGAGTTTCAGACCAGTCCGTCCTCTATTATCCTTGGAGATGGCCATTGTTGCCTGGATGTCGAAGCCAGGGCCGCAGCCTCAAAGCATGCTGGGAGCTGCATGCATTCCACTGCATCCACGTCATTTTAGGGCTTGTGGGTAAGATGGGTTCACTGTGTCTGATCTTGAGTCATTGGTTAACAAATAATCTAATTCACTTCCAGTTTTTATTTTTTTGCTCTTTACCATGACTGCTCATAAACTTTCAATTGTGGTAGGCCACTAATTTGTATATACTCTGAGGACACGCACAGGCTGGCTTCAGTCACCAGAGAACAACTCAGTAGTCAGACACTAACTCAAGAGGCTCTATTGGCAGACGGAGATGTGGTTTTGTTCAATTCACCAGACTAATATACTGGAATGCATTCATATTCTAGCAGTCATTAAAATGCTTGTACAGATGTCGGTTATGTCAGATGATTTCTTCTCCACCTACACAAACATACTAATGCATTATGAAGACATCATGCTCTAGTATATAACCTCTCTGCTACCTTTCCAGAGCCATTTAAATGGGCAGTTTAATTCTAGTGGTCTGAAGGATTCTTCCAATCGAGTCTGGCTTGGAGTAATGGTCTGGAGTGCTGCTAAGCCATGGAGGTATGTTACTGATTCTTCTTATTATGCAGTACATTGACTATTCATTGAGAGACAGTGTGACTGAAGAGGGTACATTGGTTCTAAAATGGCCCCCAATGTGAAAAATCCACTGGTGATGATTTAAAGTGCATGCCATTGTTTTATGCACGGCACATCGAACAGCATGAGCTGAGGTTTCTGGTTCAAGATAAATAATTGCTATGAATGACTGCCTTATTTGTCAGTGAGTCAAAACAGTGCACATCTCAGTAGGAATCACAGACATTATCAAGTGTGCAGGCATTGGTGCATTTCCCAGATTGTGTCTTTGATGATACACATTTTGCAGTTGTCAATCATATGAACAAGCCCTAATTTGCATGGGTCTTTATTAAATCAATACTGTAATCTTAGCATTAGATGTTTGAATCACACACTATTTATCCATTGTCTGATGCATTTATACTCCCTTTTATTACATATACCTGTTTTTTCCATCAAATTTTACATTTATTTTGAATTATGTGAAGAAAGAAAAAACATGTCGTTGACGATCATATATAGCAGTGTGCATAGATAACCATATAATAACCAATATACAGGTTGTTAAATAATAATATTAATAATAATGACAACAACAATAGTGACAATAAAAAGGAAAAACTGAAGAATAAATGACAAAGACATTGAAACAAAAAAATAAATAAAAATATATATACATATACACATACACCCACATACATACACATAAAACAAATTTCCAAACAAAAAAAGAAATAAACCAAACCTGTATTTAAGATTAAGTAAGGGTAAAAATTATATAAATAAAAGAATAGTAATAGACAAATAGATTAAGATATTCAAAACCGTGCTGAAAGAGATCTACAATGAAGAAAAGTTATTAGAAGCCCAAACAGGGAACCTTAAACAATTACTATGAAGAGAAAAAAATACATATTAAAATTATAGAGTATAATAAAATATTATTGAATTACTTAAATAAAAAGAAAATAAATTAAATAAATTAAATTATGGGGCCTGGAACCAAAAGTTTTTGCTGTTTGATGTCTCCTTACAATGAAAATTAGTAAAACTTTAAGTTTTTCCAAAGTTTGTGCCCAAAGTCCGATGGTGTCCTCTCTTACACCATGGATGCGAGCCGTGGATATTTCCAGATAGATAATGTCAATAAAAGTTAGAATCCATTGATGGTGATTAAGAGAATGTGGAGTCTTCCATATTGTCGCAACTATTTTCTTGGCTGCTGTCAAGCCAGCTATAAACACTTGCTTCTGAATTTTGTTTAACTGGATATTAGAAAAATCTTTGAAAATGAAAATAGAGGGGGCGAGAGGGACTGAAATGTTAACTATTGAAGACCAATTTTGCTTAACCATATTCCAAAAATACCCAAGCCCAGAACAGTCCCACATCATGTGAAAGAACATACCAGTTTCTCCTGTATGACAGAGAGTGCGTTTAGGTTCAGGTTTAAGCTTCATGCTGTAAAGTTTGCGTGGAGTAATATAAATCCTAATGATGAAAGTTAAATGAATCTGTTGATGATCCGGATTCCTGGATGCAAGCATTACTATTGCCCAAACTTCATCCCAATCAAAGCTGGGAGAAAGTTCTGAAATATCTGCTCTCCAAGAAGAGTGATTAGCTAAACCTGTTTAATGCAAATATCTAATCCGTAACTCAGAGCATGTAGATCTACTGAAGCTCAACCTGAGCACCAGAATGGGGAAGAAAGGTGATTTCAGTGACTTTGAAGTTGGCGAAGTTGTTGCTGCCAGACAGGCTGGTCTAAGTAGGCTATTTCAGAAACTGCAGATCCACTGGGACTTTCATGCAGACCCACCAACTATCAGTGTTGATGCCAGAAATCAGTGGAGAATGGCCAGATGAGTTGAAACTGATAGAAAGGCAACAGCAACTTTAAAAAATGCTCATTACAAGTATGTACAGTAGTTTTAATGCCTTCTACAACATTCAAATGGTAGTGTCAAAACTTGTCATAAACGACATAAAATCGGATCCATTCTAAATATCAACAGTTCAGGCTGGAGATAATAATGTGCAAGAGTTCACACTTAGTTGATGATTGGTTTTAAAGTGTTTGGCGTTTGAGCTCAAGTAGATCTCAAACTCCCCTGCTTTTTGTCACTAATGACCAATTAGGGATTTCTATGAAGAGATAAGTACTTATCAGGAGCATGTCTCTGGTGCTAATTTGGATTAGTCAATTGACTTCAAGTTGCTTGTTTTTATATGGTGGAAGGAAATTGGGTGACCTAGGGTAAACCCACATGAGCACGGGGAGAACATGTAAACTCCGCACAGAAATGTTGGCTGGTCTGGTAATTACTAGAACCAGTGTTGTACTTGTAAGGCAACAGTGCTAGCCACTGGGCCGCCTTGCTGCCCAATAGGAAAGGAGGAGTTGTAGGAGTGGAAGGGGGGATTCTTCAAAACGAAGATGACTGTGGTATTGAACTTTGTTTTTTTTATGGTGACTTAGAAATTGTCTGATTGATGAATCATGAATTAGCTACCAGCCATAATCAATCATAAGCATGTGGTTCTCTTGAAATCAGTTTATAAATAAACTTCACTCATTTTCTTGCCACTGCAGATGGCATGTGGTAGGGCCCTGTTTGGTTCGTTATTATCACTCACGGGAGCTTTTCTAGTGTGTTACATACAGTACATGGTACTTTTTCAGTGACACCTTGGTTGAGGTTCTGAGTGAGCCGAATCGTTACGTATGTTATCTGTTTTGGCCAATGCAAACAATTATTTTTCCAACATCCAGCTGTGCTAGACAACATACAATCTGACATAATGAAGTCATCTTTCGCTACTGTATTGTTTTTAAATAGAGAAAGTATTTTACAAGAGACTTTTATTCTGAATCTTGGACCTTATTCTTAAAACAAAAAGAGATCAATAAAAAGGTGTGAATATTACTGTTAATTTAAATTCCAATTTGGCTATAGATGTCATCTATGATTTTTCAAATGTACTTTTTTACAAGACAGGTTAAAAAAATCGCGAAGCCCTACATTATTATTATTATGTTTTATATTTTTATTATTTAAATGGCCAAATTTTGATTGAAGAAAGTTGAATGTGCTGGCCAGTTTGTTATTTGCCTAATAACTAACAATGTGCTACAGTTTTTAGTTTAAAACTTTAACAGGTTCCAGTTTTTTAAATGAATTTTGATGTAATAAATGTGTATTTTAAAAATAAAAATAAAAAATATATTTTTATTTATTTTTCTTTTTTCTAAATCTTTAGGAAATATTTTTTGTATATTAAAAATATGGTTATGATGACCACACGATAAGCTAATCCATTTAAAAGTAGTGCTTAAAATGTCACTAAAATGCATTATTTAAATTTCTTAATTAAAGAGCCCATATTATTCATGAAATAGGGTCATATCTTGGTTGTAAGAGTCTCCAACAACAGTCTAATATGCATGCAAGGTCAAAAAACACTTTCATGGTCTTATAATCTGCATTTGTTTTTACCTAATTATTCCAGCGACTCCCGTATGAATCGTCCAGTGATTCATTTGTTCCCAAACCCCTCCTTAGCGCGAAGCCAATCTGCGCTGATTGGACCGATGACAGTCTGTTGCGATTGGTCGACTGCCTTCAGTCAGAGAGTGAAATGCCCAACAGCTAATCAGCAATATAAAAGTAATCACAGTTCATACACGCTCGATAGTGTAGGCGTGGATTTTAGCTGCCAGTTGGTCAATGTAAATACAGACGACTATTTTATTGAGCAAAAACTGTTGAGATCTCCTAGCCTGTCTCACTCTGCACTTATCACAGACACACACACAAACACACATATTGCCCACGTCCTTGCGCGGGCACACACACACACAAAAACACACACACACCTCCGGACGACAACGCGCGCGCACACACACACAAACACACACACATACCTCCGGACGACAGCGCACGCACACGCACACACACACTACCCTCGTCCACGGAGCTCTGTAAACAAAGCAGCACGCGTCGCGTTTTTAACGCAGCTTTGCATGCGATATGAGAATATAGCCAGTTAACCTGATACAGTACACGCGGTTACAAGTAACAAATCACAACTAAATACATTTTGCAAGCTAGAGTCAACGAGGCAACAACTTTAATCGCACGTACTTACACTTGAGAAATGGAGGAAGAAACCCATCCTGACGTCCATCAGTAAGTTACTCTTTACTGATCCTTCCTTTAACAAACGCCGATGAAGTATTCTTTGTAGCATGTAGTTTCCAGAAGTGTCCAGTAGTTTCCAACTGCTTGGCTATAATGCTGAGGTTTCATCTTTGGGTAGAGACTCGATAATATCCATCTGCAGTGTGTCTTCAATCGACCGGCATGTTTGTGTGTGTGTTTGTGGGTGTGTGTGTGTGTCGGGGTTTCTGCATCAGAGGGCGGGGCCTCAAGTTTCAAATCTCCCAGGTTTGCGCGTGCACGTGAATAACTTGGTTTCGTTAGTACGTCATGGCGAAACACCTAATGACTCGGTATCAAGGCGACTCGTTTGAAGCACTATGAGTCGACCCTTTTATAGATGAATCAACCGTTTTAAACACTGTACACTAACAGATTTAAGCCTTAGCTGGATACTTCACTTCACTTAGAGCTGTGTTACACACTACATGCAGGGGAATTTTCAAAAAACCATAATATGGGCTCTTTAAATAAAAAATGAGGCGAATAACTGCTAAAAGGTCAAACTTTGAGAAAAAAGATCCACTCTTTTCACCAGGCTGGCTACGAGCCTGACAAGCATTACTTGTTTATAGTTTATATCTCCTAAACCTAAAAATTTGTCAATGTTTGGTGCACACTAGCTTATAGATACCCTAAAGACTAATATTGCTAATACTAACATCTAAAAAACTTTATTTTAATTTCATAGCACCTTTAAGTAATACTAAACTGTAGTGGCAATGCAAACCGACCTGAGCAAAACTGAACTGAAGTGATCCCAATCGTGCTGAACCTTACTATAGCACGCTGTGGGAAAGCAGCTATATTTGGACCATTTAGTGCCAATTGAGCATTATATGAATACAACAGCCTGACTGTTCTTGCGTAGTAATTTCTGTGTTAAGAATTTTAAGTCTAGCCTAGGTACGAGTTTGAACAAAAAAACTGTAAGGTGATGTTGGAAGTCATGTTGGAACCATATTCTGACCAACCAACTTCACAATGTGATTGTGTAATTTGGCAGCTAAATGTCAATTGGCTTGTAAATGTTTGCTTTAGAATAGACTCCCTTGTCTTTTTGTCTGGAGCCCTGCTGCATCTTTAAGGTGTATGTCAAGCCCTTTATTCATTTAGCACTAAGCTTGCCTTGTGATACTTTAATGGAAAGTCCATGTGTCCATGAGAGAGAGAGAGAGAGGGGTTCTTTAGGTCCAGCCGACATGCTGAGTTAATGGAAGTAATCCTACACCCTAATGAAATAACAATGGTGCTGGACTGGACACACACACACACAAAGACAGACACAGACACAATTCCTCTCTGTCGCTCTCCTTCTCTTGTCTTGCTAGTCAGATATGATGTGTCCTTTAAACACAGAAATATGCAGATCAAGTATTTGCTGTTATGACCTCCAGACGTCACATATAAAATTAATAAAATCGCTGGCACAGAATTTATCACCACATTTGTGGGCGGGAAGTGAAAGTCTTTAAGTGATTTGACCGTAGTCTATCTTGCCAAACTGGGTGTATTAATACATGGTTGTCTGTGTGTTATTTATTTACTGCCTCTAGTTTATTTTTAATGAACAGCCAATTGCTTCAATGGGATTTAAAGCCTGGCGAATGAAACTCTACTCGGTTAGTTCCAAATATTTATGATTTGACGCAGAGTATCCAGTCTCACAGCAGAAAAAAGAAGTTAGAGCGTACACAAACACATAAACACACACCCTCCCACATGTACAACGACGTTTTATTTTCATTCACGTAGGAATAAATGCTCCGAGTCAAACAGAAGCGTATGTCATAAACAATTTCCAGAGGCAGCTTCACTCTTGCCCCTTACATGCAAAGGCACACAGAACCCAATAGCAAGATGTCTACATCAGCGACAATTCTAAAATAACAAACATGTCAGAAGTATTTCTGTCACACTCTCCTCTTCACTCTCTGCCTCTGTTGATTGTTCCTGACGTGCAGAATTCACCCTGTAAGTGCTTGGGATCCTGAGCGTGTTTTCTGGGCTCCTTTCTTCAGGTATTAGCAGAATTTATGAGGTGTTAAATATTTCCTTTGTTCCCCCGAGCAGGCAGCTGCTGGAACAATCAGAGCCCACACGGCCAGGCCGAGTTCATTAGCCTGCTTAAGGAGCCTGTCTCTGGGGCTCAGTGACCACAGTCCTCCCCTGACTCCCTTCTCTACACTTATCGAGCGTTCGGTTACAGCACTTCAACTACTAATGAAATCTATTAAATGATGTCTTTTCATTACTGTCCGCATGAATCACTGTTGAAAATGCAGAGAAGAACTATCCCGGCAAGCATTTTTCTGTTTTTAAAGGATGTCTAATAGATGTCTAATAGACGTCTAAACATTGTCATGTTGGCTAAAACAAGGCTAAATTTGGGCTGTCAGTTAAAATCCAATAGACGTCTATGAATAGGCCAAAACTAGACTAGTCATCAAATAAACAGAAATGAATGACTACACATATAAAGTCTGTCTAATCTGTCTATTTGACGATTAGTTTTGGGCTATTCTTAGATGTCTATTAGATTTTCTCTGACAGTCAAAGTTTAGCCTTGTTTTAGCTAAGCTATCTACGTTTAGATGTCTATTAGACGTCTATTAAACACTAAATTATTTGCTGGGATAGTGCATGTTAGATATTTCGGTCGAAGCACAGTACATCAATTACGCTTCAATAAAAGACACACAGTGCTTCATAAATGAGTCTCAGACTGCATGTTTACAGAACATCAATAGGCCTTTAGAGATGATAAACAGAGATAATATTTAATTATACATAGTTAATCACTGTCACCAAAGAGCCTTTAATAAGCGTCCACCGGCTGCTCTCTGTTCTGCAACATGCAGACTTGCATTTAATGGTTTATTGTTAACACTTCATAATAACTACACACTATGAATCATTTATTAAGCGTTCGCAAATAGTGAATTCATTATTTGTTAAGCATTAACTCTACATAGACTTTAGTAAGCAGTTTATAAATACAGCTACAAATGCTCTGTTCTTGACTTCTAAGCACATTTATAATTTTCATACATGATTAATTATTATTTGTTAATAATTAAATTCATTATTGCATTATTTACAAACTTTTTGTATTTAAGAGTAGTTGGTGGCTTTTGGAATCGTTCAGAATAAGTTAGTAAACGATTAATAAATTATTCAAATAAACATTTATATATTTTAGAATTCTGGCATATAGTAAAGGCTATTATGTACTGTATGTTAATAAATACTTTATTAATTCAACTTCATGCAGTTTTGTGACCTGATTTAAAGTGAGGACTGTTTATGTTTTATAAATGCCTTATAAATAACAATTAAAGGCAATTAAATATAATATAATTATAATAATATGATATATTATATATTATAATATAATATATTATTATTCTTATTATATCATTATTCATATATTATATGAATAATGATATATTATGATATAACCTTTCAATGTTATTTAGCAAAGTTTAAACTGCACAGTAATTTTGTTTTAGTTAAGATTGCAAATATTTATTTTTCATTTGATGCAGTTTCATTTGTGTATCTTCAAATGAATAGAAATTAATAAAGTCGCTTATTTTCCTTTTTTTTCCTGTTAAGAATATAACAGAGCCTTTAATTGTCATTTATAAGGGATTTATAAAGCATAATAGTCCTCAGTTTAGATTAGGTCACAAAACTGCATGAAGCTAGGTTAATAAAACATTTATTAACATACAAATTAACTATTAGTATATGCTAAAATAATAAAATAAAATAATAATAGTATATTATATTAATAATAATATATAAATGTTAATTTAAATAGTTTATTAATCATTTACTTATCTATTCTGAATGATCTTATAAAACCACAGACTATTCCTAAATAACTAATTTGTAAATAATGCAATACATACTGAAAAAATAATCATTAACAAAGTATAAAAACACAATAAAGCACATTACCAATGTGCTTATAAGTCAAGAATACAGCATTTGTAGCTGTATTTATAAACTGCTTACTAACGTATGTAGAGTTATTACTTAACAGATAATGAAATAACTATTTGCTAATGCTTAATAGATATTGCATAGTGTGTAGTTATAAAGTGTTACCAATTTATTAACTATTATCCAATAACGTTGTGCTTTTAAATAAACTTGTCTGTTAAATGCATGTTGTAAACAGTCTAATTGTGACTTGCTATCACCATTACAAACTTGTACGGTTTCTTATTCTTTTGATTGGCTAAAAAGACTTAATTTAATGGCTTTGATAATCTGTCCAAAAAAAGAATTATGAGTTTGAATGCACTGGGTCATTTGTATTTATTTGACATAACCTTCAAAGTGCATTGTATTTTTATAATATGCAATTAAGTACTGAACTTGTTTTATTTTTGGATGCATTGAGGCTTTACTTTGCTATAAATTGCTATAAAAAGTACACATATGATGATATCATGCAGTCTTGTTTTTTGTTTTTTTTTTAACCTTATTGCGCAATATCTGGGCAACACGGGCTTATGTGTGCGCTGTGGGGGAGGGGGGCATAAACCGTGGGTCTTCACGCCAGCGTGCCAGATGCAACCCCATTCGCGCCCCTCTTGGTGTATTTTTATTCTTTGTTTGACAGGAATCTTCTGGTTCTACCGCGTCAGCACAGTGCAGTGTGCAGCCAAAAGTTTTGCACCAGTCTATAAATAAGACCCTGCTGAGCGCATGTTTGCCCCCTACCCAAAACGATGGCCTGCCTGCACTTGCTTTTAAAAACCTTTTCTTCAATTTAATCATTTTCCCCCTTTAAATAGCCCAGATGTGTTGAATTGACTTCCGATTTCACTAAGTCGGTCTTAAATATTAAGCGGTTTTAAAATTACAAGCAGAGGTGTGCACTCGTCTCCCTGGTGTTTTGAGAGAGTGAGGAAATGTTGTTTCTTTCCTGATGTTTATGGAGCCAAATTCTCATGCAGCATGTGGAGTTAAGCCTGCAGATCAACAGCAGCCCCCTGCTAGCAGGCCCGGATTAAGAAGTCATAGGCCCCTGGGCACAATGTCTTGTAGGGCCCCCTACCTGGCCGAACCCCTTAGTTATAAAATAAAAATAATAAAATCACAATTTTTTATTAATCTCCCTCTCTCTCTATATATATATATGAAGATTTAACTTATTTTTAAAGCATACAAAGCACTTTGAAGAAATACTAATAAAACTAGTAAAATTTGTGGTATTTAGTATATTTGTTCAGGTGCACTGATGCAATACTAAAATATATTTTTGTGTATTTTAATGTATACAAATATCTACTTCTACAGTATATATATATAAACAAACCAGCAGCAATATAAGGACTTTTCCCTGCATAATTCATATCATAGGCATATAGCACATAATGCCAATCCAGTTCTTTGAATCTGAGTCCTACATAAAACACACTTAATGTTTCCTTACTGTTTGTCTCCTCCTCAGCTCTGTCTCTCTTCTCCTCTCCCTGTATTTTCTCTACTCTCCTAGTGATGAAAAGTAAATAAACAGCACACTGTGGGTCAACTTGATTATAAGCCTAAAATTATCTGAAACCACACACACACACAAATAATACCTCTTCCTGTTTGTCTCTCTCCTCTTCAGGGACTTTATCTGTCTCTCTCCTCTTCAGGGGCTTTATCTGTCTCTCTCTCTCTCCTCTTCAGGGGCTTTATCTGTCTCTCTCTCTCCTCTTCAGGGGCTTTATCTGTCTCTCTCTCTCCTCTTCAGGGGCTTTATCTGTCTCTCTCTCCTCTTCAGGGGCTTTATCTGTCTCTCTCTCTCCTCTTCAGGGGCTTTATCTGTCTCTCTCTCTCCTCTTCAGGGGCTTTATCTGTCTCTCTCTCCTCTTCAGGGGCTTTATCTGTCTCTCTCTCTCTCCTCTTCAGGGGCTTTATCTGTCTCTCTCTCTCCTCTTCAGGGGCTTTATCTGTCTCTCTCTCCTCTTCAGGGGCTTTATCTGTCTCTCTCTCTCCTCTTCAGGGGCTTTATCTGTCTCTCTCTCCTCTTCAGGGGCTTTATCTGTCTCTCTCTCCTCTTCAGGGGCTTTATCTGTCTCTCTCTCCTCTTCAGGGGCTTTATCTGTCTCTCTCTCCTCTTCAGGGGCTTTATCTGTCTCTCTCCTCTTCAGGGGCTTTATCTGTCTCTCTCCTCTTCAGGGGCTTTATCTGTCTCTCTCTCCTCTTCAGGGGCTTTATCTGTCTCTCTCTCCTCTTCAGGGGCTTTATCTGTCTCTCTCTCCTCTTCAGGGGCTTTATCTGTCTCTCTCCTCTTCAGGGGCTTTATCTGTCTCTCTCTCCTCTTCAGGGGCTTTATCTGTCTCTCTCTCCTCTTCAGGGGCTTTATCTGTCTCTCTCCTCTTCAGGGGCTTTATCTGTCTCTCTCTCTCCTCTTCAGGGGCTTTATCTGTCTCTCTCCTCTTCAGGGGCTTTATCTGTCTCTCTCTCTCCTCTTCAGGGGCTTTATCTGTCTCTCTCTCTCTCTCCTCTTCAGGGGCTTTATCTGTCTCTCTCTCTCCTCTTCAGGGGCTTTATCTGTCTCTCTCTCTCCTCTTCAGGGGCTTTATCTGTCTCTCTCCTCTTCAGGGGCTTTATCTGTCTCTCTCCTCTTCAGGGGCTTTATCTGTCTCTCTCTCTCCTCTTCAGGGGCTTTATCTGTCTCTCTCTCTCCTCTTCAGGGGCTTTATCTGTCTCTCTCTCCTCTTCAGGGGCTTTATCTGTCTCTCTCCTCTTCAGGGGCTTTATCTGTCTCTCTCCTCTTCAGGGGCTTTATCTGTCTCTCTCTCCTCTTCAGGGGCTTTATCTGTCTCTCTCTCTCCTCTTCAGGGGCTTTATCTGTCTCTCTCTCTCCTCTTCAGGGGCTTTATCTGTCTCTCTCTCCTCTTCAGGGGCTTTATCTGTCTCTCTCTCCTCTTCAGGGGCTTTATCTGTCTCTCTCCTCTTCAGGGGCTTTATCTGTCTCTCTCTCTCTCTCTCTCCTCTTCAGGGGCTTTATCTGTCTCTCTCTCCTCTTCAGGGGCTTTATCTGTCTCTCTCCTCTTCAGGGGCTTTATCTGTCTCTCTCTCTCCTCTTCAGGGGCTTTATCTGTCTCTCTCTCCTCTTCAGGGGCTTTATCTGTCTCTCTCTCTCCTCTTCAGGGGCTTTATCTGTCTCTCTCTCCTCTTCAGGGGCTTTATCTGTCTCTCTCTCTCCTCTTCAGGGGCTTTATCTGTCTCTCTCTCCTCTTCAGGGGCTTTATCTGTCTCTCTCCTCTTCAGGGGCTTTATCTGTCTCTCTCTCTCCTCTTCAGGGGCTTTATCTGTCTCTCTCTCCTCTTCAGGGGCTTTATCTGTCTCTCTCTCTCCTCTTCAGGGGCTTTATCTGTCTCTCTCTCCTCTTCAGGGGCTTTATCTGTCTCTCTCTCCTTTTCTGATTTTAACAGGCTTTTCCTGTCTGTCTCTCTCCTTTTCAGGACCTCTCTTTCTCTTAAAAAGACTTCTTTCTGGCTTTTCTTTTAGCAAACTCAGCTACAATATCATCAAAGTCTAACTCCTTGACCAGCTGAGATTCAATGGCCATCAGCGACAGTGCACTGAGACGTTGCTGTGTTTGTGTTGTTCTGAGTTCATTTTTAATTCTTGCCATCTGTGAAAATGATCTTTCTCCTTCACAGTTTGTAACTGGCAATGTCAAAAATATTCGTAGAGCTACAAACACATTGGGGAAAGTTGACTGCAGACTGTGTTTCAAGAGCACCTGCAGCAGTTTTTGAGGAGACTTATCCAGCTCACTTTTTACAAAACACCTGAACTGGATAATTTCATCAGCAAAGTTCAGATCTAAATCTGAATTATAGCAAGCACAGAGTGCATCAGCATGTTTACGAACAGTAGGCAAATCCTCAGTGTCCAGGTTTAGTAAAACCCCAAACCTGTTATTAATGTTCCGATATGCATCAACTCTGTGGTCTAAACAGCTGACTAGCCTGTCAATAATGACATTAAATGTTTCTATCTGGCATCGCTCACTGCCTTTCAGAGTTACTTCATGCTCTGTAGATTCATCTGGAAATCCTTTCCGCTTTTTGGCCCTTTGTAGTTCATCTTTATATGACTGACACACGCCAGGAACATTCTTCGCAGATCTTTCAAAATGGTCAAACTGGTCTCGAAGTGATAAAACCCATGATCTCAAAGACTCAAACAGACGAATTGCAGTCATCAGATCCATGTCTGGCTTTTGTAATGCCTCACTTGTTACTTTGAATCTGCTTAATACACAGTGCCAAAACTGTGACATAAATGACATGTCAAGAGTGCCCAATTTTGAGTTCAGTGCTGCTGCCTCCATGCGTGTTTCACGTTTTTCTCCTGTATCAGAGGACATGTTCTGAAGTACTTCCCTGATTTTTGCATAATTTCCACAAAGGGCTTTAGATGCATCTGCACGGCAACTCCAACGTGTTGATGACAGTGATTTCAATGTCATGTCTACCTTGATTTCTGCATTATTGAAAAATGCGTTCCATCTATGAGTAGAACTTGCACAAAATGCATACAAGGACTGCATGAGATCAAAGAACTTGCTTGCATCTTGACAGCAGCCTTCTATACTATTTACCCCCACCAAATTGAGGGAATGTGCTGCGCATGGTATGTAATGGATTAAAGGATTTTTGTTTTTCAAATGAGCCTGAAGCCCATTATATCGCCCCGACATATTGTTTGCATTGTCATATGCCTGGCCTCTGCAGTTTGCTATATCTAAGTTTAAATTGTCAAGCATTGCCATTACAGTGTCAGCCAGACTCTGCCCTGTGTGACTCTCAATTGGTTCAAAGCCAAGAAATCGTTCAATGATTTTCCCCTCTTTGTTCACAAATCTAAAAATGAACGTCAGCTGATCAGTATGTGACAGGTCAGGAGTAGAGTCCACTATCAGAGAAAAATACTTTGCCTGCTGTATTTCTGCAGCTATAGTAGCTTTCACTTTTTCACCCATTTGCTGAATCAACTCCTCACATATAGTTGATGAAAGATAGGATGTGTTGCCCCTACCAATCTGTCCATATTTATTAATGTGCTCAGCAAGAAAAGGATCAAACTGAGAAATGACTTCCAGAATGCCAAGAAAATTACCATTGTGTGGTGATCCAAGAACTTCATTATCACCACGGAAAGGCAGTCCTCTTTCACTTAAAAATTTAATGACAGCCACAACCCGTTTGAGCACTTCGCGCCAATAACGCTTTTCATCCTGTAACTGTTGTACTAGTTTAGCATTTACTGTTCCACTGCCAGATGAGCGCCGAAGTAATGCTAACATGCTATTACAGTGCTCTGTGCTTTTCTCATGCTCACGCACACGTTCGGGATGTTTCCAATCAGAAAAGCCACTTGTAAATTGATTTTTTTTTGTTGAAAAAAAGCATACAAGCAAAACAAAAAATACTACCTGTAGATGGTGAGTATGTGGCCCAGTCTCTAGAAACTGTTTCTCCGTTTGGCAGTTTGCAATGAAGCAATTCATTAGTGAGGGAGCGCACTTTCCCTCCTAAACCTCCATCACGGGTTGAGCCTGGATATTTCTTCTGCCTGTTGTGGAACGCAGCAGACCCACGATCAATCAGGACGGCGCGAGCATCATCATTAACTACCCCCCACAAAGCAGGGTCAGACACATGATGAACCCAGTCTGTGCTGCAGCTGTTCCCGCCACTGCAACTAGCCACAGGCTCTGCCTCATGTTGTGCCGCGTTGCCGTTAGCCTCCTGCGTGCGGTTAACGCTAGCTTGATCACCTAACGTCACCATAACGTCTTCTTCACCCTCGTTCCCCTCCTCATCATCGTGGGTACTTTTGAAGAAGGTCTGAATGCATGGCACATGCCTCAATAAAGAGGCCTCCCTCTCCTCCTTTTCTCTTTTTCGCTTGCGTTTGCTAAATCCACTTGTTTCACTCATTTTGATATCCGACACCTACTACACTACAGTCCGCTCACAGCAGCGCGCGTTATTTTATAGACTTGCATTTCCACGCTTGACCAATTACAGCATTCCATTTAGTTTTGAAAAAAATAAAAAATAAATCAAGAAAAAAAAGTCTGCGTGCTTATAATTGATTATATATGGTGCCTTTTTCTCACGTTTTAAATATGATGATGATGATGATGATAATCTAATAATAATAATAAGAAGAAGATGATGAAATTATAATAATACTATGGTAGCGACTATTTGCTATGAGGAGATAATATATTGTCTAAAGCAATAGATTCTTTTTACAGAGAGGGAGACATCTTAATTAAGGCATGTGTCTTTAAGCTATGTGCCATGAAGTCGGAGAAAGTGGGTGAAGTAGGGCTAGTTGTGGCAGATGATCAGGCTAACCAGGGTTCAGAAGAGGGCGACTAAATACAGATTAATTGTATTAAGATGTCGCTAACATTTAAGACCATGTGGAAAATAACAATAAGCTGTTTTATACTGTAAATTAGCTGCAGATTATTTGCAATAAAATAAACTTTTAGATACTGTTTTTGCACATCTGAAAAAGGCTAAAGGTTAACTACATATTTATTTTAATTTTAAAAAACATTTCCTTCTTGTTAAATGTATTTCCAATCCGATATGTGATGGAGAGAAAAATAAGGGTGAGTTCAGCAGACGATGGATTCGATCCGGGATCGAGTTGGAGGCCTCTGATCACGATGCGAGGCACTAATGCGCTGCGCCACTGACAGTGGCAGTTTCAACGCTCTTTAGTCATATTGTCTCTAGTAGTCAGACAGCAGATATGCCAAAGCGACATTCCGAAAATAACTTTTTTCCGCCTCAGAAAAAAACTTTTTTTTCGCCTCTCGCAGGGGCCCCAAATGCTCACGGGCCCCTGGGCCCGTGCCCATAATGCCCATTGGATAATCCGGCCCTGCCTGCTAGTTACATTCCACTCAACAGCATGAAATTCTTGTTTTCTTTCTGTAACAGTGTGTCAGTCAAACGTGGCCCTCAGGAGCATCATTTTTCATTGCATAAAGAGGAGTCTGGCTAATATAGCCATATTCGCTGAGCACATTGATGTGTTGACTTGCTTCATCGTGGAGCTTAATTGCTTTCCCTTTCTTTCTTTAGTTTTTATTGTTCTCCCAATAAATTGTGTTGATTCATAGATTTTTTGTTGTGCCACAATCTGCTGCCATCTTCATGCATATCGCTCATGCCAGTACATTCTTTTTTCCAAAGCCAATTAGTTGGTTGCTGTACATTGCGCAACTTCTGCAGATTATGAATCAGTGTCAATCTGTGAATGCACTAGACTTGGCAATGGCTGGATTATGACTTCACACTTTTGCGATGTCTGCATAAAGCACAATTCAACTAGTTTCCAAAATGTAAAAATATTTGATCATTTTACTGCAATGCTGCTATCATGTATTTGTAAGGTTGCATTCATTTATTTCAGTTAAAAAAAATCATGTTTTGGTGTGTGGATCTTCTGTTAGCATGATGTGAATTCATTATATGAATTTGCAGGTCAGACCTGACCAAACATAGACTTTTGAATCCAGTGTCAACTGGGCACAAGCTTCTTGCATTTACATGTATATTTAAATGCAAGTCGAAGCAATGAAACGTGTAGAATGATTTTCCCTTGATCGTTATTTATTTATAAATGTTTTTTTTTTATGATTTCGATTTTGTAAACTTTTCTACTCTGCTTTGAACTTCATCAGGCATTGTCCACCATCATGTTAGGACGTGTTTGAAACATTTGACTGAATAAACCGAATAAAAAGTTAATTAAATGGTTTGGCTCTGAGTGTTGATACATTTTAATTAGATTAGCTACCTTTCCTTGGTCCTTGCTCTATCAGAGGATAGGTAGAAGCCTAATGCAAGAGTGCTTAATTCAAATGTGAGCAAATCTGATCCCAAGCCAAGACAATTGGGATTGACTTGGTTGTTGTTGTGTGGTGGTGGTAAATAAAACTGAGCTGATCACTGGGACGAAACTATTAATAAAAGCCTCATCCTGGCCCTTGTGCTGTGCCCCATTACTGGCTTGGGTGAGAGCCAACAGCAGCACCCCTCATGGCAGCTGCGCGCATGCGCATCTTTGAGCGCTCCTGCTCCGCCGCTGCAAGAGAACTTTAATAATGAAGTAGAGCACGGAGTGCGCGTGTGCTCACGTTAACTTCAGGATCAGCAGTTAAAGCGGAAAACACGGCTAGTGCAAGACCGCGCTCCTCGGAGTTTGGCTATAGTGCGGATCTGTTGGTTGGAGCGTTCCGCTCCGGTGCGGCCAGTGCAGCTCTCATGAACTTAGGGAGGACTTCACTGACAGCGCGTGCACTGACTGGCACGAGCTGTTCCTCGCGCTTCACGCAGCTAGACCACTTGAATATTTTTGGATGAGCATGTCAACACAGTGAAAGGGAACGGACCTTCTGGAGAGTTTGAAAATCGTTGCAACGCACAACTCATAAGAGTAAGTACCCATTTAGTTTTTCCATAAAATAGTTCACTATTCAGAAACTTTACAAGTTTTATGAATATTTATGTGGCCACATACAACGCGTAAAAGGGGTTTGTTGGAGCACCTGCTCAAGCTGGATACTTTTATGAAATGTTTATGTCTGAGAAAATAATTGGGGCTCATAAAGGCAAACTGGATTGCAGGTTTAACGCATTAGACCACCTATAAAACATTAGCTAATAAAATAAGTTTGCAACACATCGGGGTTCAAATTTTAGGGCACTGAAATTGAAAGCTGAACTGTTCTCTGAAAATGATCAAAAAGTGTCAGGGGTGCCAAAGTCAGAACTTTTTACAGAACTCATCTAAACAGACATCTCTAAATTGTAAACATTGATGTGGTGTTTTGACAACTAGAAATAACTAGTAGAAATGACCCAATAAAATGAAAGAGGGAAACAAATAACTGATGAAAATGATGCTAACGTTCACTCTAACGCTCGCCGGCACGGGTTAATTATGAGTACATTGTATTGTTTATTTTATTTTTAATGTACCATATCCATGATGGATATATGTCCATATCCGTGATGAAAATAATTCAAGTGTTATTTTGACCGGTAGTTTAATTAATGTCTTGATTTGATAACTTTTTCATGGAAATGGTTATAGAGGAATGCTCGTGGTTGTGTTGGGGGTTCCCACTGTCCGCTTGGATCGCGCGTGCCATGTCCGTTTTCCCGTGCACGTGGAGTTTGTGTTTGTATTTGATACGGAGGAAACGGGAATATCATCCCGACACTAAAGCCGCTTCACTGCGCGTTGGCCATTGGTCGCTTTCTCGCGCTGTCGATAGCAGCTCGAGCCGATACTGGAGAAGGAGCCCGGATTAGATTACACACTTAACACGAAATAATTCACAACACACAGGTCGCTCTGGTGCCTGGTAATAAGATGGAGTGTACTAGCCAACAATTACATAAGACAACACCAGCGACCTCCTCTTTGGCCATCTCTAGGCCTTTAACTGGAAAACTCGAGACTTGTAAGCACTTTTACATTGATAAAGATTGCAAGACACCTTGTTTGACTGACAAAATAAATGATCAAATAATGGACATATTTATTGCACTCTTAAGAAAAGTTTTTAAATGATTCTTTGTTGCATCGGATGAGTTTTGATGTTCGCTAAATCTTCATTTTTGCATTTAGATGCTTTTGATCATCATTTTCGTTTCTTTTAAACACCAGCACAGATGCTTTTCTAAACAGTAAAACTTTTTAAAATGACGTTTTAATTAGGCAGTTTAATGACACAGTGGAGAGGAAAACATTTTAGGCAATGCTATTAAACCTAATAAGGCATGTAAACCTGAATAATGAAATCAGCGGAATAATGATTAATGAATCTACACGATGCATTAATTCAGAAACATCCCCTTTAGACAAACTTAGCTTAAACCCATTTGTTATCCATCTAGCTTGTTTATTTATTATTAATTTGCGTGTTTTGACTGTGGGGTGAACGGTGATGATTTAAAGGGAGGAACACGAAAGCTTTGTCGTCTTTGGCTTTCCTGCGCGTTTCGCTCGTGCCGCAGCTGTGTCGAATCGCGCGCACTGAATGCTGAACCACTAAACGCTCCGCGTGCTTTCATGACAATAGCAGTAAAAAGCGCTCTGGCTCGCTTTGTTATTTCGAGACGGAGTGATGTGCTGTAATTGGACTGTTTACAATCCCCAGAATGTTTTGTTGTGCTTGACAAATATCAAATGTTTTGACCGGGGACATTTGTTGCACATCAGTGGCTTTTGATTCGAAAATGTATATGTTGAAAGAAGGAAAATAAATTTCAGCTCCTTCTCATTACATGGTTTGAGTAATGTGTCTTCTGCTGTCTCTCTGTGTGTGTGTGTGTGTGTGCGCGCGCACGCGCGCGCGTGTGTGTGTGTGTGTGTGTGTGTGTGAGAGAGAGAGAGACAGAGAGAGGACAGTAGGCTCAGAGGGCACTGAGTGATAACAGTAAAAATCAATGCTGCTCAGCTCATTCCCCCGCCTGAGCATTAAAGGCTAGAATTTCAGAATAGAGCTTCACCAAGCAAATGAAAAATTCAAATGATCTGCTCTTCAAACTGTGCCCTTCAACTCTCTTTCTCTTTCTCTCTTACACACATAAACTATAGCCTTATGGGGACTTCCTATTACATCCATTGTTCTGTGGATAGGTCATTGTAATCAATATCTACAGAAATTAAATCATATTCCTGAACAAACATTGCGAGAAGGAATAGTGAAGACTGTTAATGAATTGATGAAAATTACATTTAAGTAAGTGTTAAAATGAACATTAAATCAATATTTTAGGCATTAGTTACTTAATGTTTTTGTCTGCCTAATTAAAAAAAAAATGTTTTTTTTCTTTGTTTGTTTGTTAATTTGTTTGTTTAGACTATTAATCCCAAAAGGAAATTTATGTGTCACAGCAGAGTTCTCCATACTAAAATACAGTAAATTACATACACTATACTGGTCAAAAGTTTAGGGTCAGTTTTTTATGATTATTTCAAAGAAACTTATTCTGTTCATCCAGGCGACATTTATTAAATGTAAAAAAAGTGTTAACCTGTAGATATATTTATTAAAATTTTAAATAACTGCTTTCTTATTGTGTGTAGTTTGAAATGAAATTATAACTCCAGTAATTTATGCTTTTATTACTATTTCCATTAATAATATTAAAAATAATAATTAATGTTAGAGTGATTTCTAAAGGACCATGTGACTAAAGCGTGGAGTAATAAAGCTGAAAATCATCTGTAAAATCACTGGAATAAAAGGTTCAATTAAATGATGAACTACTTTTGAAGAGTTATTTTATAGTGCAATCACATTTCACAATTTTACAATCTGTACTGTATTTTTGATTAAATAAATGCAGCCTTGGTGAGCAGGATAAGCTGATTTTAAAACATTTAAAAATCCTACTAACCCCAAACTTTTGACCAGTAGTGTATATAAAAAAGTAAGTAATATTAATAAAATTGCATTCATATTGCACACCTTAGTTTCAAACGCTACTCCATAGCTACAATATTAATGCTATTACAGTTTTGCATAATTCATAAAGTATAGCAACATATAGTTACAGTTAACATATAGCATGGTGATCACAGGCTGTCAGGTTCAGTGCCAAAGATTTAGTTAATTTTTTTTAGAAAAACAACATGATCTAAATCCTGACTGAATCCTGATCCCATTAAAACAATGTTTCCACATGCAAAAAATACTAAATCATTTTTTCTTAAATTGTACGTTTTTGAGTCATATTGATAGATCTAGGGAAGAGATGCGCAAATTAGGGCCCAGGGGCCAAAGTTGGCCCATGGTAACCTTTGATTTGGCCCAGCATCCCATCTGAGAAGAGAGGGGGAGTGATGGCGATGGTTTAGAGATAGTAAATTCAAATTGAATATAACACTTTTTTTTTGTTTGTTTAATTGTTCAAATTTGATTAATATTAAATGTTTCAATTAAATAATGTAAATGAATCAGAATTAGTTTAAATGTACACACTGTCACCCAACATACAAAAACTTTGGTGAGCAAATGAAGTCAAAGGCAGATTCTTCTTGACTAGTGTATTCAGCATTGAACTCCACTCATACCTACTCATAACAAGTTATACTGCATTAGTTAATACCCTTTAAAAAAAGGTTTTCTATTTATTTTAAAATATTATAAAATAAATTAGGAATTCACTAATGACAACTGTAATATACTGTAGTTTGGTATATTTATCTCATTTGGTTTTTTCCCCTTCATACAAAAAGATTTAGGAACCCCTGGTCTAGAGTATTAAATTAGTCAGGACTGTCAAAATGTATAACTAATTAGCGTAATTCCCCCAACCCTATAATATTTATGATTCAGCCTAATCAAGATTTTATTCAATTAAACAGTTCAGTTGGCCATTTTACCCAAGTTTGAACCAAAAGAGCCCTGAGTTTTCAGGTTGGTTCAGTAATTAAAGAGTAGATAATATCTTTGAATCAAACATAAACTGCATTTGACAAATTTTGTAGGTTGTCTAAAACAGTGGTTCCCAAAATGCCCCATTCCCATTTCCCATTTTTTATTACCCCTGAAGTGATTACATCATATTAAAGACACAGTACATTGATTTTATGGCACCAGGTTAAACTTTCTGACATTTTTACAGTACTCATGTATATTAAAAATAAACACAGGCCACAACTAAAGTTGGTGGATGGTCTCCGAGTGGCGTTCTTCAAAATTAATGGATGAAAAGACTTGGGCGTATTGGTATGTGTACACCAGTGTGCAAAGTTTATATATTTATAACCACCTCAGAGGATATTGGGGGCTGTGTGTCACTGGCATTGTAATTTTGGGGGCTGCAGGCTAAAAAGTTTGGGAACCCCTGCCCTTAAACACCCTTTTTTCTTTTTCATACAGTTTGTTGTTTTAGAGACTTATTTCTTCTGTACATAGTTTGCATCACAAATCCTCTAACGCCCAGAGCACAGGTTTAAAGTTAAAACTTCACGTTGCGGGCAGGTTTGTAAACCAGCTGTCTGGTACCTGCGGCAGGACAGAAAATAACCCCATTCTCCCGATCCCGCGGCTTTCAAAGTCTTTCAGAGTTTTTGAATAAGAGTGCTTTTCATTACTGAGGCCTCAGGAGGTTTCAAAGCAATTTACAGAAGTTTCAAGCTTTTAAATGACAGGGGAAGGATGGGAAGAGAGAAAGATAAAGATGGAGGGTGGGATGGGACAAAAAGGGGGATGGTTGGATGTTTTTTAGTGACTACTGCCATGCTAGCATCACCATGACCGGGACAGATAGCTTTTGCTTCTGTACACTGCAAAAATGATTCATTGGATTCATTAAAATAGTTTAGGGTAAGTGGTTGCAAACAATTAATATAGGCTGGATTTAAACAAACAAATTAAGTTGAACAGTACTACACTTCATTTGCTTAAATTCAGCGCATATAAATTGTTTGCAACCACTTACCCTTAAAAATGTAGTAAATCCAATGAATCATTTTTATCAGTGTTACATCGATTACATTTCACTCAACCCATTGTTTAATGTTTACTTCTGTAAATTGTCTTTACTTCAGTCTAGCTGGCTATGAGATAGTGAAGTTACCAGACATCTTCCTTCCCCTCCTACATGCACATACACACAGACACAAAGGGAGAGAGAGACCGAAATAAGAGAGAGAGAGCGATGTCTGTGCTTTCTATTGTGTTTATGGCGATTTTAAAAGCATCCTTCATTTGCAGGTGTCTGGACTGTAGCTTTGTGGAGTGGAAATTCAACTGATGGAGAATACACAGGATCTGAATGAACAGAGCGTGAGTTAAACCACAGCACACACAATTCTGAGAGTGTGTTTTATAGTGGATCTGACAGAAGATGATCTTAATGTCCTCTCTTGAATTTATTACTTCATTAATGTGTCAGACTTTAGAACAGAGTCTTGAAATAACATCTAATCTGCTCTCTCTATCTGTAATTCTCAACCAAGGGTGCTTTTGTCCCAGGAGGTGCTTGGGAAGATATTGATTTTTCTTTGTTAAATCCATTACACTTATTATTAATGAAAGGGGCAAGTGAGGCCTCTTAAAACGTGCATAATAGACATGGTATGATAACTGTTTTCAAGGTATACAGCGTTTGGAAGAGTAAAGTTTTTAAAACGCCAAAAACCATTGCTATATCGTTCCTACGGTATATTTAAGATTTTCTTTTACACTTTTTTTCTGTTTTGTTTTGTTAAAGTTTTTTTCTGTTAAATTTTGTTTAGTTTTTTGTTTTGTTTTGTTTTGTGTTTGGTTATGTTTTGTTCTGTTCTGTTTTGTGTTTTCTTTTGTTTTTTGTTTTTTTTTGTTTTTAGCACAACATTATCTCCAGCAGAACAGATATCCAAAGATGCTGTTTTAAATTGTAAATAATCTGTGCTTTTTGAAACTAATAAAGACAGCAGAGGTCAATGATTCATTTGAGTTATTTATTCTGAGCGCAGTGTTCACTGTTCCAACATAAACACATCTTAGTTTTTATTTTTAAAGCTTTAGTTGGTAAATTACTCTAGTACATATTTAGTTTGTTGGAGTACTGTTCAAAAACGTATAATACTAGATCAGCAGATATAGTCTTACTTAGAGATGCCATTTGTTCACACAGAATTAGGTCGATCTGCATTTTCTAACTATGCTCCATATGTATGAAATAAGCTTTAAGATATACTACATATGAAATCCGTACTATCTATCGCTATACTTAAAAATATTTTCAACACTGTCAGTTAAGAACAGTGCACCTGTTTTAACAATTAATTATGGTTTATACTGTTTTGGTGTATCTGTATATTGTGATACACATTTTTGTTGTCTTGACCAGGACTCCCTGATAGAAGAGATATATCTCAATGGGACATTCCTGGTTAAATAATAATAATAATAAAAAATAGATTGTGTTCAAAGAGGAAAAAGTTTTAAAACATTGAGTTTGAACATGAAGAACATATTTTAGTGCAGTAACCACAATATCATGAAACTGTAATATTTTTATCGAAGGTTATCATACTGTCAGAATCTTATACCGGCCCATGTCAGATATGTGCATATGCAATGTGTTATAAGAAAGGCATTGATTTGTAGGGCAATAAGTTTGTGTTTATATTCATTTAATTGTTTAATTTTCTCAACTATATGGAAAAAACTTTTAATTCTTCCAATTGTGAGTTTATAGTAGCTTGTGCAGTTCTGAATTTATTTGTATCTATCTCACATACACACTTTTTTTGCAAGAAGTGCGAGAGAGTTTTCTATTGCATTTTCCTGAAAACTATTTCACTGACTAAAACAATTACTCTGAAAGAAGTGTACTTACTAAGAAACTCTATCAGGCAGCAATTGTATGTACTGTTACATATACTAGTATAGCATTGAGTTTGTTTTTCTAAAATAGCACCCTGAAAATGTGACTTCTAGGTAAAAAACAATTGTGATCATATACCATTGATCACCAAATGACTTGGTGTAAAGAATCAGTTATATTCATGCTTTGGTGTTGCTGTGGGAGTATTTTAAATACATAAAGACTGGGAAACATGAATCTATACTATGTGATAATTGAAAAGTTTGATCGTGCGGTTTGAAGTTCGAGCGTGTTTGTGTGCATGAAATGAGTGTGTGTGTGGAAAGGCCACCCAGGTGTGTACTGAGCAGAACTAGGTCTTTAATACACAACAGATGTGGACTGAAGTGTTGAGCACAGTAGCCATATGGCCACCAAGAGTCTGAGCAGTGTCACATACACACACATAGTGACAGTACAGCACTTATTATTATTAGGGACCGAGCACCGAAACGGTGCGTAGGCCCTATTGGAATTGCTCCGTTTTTTATTATTATTAGGGACCGAGCACCGAAACGGTGCGTAGGCCCTATTGGAATTGCTCCGTTTTTTATTATTATTATTATTATTCCGCCCCCTATCGGGGTACTTTTGAGGGTCTAAACATGCCCGAAAACTCATGAAAATTTGCACACACACCAAAAGCGGTGTAAATAGCAGGTTGATATGGGTCTCGGAAGTAGGCGTGGCAAAATGACTCGACAGCGCCACCTAGAAAAATTAAGCGGACGAGCCCCCGATCCACGAATCACGCACATGCACGAAAATTGGCACACACCTCAAACATGCCAAAACATACCAAAAAGTCTCTTGGAGCCATATCTCAAACCCAACAGGAAGTTGGATATTTTTGACTTCCTGCGGCGAAAAAGTGGCGTTTTTGCCATTTCCAGGCGTTGTATTTTAACGAACTCCTCCTAGGGATTTCATCCGATCGACACCAAAATTTGGTTTTGTCATCTAAAGGCCTTGGCGATGTTAAATTGCGAAGCTTTAGAGTTTTCGTAGATGGGCGTGTCCGTGGCGGCCTCGCAAACTTTGACGATTCGCCACAAAACAGGAAGTCGTTATAACTCAGGCATGCATTATCCGATCTGCCTCAAAATTCACACGTTTGATAAGAGTCCTGACCTGAACACGTTTACATGCCGATATCCAGATACAGTTATAGCGCCACCTGCTGGCCACAGGAAATGACATGTTTTACATTGTAACAAACTCCTCCCACAAATTTTTTCGTATCAGCACCAAATTTGGGTTGTGTTATCTGAAAACCCTAGCGATGATATATTGTGAAGATCTAGAGTTTTCGGAGAGGGGCGTGTCCGTGGCGGCATGACAAACCTCAACGCTTCGCCATGGAACAGGAAGTCCTTATAACTCAAGCACACAATGTCCGATCTGCCTGAAACTTCACATGGTTGATAAACGTCATCTCCTGAACACATCCTCATAACAATAATGAAGTGGGCGTGGCAAAATGACTCGACAGCGCCACCTATTAAAATTAAACGGACGAGCCCCTGATCTACGAATCACGCACATGCACGAAAATTGGCACACACCTTAAACACGCCAAAACATACGAAAAAGTCTCTTGGAGCCATATCTCAAACCCAACAGGAAGTCCGATATTTTTAACTTCCTGCGGCAAATAAGTGGCATTGTTGCCATTTCCAGGCTTTGTATCTTAACGAACTCCTCCTAGGGATTTTATCCTATCGACACCAAAATTGGGTTTTGTCATCTAAAGGCCTTGGCGATGTTAAATTGCGAAGCTTTAGAGGTTTTGTCGATGGGCGTGTCCGTGGCGGCCTCACAAACTTTGACGATTCGCCACAAAACAGGAAGTCATTATAACTCAGGCATGCATTATCAGATCTGCCTCAAAATTCACATGTTTAATATAAGTCCAGACCAGAACAAGTTTACATGCCGATATCCAGATACAGTTATAGCGCCACCCGCTGGCCACAGAAAATGTCATGATTTACAAAGTAATAAACTCATCCCACAAATTTTTTCATATCAGCGCCAAAGTTGGGTGGTTGTGTATCTGAAAGCTCTAGCGATGATATATTGTGAAGATCTAGAGTTTTCGCAGAGGGGCGTGTATGTGGTGGCATGACAAACCTCAACGCTTCGCCATGAAAAAGGAAGTCCTTATAACTCAGCCACACAATGTCTGATCTGCCTGAAACTTCACAGGATTGATAAAAGTCCTCTCCTGAAGACATCTACATGCCAATATTGAGTCACAGTCATAGCGCCACCTGCTTGCAACAGGTAGTTTGGCTTATAACTCAGCCACACAATGTCCGATCTGCCTGAAAGTTCACATGGTTGATAAAAGTCTTCTCCTGAACACATCTACATAACAATATTGAGTCAGTTATAGTGCCACCTGCTGGCAGAAGGTAGTTTGGCTTATAACTCAGCCACACAATGTCAGAACTGCTTGAAACTTCACATGGTTGATAAAATTATTCTCCTGAAGACATCTACATGACAATACTGAGTCACAGTCATAGCGCCACCTGCTGATAGGAGGAAGTTTGGCATAAATCTGTGGATTTTTAAAAGTTTTTTATATATATCGGCTTAAATTGTTATTGTTCGCTGTTCTCTGTCATCCTGAGGCCACCGGGCGGCGGTGAGCCCGGGTGCGAGGTCCCTATCATTGCTGCTTGCAGCTTTAATTATTATTATTATTATTATTCCGCCCCCTACCGGGGCACTTTTGAGGGTCTAAACATGCCCGAAAACTCATGAAAATTTGCACACACACCAAGCCCGGTGTAAATAGCAGGTTGATATGGGTCTCGAAAGTGGGCGTGGCAAAATGACTCGACAGCGCCACCTAGAAAAATTAAACGGACGAGCCCCCGATCCACGAATCACACACATGCACGAAAATTGGCACACACCTCAAACACGCCAAAACATACGAAAAAGTCTCTTGGAGCCATATCTCAAACCCAACAGGAAGTCGGATATTTTTGACTTCCTGCGGCGAAAAAGTGGCGTTTTTGCCATTTCCAAGCGTTGTATTTTAACGAACTCCTCCTAGGGATTTTATCCGATCAACACCAAAATTAGGTTTTATCATCTAAAGGCCTTGGCGATGTTAAATTGCGAAGCTTTAGAGTTTTCGTCGATGGGCGTGTCCGTGGCGGCCTCGCAAACTTTGACAATTCGCCACAAAACAGGAAGTCGTTATAACTCGGGCATGCATTATCCGATCTGCCTCAAAATTCACATGCTTGATAAGAGTCCTGACCTGAACACGTTTACATGCCTATATCTAGATACAGTTATAGCGCCACCTGCTGGCCACAGGAAATGACATGTTTTACAGTGTAACAAACTCCTCCCACAAATTTTTTCGTATCAGCACCAAATTTGGGTAGTGTTATCTAAAAGCTCTAGCGATGATATATTGTGAAGATCTAGAGTTTTCGCAGAGGGGCGTGTCCGTGGCGGCATGACAAACCTCAACGCTTCGCCATGGAACAGGAAGTCCTTATAACTCAACCACACAATGTCCGATCTGCCTGAAACTTCACATGGTTGATAAAAGTCCTCTCCTGAACACATCCACATGACAATATTGAAGTGGGCGTGGCAAATTGACTCAACAGCGCCACCTACGAAAATTAATCGGACGAGCCCCTGATCTACGAATCACGCACATGCACGAAAATTGGCACACACCTCAAACACACCAAAATATACGAAAAAGTCTCTTGGAGCCATATCTCAAACCCAACAGGAAGTCGGATATTTTTAACTTCCTGTGGCGAAAAAGTGGCGCTTTTGCCATTTTCAGACGTTGTATTTTAACGAACTCCTCCTAGGGATTTTATCCAATCAACACCAAAATTGGGTTTTGTCATCTTAAAGCCTTTGTGATGTGAAATTGCGAAGCTTTAGAGTTTTCATCGATGGGCGTGTCCGTGGCGGCCTCACAAACTTTGACGATTCGCCACTAAACAGGAAGTCGTTATAACTCAGGCATACATTACCCAATCTGCCTCAAAATTCACACGCTTGATAAAAGTCCTGACCTGAACACATTTACATGCCGATATCTAGATAGAGTTATAGCGCCACCTGCTGGCCACAGGAAATGACATGATTTACAAAGTAACAAACTCCTCCCACAAAATTTATCGTATCAGCACCAAATTTGAGTGGTGTCATCTGAAAGCTCTATCGGTGATATATTGTGAAGATCTAGAGTTTTTGCAGAGGGGCGTGTCCGTGGCGGCATGACAAACCTCAATGCTTCGCCATGAAACAGGAAGTCCTTATAACTCAACCACACAATTTCAGATCTGCCTGAAACTTCACATGGTTGATAAAAGTCCTCTTCTGAACACATCTACATAACAATATTGAGTCTGTCATAGCGCCACCTGCTGACAAAAGGAATTTTGGCTTATAACTCAGCCACACAATGTCTGACCTGCCTGAAACTTCACATTGTGTATAAAAGTCTACTCCTGAACACATAATAATATTGAGTCTGTCATAGCGCCACCTGCTGGCAGAAAGTGGTTTAGCTTGTAAGTCTGCCACACAATCTCGGATCTGCCTGAAACATCACATGGTTGATTAAAATCCTCTCCTAAAGACATCTACGTAAAAAAATTGAGTCTGTCATAGCGCCACCTGCTGCCAGAAGGTAGTTTGGCTTATAACTCAGCCAAACAACGTCCGATCTGCCTGAAAATTCACATGGTTGATAAGACTCTTCTACTGAAGGCATCTATATAACAATCTTGAGTCACAGTTAAAGCGTCACCTGCTGACAGGAGGACGTTCGACATAAATCTGTGATTTTCTCAGGTTCTTTATATATATCGGCTTAAATTAATGTTGTTCGCTGTTCTCTGTCATCCTGAGGCCACCGGGCGGCGGTGAGCCTGGGTGCGAGGTCCCTATCATCGCTGCTTGCAGCTTTAATTATTATTATTATTATTAATACGCTTTTTAAAAATAATTATATTATTATTTTACATTTTATAGAAAAAATGTCAGAATTCTGAAATATAAGCTAATGATTGTGAGAGATTTAAACCCAGAATTGATAGAAAGGATGTAAGTCAAATTAAGTTTAGCTAACAGTTTTTTTGTTTTGTATGTTTGTTTGTTTGTTTGTTTGTTTGTTTGTTTGTTTGTTTGTTTGTTTGTTTGTTTGTTTGTTTTGTAAGCCTGTCTTTTTTCAAAGCCTATGTAAGCCTGTTTCCACCACAAGGGGAAAATGTAAACAGTAAAAAAAAAACTCAGAATTGCATGATACAAAATTGAAATTATGAAAATAATAAAAAAAATTCACTCATCTATAACAGTAAAAAATTACTCTATTTGACTTAATAGGCTTTCTGTGAATTAGGCATTGGATGATGACCATTTTCAAGGTTTACCAAAAGTCAGGGTTTTAAAACCGCCAACATTTTCTGCTATACTGTTCCTATAGTATATGTAAGTTTGTTTGTTTTTTAACATTTTGTTTTAGGTTTTTTAGTATAAAGGGATCTCCAAAAGAAAAGATATCCCAAGAAATTAGTGTTTTTAAACTTATAAAGACAGCAGAAGTCTATGATTAATTTGAATTATTTAGCCTGACATGATTACTCCTCCAAATTATTCAAAATGATTCCTAAAATATATAAAATATATTGTGTTCATTGGGGGAAGAAGTTGTTGTTTTTTACCCACATATGTAAAGGAATATATTTTAGAGCAGTAATCACAATACCGTACAACCGTGATATTTTTATCCAAGGTTATCATACCGTCAGAATCTTATACCGACCCATTACTCTGAATTTTGAGTTTATACACTAAAAAAAACGAATAATTTAATTATTTACTCATGTTTTTTTGGTCACACTTTACAATAAGGTTTACTATTTAATGTGTTTAACATAAACTAATTATGAATAATACTTTTAAGTCATTTATTCATCATACTTCAACATTTACTAATGCATTATTGACATCCAAATTCATGCTAACATTACTCATTGCACGGTGAGTTAACAGGAACTAACTGTATTTTCGTTAATGTTAACTAACATGAACAAATACTGTAATGAATATATTGTTCATTGTTTGTTCATGTTAGTAAATGCCATAACTAACATGAACTAATATAAACGTTTTGTAAAGTGTTACCTGTTTTTAGGGTAAGTGGTTGCAAACAATTTATTTGGGTTGAATTTAAACAAACAAATTAAGTTGAAGATTATTACATTAGTTTGTTTAAATTCAGCAAATATACATTTTTCAAACAACAAAAATTATTAGCCCTCTAGTGAAATTTACCAAATGATGTTTAGCAGAGCAAGGACATATTTTCACAATAACAATAATATAAACAATAATTTTTTTTTCTTTGTTTGTTTATGAATTTTGAATAATATATATATATATATATATATATATATATATATATATATATATATATATATATATATATATATATATATATATATATATATATATATATATATATATATATATATATAATGTAGAAATGGCTAAGGTCAATACTTTTAGCCACCGTAAGATTTTTGGCTACAGAGCCACTTTTGTTCAATGATTTGCCTAATTATCCTAGCTTGCCTAGTTAATTTAATCAACTTTAGATTGCAATTTAACAAGTAAAAAAAACAGTTAACTAGTTATTTACTTTTATTTAGCTTTTTATTTGCTTTACATGGCAAAGACTAAATACATTAGTTATTAAAATTATGTTGAAAAATCTTCTCTCCATTAAACAGCACTTGGAAAATGTACTTCAGAAAGGATTTTAATAATTCACATGAGGACAAAAATGTTATGGCTAATAATCTTCAATCTGACTTTTTTCTTCCTCTGAATTGCACGATGTAACAGCAGTTGCAGGTTTGTAACTTAAAATTGCACAATACACAGAGAAAAAAGAGAAAGCCAATAATACTGAAAACCATTAAAATACAAAACTCAATATACAAGACTCCTATATGAAAACAAATTTATATCTTTCAATTCTGAAGGGGGGGAAAAGGTCTAAATGACGTCTTTTATTTTTCATTCTGTTTTGAAAATAATCTCCTATTCATTTCATATGCATATAAGTGCTTCGGAAAAGACAGACAGGCGTCCATAATCCAGAAGAGGACAGATACTGATCTGGGGGTGTTTGGGGTAATGGAAGGAGAGGAAGAGGGAGATTGAGGTGTGGGTGGAGGGGGGTATTTTGTGACTCAGGGGATCAATGCTTTTGGTTCTGAAGGAAAATAGCAGAGGAGTGAAATGAAACGGGGGGTGTAGCTGCAGCCTTTTCCTCTGGTGCAGACTGTGCCCCAAAGCCCCAGAGCAGAGACCACAGACAGAGAGAGAGAGGACTCGGGTTACACACACGCACACACCTACAGAGAGCCAGCGAGAGGAGAACAGAACGCACAGCTTCACGTTCACATATTTACACCTCCTGGTTTGAGCGTAATCAGCAAATTACCACAAATAACGGAGTGTACAAGTCATGAGCGTGTTGAAAGCCTCTCAGTAATATTTATAAAAGTGCTACACTGTGAAGAGTAGCAGGCCAGATTTATAGCAAAACAAGTACTCGATGTCAAAACAAACAAGTAACAAACTAAACGTACAATTTTTAAAAATTATTTACAATAAATAAAACTTCTGGTGAAAACCTGCTTTTTTTAAAGGTGTTAATCTTTATCTATGAAGTTATCATCCTGATGGTTATTTGTTATTTACACCTTATTTGTTGTTTACACCTAATATTGTTCTATGTTAAGCTGCTTTGACACAATCTACATTGTGAAAAGTGCTATATAAATAAACATGAATTGAATAGAATTGAATTAAACTATCTTTTGCATTGTAAATCAATTCACTGTTCATTTGAGTTAGCAGTTTTAATTTGCTGGTTTGTTCAATTTTGATGCACCAAAATGGACTATTCATGTACAGTGCTCAGCATAATTGAGTATTCCCCAATTTGAAAATGAATATTTTTATCCAATTCTCAGTGAATATAGGCAATGTATTTTGGTGCATTTAAACAAAACAGATTTATTAAACAGATATATTTATTAAAATAATATTTTAGTCACCAAACATATTTAGAAAATGAAAGATATATACTGTAGGTCAATAATGTCTCTGTAATTTCTTTTTGTAATATTTTTGTCCTTGCTTTTTACGTCAATTTATTTAGTTTCATGTCATTTTATTTAGTTTCTTATTCCATTTGTCTGGCTGAGATTTTTATTTATTTTATTTTTAATGGTGTTGTATCATTACTGTATTGTTTGCTAGTGTTTTGGTGCTTGTTCTAGTTAGTATCAGGTAATAACACCAAGATAATTTTGTTAACATATGTACATGATGTACATTATTGGTATGTCCTGTTTTCAGAAAAACTATAAGTAATAAATAAAGTAAAAATAAATAAATAGAAAGATAATACAATTAAATGCGAGCAAAATATTGCAAAAAAAATTTCAACCAAAGTTGTTTAATCTTTTTGCTTCTCCTGGTTTTTACTCTTTTTTTATTACATATAAAATTGGGTGTACTGGTTTTTGGACCGTTATCGTAAGATATTTTGTTTGATAAGCTCCAGAATTTGCTACAGTACTGACTAATGTAATGTAAATACACAAATATAGGTAACACTTAACAATAAGGTTCATTAGTTAATGCATTTACTAACATGAACTAATCATGAACAACACATGTACAGCATTTATTAATCATAATTGAACATTTACTAATGCATTATTAACATCCAAGTCCAAGCTTGTTAACATTAGTTAATGCATCATGAGCTAACATAAACTAACAATAAACTACTGTTTTCATTAACTAACGTTAACTAGCATGAATAAATACAGTAGTAAATGCATTTTTCATTGTTTGTTCATGTTAGTAAATGCATTAATTAACATTAACTAATGAACTTGTAAAGTGTGACTCAAATATAATGCTGTATAGCTTCCTATTAAAAATATTATAATAATATTAATAAGACATTTGTGAGGGGTGTACTTATATGCTGAGCACTGTATACTCAATGTGTGATACTCAATATGAGTTATAGTGCATTATTCATTTATATCACAGTTCTGACTTTCTTAGAATCCTGGGTTTTCTAATTTTTAATTTAATTAGTTTTTTCATAGAATTTAATAATTTATTTTTTGTATCAGGAGTTCCTCAGACTACGAGTTTGTATTTCTGCAGTTCTGACACACTCTGTGTGTATTTATTGTGTTGGCACCTTGGCTGATTTAGGCCTGTTGTGTATGGAAAAATATGACAGTAAAACTGCAGTTAGGTGACACAGAATGTGTCTGAAGTCACCTATTACTCAGTAGGTTGTGGTACTGTATTTAAATTCAAATTTACTAATCAGCTATTAGAAAAGTACATTCTGTACAGTATGAAGGTGAGCAGTATGAATTGAACACGGACTTACTACTATTACTACTATTACTCCACTATTTTGTCATGATCACATGACCTACCCAAGTCAGTTGCGGCACTTCACTCCCATTCGTGAATTCTCTCCTGGTGCATCATATGATAGTGTAGCATCCATCTAATGCGCACTTCAAAATCTCGCCAGAAGAAGTAGGTCACCCGAGTACTTCTTGCATACGGTTTTTCGATTCTACTGTATGCATTACGACATACTACTCGGCTCGCATACTGCTTTTAGCGTATTATATAGTATGGAAGTATGCGATTTCGGCCACATAGTCCTTTGTCTTAATGAGTGACTAATTGAATCATTAATTCATTTGATTAATTCAAAACAGCTGATTCATTTTGATATGTTTATAAATCAATCATTAAATCATTTAAGTGATTTGTTCAGAAACAGAATTGTTCAGGAATTAAACCCTGCTCTTAGACACACAGATGTTCTGTTGTGGCTTTGTTTGGAACTATTTTGTAGACAAAACAGAAAAGACAATACTATGTTTAAGATGTTAGTCCCTCAATATTGATTCTTTGTTGAATCTAACGACTATATCACATTTGCAATCATACTCACTTATATGAAAAAAATACACTCTTGTTTGTGTGATTTTTAATATTAATGACAACATTTCTTTAAAAAAAAAACAACAACAAAGAGCAAACTACTTAAATAGGGTATATGCAGAAGTATGCAGAAGGACTTTTCATTTTGCAGTAACCTGGGTCAAGCGCTTCCAGTGAACTGCACGCAGTTACAAAATTGGCACGTTTAAGGTCTGTTTTCTTAAAAAATCAACGATCTTTACCGCCTGACTGATATACAATATAAAGTGGTTCTCGGACTGTAAAACAAGCACTGCATTAAATTACATTTTCCCGTGCCATGTTTTTAAAATATTAACATTTATTGTACTCTAGTATTTTCAATGGTGTTTCTGTGCTCGCCTGCTGATTCTGATGGGTGCGTGTGTGTAAACAGCTTTTCATCTCGGTTTACGCTTCAACAACTAAATGAATGCTGAAGTCTAGTTAACTGATTTTATTTTAATTACATTAGAACATCGATGCTGTGTAAATTCAACCGTATAAAATTGAAAAAAGCCACATTAAACCATTCACCAGAAGTTTATCAGTATGGGAAGAAACGCTAGCTCTGCATATACCCTATAGAAGTATACAAGACAGCTCGTATGATTGTGTGATGTTTTCTGATCCTTTTATACAAATCTGATTTATTCAAATACTGCCGTTGAGTTTGATGAAACTAAATTGCGTCCAATTTATCCTGAATCAGTGCAAGCTTTCAAAACAAGTGGTGCGAGTTTGAACAGACTCTATCATTCCTGAAATTGTGTATCCCAGTGATGGTTAAAATGATTGTTCTGGTCACCCAGACTCATTGATTAACACACAGAGAGATTATCGGACCGTTCTCTTGCTGATCTTAAAAAGCTGCTTTAAACACAGTGGCACTTTAGGATGGTCGCTGTGTGCAGTTTTTGGGTTTTGAGTCAAACTGACAGCTTTGGGTCCAGCCTGAGCACATTATTTAACAAGCACGTCGACATCTGGGAAGCAATTCATCATTTAATTAAATGCTTCTGAAACCTGGCCTTTCGTTAATGAGATTAATTTAAATAATTAACGAAAAGCTGACACAAGCACAAGAACTCATGAATAATTAAGCAGCTTTTTTTTTCTGCTGCAATCAGAGGGGAAGGGAGCACTTTAATGCTAGAGTGCTTTTTTATATAAAGTTTCAGCTCATTTCTTGGGATGATAAACATACTCCAATGCACAAGTATAGACACTTGTGTGTGTGTGTGTGTGTGTAAACACTCAGTACGAAGATATGCGAATCAGTGAGCCAATGGAAGAGTACGACGGCGTCTCTCATGTAGAGAGATCATACACACACACTCATTCAGAGCTGCGAAGGTGTGTCTGTCTATAGGGCTTGGCCTGGTGTCCTGTTTCGCTCTGACCCCTTTCCCCGGGCGGAATATACCATTCAGACTTCGTACAGCAGACTCGCATAGAGACGGAGCAGTCCAATATATGGAATGGTGCCATAAGTCATTTTAGTGGATCTGACTGATCAACTTGTTTGTTTTAAAACGTAAATCAGCGAATGTTGCATCCCCAATTGTTTCTTTAATTTTGTCTACATTTTGTGGGCTGTCTTTCAGTATATAATGAAATAAATATCTAAATCTCATAACTGTATTGTACATTTGTTAATTTTATTTTAAAGATGCACTCGTAAACTTTTGGTTATGCTAATAGTGGGAAGGTAGCTTCATGCTAAAATGTGTAATTAAACTGATGTTAAGTATGCAAAACCACCAACCTGTTTTCACCAAATAGGGCATGTTCCTGGATTAACATTTACTGCATGTTGATCATGGAACAACATTCCAGTCAGCATGCCAGAATTAAGGGATAATTTTACTGTTTATGTTAAGTTTAGGCCTACGGTTAGGCTTATACACTTCTACGTAATTGTTATCCAACTATTAGGAATACATTACAGTTATGGTAGTGTTTAGGGGTAGGGAATAGGTATGGATTACATTTTCGAACAAAAATTATGTTCCAGGATCAACATAGATGTTGATCTATAAACTGATCTTTATCTGCCCCCATAAAAATTAAATGGCTTTTTGTAGGAAATGCAAAAACATATTATGTGGGTGTTGTTTCACAGTACACATACATTTTTATGTGAAAAACAAGTAAGAGAAATATTAATACATATTGATATCTAAGCGTAACTCAAAAGCAGTGTTATTTGTTGTGCAACTGTTGTACATTTCATGTATGCTTTTTTTATTTTTGAGCTTTCCCCTTTTTTTCAAAATTTAGCATCTAGGTTTCTTTGTCTCTTTTATTAAGTTTAATGGCTAAATTGTTTTTATTTTATTACAATTTTATATTTAATATTAGCTTATTTTTTTGTTTTAAACATTTATTTTATTAAAGTGAATGATTCATTTTTGTTTTATTTTGGGTATAAAAAGATTTTAGTTTATAGCCTAACTATAACAACCCTTCAGATAATTCAAATGTTTTTTCCATTTTCATTAAAATACTTTAGTACCTAGGTTTTTGTCTATTTTTTTGTGTTTAATGCCTTATTGACGTTTTTTAAATATTTAATATTAGCTTTTTTTTCTTTTTTAAATAATTTATTTCAGTAAAAGTTTATTATGTTTGTTAAATGTTTATTTTATTTTGATATCAAACATATATATATATATATATATATATATATATATATATATATATATATATATATATATATATATATATATATATATATATATATATATATATATATATATATATATATATATATATATATATATATATATTTGTTAACACTTCATTTTGATTGTCTTTTTTTAATGGGTATTGCACATTTTGTTGACTAAAAGTTGCATTGCGACTACTTGCCAATGTGACACTATGCCAATTACTTCTCATTTGAGTATTAGTAGAATGTCTGCTTAGTATCTGTTAACACAACATTTAACTGACCATACATGTACATGTCAACTTACACTAACCCTTACCCCAGCCCTTACCCCAACCTAACAGTCTACTTATAATCTAACGAGAACTAGTTGGCATGTAGATGCAATGTAACTTAAAATCAACAAAATGCATCAAAGGGACTGTCAAAATTAAGTGATACCAATAATTTTAGTTTATAGCTTAACTATAACAACCCTTCAGATAATTAAAATGTTATATTGAAATTTTAGTATCTATTTTTGTTTAATATATTTTTTTAATGTCTAAATATTTTATATTTGCAGTTTTTTTGTTACTTTTTAAAATACATTTTATTTTATTAAATGTTTAATTTTTTTAAGTATTATTTTTGTTTTTGTTTTAACTATAATAACCATGCATTAGACAATTTAAATAATAGTTTATATGTTTCATTATTATTAGGTAAAACTGGAGCAACTGATTCATTCTGACACGTTCTTATTAAGATATAAAAGAATAAGTAATTGTTAATCGAGTATGTAATTAATTACAGATGATTGAACATGGGTAAAATCATGTAGATTGAAGGAGTGGCAAGGTAAAACGCTTAAAAATGGCAATTAACAAGAGTTTTCAGGCTCTGTGGGGTCCTTAAAAAGAGGTGGTATTAATGATATTTTACTTTTCAAAAGATTCTTATTCTAGATTTTCCCGACAATATTTGTGCAACTATTTTTACTCTGAATTATATTTTCACGGGCATCTTTTGTAAGTCAATTATTACATCCATGTAGGGCTGTTCATTTTTGAAAGCATTCATACTAATGTATTAATCTTGTTGGCAAGATTTAATCAGTTTATAATTAATAATGTGGACATTGAATTGGCTGGTTTGGAGGCCGTGTTTGTGTGCGTAAGCGTGTTTCTGTTTGCACCCTTTCTAATTTTAGTTTCCTATTATCTGACTCCTCAGGGAGGTTTGAACTTTCTCAGAAAATATAAGAGCCTTTGTCATCTATCAGAATACCCTGAAAAACACACATTACCTGCAGCCTTTGCCGTCACACGCTCTCTGTTCTTTTCTATTTCCTTTTTCTTCGTCTCTCTTCCTCTCTCGCTTGCCTTCCTCTACCTTTAGAGAAGAGTGTTTCAGGGAGGGACACATCAGATAATCTTACACCTCCCAGGGGCATGTGCTGAAATGTGTGTGTGTGTTGGGGGGGCACAGGTAACAATGTATTTTACATGAAAGGAAGAGTATAAAGTTACAGCACTGATAACCATAATACTGAAAGCACAAAAAGAACAAGAAAAGGGGGACTGTTTTCTCTCTCTCTCTCTCTCTCTCTCTCTCGTGTGTGTGTGTGTGTGTGTGTGTGTGTGTGTGTGTGTGTGAAGCCTCTGTGTTTGTAAGCAGGCCTGGAATCTGCATATAGAAACGCCTTTACATGTTCATTAAATCATTTTGCTGCCTTTGTGGCCCTCAGCCATCAATAACTTTGATCTACTTTTAGTTCCATTTAACCCATTCTTAATTTATGTTGTTAGTTGTGTAAATTAGTGGCAGATTGTCTGTCAAAGAAGCATCAATTTGTGTAACAGCTGCTTATGAGAGTTTAAAATAATATTTTTGTACATTTGGTGTATAGTTTTTTTTTTCTACCTGCCTGGTTGTGATGGTGTATTTGCTGATTTTAGAGGTCACCTTGACATATTTGACCTGGCCAGACTGAGAGACTTTAACAAGCTTAATACAATGCTATGATCAAAATGCAATCATTTTCTTTGCACATTACAAACAGTTGAATTCAGAATTATTAAACCCCCTTTGATTTTTTTTCTTTTCCAAATGATGTTTAACAGAGCAAGGAAATTTTTACTATATTTTCTATAATATTTTTTCTTCTGAAGCAAGTCTTATTAGTTTTATTTTTTGCTAGAATAAAAGCAGTTTTTATTATTTTTTTTAAACATTTCAAGGTCAAAATTATTAGCCCCTTTAAGCTATTTTTTTCGATAGTCTAAAGAAAAAACTATCATTATACAATAACTTGCCTAATTACCCTAACCTGCCTAGTTAACCTGATTAACCTAGTTAAACCTTTAAATGTTACTTTAAGCTCTATAGAAGTGTCTTGAAAAATATCTAGTCAAATATTATTTACTGTCATCATGACAAAGATAAAATAAATCAGTTATAAAAGGTGAGTTATTAAAACTATTTTGTTTATAAATGTGTTGAAAAAATCTTTTCTTCTTTAAACAGAAATTAAGGAAAAAGTTAACAAGGGGGCTAATAATTCAGGGGGTTTAATAATTCTGACTGTATGTATCTTGCTTTTTTGATACAACTATACATAAAGATTACTAAACATTACCAAACAACAAGAAACATAACTAAAAATGCTAACATTTTAACATGGCTTGCATTTCAGAAACAAAACAGTTTTCTAAAGACAAAATATAAATAATATAATAAATCAATAAATTACTGTGAGTGGAAAAATTGTGTAAATGCACTTATTTACACAAAATAATTGAAACAAATGTATTATAATCTAATGACTAGTATTATAAGGTGCTCATACACACACAGGTGCTCCTGGCAAAAGATTTTGTTTTGCTTGATTTGATTTTGATTATGATATACATAATATATTTAGACAATATATATTCATTCATTTAAATGGTGCTGTTTTTTGTTTCTTAACACTTATGTACTGTTGGGAATGTTTTCATCCACTCTAGGGGGATTTTGAGTCCTAATTTGGCCATAACTTTTTCTGTGTTTCAGCTAGCAGAATGATTTTTGGTGAAAAATCTTATTTTGAAAACTCAACGATACACTGGGCAAATTTACTACCCTATTGTTATGTTAGGGATGAAAACATCCTTTGAATTAAACTGCTGTAAACATGCAGCAGATAAATATTATTTTCAATTTCTTTTTTGCATAAATCTGTTAATCAACCACAGTCCTGATCAAAACTACTAAATTGCTTAGAAAATTACAGGGTTTTAACTCTTTAATTGCCAAATTCATAAATAATGTCACTCATTTGGTGAAAAAAGCACACAAAATGATATTTTTTATATATGAAATGTAATTGTAGACTGGATTTTTTATCAAACTCTTGGACATGTAAAACAACATTGACTTTGATGCATTGTTTTTGATTCATTTTTTTCTCCCTAGTTTACTGTTGGTGTTTGTTTTTGCCCCATTGACTTCCATTATAATCAAAAAATTTTTTTACAAATCCATAACACCATATAATCATGCAGTTTTGATTGTTGGTGGTTTTTCCTGTTGTTAAGAGGTCAAATTTGTCATTTTTACTTTTGGTCATCAGTTGGCCTGTGAAAAAAAAAGCTTAGTTTCTAGATTTTACATGGAGTATAACAGGAAATAAAGTGTGTGTATGTGTGTCTGAGTGTGTGAGAGTGACCTTTATGCACTTTCCTAGATGTATCTGAGAAAATCAAAATATGCATCAGAACTACATGGAGTAAACAAAAACAAAGACTGCAATTATGCACCATCAAATGTGGTTATAATGGAAGTCAATGGGCCTAAAACAGCCAACAACAGTAAGTTAGGGAGAAAAATTTAAATCTAACTATGCATCCAAGCCAATGTTGTTTGTTACTAATCATTCACATGTCAAAGATTTCGATAAAAGGTTAAAAAAGTTAGTGCACAATTACTTTTCATATTAAAAATACATACATTTTGTGTGTTTTTTTTTTACCAAATCAGTGGCATAATTTACAAATTTGCCAATTAAAGAGTTAAAATTCTGTATTTTTCTAAACAATTTAGTAGTTTTGATCAGGACTAATGTTAAGTAACTGATTTATGCAAAAGAAATTGCATTTTTACAGCAGTTTAATTCAGTGGATGTTTTCATGCCTGACACACAAAAAGAGGAGTCAATTTAAACAGTGCACAGGGAATTAGCAGCAATGTCAATTTCTTTTGTAAATGATTTAACAAAATCATGCACATCAATGTCAGCCAAACAAAAAGTATGCAAATATATATGAACTTACGGCAACACCAAGTTTATCTGCCTAAAAACAACATGTAACATTTCGAGAACACTGGCTCTTCGGTTGCCTGTGTGCTCAAAATATTACAGGGTGTTTTCAAGTAAATAAAATTGTTAGCTTTGGAACTTTTGGTGTTGCCACCTGGTCGTATATATCCACACAGTTTGTTTCTTAAACAACTATTATTTATACAAAAATGAACATATCACCAGATGGGTATGAACTGTGTAACATTACAGACGGTTGCAGAAATAGCAAATTGTGCCATATCAAAGACACGTCATAATCAATGCTAAAGACAATCTGATGCAATATAAAAATATGCAATTGATATTTTTAATGGAATTAATTCAATGATTACAAATTATTATAGGTTGTGTGTGTTTGTGGGTACATTAATTTTTCACTTTAAATGATAGTTCAAGAGATTAAAATGTACTCACTCTTTACCCACCCTGAAATGATTCCAGATCTTTGAGTTTCTTCCTTCTGGTCAACACAAAAGAACATATCTTGAAGAAACCATTGACATCCATAGTGGGAAAAACAAATGCTATGAAAGTAAATGGTTACAGGTTTCCAGCTCTGTTTAAAACATCTACTATTGTGTTCAACAGAAGGAAGAAACCCAGAAGTGGAGAATGAGTAAATGATTACAGACTTTTCCCTTTAAGAACAGCAGTATGAGCTAACAAAGTAAATAGTGTCAATTTTGATTTCACATGGACTTAAAGTATTTTTCCCCCAGCAAGTTGATCTTTGCTAGTTGCTTTTGGAATTGCCTGTGCCAGAGAATTACCAATATCACTTCATAAATCTATAAACGGCAAGCAGTTAAAGAGTCTCAGATCAGCGTTGACCAGCAGGGCTCTCTGGGAGCCGGATCCAGCTGGGATCCGCTCTCATTTAACTGCTCCAAGAGCACAGATGCTGCTGGACAAGAAAGCAGTTACAGTCACAGAGAGATTTACAGTAGGCTTAGAGCTCTGTACGTTCAAACCAGTCACCTGCTGTCCCTGAATGTGTCAGGCTAATTTGAGGAGACCATATTGGGTGTGTCTGTACTCAGCACAAATAAAACACCAGAACTACAGAGATGAGCTTAAACCACAGGAACTTTTCTGAGAGAGGAGCTTTCATGCCTCAAGGACATCTGTCTGATTGTTTATGATAGCAAGGTTGTGGTCAGGAAGAATTTTCTTTTATTTCTTCAGTTCTCATTTTAAATAAATAGGCAGCACAACTGCTTTCAACATTGGTAATTATAATAATAAATGTTTCATTATCTCCAAATGAGCATATCAGACAGTTTTCTGAAGGATCTTCCAACTCAGTTGATGATATTTAGTCAGAATAAAATGTATTTGCATATAAAATGATCACTTTGAAAATAAAGTTTTTATTGGTTTCTTCTTAATATAACACACAGTACCATACAAGAATACAAAATGCTTACAAATTCTTCACAATTTAAAAAATTTGTAACAAATTTAAACAAAAAAATGTAACACTTTAGTTCAAGTCACAGCTTAAGCAACTAACTACTGGCTTATTAGCTGCCTATTATCAAGATATTATCAGCTCATTAGTAGTTAGAAAGTATGATTTTATTCTACATGCCCGATCCTAAACCCAACTACTACCCTACCATCTATTAATAAACTGTTAAATAGTAATTTATTAAAACATTATTAGGAAAACAGTAACAAATGCATGAAGATAATACTAGGGAGCACAACAGGGTAGACATGTTTATAGTTTAAGTGAAGCAATGAAATTCTCCCATATATCCACATCCTTATGATCATTCATTTTGGCTAACATTTTTTTCATATGAAACATTCTAAATAATGAATTTCATCCATAATTTAAGTGTAGGGCATTGAATGTGTTTCCAAAACCTCAGTATTATACATGCTGCTGTAGTTACACCAATGGTAACACTTTGGTTTAGGTCACAATTCACTGTATTAACAAGCCATTAACTAACACCATGCACTGTAAAACCCAAAAAGCTAGGGTAACTTAAACTATTTGAGAAAACTGATTGCAACAAACCATTCAAAAACTAACTAACTTAATCCATTTGAGTACACGAAGCAATTTGAGCACAGTAAAACCCAATAAATGAAGAGAACTCAAACAAACTGAGTACTGTAAAACCCAACAAGTTGAGTTTGAGGAAACCGATTGCTAGAAACCATTTGAGTAAAAAAAAACAACAACAAAAAAACTAATTTATATGAGTACTATGAACTTACTCCATTTAAGTTGAAGTAATAAGGTATTTAATTAACTCTTTACTTTCAACACTGAGTTCAAAACTCTTTTCAAATGAGCAGATTAACCTTTCAATAAATTTTGAGTTAACTACACTCATTTCATTTGATAAAGTTGACTGTTGGGTTTTACAGCCTATTAGCTTACTAAATAAAGAATACGTTTTTTATTAATAGTTAATTAGATAGAAGTTGGGTTTAGGATAGGAAAGGATTATGGATGTAGTTAATAGCATTAATTGTTACCTAAACTGAAGTGTTACCATATTACTGCAAATCCCAGGCATCTTGTTGTCTTAACACAGATTCCCAAAAGGGTTGAATCTTTGTACACTGCCATAAAGCAACAAAGTATGTGCCAATCTCTTGTTCACATTTCCAGCATTTATTATCGTCCAAACATCCCAATCAAAAAAGTCGAATTGTAGTCTAGTAATATCTATGAGGTTTCTCATACTGTATAAATTAATCTCTTGCTCTTCTTTTATTCATTTTCCATTAAAGGAAAGAATTTCATTCCAGGTATCTTAATCTATTGAAGTCAGAATTATTAACCCCCTGAGTTATTAGGCCCCCTGTTTATTTTTTTCCTCAATTTCTGTTTAACAGAGAGAATATTTTTTTCAACACATTTCTAAACATAATATTTTTAATAACTCAATTCTAATAACTGATTTATTTTATCTTTGTCATGATGACAGCAAATAATATTTTACTAGATATTTTTAAGACACTTATACAGCTTGAAGTGACATTTAAAGGCTTAACTACTCAACTCAACTAACTTTATTTCTATAGCACTTTCACAAATCACAATGGATTACCAAAGTGCTGTACATAAAATCAAATAAAAAAGCATGTAAAATATACATAAAACCAAAATACATAAACTCATATCACATGATTTAAAGCTAAAGAAAATAAGTGTGTTTTCAGTGACCTCTGAAAAGACTCAAAAGTTTGAGCTGTTCTTAAAGAGAGTGGGAGATCGTTCCAGAGTCTTGAAGCTGCTAGGTCAATTAGGTTAGCTAGGCAGGTTAGGGTAATTAAGCAAGTTATTGTATAATGATGGTTTGTTCTGTAGACTATCAGAAAAAATTGTAGCGTAAAGTGGCTAAAATGTTTACCTTAAAATGATTTTTAAAAAATTTAAAACTGCTTATATTCTAGCCAAAATAAAACAAATTAGAAGTCTACAAAAAAGACTTTCTCCAGAAGAAAAAATATTATCAGACATACTGTGAAAATGTCGTTGCTCTGTTAAACATCATTTGGTAAATATTTAAAAAAGAAAAAAATCAGTGGGGGTTTAATAATTCTGATTTCAACTGTGTATCATTACTAATATGTCCTAATTTTTCAGTTTTTATCATCAATCTTTGAACTAAATTTGTTAAACATCTATAATTTTTAAAGCTGTTTTGGAAGTTTGTAAAACGTTTCCAACATATTAAAATGATCTTCTTGATTGGTAAAAATATTTGACAATATTACTGCTTTTACTGAATTTTTTTGTTTATCAAAAAATTTATCCTGGGTGAGCATAAGAGACTTTCAAAAATATTTTTAAAACTCTTGCCAAGCCCAAACTTTTGAAGTGCATGTATGAGTTGCTGTTTCCACACTCAAAACATTCTCTCCAAAACCACACACTGCATCTGACACACACATGCATACATGCATATGTGCACACAGGTCTGCGTGTGTGTTTTCAATTAAGAGCCAGATGACTGTGAGCAGTTTTGGGAGGGCCGGACCATGTAAACTGATTGTGAGAAGTTTATAGACTTGTGGCACACTTTGATCATTTTTTTCTTTTACAGTATATGTATATGTAAAATGCAAAACAGCAAATTAATTTTAAGGGGTAGTTCATAAAAAAGAAGGCTAATTTTGCCATCATTTTCCTCACCCTTGACTTGTTACAGGCAAAAGCTTATTTTATAAGAAAAAGCTTATTTATAAAGATATTTTGAAGAATGTTGGAAACCTGTAACCATTCACTTACATAGTTTGAATAAATACTATGAAAATCAATGGTTACAGGTTTCCAACATTCTTCAAAATCTCTTCTTTTGTGTTTACAGAAGAATGAAAATCAAACTGGTTTAGAACAAGTTAAGATTGAGCATATGATGGTGTTTTGGGCGAACTATCTTCAAGCTGTGAATATTGCAATATTTTGGTTGGTGACCTTGGAAGCAAGAAGAAAGGAAAGAAAGACTGAGCTGCATGGTCACAAGGACAAACTAAAACAGTGAAGTTGCAGTCATGGTTTTATTATCTCAGTACTGAGTAATATTGAGTGTGACAGGGAGTAAGAACCAAGATAAACTGCCAGAATGGGAAAGAATGTATTTTATGTGTGTGTAGGAGAGAGTCTTTCTTTTTCTTTCTTTCTTTCTTTCTTTCTTTCTTTCTTTCTTTCTTTCTTTCTTTCTTTCTTTCTTTCTTTCTTTCTTTCTTTCTTTCTTTCTTTCTTTCTTTCTTTCTTTCTTTCAATATAAAAAACTCACTTTTGATTTATTGAATTAATGCTCAATGGAAGGAACTTAACATTTTTTAAATTGAAAATTTTGTGTTCCCATTTTATGACAACATCAGGCATTTATTAGATTGTAATAAATCCGCTAATATGAGGGGTGTATGAGGAGTCACTCTGTGTATGTTTAAATGTAGTAATTTATAGATTCAATTAATTAGGTCATAAAAAATACTACAAAATACAGTTTTCTTCCAACACTGTCAGATATGTCAACTCCGTCAGAGCTGTTACCTTCTCTCAGATCAATATTTTGATAATAATTTTTTTTGCTACTTTATATTTGTTAAATAATTGTTGGTCACTTGTAAAAATTTAATTGTCTGCTAACATGAGAATGTATTTTAAAATTTTAAAAATATCTTAATTTGTGTTTAATGTTTAATGGAGTTGACAATAAGGGATGGCAAGGTATAAAAGTATTTTAAAAAGTGAGAGAAATGGGAAAGGATGTTCAGAAGTTGTCATAAAACCTTTATAATCATGTCCTGACACATGTCATGAACATGAATGAGCATGCTTATGACAACTGTTAATAAGTTAAATACAAAGATGAGACTGTTTGAAATGACTTTTATGACAACTAGACATAAATAGAAATAAATGATAACCTCTCTTGGTCTTGATAGCTTGACATTACCAAGACAGCATGGTTATCATGAGTAATGACACTTTTACTGAGAATAAAAGATTTAGATTGTTGCATTAACAAAAGAGATGCACTGAAAAAATGATGTCTGCAAAACTGTTGCAAACAGTTTATGTGTTTAATTTAAACAAATAAAGTTTAGTAATGTTCAATTAAATTGGATTAAATTCAGCTCAAATAAATTAATAGTAAATTCAAGGAATCATCTTTGAATTTTTTTTCAGTGTGTAAATTATAATGACCTAATAAAAGTCATGTTTATGACAGATTTATGACAAGTTATAGTTTCTTGTTAATGTCAAGTTTTCATGACAAAGACAGCTTATGATGTATTGGTTTATGCCAAGTTGTCAAATTTATCATAAACCTTCTGTCAAAGTTGTTAACAAAGACCTTAAAAAGTATATAAATGAGCAAACTGAGACTTAGGGCCCTATATACACCCGGCGAAATAAGGTGACATGTTTATGGTGATGTATTGCTATTTTTAGACCAGCGCAACCCTAATTTTTCCATTTTGCACCACGTTGTTTAAATAGTAAAACCATTTGCACTGCTTTGTGGACTCATGGGTGTTCCGGTCTAGAAAGAAGGTGTGTTAAGGGGCATTGTTGGCGCGTTGCTATTTTTAGGAAATAAAATAAACTGTGCAATTGACCAACTAAGCAGGTCTAAAGTCTAGCACAGAGCACGTTAGTTGTGCGCTTTAAACATGTACACATAGCTTTATACACACAGAATGTTAAGCACTTATGCAAATATCTTTACATATGAAAAATAATTAAAATATTAAAATATTACAAAAATTATCATTTTCTACGTAAATATAAAAGCCACTGCCTCCATGCCTTCATTATCTTGGAGGGCTTTTTTCAGTTTATTCACAACAACTTGCTTTTGAATAATGTGATTATTAGTAGTAGTATTATTTATCATATACATATTTATATTTGTTTTATTAAAAACAAGCTTAAATTTGTCTACCTGACAGGTTTTAGACCATATGGGGCATAGCGTGTGTGGATATAACTCAGTTTTTTGACCACACTTTGTTATTATTGCTCATTTATTCGTTTAGAATGGAGTTTAGAAATAGTTTTGAAACAAATTTTTGCACTTAACAAACAAATTTAAATATTTAGGCTAATGGATGTCTTCAGTGGAGTCTGTTCAACACCATTTCCTTATCCACAAAAGGAGTAAAGAGTAAAAGTGAAGAGAAAGAGAAAGTAAAGAGACCAAATAGAGGAGGAGGCTCGTTCTTTATCCTCGTGCTGCAGATGGTTTGTTTGACTGTTTTCTTGTTAGTGAAGCTTTTTCAGTTTTTTTCATTTACAAAGTCCGCCATGTAAATAGCAACTGCACTATGGCGTGATGCAACTGACTCTTAAAGAGAATGGGGGATGGGACTCTTATTGGTTTATTCCCAAAACACACCAATAACTCATTAAGAGAATAAGCTCAACCCTGTTAGACCATGCACCAGGGCGCAGAGCGCATTTTTCTATCCTTAAAATAGCAAAAGTGGATTCGGACACGCCTTTAATACTTTTTCTCCCTTCGCTTTAGACTTTTCGCCTAGATCGTTAAAATAGAGCCCCTGAGTGACAGTTGTCATAAGCATGCATAAAATCTTATTTATAGTCATGATGTCACATCATAACAATTTTACGAACAAGTAAAGTGATCTCAGTAAATGTTTAATGTTTGACATTTTGTCCCACTTCTAATAAATCACTGAGATACACAATGCTACTACATTACTGATATTTCTCTTATAGAGATACTCACCTCAGTCAGTTTATAGCATCTGCAAGTAATCATGCTCAAATGGCAGCAGTAGCTTCAAAAATCATAAACTGTAATGTCATCGCATTTAGTCAGATCTCGTCACATTTAGGCAGAGAAATCTCTTCAGCATGAGAAGAACTCAATGTTGTCTTTATACAGTGAATCCTCTTTTTCTTTCTTTCTGCAGGTGAAGAAATCCACCACTGATTCTCATGCTCCAGACCCAGTAGACAACAGGTAACATCAGTAACACACATTCACACACTCATACACTCCCCTGAAATCCATTTAGGTGTTATTTATGAGTGCCAGTGACAGAGGACTATGAGAGCCAGTGGTTTTGTACACATAAAGACAGAGGGGGAGATGAAGAGAGAGGGATGTTAAAGTCATTGTGTGTGAGTGTGGGTGTAAAGCAGACGGCTTCACCTGGATAAAACATGACTGTCTTACTGTGTGTGTGTACTTTGGGAAGCCTTCAGAAATTTCGTGCAGATGTTTAGGCCATAATCATAGAAATAGGAGCAGCTCTGTTTCTATCTCTGATTGCTGTTATATTGTTTTGGACCACTGTCTTTTGGATTAATGTGTCTACTAAATTTTCCATTGTGGAATTATTACATTTTTATTATAGAATAATTATGCATGGCATTGGATGGGTGGATATATGAAATATTTTTATGTAAACAATAGTGTTTTGTCAAAAAAGTGGCACAAAAATTTAGTTAATGCATTAATAATAATAAATAATCATTTGTCAATATTTATTAATGTTAGTAAAATAAATAAATAAAATACAACTGTTCATTTTTAGCTGAATGTTTTTATATTGAGATTTTTTATTTTGTTTAATAATGTAATACATGTTTTTGCCATTGTAATGCCATGTTAACTAGTAGTGATATACAATGTTAGCAAATGCTAACTGATTTTAAACTGAATTGTTTAAAAATTGTTTGGTAAAACTTTAGTTTAGGTCACAATTCCTAAACTAGGTCTTATACTCTCTTATTACCTGCTTATTATCATGATATTAACTGTTCATTAGTAGTTATAAAGTATAATCTTATCCTGCATCCCTAATCCTGCCCAAAACTTCTAAATTAAAATGGCCAACTTCTACCTTACTATTACCAAACAGCTTATTAGTAGTTTATTAAGCTGGCTGTGTAGGTTAATGGTTAGTTAATACTGTGAATTGTGACCTAAACTTAAGTGTTATCAATGGTTTGAATCACTTAATGAAACTTAGCTTCCAGTTCCAAGCGCTCTATCAAACTGTGTTTAATAACAGTGAAATGACACAAGGAGAAAGTACTGAACTACTGAAACATATTTGATTGTATAGGAAGACTCAACAAATGTTAATAATAAATGTTTTTAAAGAGCTGTAATGCTTTTGAAAATCACGATCGCAATATATATCGCCATTCATAATATCCGATGACCAGAAAATGATTCATTTTTTTTATAAATTGTTCTATATTGTTGACTGTGATGCAGAAAGTCCAGAGACTGTTGTGTACACCATGATTTCATATAAAATTCACATAGTTAATGTGTGATTGGACTAAAATAAGAATGGTCATAAACAAATATTTTCTCTCAATTCAAATGAGTAGTGGCGTGAAAACAGCATTTCTTACGTCACAACTTAACAAGCGGATACAACCTAAAGTCATGTTGGGGGAAAAAAAATATTTTTCTTTATTGTACATTGCACTGAAAGAACATAGAGTGCTCACACCCCTCACATCTTTTTTTTATTCATATTTTCTTTATGATTTACAATATATACGTTAGATTAGTCAGTACTGAAACCAAAACTAGATCCAATCTAACACAAAAAGACTTAAGATCACAGTCCAAAAGTTCGTTCATTGATTCATTTTCCTTAGGCTTAGTCTCTATTTCAGAGTTTGCCACAGCAGAATGAACCGCAAACTATTCCAGCTTTTGCGCAGCAGATGTCCAGCTGCAACCCAGTATTGGAAAACAAATGCAAAAATTAGTACATCCAATTAATATGTTATAGTAAAATATAAATCAAAATACAAAAACCACAAGAAACAGAAAATATCAAATTTAGTTGAAATTATATATTATATATTGGTATATTTTCTGAGAAATATATAATAATAAAATAATAATATACATGTTCAACTGAGCATTGTATATTAACTTCTTGCTATAACATTATACCATATAAACATTATACACAAAATGCCAAAAATGTTTCTTTTTTAATTCATACCATTATTAAAGAATGCAGGTAGTTACGCTGCACATGTAATACCCTATTCATTTTCATGCGGGTGGCTTAATGTTAAAAAAAGTAATCAATATATGTGTCGCTACATGGATTTCTGATAGAAAAAAAGTTAGATTGCCGATAAACACGACCTAGATAAATTGCTTTCCAGTTTTCAGAGGTAAATCCTTTTAGAAGATGCACAAGTCAGGACAGATGGTTTCTTTGGCAGATGGTTTGACATTTGAGCGAGGGTCATATTATCATTCTTATAATGCCTAAGCAAGTTTTTTGCACACATTTTCTGCTTGGTGTGTGTTGCGGTCATTTTAGGGTCACTAAGATATTTTTAAATTTAGCCAAGCGAAATTAAATTAATCAAAAGTGACAGTAAAGACATCAGCAGATTAGACTGACTTCTGAATGACATTTAATACTGTAGACTGAAGGAATTAAGTTTAATGCCCTTAAAATTATATAGATATTGTAGAATAATTAACTGGATGAGTTGTTTTTTCATATTACTATATTGAAATGAGCTCTATCATATAAGCAGAGAGCAATTACCCCAGGTGCAAATGTGAAAGTTACTATTTACAAAAGTTTAATACACTTTCAGAAGTAAAAGGACAAAATCTGTAACTGGGGCGGTACCTCTTCAAAATGTATATTTTTGTTCCTAACAGGTTCTTAAAGGTACAAAAGTAAACCTTAAAGGTACAATAATTTTCCCTTAAAAGTACTTATTTTCATCTGTACGGTACAAAAGTGTACCCTTTTGAAAAGGTGACAGATTTTGTACCTTTATTTCTGAGTGTGTATATAAAACACCGCAGTATTGTGTTGTATATTAATCACAGTTTTGCCAGTTTTATTCAGTTTTCCAATGCCAATAATAGCAATAACACCTCCACATAACTGTAAATAAAATGTACAGCACTTTATTTTACTACCTCATTATGTGTAATGTCCATTTAATTTAATTTACAGTGGAATGTTTCCACTGTCACGAGTTCCTGAACATGATTAATAATGGTATATGTTTAACCTAGTGTGGATTTAATGTATATTAAGGGCACTGCACTTTATAAGATCTGGGACAGATTCGGGCACTTCCTGTTGTTCACACACTCTGAAGTGGCCAAGCCTGCAGATGTGCATATGTGGACAGTCTTACATTTGTTACTAAATTAGTTTGTTATTTGAACAAATCTATTTGACGAATAACTTAATGTTTACACACAATAAAATAACTTGTTAGTAATTGGATTGAATCAGGCAAAAAAAAAAAAAAAAGTCTTCCTGTAAACCGCTTTAGCTGACACTAATTTGAGTGTAAGGAGTGGTTGATTCATTCAGTAACACATGTAAGCCTGACCAAATAGGCATATCTGCAGTCTTGAATGCTTTCATTTATTTCAGCAGACAACAGATTTTTAAAGGTTTGCATTGCCTTTTTTTGTTCACGGAATGAGGTATTTTCAACACACACCTTTAGAAAAATAGCATTTACTAGAATTAATGAATAAGTAAATTAATTAATTGTTAATTTTTGTTGTAAACAAAGTAATCAAAATGGTGGTTTTGTTTCATTTGTAATTTTGTGTGGTTTGATATGTGTGATTATCATCATGTGATTAATTAAATAAAAAATGTAATAATTTGACAGCACTAATTTTAAAACATGTTAAATCATAAAACACTAGTTTTAAACCATAATTTTACATTTCACAGCATTATAGTTTTACTGTATTTTGGTCTATAGTGACAGTCTTACTGTTTCTTTCGAAAAATATGTACTTCCAATTGACAGTTGAAATCAGAATTATTCGCCCCATTTGAATTTTTTTCTTTTTTTAAATAATTCCCAAATGATGTTTAACAGATTAAGAAAATTTTCACAGTATGTCCAATAATATTTTTTTTCTTTAGAAAGTCCTATTTGTTTCATTTCGGCTAGAAAAAAAGCAGTTTTTAATTGTTTTAGAAACATTTTAAGGTCAACATTATTAGCCTCTTTAAGCTATTTTTTTTTTTTTGTTAGTCTACAGAACAAACCTTCGTTATACAACTACTTGTCTAATTATCCTATCATCCTGCCTAGTTAACCTAATTAACCTAGTTAAGCCTTTAAATGTCACTTTAAGCTGTATAGAAGTGTCTTAAAAAACCTCTAGTCAAATATTATTTACTGTCATCATGGCAAAGATAAAATAAATCAGTTATGAGAAATGAGTTATTAAAACTATTATGTTTAGAAATGTCTTGAGAAAATCTTGTCTCCGTTAAACAGAAATTGAGGAAAAAAATAAACAGCGGGACTAATTATTCTGACTTTAACTGTGCCTACTTTTTATGTTGCAGGGCTTTGGAGATGCAGGAACTTACAGATGTCCAGCACTCTGTTAACAGTGGCAGTGACGGCACTTCCAAACTGGACAAAAACATCCTCAGCAACAACATCACGACCAATGGAACCGGAGGTAAGACAAATAACGAAAGAAAGAAAGAAAGAAAGAAAGACATGAGTGAGTGAGTGAAATATTAGCTGATAAACAGGCTCTTTCAGGAAATCAGCTGTGTTTCCATTCACTCTGTTTTCATTATATTGCAGTTTTTACAATAATTGAAAGCAGGGGTCAGTCCTGGTGTGTGATGCCTGGACTGCAAGAACAAAAGTGTTTCATGTTCATTGTGGTTTTGGTGCTGTTCAGAGCCGGTTTGGTGGATTAGGGTCAAGATGATCTGGGCTCAAATGGTCAATCGCTGCGGACAGGCCTGAAAAGTGCCTGCATGTAAAAAAGTTCATTTGTGCTGAAAGGTTTCCCAGCGTGTTTCAGCAAGAGCCTGGTGCACAGAAAACTATTTCCTGCGTTTAAACTCTCATTTTCTCTCTGATGTCAACACACGCTCGCTCGCTTTTCTCTCCTTGAGGAAAACGCTGAACAAACGTTTTAAGAGAGAACGTTAGGCAAACATACACAAGGCTAAATAGACTCTCAACACCCTGGCAAGCGAGTGTTTGATGTATGGCTATTACTAAGAGACGCACAAGAGAGGTAGTAAAGTTTGGAGACCCTGGAGAGAGAGAACGAGTGTGTGTGTGTGTGTGTGTGTGTGTGTGTGTGTGTGTGTGTGTGTGTGTGTGTGCTCATCTGTTTTTGACATGTAGCCGGAATAAAACAATAGCATAAGAGCGAGAGACTAAAAAGAGCAGAACTCAGTAAATCATTTAGATTAGAGCTCAGCTAATGATTTTAACAGCTTGACACACACACATACATACACACATTCATACACACACACACACGCACAGGGATTGTGCTTCTGCCAAAACAACGACATATTCAACATTCTCCTCTGTCTACCTCATCAGCTCACAGCCTAGACTGAATCCCTCCACACACACACACACAAACATGCAAACCGCCCACACAACCACCCACACACACAGACACACCACGACACACACACACACACACACACACACACACATCCTGACATGAATCCCACTGCCAGTGAAGCCTCATTCATCTTACTTTAGAGAACTTTCGCTCTCTCCCCCACAAACACACACGTTAATTCCATTTTTTGGAATTGAGATGTTTTTTTTTTTTTTTTGCAAATGTGCCTTTGACAGAACTGTCATAAACTCAGCATGTTAAAACATGGTTTTGGAAAACTTCTATTATTTGTATGAACATATTTCTTATTATAAGGGCACCAGGAGGTATAGATCTGTTGGCAAATGGTTTTGAGACTATACACTACCTTGTCACCTATTCTAGAAACAACAAATAATAACTTGACTTCTAGTTGATCATTTGGTATCAGAAGTGGCTTATATGAAAAGCAAAGGCCTTTAGATTACGCTTATTTTACCAAAATACAATATGATCATGCCTTGATTTTTTGATTATTTAATTAGGACAGTAAGGTCTGACTTTGCTTAGACAAAAGTCTTGTCACTTAACTGAAATAATGTACAGTATTAAATATAAAGTCATGGTGCAGTGGAAAAAGAGTTAATATTGTGTATGACTCCCAAGCTTGGACGACTCCATCAGTACATCTCTGCAATGACTCAAATAACTCATTAATAAAGTCATCTGGAATGGCAAAGAAAGTGTAAGGACTCCCAGAGTTCATCAAAATTCTTTGGATTCATCTTCAAGGCCTCCTCCTTCATCTTACCCCAGACATGCTCAACAATGTTTTTGTCTGGAGACTGGGCTGGCCACTTCTGGAGCACCTTGACCTTCTTTGCTTTCAGGAACTTTGATGTGGAGCGCTATCCTGCTAAAGAATTTGCCCTCTCCTGTGGATTGTAATGTAATGGCACCTCAGGCTGTTGATGTTGTCATCCTCTCTGCAGATCTCTTGCACGCCCACATACTGAATGTAACCCCAAACCATGATTTTTCCTTCACCAAGCTTGACTGATTTCTGTGAGAATCTTGGGTCCATGCGGGATACAATAGGTCTTCTGCTGTATTTGTGGTGATTGGGACGCAGTTCAATTGATATTTCATCAGAAAAATCGACCTTCAACTTTTCCAAATGATCAACTAGAAGTCAAGTTATTATTTGTTGCTCTTACAACTAAGATCGACAGCAAGAATTTTGTCAGGTAGTGTAATGAAGAAATTCTGTGTTTTGATTGTTCAATCGTTCAGATTCAACCTTTCACTCTTAAATTATGATTGTAATCTCTTTGTAATAAATATTAATCATACTTATTATTAATATGTTTCGACTCTTCATAAAAAAACTATAACTTTCTGACAATTGTTCTTAAACAAATTAGCCAGTAATTTTTTTTCAGAATTCAGTTCCTATGGAAGTTAAGAAAGGATTAAGCAGGTGTGGTTTCATCACAGTAACTATCGATTAACTATTGATAATATTTATGCACTAATACATTACAACCAAAAATACAAACTGTTTGTCTTCATTTTTGACACTATTGCTTTATCATTTGAAATATAGAAATGTTTTATGGCTATGCTTGAAAAGTGTGTTTTAAATTAAAATTACTATATTAAAATAAAACAATAGGGTAACACTTTAGTTCGGGTCACAATTCACGGTATCAACAAATCATTAACCAAATGCTACTAGCTTTTTTAGCTATCTAGGCAGATAATAAACCAGAAGTTAATAGCAGGAATTGGGACCTAAACTAAATTGTTACCAGTTATAGATATAAAAATAAAGGACTGTATTATTTATATTAATGATTTATAAATTTCATTAATGTGATTTAATAATGGGCGACACGGTGGCTCAGTGGTCAGCCTCACAGCAAGAAGGTCACTGATTGGGTCAGTTGGCATTTCTGTGCGGAGTTTGCATGTTCTCCTCATGTTTGCATTGGTTTCCTCAGGATGCTCTGGTTTCCCCCACAGTCCAAAGACATGCAGGATAGGTGAATTAAATAAACTAAATTTGCTGTAATGTATATGTGCGTGTGAATGTGTGTATGGGTGTTTCTCAGTACTGAATTGTAGCTGGAAAGGCATCCGCTATGTAAAACATATGCTGGATGAGTTGTCTGTTCATTCCACTGTGGCGACCGCTGATGAACAAAGGGACCAAACTTAAAGAAAATGAATGAATGGATGAATGAATGAATAATTTATTAATATGAATGCTAACTTATTGCAACATATTTTGTGTATTGTGTTGTATATATTTTTTCTGTTTAATATTTCAGATAATTGCAATCTAATTACATGTCTAAATAGTTTAAAGGTAACTGTAAGTGCTAAATTCCTAATATTTACAACTAACTGGATAATACAGTCCACTATACATTTGACTCCGCCCCCCAGGAGAGAACATGACAATTCTAAACACGGCTGATTGGCTGCTGGGCTGCAGTTCCCCGCCCACTGCCCCAAGTATGAAGAATGATGGTATACTGCATGTGTTTGTGGAGTGTCTTATATGACAGCACGTGTGTGAGAGTTTGGGTGCAGTGCTTTTATTCTTCTTTCATTTTTTCACACTACTTTCAAAGTTTTTATTTTTATTTTTCATTCAGTTTAGAGAGGTTTGAGAGCAGCTGACAGGATGCCTTATATGTTTTTTTGGTCTCTCTTTTTAAAGTTAAGTCTGAGCCTCTGAACAGCAGTGAAGCCGTGAGTTCAGCAGGAGACTCTGGGCTGGACACTTACACTGGGTCAGGTAAGACACACAAACACACACACACACGCATGCTGAATTCAGAATGCCTCCTATAATCCCGCTTGGGAACTTGCTGAAAGCTCTGAGCCCTCAATCTTTGTATTGCCCTTGAGCTAACGTCATCAGAGCCACAAACTCTTTATTTAGATCAATGTGCTCACACACTCACACATACACACGCACACACACTCAAAGACTGAGAAAGCCTCTGTACATGCGCACCCCTGCAGAGAAGGCTGAGGCTGACAGGGGATTTTGATGTCTCTATAGAGAAGACGATATTCGGTTATATGCTGTGTGGAAAATGTGTGTGTTTGTCTTATTTTCGGTAAAAATATCTTATCTTAAGAAAACATCAACTTTATAAGATAGGTACTCTGAGAATATAATGAATATATCTATTTTTTAGAGATGCACGATAAATCGGTGGCTATATGGTTATCGGCCGGTAAATGCTATTTTTAATGTTATCATTGTCTGTCCGATGTCAAAACTACGCTGATATTTTTAAGCACAATAAATGATGTCATTGTACAGAATTGCCTGCCTCACGTTTTGTTTTTTAACCTATTATTTTTATGCAACAGTCAATCACCTTGCAATTTTGAAGATTATTGCTTTTTTTGCTTTGAGTATGCTATTTTTAAGATCTGTTCAAACTTTTATGAAGCTTTTAAAATAAAATCAGTTGTTCACTGTACAAACATTTTGAAATATTTATATTTATCGGCTAATATATCGGTTATTTGCAATACAATGCAAATACACATTTTGAACACATTCAAAACAAACTGAACATTCAAAACACATTGAACACAAACTCCTGGCTGCAGAGGAAGAGGAAGCAAGTACTTGACTGGCCTGCCTGCAGTCCCGACTTGTTTCCAATAGAGAATGTGTGGCACCTTTTAAACTGCAAAATGCGAAAACAGAGATCCTGTACTGTTTCTCACCTTAAGGCTTGTTTGCAGGAAGAATGGAACAAAATTACACCTGAAACACTTCATCACTTGGTGTCTTCAGTCTCTAAATGTCTTTTAAGTGTTGTGAAAAGGAATGGGAACATTACAAAGTGGTAAATGTTTTACTGAAATGTGTTGCACGAACCAAAATTAGAATGTGTTAATTTAGTAAAAATATATATATATAAAAATCATGAGAACAGTTATTTCTGAAGCAGGATTCCTCGTGACCATGCCTCAAGCAGTAAATGTTAAGATGCAGCAATGTTAATTCAGATGCTGTGCTCAAAAAATACTTTAGTAATTTATAGTAAGTACTATAATGTTTTTGAACTAGACAATAGTGAAGTACAATAAGTAGTAAAGGCTAAAGTATTCTATGGTAATTACTATTAGTTCATGATAGTTACTAATGACAGTATATTATGTAACGTTAGTGTTATTCATTAATGTAGAGTTGTAAATATATATACAATATAGTGCTTGTTCCTAAATATTTCCCTTTACTACAAATTACTATAGTGTTTTAAATGTGTAACACCTGGTTTTGTTGGATTTGTTTTTTATTTTTTATTTTTTGCTGTTATATACTATGATTTGTTTCTGTTTAGTACAGCATATTATTTGCCATAGGTAATTGAACTAAATAATTATGCCTCATATGTTTCATTAACAGTTTTATTGATCACTTATGGAAAAAAAAGCATAGATGTAGCTATAAGTTACTTTTGCCAAGTAACTTTTTGCTTAGCTTGCTACATTTCCCAGAGGGTAGCTTAGTGTAGTTAAGCTACATTTTAAATAGACTAGCTAATAGCTTAGCTCACTACATTTTTCAAGTACTGTAACTTTCCCAGAACTGGTGATATGTGATGTGAATGTTGATGTAATTATGTGGTGAAGCCAAAGATAAGTTGATAAATTGAGGCCAAAGATAAACAATAAAGAAAGTCATAGTCATAAAAAGTCATATTTTTTAATTTAGAAAAAAAAACATTCAGCCATTTTATTGAAAAATAAGAAGCAGCATTGATTAAAATAGATGGAATAGTGGAATTGGGGAACGTTTTATCGAAGGAGGGGCTCAAGGAGAGAGAAGAGGAAAAGAAGGTAGCAAGAGGAACCAGGATACTCTTTGATGTAGTAGAAGGTTTTCGAGAGAATAGTTCCTGTTATTTTTTTCTGCTGTTTGTTAAATTAAATCCAGCTGCTGAAAAAGGCTGTGAACTGTCAATCAAAACAGTGTGTATGTGTGTGTGTTTGAATTTGAACTGAAGACTCTTGGCAAATTCCCTTCAATTGGAAGAAGTCCAGCACACATTTTATTTTATGGTTGTGATGTGCAATAAATTACACATTCAGTTCAACGACAACTGACGTACAGTCCTGACTGCGGATACATCCCATTGTTTAAGTGTGTGTTTGCCATTGTGCATGTAAAAATGATTTAGTCTCTCCAGCTAATTTTTTTTAAATTTTCTTTACGTTTGTATAGTCATAAGCAGCAGTGGATTCAGTCCCCGGCCGGCACACCAGTATTCACCTCCTCTCTACCCTTCAAAGTGAGACATGTTTATGAATAATTTAGATTGATAACACTAAAACCATTTTCTCTATGGCTCATCAGAGTTATGAACCAGGCAAATTAATAATGGCACTTTGTCAACATGGTTGCAATCCTTGATCTAATGAAATAAATGTTGGGATTGTGTTTGATTGGCAGGCCTTACCCTCACATCCTCACTACCCCTGTGGCTCCGCCCATGTCAGCCTACACAGGCCAATCACAGTTCAGCAGCATGCAGCAGTCAACAGTTTACACGCCCTATTCGCAAACGACTCCACCCTACGGCCTCTCCACCTATGGTAGGTTTTTAACATTGTTTTTATACTGTATAAAAAATTTAGAGACCACTTCACTGTTTATCCGGATTCACTACAGTAGATACTGATGAGTTTGAGTAAAATGTTAATATTTGTTTAATCTTTAAAAAAGGTGTGATTAATTTTTTTATAATTTTCTTTATTTATTTAGTTATACGATTGATCTTTTTATGTAAAAAGTTACATTTCTATTTTACATTTGGAAGAAATGTCATCAGAAGTTTACAGAATGACCAAAAATATATATATATTGCTCAAAGGCTTATCTATTCATACATCTCTAGAGAAACTCTGAATAAACCAATAATAATATTTAATTTTAAAATTAAAATTCTCTATTGAGAGCTGAAGTGGCAGTGTGCCGATTTTTTATTTTTATTTTTTACTTCAATAAACCAATCAAATTTTAAGAGATATATTTTTAAATTGTTCATGTTTGTACATGCATTTTTTGTACATATTTTTGACTCTGCAATTGCGATAATAAGGCTTAGAATTTATTGTACTTCATGTAAATGTTGATGTAGAATCATGCAAAAGGACTTTTAGTGTGCAGTTTGATTGACAGGTCCACTCTCTTGATCTTGAGCTACAGATTTGGGGGTGATGTTGCCAGGGATAAAGACAGAAGGAGGGCTTACACAGACCCAATCAACCCTGCAGTCAGGGCTCAGCTACAGTCCTGGATTTACCACCCCTCAGCCCGGACAGACAGCCTACTCACCCTATCAGATGCCAGGTATACATATTATATGGCTATGCTACAAAAATGGCCATTAAGAACACAATATTCCTTTTTAAGGAGAATTATTGTCAAAATAAGCCTATTCCTTGTGCTAATAAGAAGACAATAATAATCAAAAATGTGTGTGTTGTGCATTTTTGACATGAATTTGATGTTTTTAATGGTGTAGCTCACCTAAAAAAGGCCATTGTTATCATTATTTGCATTTATACATGTAATATTTTGTCAGGCACACTATAGTAGACATTGCTAAACAATCATTATGCATTATACAATAAAAGGAACTATTTTTTGTAAAATCTGAGAAATAAATAAAACATCAGATTGGGTAATGTACAATGCTAAAGTTAATTTTAAACCATTTTAAACCATTTGATCTATTTAAGATTTTATGCAATTTGCTCTTTCTTCTGGTTGTGCTTATCTGGGATATTATCATAAACTAAACTAATAAAAATGTGTTAATTATAATGAATGTAAAATAAATATATTAGTTGGATATTGTAAAAAAGAAAATAGAAATGTTGCCTTGGGAAAAAATGAAGCAAAAAATGATAGCAATAATCAATGTAATTATTTGAAAGATAGCTAATAACAAATGACAAAAGCACATAACTAAAACTGCTAAAGAGAAAAACTGGAATGAAAACTGAACATAAAAAATGGTAATAGAAACTAAAAGTATATTAAAAGAATTAAAACAAAACTGGTAATTATCAATGAAAAATCTGTTTTACACAAACCATTACATCTTCAGAACAACATAATGACCATGCATTATATTATAACTATTATTGTATTTAGTTGCATTATTTGATGCTAGAATGTTTTGAGACTTGGCTGTGGGTCAATTAATCAAGAAACCAATCAACAAATTTTGCGTTGAAGAAACAAATTGGGGACTTCGACAACAACACAAACACTTAATACACAAATGCACTTTATTAAACATGTACTCATAGACATCACCTAAAATAACCAGGCAGTCACTTTATTAAGTTAACCTTACTAGTACCGAGTTGGACCCCTTTTTGGTCCATATTGACATGATGGCATCATGCAGTTGCTGCAGATTTGTTGGCTGCACATCCATGATGTGATTCTACCGTTCTATCACATCTCTTAGGCGCTCTATTGAATTAAACTCTGGTGACTATGGAGGCCATTTGAGTACGGTGAACTCATTGTCATGTTCAAGAAATCAGACTGAGATGATTCACGCTTTATAACATTGTGCGTTATCCTGCTGGAAGTTACCTTCAGAAGATGGGCACACGGTGGTCATAAAAGGATGGACATGGTCACACAGCCTATTTGAATTGTAGCCTCAGTTTCTTGTTCTTAACTGACAAGAGTGCCACATGGTGTGGTCTTCTGCTGCTGTAGCCCATCTGCCTCAAGGTTGGGCCTGTTGTGCATTCAGAGATGCTTTTCTGCATACTTCGGTTGTAACGAGTAGCTATTTGATTTAGTGTTGCCTTTCTATCAGCTCGAATCAGTCTGGCCATTCTCTTATGACCTCTTGCATCAACAAGGCATTTGCCCCCACAAAATTGCTGCTCACTGGATGTTTTCTCTTTTTTGTTCCATTCTCTGTAAACATTGGAGATGGTTGTGCGTAAAAATTCCAGTAGATCAGCAGTTTCTGAAATACTTAAACCAGCCTGTCTGGCACCAACAACCATGCCATGTTCAAGGCCACTTAAATCACTTTTCTTCCTCATTCTGATGGTCGGTTTGAACTGCAGCAGATCATCTTGACCATGTCTACATGGCTAAATGCATTGAGTTGCTGCCATGTGATTGGCTGATTAGAAATTTGCGTTAATGCAGTTGGACAGGTGTACCTAATAAAGTGGTCGGTGAGTGTACAGTTGAAGTCAGAATTATTAGCCCCCCTGTTGATTTTTTTCTCTAATTTCTGTTTAACCGAGAGAAGATTTTCTCAACACATTTCTAAACATAATAGTTTTATTAACTCGTTTCTAATAACTGATTTATTTTATCTTTGCCATGATGACAGTAAATAATATTTGACTAGATATTTTTCAAGACACTTCTATACAGCTTAAAATGACATAAAAGCTTAATTAGGCATGTTATTGTATAACGATGGTTCGTTCTGTAGACTGGGCGACGCAGTGGCGCAGTAGGTAGTGCTGTCACTCACAGCAAGAAGGTCGCTGGTTCGAGCCTTGGCTGGGTCAGTTGCCGTTTCTGTGTGGAGTTTGCATGTTCTCCCTGCGTTTGTGTGGGTTTCCTCCGGGTGCTCCTGTTTCCCCTATGCACAGTCCAAAGACATGCGGTACAGGTGAATTGGGTAGGCTAAATTGTCCATAGTGTATGAGTGTGAGTGTGTGTGAATGTTTCCCAGGGATGGGTTGCAGCTGAAAGGGTATCCGCTGCGTAAAAACAAGCTGGATAAGTTGGTGGTTTATTCCGCTGTGGCGACCCCAATGAAGAAAGGGACTAAGCCGAAAAGAAAATGAATGAATGAATGTTCTGTAGACTATCAAAAAATATATAGCTTAAAGGGGCATATATTGTAGACCTTAAAATGTTTAAAAAAATTAAAAACTGCTTTTATTCCAGCCAAAATAAATCAAATAAAACTTTCTCCAGAAGAAAAAATATTTTCGGACATACTGTGAAAGTTTCCTTGCTCTGTTAAACATCATTTGGGAAACATTTAAAAACAAACAAAAAAAATTTAAAGGAGGGCTAATAATTCTGACTTCAACTGTGTAGGCTACAAAATTACAGGTTAACTTTGCCTGTATATAATAACTTATTTTTGATTGTATCTTTAACTTAATTTGATTGTAATGCAGTATTTTGCACCTTTTGCAAAGCTGCTTTGAAACTACAGTTATTGTTAAAAATCGCTGTACAAAGAAACTTGTAAGTTGTAATAAAAGATCTATAATTTATCTATTTTGATGTTTCGCTTTTGGTGATGCCTGCTGCAAGTCTCTTTCACAACTTGCATTCATTTAAATGCTGTCATTTGTATTTTCTATCTTTCTCTCAGCAGGTTCAGGTTTTACAACCTCTCCTGGTCTCTACACTTCCAACAACTCCAACCCAGGAAATTTCACCACACAACAGGTACAACTGCACATGCACAGATGAACGCACACAAACACCAATAACGTCAGAGTTCAGCACCGGACCAGCCTTACAAAACAACCTAGGCCTCAGAGAACAGGTCACCATCCTTCATGCAAGAGAATTGATGCTTTTAGGACTTAATGTTTCCCTAAACTTTTATGATTAAAAGTGCTGCCAAAGAAAAGGACCCAGCTACACTCTGACTCCCACTGATGAATTTAGCTGTGTAAACAAAGCAAGGCTCTGGCGATGGTTGAAATGAAGGAGTAAGCGGAATTAGGATGAAATGAGAGTGAACGCAGTAGTGGAGTTTCTCGGAGAGCATTTTATTGCGCCGTTCGTGTTCTTGAGCGAGTGAGTCAGTGACAGCTTTAGAGTTGCCTCCCGTTAGAGATCCACATGTAAAACTCTCTTTCTCAAAGATACAAGAGGAGTCAGGGAGTGATAAAAAGCTCTGTGTGGAGGAGCCAGAAATCTGTATGTTCCAGTCCTGTTGCCTTGTCTCCTCTCCCTTTATCGTTCCCCCGATTATCAACTCCCTCTCTTTCTTTTTTATTCAAGATAAAGAGAAAACCTATATACATTTCGTGTTATGCTAAATTATAAAGCTAGATGTCAAACTGTGGTGTTTATTTCATTCACAGTAAATTGGCTACAAAAACTTATGAATGATTGCTTTAGTCCACTGGGCGTACATTGACCTTTTCAAGAGTTTACACTTAGATATTGCTTGATACTAATAGCAGGTTTAGCATGCTGTCCCAGGAGAGAACCCTGAGCTCGGTAGTTCTCGAGAGCTCCCCCTGGGAAAGGAGGAAAGGGGGAAATGGGGTGGATGATAAAGGAAGTGACGTGAAATGGGTTATTTATTGTAGGTTTGGATTAATCTGTTTGTTTATTAATGATTGCAGATGAGAGACCAGCCGTGATCAATCATATCACATGCTCCTCTCGAAATTAGTATATCAAACTTCACTTATGGCAATGTTCCTATCATACTATATCACTAATTTGACATTAAAAGCCTATTGAAGGCCTTTGAGTATCATTTAAACAATTAAATAATTATGAGCAACTTATGAACATCCAAATATGTAAAAGGTTACAACGAATCAGTTTATGTATATTAAATATCCATTTTAAGCATTTTTCATTCATTTTTCCTAAACTGAAATGACAATACAACAAATGTGAAATGTATACTAAACTAAATATATTTCATGCAAAATGGCAAAATGATTAAACGTTTTGATTCTGATTTGATTCTGTCAATAATTGTTCTTTAATTTACTGTAAAATTGTTTAAACCACCAAGTGAGTTGACAGTAGGCGTGTTGAGATTTTCCAACATTTTGTGCTTTAACTCAAGATCCTAACCTCAAACCAGATACCACATATCTAAAACAGAATTTTTTGCTTGTTAATGAAATTCACTAAAATATCACAGCGACAGCGTTGACAAATAATTGATCTACTCTCTGTGTAACTGAAACTTTTTGTACAAATTAATGAGAGAATAATAAATAACATCCTTCAATGCCTTCTTTCCAGAGTTTTTCAATCCGTGCTTTATGCGTTCAGCTTAACTTTTTTTATATGCTAACTTAGTAGATAAACACAAGAATAAGGTGAAAATTTGACTTATTGTTGAATTATTTGATGATAATTGAAACCCTAAAATGTATACAGTGCATCCTGAAAGTAGTCATAGCGCTTTACATTTTCTACATTGTTTTATGTTACAGCCTTATTCCAAAATGAACTAAATTAATTTATTTCCTCAAAATTCTACACACAACACCCCACAATGACAATGTGAATAAAGATTTATTTTAATCGTTGCAAATTTATTAAAAATAAAAAACCTAAAAAATCACATTACATTACATTTAATGTAGGTAATCACATAAGTTATCACAGCCTTGGCTAAATACTTTGTTGACCCACCTTTGGCAGCAATTGTGGCCACAAGTCTTTTTGAATATGATGCTACAAGCTTGGCACACCTGTCTTCGAGAACTTTTGCCCATTCCTCTTTGCAGCACCACTCAAGCTCTATTAGGTTGAATGGACAAGGACGGTGTACAGCCATTTACAGATCTCTTTAGAGCTATTCAATAGGATTTAGGTCTGGGCTCTGGCTGGGCCACACAAGGACATTCATCGAGTTGTTGTGAAGCCACTCCATTGATATTTTGGTGGTGTGCTTTGGGTCATTGTTCTGCAGAAAGATAACCGTCGCCCCAGTCTGAAGTCAAGAGCAGTCTGAAGCAGGTTTTTATTGAGGATGTCTCTGTACATTGCTGCATTCATCTTTCCCTCTATCCTGACTAGTCTTCCAGTTCCTGCTGCTGAAAAACATCCCCACAGCATGATGCTGACACCACCATGCTTCACTGTAGGGATAGCATTAGCCTGGTGATGAGCGCTGCTTGGTTTTTTCCAAATGTAATGCTTGGCATTTACTCCAAGGAGTTCAATTTTAGTCTCATCAGACCAGAGAATTTAGTTTCTTATGGTCTGAGAGTCATTTTGATGCCTTTTGGCAAATTCCAGGCAGGTAGTGGCTTTCTTCTCTACCATACTACCATATCTACCATACAGGCCTGATTGGTGGATACCTGCACAGATGGTTGTGCTTCTGTAAGGTTCTCCTCTCTCCACTCTCCACTCTCCACAGAAGACAGAAGAACGCTGGAGCTCTGTCGGAGTGATCATCGGGTTATTCCTCACCTCCCTGACTAAGGCCCTTCTCCCCCGATCACTTAGCTTAGATGTCCGGCCAGCTCTGGGAAGAATCTTGGTGGTTCCAAACATCTTCCACTTACGAATGATGGAGGCCACTGTGCTCATTGGAACTTTCAGAGCAGCAATGTTTCTGTAACCTTCCCCAGCTTCACGGCAAAGGCAGTGAATACTTATGTACATGTTATTTTTCATCTAAAAACATTCAAAAAAATTTCATTATGGGGTATTGTATGTAGAATTTGAGGAAATCAATTAATTAAATCCATTTTAGAAAAGGCTTTAACACTAAAAATATGTGGAATAAGTGAAGCCCTATGAATATTCTCAGGATGCACTGTAGGTAAAGTACAAGTCTTTTTAAGTTGTTATTTTCAAGACAAAATGTCCCTACATTATTAAGTTAAGTGATAATTAACAAAATGCATTCATGGTATCAGTTTTGTATGAATAGCCATTGAACCTAAATATTGCTGTATATTCAAAATTTTGAACAAAAGTGAATGGAATAAATTACCAAATCCCCAGTGATGATAATAAATGAACAATATTTCTATGCATTTAAATGATTGTTATTGTTCTAATCAACTTTTTTTTCTTTTCTTTTTTTTTTTTTTTTTTTTTGCTTGTCTGTAGCAGGAATATCCCTCTTACACAACTTTTGGGCAGAATCAGTATGCTCAGTATTACTCCACCTCCTCCTACGGCTCCTATATGACATCTAACAGCTCATTGGATGGCACAGGTTCAGTCTCCACCTATCAGCTGCAGGACCCCATCATGACAGGGCAAGCAGCTGACCTGAATCCAGGTAAACGGCGAACAGTTTCAGTGTTTCTCTTTACAATTAAACTTAAAAACTCAATTAAAAAGCGAAGCAACACACTTAGCAAAAAGCTAAAACTGACCTGAACACTAACGGCAATATCATGACATATGTAGTTTTTGTTACAAAATGCAAAAAACAAATTTAAAATCTCTGCTTGTGTCTGTTATGTGTCAAAAATGGGAACACTGCCATTGTAGTTTAAAGTCAATCATTCAAGCGGAGAAGCAAACGGCGCAGCTGAAATTCAGAATGGATGTTTGAATGTTCTGTTGCAGGACTTTTGGCACGAAGGTTTCGTGTCCTGTAGTTGTTGATTATGTTAGATAGAGCGATGGTGATTGGGGGTTTTGTCCAGCAGGCCCAAAATTCAGTGGGGTCCTAAAGCTGCATTTCTCAGAGATTTGGATTGGCTGCAGTTCAGCAAAGTTCATTACAGTGCATTTGCTCACACACAAAGTTATACGAGACGTGCCAATTTCCCACTTTCATGACTTATATAAAATGTGTTTTCTTTTTTTTAAATAAAAAAACCACATGAGACTGTACATGCTTTTATTTAAGATCCACTGATTAAATTAGGCAACAGCCTTGCATTATCGTTATTTTTGTATTTTACAAGACTTTTTTTGTATTTTTCTGAATCCTCCAGTTTGGGCAAGCATGTAAAGGAAGGAGCTTTTAAAAGCTTTTGATTGTCTCATAATCGCCGGCAGCTAGCTCTCTGCAACTCTCACATGGTCGCCCACTGAAGCTAAGCAGGGCTGCGCCCGGTCAGTACCTGGATGGGAGACCACATGGGAAAGCTAGGTTGCTGCTGGAAGTGGTGTTAGTGAGGCCAACAGGGGGCGCCCAACCTGCGGTCTGTGTAGGTCTTAATACCCCAGTATAGTGACGGGGACGCTTTACTGCTTAGTGAGCGCCGTCTTTCGGATGAGACGTTAAACCGAGGTCCTGACTCTCTGTGGTTGGTAAAAATCCCAGGAAAATCCTTCGAAAAGAGTAGGGGTTTAACCCCGGCATCCTGGCCAAATCTGCCCACTGGCCTCTGTCCATCATGGCCTCCTAACCATCCTCATATTCCAATTGGCTTCATCACTGTCTCCTCTCCACCAATCAGCTGGTGTGTGGTGTGCGGTCTGGTGCAAAATGGCTGCCGTCGCATCATCCAGGTGGATGCTGCACACTGGTGGTAGATGGGGAGATCCCCCCCATTGTGTGTAAAGCGCTTTGAGTGCCCAGAAAAGCGCTATATAAATGTAAGGAATAATTATTATTATTATTATCATAAATGTTTCTTGATTCCCCATTTGTAGGTGAGTTTGAGGCGGGGCAGAGTCCATCTACACCCATCAAGGAGATGGAGGACCGGGCCTGCAGAGGGGGTGGGGCTAAAGCAAGAGGGCGGGGCAGAAAGAACAACCCCTCCCCACCACCTGACAGTGACCTTGAGGTATGTTCGGATGGATGGATGGATGGATGGATGGATGGATGGATGGATGGATGGATGGATGGATGGAAAGATAGATGGATAGATAGATAGATAGATAGATAGATAGATAGATAGATAGATAGATAGATAGATAGATAGATAGATAGATAGATAGATAGATAGATAGATAGATAGATAGATAGATAGATAGATAGATAGATAGATAGATAGATAGATAGATAGAGTGTTATAATAGCTGTTTGTTTACTGAGATCAAACATGTTTGTGTTGTTTCTACAGAGGGTGTTTGTTTGGGATCTGGATGAGACGATCATTGTGTTTCACTCACTCCTCACTGGCTCCTATGCACAAAAGTATGGCAAGGTGAGAGCAAACACACATACTGTGCACGTGAACCATTTTAGTTACAATACGGACTCTCTCATTCTTAGCTGACAACATGTAAGGTTTTGTTAATACTTTAAACAGTTCTCATGTGTCTGAGAAAAGACTTAAAAGGTTTACACAAGCTGATCCACTCAGAAATTTGCCTTCCTGATGACATTATGGAGGCTTCCTTACTTTCCTTTAAACAGCATTGGGTTGTACACTCAGTTGATTGTTGGTTCACAAACAAATATTTTTTTAAAAACATATTTTAAAATCAATGCCAGCTTGTGTAATGAAGTGTAATATCTGCTGTTATTGGGTTTTTAGAACAGTGTTTTGGGGTCTGAAAACATGTTTCAGAATGCTAGTTTATCAAAAACAAAAATGATTTTGTCTTGGTGTTAATAGGCAAGGCATGGCAAATTTATTTATATAGCACATTTCACACACAGTGGCAAATCAAAGTGCTTTACATAAGCATGAATAAAGAGACAAGTATTAGAAAATAAAAACAAATAACAATAATGGTTAACAGATAAAAATGTGTTTAAACACGTTTTAAAAGACTGGAAAAGAAGAGAAAAAACATAATAGTGCAATCTGTTGGACGTAGCACAGTGCTCATTCAGTAAAGGCACAGCTAAACAGATGTATTTTAGGTCTTGATTTGAATATGCTTAATGTTGGAGCACATCTGATCATTTCTGGAAGCTGATTCCAGCAGCGGGGGGTGCAGTAGCTGAAGGCGGATTCACCCTGCTTTGAATAAACCCTTGGAATTTTTCAATTTATATGATCCTAAGGATCTGAGTGATCTGTTTGTATTCAGTGAGCATATCTGTAATGTATTGAGGTCTTAGGCCATTTAGTAATTTATAGACAAGTAATAATACTTTATAATCTATTCTGAATGTAACTGGGAGCCAGTGTAAAGACCTGAGGACAGGTGTGATGTGCTCTGATTTCCTGGTTCTGGTCAGAATCCTGGCCGCAGTGTTCTGGATAAGCTGCAACTGTCTGACTGTCTTTTTTGAAGGCCAGTGAGGAGGCTGTTACAGTAATCCACCCTGCTGCTGATAAAAGCATAAACAAGTTTCTCTAAGTCTTCACTGGAAACAAAGCATCTAATTCTTGCAATATTTTTGAGATGATAGTATGCTCATATCTCATAAACTCATATCTGACTCCAAAATAACACCAAGATTCTGTAATATATTTTTAATAAGTAATAATACTATCACTGTATATGTATTTACTTCTTTAAATGTAAGTGCAATAACACCAAAACTAAATAAAAAATATTTTTTTTATATCACTGTTAAAGCAAAATCATGCTAACATTTACATTAAATTTTATTTAATTCAATTTTTTATGTAAATTTTCTTTTTCAAGCCTACTGTTTAAGTTGCAACAATATTAATAGTTTTTTAAGTAATTTTAAAATTTAAAAATTAAAGTTTTTGGGGTAAAAATTTCACTAAAAAATATTTTAATAATAATAATTTAATAGGAAATGCGCTGACATGTAAACTACATCAGTGAATTGAATCAAAGTTTTGAATTTTGTTGAGACTTAGAATCATAGCCTGGATTTATGCTTTCAGTTCAGATAATTTTGTCTTATCTACTATTATTGTTAGTCATTCTAAAATGGTGATTGTACATTTTAGGGCTGTGCAATTAATCGAAATTGAATCGCAATTTGAAACAATGCAATTAGCTTATTACAAGAGGCTGTGATATGGAGTATATATGTATCATTTCCCCAACCCAGAGCAAATGTGTGACTGCTGTCTGTGTGCAATAGTCTTACTAGAGTCCATTGAGTGACCACACTTTTATTCTGTCCAATCAGAACTTTTCGATCTGCCTCTTATCAGTCATTTTAGTTTGCTGAGTGTTCTGTATTTTTATCATTTTTATTTTTTGTTTTTATCATAAGCTACATCATCTCCCTGATTTAATTTGAACTTGTTTACAGAAAGGTAAGGTAGTTTTATTTGAGCTAACTGTTTGCTCTAGAGAAAAAATTGTAAATATTTTAAAGCAAACTTGAATAAATGTTGAATTTAATATACTGTATTTTCAGTTCCTTTTTTTTAAAGTAATTTATTAGAATGATATATTTTCCCCAAATTTCACAGCCCTAGTACATTTGGTGCACAAATCTAAAATAATCTCACTGGGGCATTTGTTATTTTGTTTGAGCATGTGCACCTGCCGCACCACTTATTTGCATATTGAGATAATTAATTTGCATATTGAGACAAATAATGGCTAGAAATGCACTGAATAAAAAAAAAATTAAGGCAAAAAAACAAACAGAATTTTCTTCTGAAATGCTGTCCAATAATCTTAAAAGCAAAACAGAAATCATTTCTCTAGAACGCATATAGTTGAAGAACAGAGTGATTGAATTCAGCAGAGAGTGATGGCCGGGCTTGAGGAGTGTGGAGCGTCAGACTTCTTCTGACACCTTCCCTCATTTCTTGTCGTTCAGTTGGTGAGAGACGCAGAGACAGCTGCAGCTATTCGCGGCTCTGCATCTATTTCTGCAGACTCTGTGACGATGAAAAGCCTCCGTTCTTAGGCACTCCTGTCACACACACACTGCACATGCTGTCATGCTGAAGCACCAGCACACACTGATCTACAGATTTATCACCGGCATGATTGTGAAATAAGCAGCTCACTAGTGGGAAAAGCAGTTCTGCGCCAGCATGTCTTGAATTGTTTATTTTGACAGGGGAAAAAATGGCCGCAATTATTTTTAAATGTATGCTTAGATTAAGTTGAAACATTTTCAAACAGTTGAATCATCATTTCCAATCTCTGTCAGATTCACCATTAACTGTCTGCTTGGGTGTGTGTGTGTATGGTTTTCTATTCTCGTTCACTGTCTCAGCCAATCAGCTCTGAGCCAACAAACTCCATCACATATGATGATTTTTACAGCTGGGTGCCCTTCCCGTCCTCACAGAAACAGTGTGTGTGTGTAAAGGGTGAGAATGTCTGATGGTCTGTGTCAAGTGTAGTGTCTGTAATCATTTGATGGAAGCAGGGATTAAATGTTTATTTCCATATTCTGAATACACATTTGATTCTTCATCAAAGTATTAAGATATTTTATGAATTCAAAGAAAATATACTGTTGAAATAAAAGGTGCTGAATGTAAGTTTTTGACTCTTCTAAAGGATAAAAATACCATAATATGTTTGCAGATATTTCAGAAACATGCCAAGTGATCATTCTTATTTATCTGAAAAACAATGGTGAAGTCAGATATTCTGCTTTGAAAATGTCTGTTACCTGGCAAAACATTTGGTTTTGGTCTCTTTAACCTGCCCAATGCCAGTTTGGTCCATTATATTTCAGCACTCCGGGTTCCCTTAGTGGAAAACTGCATATATCATTCATTCAGAAAGGCTCTCAAAGCATGCGCCCGTGACTGAAATGGGACCTCTGTTGGACAGTGGAAATAAGACGCAGATTTAGAGTTCCACATGAGGTTATAAATTAGCAAATAATATAAATATTACAAATGTAAACATTAGGTGAGCAAGTTACATTGTAACCCGTGTCCTAACAACATGCTACTTGAGGAGATTTGCAGTGATAAACAATTTGGCTGTGCACTAGACGAAACACGACAGAAATTTAAGTGCAGCCATTCAGAAGCACAGAATATGCACTCACTCGTGAAATAGTAAGGTTTATAATATTTTAATACTTTAATATTATTTTATGTACATGCTGAATCCCTGATATGAGTCAGTTCTAAAGTTCAATGTCAAACGGTTTATTTTATTTTGAAGATCTAAGGTGAACTATCTGCTGCTGCTTTCAGTAGTACGGCAATAAATGTAATGTATAATGGCATTCAAGCTCACACTGTTACCATTTAACACTGAATAAAGCACTGTAGAGCTGTACCTGAGGTGATGATTGTCAGTTTTCTGTTGTTCAGCTGCAAGCAACAGAAGCCGTTTCTAATTTATCACTTCGAGGTGTTGGTTAGGACAAAAAATATTCCTTCTGTTGCATGTTCTTGCTTTTATATAGAACACTCGCTCTTGGTCCTCAATCTGGCAACCAATACCAATAATCTGGAATACAATACCTAGTTCAACCACTGGGTGTCAAATTTACCCACTGCACATTTAAATAAAAGCTGTTTTCTTTATACTAAAACACTTATAAACTAAAAACATGTTTACACTACAGTTCAAATTACTGAATTTATATTTGTATAGAATATTCATTGTTAATCTGATAACAAATTTGAATCGACCAACTTCAGGCACCCAGAAACAGATATTTCAACCCATGTAATGAACAAATATATATATTACAAAGAAGAAATAAAGATAGAAGAAATTTTATATATATATATATATATATATATATATATATATATATATATATATATATATATATATATATATAATATATATAATATAATATATATGTGTGTGTGTGTGTGTGTGTGTGTGTGTGTGTGTGTGTGTGTGTGTGTGTGTGTGTGTGTGTGTAATTTATATATAGAATACATATACAGCAGAAAATATACAACTACAGTTAAAATGGATCAAAGAATAGTACAAATAGCAAAGATCCATCCAATCCATGTCCAGACAAATCAAAGATGATCTAAAATGATCTGTTAGTACAGTTACAGCAAGGAGATGTTTAATGGAAGCCCAGCTTTCAGAAAGAAGCCCCCATAAAACACCATTGCATATGCAGAATCGCTTTATATTTGCCAAGGAACACACTGACTCATGCAAAGAGAAATGTGGACTAATGAGAGGAAAATCTTCTTTTTGGATCTAGTGATCATTCTTTGACAGTCTGTCAGATGATGACCAGGTACTAAATTCAAGCCTCAGTTCACTGTGAAGATTGTGAAGCATGGTGGCATAAGAATCATGGTGTGAAAAAAATGGATTGAGGTAAGGAAGTGGCCAACCCAAAATTCATAGAAACTGTGGAGAAGAAGTTTGTTCATTATAGGCTGAAATTTCTGTTTCTGAGTACCTGAAGTTGGTCGATTCATTGCAACATGTGCAGCAGTTATCAAAACCAATGAATATTCTATACAAATATTAATTCAGTAATATGAACTGTAGTGTATTTTTATAAGTGTTTCAATGTAACGAGAAAAATATTTATTTATTCATTCATTTTCTTGTTGGCTTAGTTAATCCATTATTAATCCGGGGTCGCCACAGCGGAATGAACCGCCAACTTATCCAGCACATTTTTACGCAGCGGATGCCCTTCCAGCCGCAACCCATCTCTGGGACACATCCACACACACACACTATTGACAATTTTGCCTACCCAATTCTACTGTACCGCATATCTTTGGACTGTGGAGGAAACTGAGCACCCGGAGGAAACCCATGTGAATGCAGGGAGAACATGCAAACTCCTCACAGAAATGGCAACTGAGCCAAGGTTCGAACCAGCGACCTTCTTGCTGTGAGGCGACAGCACTACCTACTGCGCCACTGCATCGCTGGAAAATATGTATACTTTTTCAAATTAATTTTAACAGATTAATTAATTAATTAATTTACTTTGTATTTGCCTCCTTAAAAAAATCACGGAAAACATAAAATAGCTCAATACTTTGATGTAGAATAAACTTTGTATTCAAAATATGGAAATAAACACAATTTAAAGTATGAATTCACTGTTATTATTGAACACAACACTATACTATACACTGTAGCCAGACATTTTGCAGTTTTATTCTCATGTTAAAGCATTTTGCATAAGGAAAGGGAATTTTTTCCAGAGTAAAATCTTTTTTGAATTGAGCAAAAACTGCAGGATTGATGGCTATTTTACCATAATAACTTAACTTAATTGCTTAATTAATATTTTTATTAATTTTCCTTAATCTGGTAAATGTCTGTTCAGAATTCATAAATAACTTTGAATATAATCATATTAATAATAATAATAATAATAATAATAATAATAATAATAATAATAATAATAATCTCTTTTTTTATGAACTATTAAAATATAACCCCAACCACAATCATGTCGTTGTCATATTTGAATATTAAGTTGTGATTGGTTGTTTTTTTTTTATATCTGCTTACAGCCATTTGCATATTATGTTAGGATGTGTTCTTAATTTGATCTTTAAATGTAATCCAGCTGTCTATACAGATACTCTGTCTCCATCTGGCATCTTAATGAAAAGTTTTATTAATCTGAACTTGACACTGATTTCAAGGATTGTCAGCAGCCTTTAAATTTGCCCAAAGTATTGTAGGTGACAGAACAATAAATTTAATATGCTTTTTATTCAGTGATTTTGTATCAGAAGTATGCCTTATAATGTTGTTAAAGGAATAAAAGATGCACACCAATTTGGTGATGTGAATGAAAGAATGAAATTAGAAATACTGTAAATTTTGTGCTAATAATTTACTGTTTTTGCATTCTCAGGACCCTCCGTTGGCTGTAACTCTCGGGTTAAGGATGGAGGAGATGATCTTCAATCTTGCAGACACACATCTTTTTTTCAATGACTTAGAGGTAAACAAACAGTCTCTCTTCAATAATTCAATAATTGCATTATTGGCATGACAAATGTCAGAAATGTATTGCCAAAGCATTATAAAGTTTACATAAAAAAAACATACATGTGTGTGTAATATATATATATATATATATATATATATATATATATATATATATATATATATATATATATATATATATATATATATATATGTGTGTGTGTGTGTGTGTGTGTGTGTGTGTGTGTGTGTGTGTGTGTGTGTGTGTGTGTGTGTGTGTGTGTATTTTTTAAACATAGTAAGTACATTAAATAGTAGTAAAATAATAATAATAATAATAATAATAAATTTATAAATATATGTGTTTGCAAGTGCATCACTAATGTTTGTATTGGTCTTGTCTCTCTTTCTCACCTGTGTTTTTTGTCAGTGTGTCTATGCGCCCTCTGCTGGTTAAACTGTACAAATATGTCATGTTGATTTTTACAGGAGTGCGACCAGGTGCACATCGATGACGCTTCTTCCGATGATAACGGACAAGACCTCGGGTGAGATTATCAGACCAGTAAACCTAAATAATTTTTCAATATGTTCCGTTAATGAATATGTATTTGAATTTGTGCTTTACTCGTTCGTAAAACAAGGTTGTCATTGTTATTATCAACAGTACTTACAGTTTTGCCACTGATGGCTTCCATGCAGCTGCAACAAGCGCTAGCCTCTGCCTCGCCACAGGTGTTCGTGGTGGAGTCGACTGGATGAGGAAACTAGCCTTCAGATACAGACGAGTCAAGGAGTTGTACTGCACCTACAAAAACAACGTGGGAGGTGAGCTTTCTTTGAGGATAATCAGGGATGGGCAAAAATACATTCAAATGTATTTTTTAAAATAATATACCAAATACCTAAATTTTTACATGTATCAAAATAAACTTCAAAGTACAATAGCCACAACGAGTATCAAAATAAAATACTGTATTTTGAAAATACTACAAAATTATTTTACATGGGAGTATAGCATCTCTTCACTAACCTTCAGTCAATAGACCTATTTGATCAATATTAGTGAAATAAACAATGTTTGACAGCAACGGCATGTCTATGAGCAAGTTTAAGTCAGCTTCTCTGCCACCTCATTCATCTCTACTCCTGTACAAACTTTACAAACTTTTGTTACTCTTTAATTTTAGTATAAATTTCATACAGAAAGTCTTGTCTTGAAAATTATCTCTTTAATCACTGTAAAAACCATGTAATGCAGATAATGAGTTGGAAAACGGTAGTACTGTATATCTCTTCATTGTGTTTCCATCCATTTAGTGGCCAGTAAAACTGACACCATCTCTTAACGGTCTTATATTTTAAAAGAGTGATATATAAAGAGGTTATTTTAATTTTTGTTAACTTTTTTTAATAAATCGTTTTAATAATATATATTTTTTGTAATTAAATTCTTTAATACTTCATGTACAAACATGATTTCTGAAGATGGACTACTAAAATGTCCAGTTTTAGTTATTTCCATAAATGGTGTTTTTTTGCAATCGTACTTTTCAATGCACAACATAAAACATGATATCTGTTTTTGCAAATAAACTCTTCATATACATCCTGCTTCCGTGTAATGGGACTAGTCAGTCAGTATAGACTGAAGTGTTATTAAATAACTGTGTTCAATATACTGGATTGTGCCATCTTTACACAGTCATCTCTCCTCTTCATTAACTATACAGTGCACCTGAAGATCAGCTGCTGGCGTTTGAAATAGCCATTGAAGTATAGTAGGAATCACCACTGTAGAACTTTTTATTTTTTTCGTCTTAATTTTTTGCCTTCTACATCAGCAGTCCATCTCAAACTACTATTATATGTGCAGTACATTTATTCTCCCAAGTGTTTTTCAGTTCTTCTTTAACTGGAAAGGTTTCAGTTTATCTCCTTAATGAACACCTTCTTTAGGTGTTTTGTATGTCTAAAGTTCCTCTGCATTTGCACCTGCAGCGCTGAGACTGAGAACAATTATGTGCTATTTCTCATCCTGTTTTTAAGGACTGATATTTTATTCCATCTTATTTTCTAAGCAAATGTGCTGATGCCAAATTGTACACTATACTGGCGTTATATATTACTGGTCTAGCCATTGTGCAGTATATTGTTTTCAGTGATTGTTGACGTGCTCTCAAATATACCCATGCCATTTGTCTGTTATTTTCTTCATGTGTGTTGCATAATTTCCAATCATACTCTAATCATTGATCACCTTCTTAATTTTCTCTTCTGATCTTAAGCCTAGACAAAAATCTGAGAAAGCATCAATGTGAGGTTGCATTTTTATAAAGTCATCTTGTAGACCTCTTACAAAGTATTTTACAGACACTAAAGTATTTTGATACAAAATACTAAGCCATTTTCATCAAACCTATCAAATACAAATTTAAAAATACTATTTTGTATTTGAAATACGTATTTAAAATACTTGTATCATAAATACTGCCCATCCCTGAGTATAACTTTGAGGATTTGTAGATTAAATCTTGTATTATTTATATACTGTTGTAGAAGTCGTTCATATTTTGTATGTTTGTATTTCAGTTCTCATTTTGATATTAGCTTTATTTTTAGTGGTGATGGTCTTTTGTTTTGTTTTGTTTCTTTGCTTTATTATTATTTAGCTTACATTTATGTTTATTTAAATATGAATGCAGTTTTCTTCAGCTTTAGTTATAGTTTAAGTCATTTTAATTCAATTCAGTTTCATTTTATTATTAAATTTTAAGTTGATTTTACATTTAAATTATATTTTAAGATCTATTTATTTTTTATTAATTTAGGTATATTTTAGTTTTAGATTCCTTAAAATTACCAAACCTGCTGTGATTGCAGAATTCATTTCTAAGCATGATTTGTTTACATTGTATTAACAGAATGCTAAATTATGTTAAATGCTACTCATTTTTCAAATGATTTTTTAAATAATTAAATAGTTTTAAGATTGAAGAATAATCTCTATAAAGATAACTACAGCAATAACTATATTGGTATCCAGTCAACAAAGTTGCACATTATCAGTATTCTGGTTATTATAAGCAAGTTATTTTACAATAAATAAATAAACAAAAATAGAATGAATAAAATAACAGATAAAAGATCTGCATTGTAAGTTTTTGGTTAAAATAGAAAAAGGTTACATTTCCAGTTGAAAATATGAGCCTAATCATAAATAAATTTGCCAGTTTCTCTTTTTATTTTTTTTATTTTTTTGAAAATTTGAAGCATTATATATCAAATAGTCTTGTTGGAAGGCTCTTTAAAAGTATTAAAAACATTTTATGTACATTAGATGTTTTTTTCTTATGTTTATTTTTCATTTATCTTCATGAAATAATATATCTATAAGTTATGATATTTTATTCATGATGTTGTCGTTTTTTTCAGGGTTGCTGGGTCCGGCTAAGAGAGAGGCGTGGCTTCAGCTCAGGGCAGAGGTTGAGGCACTCACGGACTCATGGCTGACCAGTGCGCTCAAGTCCCTGTCAATCATCAGCTCCAGGTCTGTCTCTTCATACATCATCAGCCTCTATCACAGATTAAACAGCAGAATATAATACAAATTAGAGCTGCACATTAATTGTTTGAGCATCGTGTGAGCAATGTGTGTGTCCGCAATAGTCACATTGCAAGATATGCAATGTTGAGTTGGGTTTATAGTTGACCAGAAAGCACTGGTCAAAACGTAAGATTTGTGGAGACACTGCCGAATTTAACCATAACAGAGTAAAAGTTTATCATCTGCTTATCTTTTTTTAGGCTTTAAAGCATTTAATAATCGATAAAGAAGTTTATCAAAGATCAATTGTATTGAATTATTTATTTGATGAAGATTATACAATGTTATTTTACATTTGATTATTCAATGTCTGCACCCGAATGCTGTTAGACTCTCCCCACAATTTATGTCACTTTAACATTTGCTTAATTGTGTTTATGTATGACTGTGGTATCTTTATCATACGTATCATCCCTATCAATCCAAATGAATGGCTTTCCAAATAGAGCTATTTAAGTCATCTGGTAAATTTGTATTTCCATTGCAATATTTATCTCAGAGAAAAAAAAATGCAATGTCAGTTATTTTTTTTTTATATTGTGCATCCCTAATAAAAAATCACAATCTCTCTCTGTGTCACACAGGAGTAACTGTGTTAATGTGTTGGTGACAACGACACAATTAATACCTGCTCTTGCTAAGGTGCTGTTGTACAGCCTGGGCTCTGCGTTTCCCATTGAAAACATTTACAGCGCAACCAAAATAGGTGAGTTCACTTCTGTTTCTTTCCATGTATTGGTACAGAAATATACGAAAGGATATGATATTGTTTTTTTACAGTTTCAATACCTGCACAAATGCAGTGTTTATAATTAAAGGCTAAATTATGTATTTGCCCTTTTGTAAAAGTTATTTAGCCTTTAACTATGTTAAATAACACTCAAATGACCTGTCTTTGACATACATTTTGCCATCATTATCAATCATCAACAACAATAAACAAAATCATTTATTATTATGTCGCTTACAATTAGTTCCTTTTCCAATATTAAAATTGAAAAAACATGCGGAAATGGCTTAATTTATAATGTTACATGGTTTAAAACAAAGCCCGTTTTTAAGAGAACTAGGGCCCACGAGCTGAAGTTGCCCCATGGTAACCGTTAATGTGGCCAGCCACCCCATAGGGAAAATTATGGGTAGGGGTTGGAGAATGCCTTTAATAGAGTTTCTCATTTCTAATTTAACATAACCTTTTGTTTGTTTGTTTGTTTGTTTGTGTTATTGTTGCGCTTTAAAAAAGCTAACTTAAATTAAAATTTTCAATTAAATGTTCAGATTTTTTAAATGGACATACTGTTACTCAATGGATAGAGGACAATGCTCAAGACAATGCAAAAGGATGTGCAGCTTGACTAGTGTGTTCAGCATCGAACTCTGTTGTGTTCTAAATGCAATTGTTAGTTTTTATTCTAATATGTTCATCATAAAATGTATAAATGCATTACGTGATAAAGTATTTAAATTGTACTTTTAATGTAAACACGATTAAAAATGTTTTCTATTTATTCTTAAATATCATTAAATATATTAGGAATTTACCCATGGCAACTTGTAATATAGTTTGTTATGTTTAACTTCAGCCCATAGCCCTCAATCAGGTTTAGTCTTTTGCCCTTCATAAGAAAAAGTTTGGGCATCCCTGGTTAAAAACAACTTTTTTGTGATTCCTTCATGTATTTTTTTAGGGTTAGGGGTTGGGGCATATTTAATGTTCGCAAATATGAGCATTGAACATGCACAAATAATGGAATTTTAATTAAATCTGTGGTGGAAATCATATCGAGTATCAATATTTTTAAGGTATTGTATCAAGCTTAGAAATTCCAGTATTGTGACAACACTACATTCACATTGTTTTTTTACTCTTTTCCGGCAGTCAAGGGTAATGCAGAGTTCAGTCTGATATCTGTGTGTGTATATGTGTGTGTGTGTGTTTGTGGGAGGGCATGTGGATCATGCTTTGGCTCACATTGTAGCATTAAATCATAAATGAAAACAGATCAGGATGAACTGGTCAACAGTCTCATTCACTCTCTGTCTCATCATGGTGAATTGATTCTGATTGGCTGATCTCTCATCATCTTCCAGGGTTTAGGTTATTCTCTCGTTCTGCTTCTTCACGAACAGCCGTTCTCATTCACAGGCGGGTTTCTTCCCTTCTGTGTTTTAAAACAACATATTTCTGCTGATATGCTTCTTCCTGATATATTGATTTGCGTGTAAAACAGATGCAGTTGTTTTATTCAAAGCTCCCTTTGTTTTATATCTGATCTCTGGAAATTTGCTACCGGTTCCTCAAGTCATTCCATATCTATAATTGCTGAAACTTTAAGATTCATACATTTATTTATTTAATTTTTGGCTTAGTCCCTTTATTAATCTGGGGTCGCCACAGTGGAATGAACCGCCAACTTATCCAACATATGTTTTATGCAGCAGATGCCCTTCCAGCTGCAACCCATCAGTGGGAAATTCCCATACACTCCCATTCATTCACTATAGCGCATGTCTTTGGACTGGGAGGAAACCCACTTGAACACGGGCAGAACATCCTACCTCTGCCTAAAGTCTAAGGATTTTTGAAATGTAATATGCATTGCGAAATTTTCTCAATATTTAGATGTTTTTAACTTGCAGATTCCAGATTTTCAAATAGTTGGAATTCAACCAAACATTGTCCTAACAAATTATACATCTTTAGAAATCTTATGTATTTAGATTTCAGATTATGAACATCTCGATTTCCAAAAACTGCCCTGTGACTGGTTTTTGTATTCCAGGGTCACATGAATTTCATTCACTAAAGCACGTATAGGCCGTACATAATGTACCAAAACATGCTGACCCCCTTGATAGTCCATATATAGTTTGCACACACTGTGAATTTCTGCCGGGTGACACAAATTACATAGAATGTGCCACCTGTTTTGCTGCAAATCCACAGAATTCACCTCAATTGCATCTTCAAATAATTAAACTCTAGATAAAAGTTGTGACGACACATTCCGCAAATATACTTGAATGATGACCCCCTTGATAGTCCATATATAGTTTGCACACACTGTGAATTTCTGCCGGGTGACACAAATTACATAGAATGTGCGACCTGTTTTGCTGCAAATCCACAGAATTCACCTCAATTGCATCTTCAAATAATTAAACTCTAGATAAAAGTTGTGACGACACATTCCGCAAATATACTTGAATGATGTGGTGTTCCTTGTTTACCATGAAACCGTACTGTGAAATGCATTGTGAAATGTAAATTGGTGTAGAATGTGCGACCTGTTTTGCTGTAAATCCACAGAATTCACCTCAAATGCATCTTACAATAATTAAACTCAAGATAAAAATGGTGATGACACATCCCGCAAATATACTTGAATGATGTGGTGCTCCTTGTTTGATGTGAAACCATTATGTGAAATGCCATACTCACAATCATGCAAACGCCAAGAACATTACGTTTTTAAGGTCTGAGTTTGACCGTGTGCAAAAGCGACTGCCACTTTGAATTTTCAAATGTTATTATATGCCTCACATAATCACACAACGCTCATCTCTAAGCATGTGTGCATGTCAGTGTGTGTGTGTGTGTGTGTGTGAAGGTTTACATCTATGCCTTGTTTCCGCAGGTAAAGAGAGCTGTTTTGAGCGTATAGTATCCAGGTTTGGCACTAACATAACGTATGTTGTGATTGGTGATGGGCGCGATGAGGAACATGCAGCCAGCCAGGTAAACTCTGACCTCTGACCTTGTCTATGTTGCAGGCAAAGAGAGTTGCTTTGAGCGCGTAATGCAGAGGTTTGGCAGGAAGGTAGTGTATGTTGTTATTGGGGATGGTGTAGAAGAGGAGCAGGCCGCTGCCAAGGTAAAGCACCCGGGAAGCGGTGTGTGACTCTCCGAGTGGACTTCCTCCTGCCTGTGTGTGTGTGCTGTAGCGCTGTAGATCTAGATTAAATGTGGATGTCAGTAGCGGTTGCTTTCTCCTCTGATCATCTGAGGCCAGCTTTTTCCTTCTCAGATACCAAGCAATCTAGAACAGAGCTATTCAACCAAGGTTTTACTCGGGACTCGGGTGTGGAATCGTACTAACTCAGTCTGAGTCCTACTTTATATTAGGTGCCTGTAACTACTATGTACTTGCATAAAAATATTCATCTTTTATGTAAAATACATCCTAAAACCAGCATTTCTCAACTACCATCTCTGCACGTTTTCCATGTCTCCTCAACCAAACATACCTGATTCAGATTATCAGCTCATTAGCAGAGACAGAAAGACCTTTAATAGATGTGACAAAGGAGACATCCAAAACATGCAGTGTTGGTGGTCCTCCAGAAACGTGGTTGAGAAACACTGCTTTAAACTTTTGAGAAGTGGTAAGGTTAGAGTGGTTTAGAGGTGTGTTAAGTTAATAGAAATACAGTTATGGCTAGGGACAGGTTTAGTGGCATGGGTTGGTTAATTTAAGAGATTGTGTAAAGGAGGTCGCACAGTGGATGCGCCACGACAGTTAGAAGTATCACATATCTGACGCGCACATGTGAATGTTATTTAATATGAAACTATTCAGGTGGCACTCTTTGGCACGGCAGAAATATGAACAGTATCCTGAGTCGTAGCTGGGCGCAGCTGCCAAGTTGCGGTGCCATTGTGCGTGCCCTGATAGAAATCTTTGTTTAGAATTTAAAAATGCATGGCGCTGCGTGGTGCAGCCTAGCACATCTGGTGTGCGACCCCCTTCAGAGTGGGATATTGTTATGGATACAGACAATTTTTAGTTATATGGAAGGGGTTTAAGGTTTGGTTTAGTGTGGGATACAGTTAAGGATTGGACATTTTTTGGTGGTATGGGTGGAGTTTAAGGGTTGGTTATGGGTCGGATATGTGTAAGGCTATAGAGACTGGATTAGTTGTATAGTTAGGTTTAAAGGTTGGAAAAACATCAGTGTGCGCACATCTAGAAAATTCTTGAAGGCGGGTGCCAAAGTTAATAGAAAAAAATCCAAAAAATCATCACGCTGCCACTTTAGCTCTCAAAAGACAAATTAAATAGGACAACTTACATTTAAATCTACAAGGTCATCATCAGGTCACAGAGGAAATACAAGAAAAAAAGCAAACTCTACATTTGGATTTTGACTTTTTTGTAATTATATGTGTTTATTTATTTATGTCTGTGTATATATACAGTTGAAGTCAGAATCATAAGCCCCCCTGTTTATTTTTTTCCCCAATTTCTGTTTAATGGAGAGAAGTTTTTTTTTTCACATTTCTAAGCATAATAGTTTTAATAACTCATTTCTAATAACTGATTTATTTTATCTTTGCCATGATGACAGTAAATAATATTTTACTACACATTTTTCAAGGCAGTTCTATACAGCTTAAAATTACATTTAAAGGCTTAACTAGGTTAATTAAGTTAACTAGGCAGGTTAGGGTAATTAGGCAAGTTATTGTATAATGATGGTTTGTTCTGTAGACTATCAAAAACAATATAGCTTAAAGGGGCTAATCATTGTGTCCTTAAAATAGTGCTTAAAAATGAAAACTTATTTTATTCTAGCCAAAATAAAACAATTAAGACTTTCTCCAGAAGAAAAAATATTATCAGACATACTGTGGAAATTTACTTGCTCTGTTACACAACATTTGGGAAATATTTAAAAAAGAAAAAATTCAAAAATTCAAAATTCAAAAGGGGACTAATCATTCTGACCTCAACTGTACTTTTGCAGTCATTTTCTGTTGTTATTTTTCTCGATTTGTGTATTATTCTTATCTACGTACTCATTGGTTAATTGGAGTGATTATTGTTGGCAGGTGTAATGTATAGAGTTTGACTTGAGAGTATGACCTGATGAAGACCATCAATGAAACGATGTCCTAATAAATTTGTCTTTTGAGAGCTAAAGTGGCAGTGTGATGATTTTTTATTACTTTTTCTTTAAGGCTTGGACAGTTAAGAATAGGCATTGTAATATGGGTTGGTTTATGGGTTAGTTCATCATTAAGGCTGGGATATGGTTAAGGTTGGGGACAGGTTTAGTGTTATAGGTAGGTTTAAGTGTTTGTTAAAGGTAGGTTTGTGGTTTGGGTTGGTTAATAGAGAGGATTACGTTTGGGATACAGTTATGGTTGCAGATCAGGTTTTGTGGTATAGGTGGCTTAATGTTTAGTTAATAGTTAAATCTTAAGGGAATGGGGTAGGTTTAATGCTTTGAAAATGGTCAAAACTAGGATACAGTTATGTTTAGGGACTGATTAATGTGTAGGTTGGTTAATGGTTGGATATAGTTAAGGTCAGGGACAGGTTTAGTGGGATGGGCTGGTTAGGATGTGGTCAGTATAGCTATAGTTGAAATAAATTACAGAAATGAAATATGCAAGTACATGTAAAGATCATTTATAGTAGTAAAATACACTTAATATAAAATAAGACTACTTAAACTCGTGTCAAGCGAATCTCCTGTAGAGGGTCTGTTGTACATAAAGACCTAGTTGAATACTTTTGTTCTAGAAAACAACATTTGCAGAATTTCTGAACAGAGTTTGTGCAATGATGTCTTCATGTACACCAACATTTAAAAGTTTTGGGTCAGTAAGATCTTTATGCTTGTTTAGAAAGAGTTCTAAGTTCTAATCTTCTGTTTGGCAAGGATGTGTTTAATTAAATAACAGTAAATACTTTTTTATCTCAAATATATCTGTTTAATATTATTCATTTATTACAATGATCCTGAAAAAACAACAAAATATTAATGAGAACAACTTATTTCAATATTGAAAATAATAATAATAAAAATAATAGTAATAAATGTCTCATGAGCATCAAATCATCATTGTAGAATAATTTCTGTAGGAATGTAACTTCTGTTTTTTTTAGATGTATCTTTGATGAGCTAAATACTTAAATAAACTTTTGATAACCTTTTTAAAAATCTTGTTGACCCCAAACTTTTGATCAATTCTGTATGGCCAAAAGACATGTGCATTTTGCGAAAAAGTTGTTTCTGTTTCGCAAGGCTCACTGCTATGCTAAAGGATTTGTAAAGGGTTTTTTTGAAAATGTTTTCTCAGCGATTTATATAGAATTTAGATTTTGCTGATAGCGTATTACAATAAGGATGGTATTTGTTAACATTAACACATTTTTTTACATCATTTATTACTTCAAATATTTATTGCATTAATTAATCTAGGTCAGGGTTATTTTAGTAGCACTAAGCAACTGTTGTGTTTTATTAATAGTCTAATACTCTAGTTCAGTATAAAACTTTAGTTTAAGTTGAGTATATGGCTCAACATTTTTAGTTTTTAATAGTAAGCCTAAATTAGATGCATTTCAACATCTATTAAAATGCAACATTTGAAGTAAAAAAAATGAATAATAAAATAAAATAACTATTATATAATCATTATTATATATTAGAAATTTTCACAGTATATCTGATATTATTTTCTTCTGGAGAAAGTCTTATTTGTTTTATTTCGGCTAGAATTAATTCGGCTATAAATTTTTTAAATAGCCATTTTAAGTTCAAAATGATTAGCCCCTTTAAGCAATTTTTTTTCCGATAGTCTACAGAACAAACCATCATTATACAATAACTTTACTAATTACACTATCCTGCCTAGTTAACCTAAATAACCTAGTTAAGCATTTAAATGTCACTTTAAGCCGTATAGAAATGCTTTGAAAAATATATAGTAAAATATTATTTACTGTCATCATGACAAAGATTAAATAAATCAGTTATTAGAAGTTAGTTATTAAAACTATTATGTTTAGAAATGTGTTAAGAACAAGCTTTTCTTCGTTAAACAGATTTGGGGAAAAATAAACATGGGGCTAATAATTCTGACTTCAACTGTATAATAAAAATTAACAATCATAGACTAATAAATGTTGTTAAAGCAAATAGTGTTAAAGTGAACCATTTTGTGAAGTGTTATCCATCTGATGCAGAATGCTTTACTAAACTCTTTATAAACCCTATGTGGTGCTACTTGTGGATTAAGTAATGTATCAGCCTGTTTTTTCTAGTATTTCTCTTTTTTTCTCAAGCCTTGTGGTTGCTGGAACTCTCACCTCTTTTACAGGAATTAAGGGAACTGTTGTGAACTAGAGCAAACTTTAATAATAGACTAAATCTTAGCAGCTGATAAATTTTTCCTCAATAGAGTGAATTAACATGCCTGCTTGGAAAATGACAGACAGTTGGTACGTTTACATGGACATCAGTAATCGAATTATTGACCCTAATCTGAATATGACAATATTTGGATTAAGATGTTTTTTTTCTAATATTGCTGTTGTACATGGTATATAGTGCATAAATCAATTAATGGTTTCCATTTATCATTGTAAAAAAATTCTGTGTTTCACTTAATCGATTTGTGTTGGGACAACATAAAGGAATTAAGTTAACTTAAGTAGATTGAACGTAAAACAATTAGGTTGCCCCAAATAATATCAAGAATTGTGTGGTTTCAGCTTATTTTTAAAAAGTTGTTTTAGCAAACATTATTTTTTGAGTGATAGTTGTTTCATTTTTCATTTTACAAAATCTTCAAGTGCACTTCTATAAGACGGTGGTTACAAATTATTGCCTAAAGCCATAATCTTTTGTTTGGCCTTACAAAAGAGCCTTACACAATGATAATAGTGTGATTTAAGGTGTGTAACGTGTAAACTTTATTTAAATTTGTGTTTACTTAAGATTAAGTTAGATTTAATCTTTAAATTAATCCAAAAACTCAATCTACGTCATAAATTCATCATACTGATACTTTAGTATTCTGTCTTCAAGGGTTAGTTCAACCACCCAACAATGTTAATTTTGTTGTTAGTTACACCTCCAAGGCCTTCGTTTATCTTGGGAACACAAATTAACATATTTTAAGACAGCAGAGGCCTGAGACGTTCAAAAGTAAAAAAAAAAAAAAAAAAAACCTTGTCAAAATGTGATTTCAGTGTTTCAACTGTAATTGTATGAAGCTCCAAGAACACTTTTGTGCACCAAAGCAACAACTTTGTTTGCCAGTGTCTTTTCAGATCAGTGTATGCGTTTAATGTGGGCAATAATACGATGCTTGTTGTATTGGAGGCTTAGCAACTTTTAGCTTGTTTGTACCTAAATTTGTTCTTACTTCAGTTGCACCGCATGTTCTTATGGCAGTATGAAGGCGTAAAATGATACGTAGTCAGATTGAATGACGTAATACCCAATTAAAAACCTTCGAATCATTAAACTGCTTTAAAATTCAGCATTTGTATTTTGCTCCAAGAAAATCCCAACACACCGTAAACACAACTGTCCAAAGAAATATAAACGACAATTTAAATTTTTATAATATAGGCTACATTACATTAGAGTCAGACACTATAACAGACGAGGCATATACCTGCATCGCAAGTCATGAATGTACAACAAGTGATCAAAACATTCAACTTAAAACTCAGTCGTGAAGAAATTCTCATTTTAACTGATGCATACAATTAACACAAAGTACTCCTTCAAAGAAAGTTAACCTATTCTTTCACAAACTGAAACAATATGAGATCTGGAAGGATACTGTAAGTAGAGGGAGACGGTTCTTCATTATTGCAAGCTCCTCATTGTAAACTAATCTCACTGTTATCTCTTTTCTACCATTTATACAAGAGTAGAGGCTGCTGTAAATATTAAGTTGAACCGGAGCATTATATTTAAAGTGCAAATGAAATAACCATATGATTTTGTTAGCTCACATTGCTAGTTTTGTGGTGAACAGTTCATCTGTGCATATCATTAAGAGGAAGTGCGTTTTCAGATTTCAATTAAAAATTACAAGGGGACATTTTTTATCTCTTTTGTTTTCAGTGAAATTCTCAGATTACGTCTATCTAAGGTATTGGGCGGGGCTTACATACTTAACCACGTCTCTCCAACTGTCAGTTTTGACAACAAACAGAAATAGCGAGCAGGAAGTGTCTGTTAGGTTGTAACAACTCTTTTAATACCCATTTCCTGTTCTTTCTAAATAAAATGCCTACTTTACTTAATCCAAACAGCTGGCAGTAGAAAAAAACAAAGCACACCGACTGTTTTTTCATTTAATATTCTGTTTCTTTAGAAACTGCGTCACAATAAGAAAAAAAATGGTTGCAACTTCCACTTCATGTGGACTTTAAACTAGGTTCAGTGGTGCAACACAAAAATATTTAGTAGTGTGTAAGTGGTAACTTAGTTACTCTTTATATACCAACTCGGCTACATTTTAACTTGTGTGCTCCTGGTGCAAAAGGCCATGATGAGGAAGAGAAAACATTGGCAAACAAAACTTTTTTTTTTACCATTTTTATTGGTGCACAAAAGTGTTCTTGGAGCTTTTCAGGCTGTTGGAACAACATGAGGGTGTAGGGCTGGGCCTATAAGACAACATCGATATTTATTGACCGAACACTATTGTCAGTAACAGTAAAAAAAATATCAGTTAGAAGTTATGGTATGAAGCGCTATAGCTTTATTTAAATGTGACTGCTGAGCGCGCGCCTTGGAAGGAATGCCAATAAGCTTAAGGTTACTTCCAAGTGAGACGCACGGCTTTGTGATGTGCACATATGACTCAGGCACATTTTCCAGGCGCACCTAGCTGAAAATATTTCAGAAAGTGGTGTGCGCACCGCAGTTCATGTAAGTAGAACTAACCAATCTCCTTCACACTTTGTATGCAACATACATATTTCTGTAATAATGACTGACTCAGACAAACAGAGCCCCCAAACACTGCAGTGCTTTTTCATTCTCTTCATAAATACAGAATAGTATCGGAACCGCTGCAATGGTTTGTCCGTTTGTCATTCTCTGAGAAAACGGTTGATAGTCGTGAAGTTATTAGAGACGCCAGAGGAAATGGAAAACCGAATGCACACGCTCACACTTTTCACATGCTTTTAGACGCAACGTGAACAGACTCCGGTTGGGTTTTGCTACCTCAGGTCAGAATAACAACAAACAATTGAGTGCCATGACAAGCAGCAGTGAAGAAATTGTAAATAAAAAAGGATTTAAGGTAGTCACCAGAGTGGCTTTTTGGTTTCTTTTCTTGTGCATAAAAGCCACTAGCACCCCATCAAGATTGTTTAGCATACAGAGTAGCATATCACAATTTGTAATGTTGCACTATTCATTAGAATAATGATGATTAGTTCCTTTACTTGAAAGCTCAGATTTGATTATCATAATTTGTTTTGTTAATAGAGTTTGAGGTTTACTGTGTGATTTATTGTAGACGCCTTACAGATGTTAAGCTACCTTAAAATTTGCTCTGATTGTTCAGCGTTTACACTTTATCATCGTACAAACAAGTTTGAGTCTCTGTAGCACTAGTTTTATTTTATTATAAGATATAACAGACAGGTTATTTTTATTTTTTGTTTTTGACTATTAAAACTTTTTGCCTTAATAATGTTAGTAAATTAAAATAAAATTATAAAAATTAAATAAAATCCTAATATTCCTAAATGCATTGTAAAAAATATTCATTAATTATTGATACCGAATGATATTAAACATTATATCGTGATCTTTTTTTTCCTGTATTACCCAGCCCTGTGAGGGTGAGTCATTAATAACAAAATATGAACTTTTGGGTGAATTTACCCTTTGAATGAATATCAGAATAATGTTGTCCATGTAAGCGTACAGTCTGAAAGCACAGATATTCTGTATTTCACATTTTCTTCATCTTTCTGTCTCCTTTCAGCACAACATGCCCTTCTGGCGAATATCCAGCCACTCTGACCTGCTTGCCCTTCATCAAGCACTGGAGTTCGAGTACCTGTAACACTCGACACCTGTATAATAGGCCTTTTTTGTACAACTATTTAAGAACAAGAGTACACTGCGATCTCTTTTTATGTTGTTGTTGTTGTTGTTGTCGTCTCTTTGATTATTTTAAAGAAATCTCTGGCTTTTACGATAACTCTGCACTGTCTTAAGAAGACTAGGACAGACTAGGAAGTGGAGAAAATGGGATTATTATGGTCAAACCAGGCTTGTAAAGAGCTTACTAAGGTCTTACGTCACACACACTGCATTTCACGTCTGAAGGAGGTGAGTTCTTGGGTCTTGAAAACTGCATATATCCTCACCCTCATCTACAGGAACATTATTCTCTGTCTATATTGTAGACTTCATCTCCACTTAAACAACTCGAACGCTGTACTCTAAACCCGGAGCATTTAGAGTAGACATAACAACTCATGTAAATTATTTTACAGGTACTGGATTAAACACTAAAGAACGCTGTGTGGTTTCACATGGTATCGTTTTGATTTTTCCTGTTTTTTTTTTGTTTTTTTTTTGTAAGTTTTTGGCAAAAAAAGGAAGTCTGTGTATAATTTGTTGTGCCTTATAAGATGTTTTGTGTGTCAGTTTTTATTTTGAGAATGTATGTAGATAAAAATATGTAAACATTTGAGATTTTCTTGAGTTCTCTATTTTCTGAATCTTAAAAGCATTTCATCCGCTGTCAAGACTGGTGCATCTGAAGGAAAAGCATTTACAATACAAAGATTGTTTTTTTAATTTGTACGAAACTCGTTAGTATTTTGATTCATGACAGATGGGAAAGCAAAATAAAAGTCACACAGAAAAAAAACCCAAAAGGTTTAATGAGGTTACACATTTTTGAGCTCCTATTATGGGTTTTTGAAAATGCCCAACCAAGCTGTGTAACACAACTCTAAGTGAACGAAAACATCCAGCTGAGGTTTCAAACTAAAAAAAAACTATATAAACTATTTTATTCTATTGATTCTTTAACGAAATAGCTGACTCAAGAGTCCAATAAATGAATTGCATTGGGTTCCGATCTTTTGCTTGAGCACGTCAACGTCGATATGATACATCACCAAATACAGTGCATCTGTAGAAGCATAGTTGAGTATATGCTGCTGTTTAACTGTATACGTGCTAAGGAGCAGTTTGGGAACAAATAAATTGCTGAAGGAATCATATGGGAGTCATTGGGATAATTAGGTAAAAATAAATGCATATTATAGAACAATGAAAGGGTTTTTTGACCTTGCAGACATATCAGCTTGTTACTCAAAACCAAAATATGACTTTTTTAATGCATAATAGGGGCACTTTAATGTACATATTGTGGTGTAATTTCATCCTGACAGACCTGATTGTAAGGCTATAACCAGAAATATTAAAATAGCATGTTCAAAATTACACTTGTTGTTTTGACGATATTAAGGGGAAAAACAAGTATGCTATTTATGGGTTTACATCCTCTCAAAACAAACCATGATGTCAGTCATTTTCCAGCTCGACCAATAGCGTGAATTTGGGGGTGTGGATACACAGGCTTGCTCAGAGTTTTTTTTTTTTGCACATCTGGGATTATGTTTGACACATTAGAAATTCAGGTTTACCCACAGAAGTGTAAACCAAGCTAGGAAGAGTTGCTGAAATACGCAGAAAAAGATAATAGTAAAAATGGATAATGGTATTAAAAGGCTCGTAGCCAGGGTGGGTTTGGGTGGTTAGAAAAAACCCCACCCCCCTACTGAAAAAGTCCAGAATTTGGCCACTAAATTAGCTCATTTATCCCATTTTTACAGTATGCCATCATAAACTGTGAAAAAAAAACTGATTAAAGAAAGCTTTAAGACAATTTTAATTATAAGCAAATAATTACTGGTGGTAAATATAAAATAGTATTGGAAGCTCTTTTGCAAAAATATTGGAAATATTTTCGGTGCATTGAAAAGTGTGGTAATGATTACCTAAAAGCTAAATTAAAATGTCACTAACATACAGTATTTGAACTTCATAATTTAACAGAAAATGAGCGAAGACTGTTAAAAAAAAAGTCCACTTTTGAGAAAAAAAAAAGAACCGCCTGTTTTACGGGCCTGTTTAGCTGTAGTTTTGGTTGTATGTACATGATTTTTGACCAGTAGGCGTCTCTGTGTGGTGTTTTGAAAGATTCGAAACAATGAATCATTTTGATAGTCGGCTCAATTGATTCAAAGCTTTGTTTGTCATCACTAAAGTAAAAATAAATATACCAATTATGTTGCCTTTTACAACACCTTCCTGCTGAGTTCAGCCACAACCTTGATCAAACGCAACTGTCTTTAATTACCAAAAGCTCATTACTTGGTTGTGTTTGATCAGGGTTGGAACTGAGCTCTGCCGTAGAGCTCCAGGAACAAAGTTAAACACCCATGTTTTACAAGATGGAGAAATTTGACGGAACGTTTCAGTGTGACTAATAAACATGAACACGTCTTTCTACTTCTTCCACTAGAACCAAACTAACAGTTGTTGTTGCCAGATTGGGTTGTGATCATAGGCTGGAGCCATAGGATCAAACTACACCGTTTTTTTATATCAAGCCAAACTCATAAAACTGAATCTTCCAACTGAGGTACTGCCAAAATAATGATAAACGTACACCTTTAAGAAAATCGTGCAATTTAGTTTAATTAGCCTCACGTGTCACGCAGTGGGCGGGGTTTATGCAGGCCGTCACAAGTGCGACGGAGTTCTGACACTTTTGGACACACGTGGAGAGCAGCTTGTGGAACTGCCTTACGACAGGTAAGCTCAATTTTAAGTTTGTCACATTAAGTATTCATTGTCAAAATAGAGAAACTTATTCTTTATGTAACAAACGACCAAGGGAGCATTTATAAATGCTTAAAAATACGTAATTCCACAACACAGGTGTCACTAACAGCACAGCAAATCAAATGTAGTAAATTGTTTTTGTAGTATCCAATCTATAAAAAAAATAAATAAAAAAAAACTTGAAACCCTTTAAAAGTAAATTAAAATTGTACTCCTAGATTAAAAGGCTAGTTTCCACCAAAGTAAAGAGATTGTCTTTTACACACGCCGGTCACTGAGTTTCATTAAATCATTTAGAAAAAAAATGAATAGCTGGGACAGATTGATTACCATAGTCTTTTTTCCAGCTACCATGGAAGTAGAGACATGCCAGCAACCAGCTCTCTCAAAAACTCATGTTTACCAGAGGAAACTTAAGGTTGAAAACTTTGCATGGGGGTTGAGGTAAATTTTCCTTTTGTGGTTAATGTCCCTTAAATTCAATTAACTACAACCCAATGTATTAAAAGAACACAAGAAAAGCAACATCTTTTCCAAACAATTTTATTTGGCGCCTTATTTCTTGGATTTGAAGTACTCTTCAATGACGTCCTTAGCCTGGGACTCTTTGCCGTAGTCCTGCAGATGAAGACATGAACACACCAAACATTAAACACCTAAATCAGTTATAAGAAACCTTAAATCCTGTCAATACATTTACATAAAGACGATATGCAAATTTACAAAAACAAATGTTGCCCTTCTAGGGACCTCAAGAGTCAATGTGGGACCTTGAGGCTCGTGTTCAGGCACTCAATCTTGCCAAGACAATCAAATAAAACAGACACGAGGCACTGAGAGCCAGCATCTGGACTCGACCTGGCTTAAACACCCTGCGCCTTAAGCCCAAATATTCCTTTACCAAGTCAGTAGTGAAAAGCGAATCGCTTCTCCCTCATTCTGCACAATGCATCATCTTTCCATCAAAGGAATATGAAGTTAATCAGAAACCGACTGCAGGCAGACGCTCACCTTGATGACTACACAGCTGCAGCCCACCACCTTGCGGGGTTTGCCCTCTCTGTCGATCTTACACAGACCAACCCATTCCCCGAGCTTCTTATTGTCATCAACCTGCACAAAACACAATTAGATTAACAGCAAGCATTTAAACGGCAGTTGCTAGTCATTCTTGTGGGTCCCAACAAAATTTTCCTGGCAATATTAGACCACACGGTTTCATAGAAGCTAATGAGCAATAAAATGGAAACTAGATCAACATGAGGAAAAAATAAAAATCATTTGGGTGGTCTAATTCAAAAGAAGCCCACCCACTAGCTCTATAAATATTGTTCCATTCCTAATTGAAATGCAGGGGTCACCAACACTGTTCCTGGACCACCTTCATGCAGAATTCAGCTCCAGCCCTGATCAAACACACCTGAACCAACTCATTAGAACCTAAAGCAGCCCTTGATAATTACTGACAGGTGTTTTGTTTAGAAACTGAAATCTGCAGGAAGATAGCTCTATCTTCAGAAACAGGGTTGGTAACCCTGGTCTGTAGGACTTATTCACCAGTTTTGTCCACTAGGACAGATTTCAATCCTGCTATAAAAGGTTTTATGTACAGTGTTGTCAAAACTAGTTTACACAAACTGAAGTCATTTATGCCAGGGTAGTAGCTGGCAACATCACTTTAGAAAGGAATGTTGTGCAGATGCTGGATTGTAGTCTGCCATTCTTTCTTTGGTTGTCAGATGTTTGCAAATGCTTACAGACTTCATAGAATACATATTCTATAAATGGATCAAATTTATAGATTTAGTCACAGAACAGACCATTTTTTTGGATCAGCCAAAAGAAATATGCTTTTCATTTATTACAAAAACAGAACTGTCTGAAATGGTTGGTTTTAATAAACAACTTGGAACCTGTAATGTTATAAAGAAAATAACAATAATAATAAAAATCAGCTGAATAAACATTGTAAAATATTCAGTGATGTGAAATTCAGTAACTACTACTGTTGCTGATAATGTTAAACGTATCAAGTGTATTATTTGTATAAAATCAATACTTCAATGTATTTTTTTAGTCTGATTTTCAATAAATGATTACGTTATTCACTCCTAAAACATCCATTGCTAGAGAAGAATGTAATGTATTATTGAAATGTTAGCCTTGGTTGCTGACATGACAGTAAATAAATAATGTGTACAATTAAAAACAAATTAATACATAAGATTTGTTTTAATACACGATTAAAAATTAAAATCTTTTCTGGTGTTACGTTGCTAAAAAGTTAATTTCATAGTCATCTGGAATCATTAAAAGCAGGACAGTCCAGTAAAAGGTTGTATATAGTAGGGGGGATTGTGCAGTACAACACAGGTTTTCACCTTGGAGCAAAAAAAATCATGAGTCATTCTTGTATGTCCAATACATCATCTGGTAAAAACCACGGTCAAATCTAGTCTTACTTCTGTGCGAGATTTCAGGTTGGATTTCATGTCATTTCTTCAACAGAAGGAAAAACTCAAACATGTTTTGAACGGAGATTCTCCTTTTTGGTGAACTATCCCTTTAACATCTCTACAGCTTGCTCACCTTGATGAGGTTGATCTGATGCTCGGCACAGAGAGCCTCCACCAGCTTGACGTACATGGGCTCGTCACAGTTTGCAGCGAGGACGCAAAGATGAGCCTGGCGCCTGCAAGACAGACAAACCATTATCAGCCTTCAAACCTCCTCAATCAGGTATGAGCAATCACCCCCAAAAGTATCTCAGTAAGAAATTGGGTAACGAATGGCAGTTTTCCTCAGAGACTTCAGTAGAGGGAGCCAAATTATCATCACAGATACACCACAAGTGTCATAATGCTAAAAGTAAAAATATTCATACTTGTCGAGGGCCTTGGCGGCCTCACGGATACCGCGGGCCAGACCGTCGTGGATGAGTGCGGTCTTCAGCACTTCAGGCAGAGCGGTGTTGACATCCATCACACCTCCGGCAGCGATGCTGTCAACACAAGAGGACGTCACTGGGGTGGAAAGGGACAATGGTGCACGCGTGTACATTTAACAACCTCAGGCTTCTCAGACTGGATCTCTCACTCATAATTAAGAGTGAAGGGGTATCCGACTAAAGATTGAAAATTCATCATAGCCGAGGTCGGTTTATTTAGGAAGTGAATTAAACCGATGCGGTTTACTTTAAGTATGAACACCGCGGTCTACACTTACTCTCAAGTTAAATTTAAGAGCTTAAATACTATTATGGATTAAATACAAGACAAATGAGATGTTAAAATGACTTCTGATTGAACATGGAAATTAAAAGTACTATTCAAAAAATATATATAAAGCACAATGCATTTTTTATACAAGTTACATTTTTAAACTTTACAACAAGACTAAACACACCATTAAAAGGATAGTCCACCCAAAATAGTGTTATTCTTAGCCTTCTTCAAAACAATTCGAGATTCTTCTGTTGAGATAGTTTGAAGAATGCTGATTGAACACTACCATTTTAGAAAAACAAAATAAACTCAAGTTTAAAACCACATGAGGTAGAGCATAGGTCTCAGACTCAATTCCAGGAGGGCTGAGGCTCTGCAGTTTTGCTTCAACCCTAATCAAACACAGCTGATCCAACTAATGGTGTTCATGACTCTTGAATGCCTTGATTATTTGGATCAGCCGTGTTTGATCAGGTTGAAGCAAAACTGTGCAGAGCTGAGGCCCTCCAGGAATTAAGATTGAGACCCATGAGGTGAAATTCTGTGAACTATCCCTTTAAGCAAGAATAAGGTCTGAAATGGACTTTAATTAGATTTAATACTCATGAATAACCCTGTAATTGAGTCAAACCTGCAAAGTACACTCATGCTAATGGTAACTAACAATAGTAGTAATTTTCTCGTGTCTATTTTGTAGAATGGATGTGTATTATATACACAAAAAAGCTGACCAGTGTTTTATCACAAGGAAAATGAATGGGAACAATCAATATGGTCCATAAAGCTTTTAACACAGGATCGGCTTAAAATAATAGCCATGTGCTACTAGTAACTTACAATTAGTTTTCTTTGAACAGCAGCTCGTTACATTAAGTTGTATTAGTAAAGGGAAAAGTAATTGTTTCAAAACATACAGGTTAAAAAAATTTTTTTAATACTTAAATCATGTAATACTCGTTTATAAATGTTCTTAACGGAGCAGTGCATGCTATGAAGGATGATGTAGCATCAGTCACTCACCCTTCCTCGGCCATTGTAGATTAGCGATGGATGCGAGGAGTTATTCCTGAAATAAAGACATAATATGACGGATATATTAATATCCGTTGCTTTGGATGCATCTCGGGTTATTTTAAAGGCAGGATGGTTAATATTTAAGACCGATTGTGTCAGAGATTTCAGAAGCTCGCCCTACCTTCCCTCTGACTGCGGGTAAAGAGGACGTCATAGCGTCGACAACATTGCTTTAAGCGCTAAAGGGCCCCGTTGGTGTTCAACTCATTGCCTGCGTGGAAAGCAACGGCACTGTTTATAGCGTTTTCATTGTGTATAGTTTTAGTGTTGCTGATTTATTTTATTCAATAAATATCGCTCAGTATCGTTTTAACATTTAAGTACTTTTTATTATTCTCGGTGAACAATACTTAAACGCACAACTAGGTGTTGCTGATGTGATGTCTACCATTTTGCACTATGTTGGAAAAGATATTTATAAATGGACATGATATTTAGGCTACTTTTTCTACAATATATTTTGCATATAAATAGTGTCACCAGATGATTCGACTAGCTCTTTTTGGAAAGTATTTCATTTTAGATTTGCGTGACTTTGTAGGAGAGGGCATCACTTAATAAAATGAAATCTCATATATTATCTGATTATCTGCATAGAAAAATACAATTGATAGAAATAATATACACAGCTAAGTGCTTTGTGTTTTTTGTGAGGTCTAAAATTTAATCATTAACTGTAAAATAACATTGCAGAGTCTGCATCCTAAACAAATACAATTTATCTTTGTTACAGCTGCAAATGTAATTCCTTGCTCCCAAAATCCACTTTAAAATGCAGGCAAATGATAGTCTTTCATTCTATAATGGTTAATGTTACAAGGACTCCACTGGTGCTGCTCCACTGTAATCACATTACAATGTTGATGCAGAAATTATATATGAAGATGCAAAAACCTCTAAAAGCCATCTGAAATTTTCTTCTAATGTGAGCGTTTTTATCAGTCTCCAGTGTGAAGGTTCAGTAATTTCACTTTTTTGGCAAAGAATAAGTTATTTTCATTGTTTTCAAAGTGACATAACTCAACATAAACAAAGTAGGCTGAGAATAATGCTCATTGTTGGTGGAAATTTCAGAGGGCCATTCATTCGGCGCTGGCATGCATCATGTGGGCCAAACATGTCCCGGGTTTAGCAGAGGTGGCACTGTCTTAGAGGCAGCACACAAGACCAAAAGTCAAAAATGTAGTGTTTGGCCCAGGTGTTAAAAAAACTGATATGTGGGCCATGCAAGTCTGGCATCTTGACCCACATTTGAAATACATTTTAATTATTTTTGAGAAAAATTCTATCTATCAGGTCGCTTCAAGAATTAACTTGGCTGAGACTTGGCTCAGATATGGTCCATGTTTAGCCCTTGTCTGGAAGCCAGATCAGAGTCATGTACCAGATCAGAGTCACGTACCGTAATTAACGGTGGAATCTGAACCAAGCAATAGCTGATTTTGTGGGCCAGAGCTGGACCAGAGAAGTTTTGCTGTGTAGGCTGTTCAACATAAATGTGCTGCCCTCAGACATCAGTATTTACCATAGTAAATCTGACTGTTGACAGAGCCTTCATTCCTCTGTGTAATGAATCTCAGTAGACAAAAAAAAGCAAATAAACAAACAAATAATCACAGAGCCTCCTATGTCATACAGTACACTACCTGACAAAAGTCTTGTTTCCTATCAAAGTTTTAAGAACAAATAATAACTTCTTGTTGATCATTTGGTTTCAGAAGTGGCTTATATGAAAGGCAAAGACCTCTAGATTATGCTTATTTTACCAAAATAAAATATGATCATGGCTTAAATTAAAATTATTAAATTAGGACAGTTGTGGCTGGAAGCGCATCCGCTGCGTAAAAACTTGCTGGATAAGTTGGTGGTTCATTCCGCTGTGGCGACCCCGGATTAATAAAGGGACTAAGCCGACAAGAAAATGAATAAATGAATGAATGAATGAATGAAAATTAGGACAGTAAGCTCTGACTTTGCTTAGACAAAAGTCTTGTTACTTAACAGAAATAATGTACAGTATATAATATAAAGTCATGGTGCAGTGGAAAAAGAGTTAATATTGTGTATGACTTCCATGAGCTTGGATAACTGCATCTATACATCTCTGCAATGACTCGAAAACATCTTAATAAAGTCATCTGGAATGGCAAAGAAGGCGTTCTTGCAGGACTCCCAGAGTTTGTAAAGATTTTTTAGAGTCATCTTCAACGCCTCCTCCTTCATCTTACCCCAGACGTGCTCAATAATGTTCATGTCTGGTGACTGGGCTGGCCAGTCCTGGAGCACCTTGACCTTCTTTGCTTTCAGGAACTTTGATGTTGAGGCTGGAGTATGAGAAGGAGCGCTATCCTGCTGAAGAATTTGCCCTTCCCTGTGGTTGAAATGTAAGAGCAGCACAAATGTCTTGATACCTCAGGCTGTTGATGTTGACATCCCACTCTGCAGATCTCTCACACTCCCCAATACTGAATGTAACCCCAAACCATGATTTTTCATTCACCAAACTTGACTGATTTCTGTGAGAATCTTGGGTCCATGCGGGATCCAATAGCTCTTCTGCAGTGTTGGTGATGATTGTGATGCAGTTTAACAGATGATTCATCTGAAAAACCTTCTGCCACTTTTCCAAATGATCAACTAGAAGTCAAGTTATTATTTGTTGCTCATACACCTGAGATCGACAAGACTATGTTAGGTAGTGTATGATGTACCCACAGAATCAAAGTCACCCATGAGCTGTCACTGTTTGCTAACCAGAGAGAGGAAGGACTGTGTGTTGTGTGACTGTCGGCGCCAAAAGCCTAGTGGTTAGTGCGTCGACACATAGCATCAAGATGCTCATGGCGACCCGAGTTCGATTCCCGGCTCAAGGTCCTTTGCAGATCCTTCCCCTATCTCTGCTCCCCACACTTTCCTGTCTGTAAAATCTCCACTGTCCTATCCCAATAAAGGCGAAAACCAATAAAAAAAAAAAAAAAAAATATATATATATATATATATATATATATATATATATATATATATATATATATATATATATATATATATATATATATATATATATATATATAAAGTTATGCTGACTAAGAAATGTCTACAGTCTTGCATCTCGGATGGCCCAAGGGTGAGTAAATTTTTTTTTTTTTTCATTTTTTGACTCAAAAATTGTACTCAATTTGAGTTAATGTGCAATCACTGCAAAAATGCTCCCATGCAAGTTTAGACATGTCAGACTAATAGACTTTATTGTGTGTGTGTGTGTGTGTGTGTGTGGGAGGGAGGGAGAGAGAGTGAGTATGCTCTTGGTAGGAGTGGCTGTCAGGTGAACTATGTCAAAACTTGCTTTCCTGGTCCTTGAGTTGGCTGGGTTTATTGTTTTACACACAGCTTACCGAAATACATTTGAGCTTTTAGCACTTTTAGAAGATGTCTATCACGGTGTATTACAGCAGCGTCAGTGGCTCTAGAGAGGTGTGTAGCTTTACTTTTCAGTTGTCTGTGTCTTACAGTTGATTTTGCATTATTAAACTTGATGTAAACAAATGATTTAGAAAAAATCCATATACATTTTTTAAATGTGGTAGACCGTCGTCATATGTAAAATTACAGTAGTCAAAATACTCTAGAATGTTCTTGAAGTTGGTCTGTAGGAAGATAGTTTTGTCTAATTTGAAGATTAACAGAACTTGCATAGAAACCATAGTTTCTTGTCAACAGTTCATTGTTTTTCTGTTTCGGCAGGTAAAGCAACATCAGGGTGAGATTTTGGGGTTTTTGGATTCCAAAAAGATCAAATACTTTACCGTAGACATCTCCACAAGCAATGACGCAAAGGAGCAGATGAGGAAGAAAGTAGGAAACCCCTCAGCAATGCCTCCTCAGGTGTTTAATGGAGACAAGTACTGTGGGGTGAGTGAGTCTTGGCCTGCTGTCTCTTTTGCTAACACTTTATTTTAAAGTGTCGTTGTAACTACTTATTAATTAATTACATGTATACTTACTATATTGGTCCGAGAGGTTTAGGGTTAATAGGATGTTGTTATGTGTTATTATTGTAAATTTTAATTACTATAGTTAGTAAATAGAACATGTATCAATGAAACATAAAAAAAAGTGTTGTCATGTTTTATACATCTTCGATTCTGTAGAAGGAATGTTTTTTTTTCTCCAGTGTTTAAAGTTATATTACAAAGATTTTCAATCCATAAAAAAGGACACACTAGTCCCCTAAAAATAACAAATATTTACAAATTATTTACTGTCAGTAACATAAATGACCATACAGGTAATTGTTATTTATCATTATTTGTTACAGATTGCAGGTTGTATATTAGATCTTAACTGATATAAACTGCTATTTATAATGATAGTTGATTTGATGATGACCGCTGTTTATATTTGGGTTTAATATCATTAATTAAAAAATTTTAAGGTAGTATTCATTAGTTATTGATTCCACTGAACCCATGAAAATTTAATGGCAACAAATGCAAATATTCAAACTTCCTCAATAAATTAATATAAATATTTATAAATTTCCCATCAGCTCAGTGCCTTATTTATCAGGGGTAGCCACAATGCCCTTCCAGCTGCAACCCAGTACTGGGAAACACCCATACACGCTAACACTCACACATGCACTCATGCACCAAGGACAATTTAGTTTAGAAAATAATATAAAATTAAACAAAATCTTTTATGTATTTTATTTCCATGCAATCTTTGTTGAAGCTATCTAATATTTACTCAAAATTCAGTATCCATGCTCCCCCCCCCCCCCCCACACACACACACAGTTAATTAAATCATTAGCAAACAATGCAACCTTTTCTGTTTTTACAGTCTTGTACAGTTTTACAGAAAAGCACACAAGGTTCAAGTTGTGTGACTGTAATAAAAACATAAAAAGATCATGGAAATCTTCTAAATGCATTGCTGTCAGTGTGGGCTGTTTAGGTTTTTACCAACAAGAGTGTCAGAAGTTGAGAGAAACGACACAGGGCGTACATGTTTGTAGGGCATGTTAATGCTTTTAATTGCGTTTCAAGTGTTGTTTGCACAACAAGCCTTTCCATATAGGTGGAGACCTGTCAGGCTTGTTCAGTTTAACACACCCTTTAAAACAATCCCAATAACTTTATATAGACAGAGTAGTTCCTTGTGAATTTTGTGATCATCCATCTGTCCGCCACCCTGGTGAACATCTTGAGATTCACTTATGATGTTCAGAAAAACAAACATTGCTCAAGTCAGCAAATAATCACACAGCTTCGATTCAAGATGGATGCACTGTGTCTGGATGTACTTTTCCAGGAATGCTACATGAAGTGTTTGTTCAAGTCTTAATCTTCTGAAGACACATTTGTTTCTTTGCGCAAACTCTGAATGTAATCAGTTATTACCTGCGTTTGTGTTTACAGGACTATCAGAAGTTTTTTGATGCAGTGGAGGAGGGGAAACCAGAAGCTTTCTTCAAACTCTGAGCTGCTATTTGCACACTACACTACTGTACACTGAACCCTTCTGTTTGTAAAAGAGAGAATATTTTATGTTTGGAAAATGCATATTTTGCACCATTAAATAAATAAAAGATTTTCTATCATATGTTTTTTCTGTATTTTGGATTTGGGTGAAAGACGAGATATCCTGAGATAGCCTACTTTAAATTTTCAAATACATTTAAAAAAAATAAAATATTGGTTAAAGAAATAAATAAATGGGATGTATTATTAGATTATGTATGGCAAGGACATTTAAAGCTTCACTGCAAAAAGAATCTGTTAATTAATGGTTTTTGTATTTTGTAATACAAATGTGTTTTCTGTTTATTTATTGTTGTAAACTGCAAAATGGGACCTTGATCTCTGTTCTGTTAACTTTTTTTCATGTTGAAAATTCAACTTCACATTGACTTTTATAGACGTATTAGTAGTTTGAAATAATATAAAGTATGATAAATAATATATAGAGAAGTAAGTCTGTAACAGAAAATGTACTGGCAGTTTATTACAACAGCCACAGCCAATACTGGTTACTTACTGAAGCTAAGCAGGGGTGAGCCTGGTTAGTACCTGGATGGGAGACATGGGAAAACTAGGTTCCTGTTGCAAGTGGTGTTAGTGAGGCCAGCAGTGGGCGCTCAGTCTGTGAGAGTCCTAATGTCCCAGTAAAGTGAAGGGGACACTATGCTGTTAGTGAGCGCTGTCTTATGGATGTGACGTTAAACCGAAGTCCTGACTCTCTGTGGTTATTAAAAATCCCATGGCACTTATCGTAAAGAGCAGAGGTGTAACCCCGGTGTCCTGACCAAAGTTCCTCAATCGGCCCCTATCGGTCATGGCCTTGCAATCATCCCCACTCACTAAATTGGCTCTATCACTGTCTCTACAGGCTATGTGATGAGCACTGTTGTGCTGTGACTGCCATCACAGCAAATTCATCAGAGTTAAATTCTCGGTGTTGAAGCTTTTGAGAGTAAAGTGTTGACGTTAAAGAGTTAGATTTTGATAAATGAATATAATAAGAGTTAGAATTGTTTTTATTCAGTGCGAAATCAAGGAGTTATCTTTTCAACACTTGGTGGTGTTATTTCCAACATCCGGGAATTCATGCAGCAACAGTCACTGAAGAATTTTCCAGACGCCATTTTCCATCTGAGATTAAAGCTGCGTCCCAAATCGCATACTTATGCACAATTCTTCGCCATTTTGTAGTATAAATAGTGTAAGTAGTGTGTTCACACTGAAAACTCTAAAAACATTAAGTGCACTTTAATTACCCGGATGATGCACTCATTCAGCCGGTTAAATGAAGTGTGGAATGATGGACACTTCACGCACTCAACGACCGCAGGTTTGCTTACGTAGCGGAAGGGGCGGAGCTATCGGACGCACATGTTGAATAACTTTATTTATTTTGGATGGTAAAAGCAAAATTCTCCTATGAGAGTGATTATAGCGCCTCCCGATGGTTAATGCGGCAAAACTCACGGCAGGTATTATATGATAATTCGGTTGTTTATTTCACTGATTTGGCAACCGTCAAACGTCATCAGGGAAACGGTTTGAATTTCCTCTAAGTAAAAAAACATTAGTGTGCCATTTGGGACAACACTACATACATATACTATCCTGTTGAGTGTGTAAGTGCATAAGTACATAGTGCATTAGTGCATAGTGTATAGTGTGCCATTTGGGAAGCAGCTTTAGAACAGCAACTGGTGAGTCAAACTACCTAAATGTTGGTATTTTACTGACTTTATTTAAGGAAATACAGTTGTAAACATGTTGTTAAGTTAATAACTTTAGAATGGAGTTACAATTTTAAACTTCTGTGGTTCATTCATGGTCGTTTGTGTATCTAGCTTAACTGCATTACTATTGACTTCTTTTCAAGAATGTTTTTATATGCTCACGCATACATAGTGCATAAAAACATCAAATGTACATGTTCAACACATTTCTGTCACGCTTAATGCCATTTTGTGCGTTGTTACCCATCTGTAAAATAAAATCGACACTTCTCCTTTAATTCCAAGCAAACTAGCGAGGGAATCCCCGGAGCCGCCTAACGTTAGCCTACTGTGCCCGGATGCTAACGGCAACACAGGACGGTTTCCATAAGCTCTGGAGAGTTTCAAAAACATATCTGGTGAGTAAATGAACATATGCTTACTTGTAAAAGGCTTCCTGACTGAAACAAATGATTGTTTGTTATTCGTGTACGTTAATTTGGTTATTTTAAACACCGCGGCCCTTTTAAACTGGTTCATTCGTGGCCGTCCATATACCGTTAGTCCATAGACTCGTGTAATAACGTACGCTTGAATTATATTAAGTGTTGACAACCATTAAAGTCGGAATGTTAACATTAATGTCTTTGAATGACCGCGTTTGCACTTTATCTGACATTTAACGTTACAGAAGTCTCCCGGAAGTTGCAGGACTAACGTTAACGTTATCCCGCAAATGCACAGAGACTCCCAGATGCCCAATTAGATGCCCGCAAATGAATGATCATCTCCCGGAAATCGCGCGTCTCCCGCCCGGTCATTAAACACTTTGCACGCCCCTCTCCACCGCATGCCTCCCAGCTCTTCAGGTATGTCGCGCGCAACTCATCCCATTGCTCTTTAGGTACTCATTTCTCCCGCTACTTCCCGCAAATCAACTCTGTATCCCCCGAAAATGACTTTTCCCAACTCGGGATGTCTGACGTTAGTAAGTTAGGCTATTTCTGTTGTCAGGAACATCTTAGTCAAGCTTTTTCTCCCGCATGATATTGTGCTTAAAACTATAGGCTAAACTTAGCATGTACACAACATTTCCGTTTTATTAGTGCGTTGTAAACAGCCACCTGTCTGTAAAATTAATCAACTGATTCATATTTGAGCAGCCTAATGATGATACAGGTTTGATTTGTAGATTTATTATCAATAATCAACATCTGAATCAAAAGATATCTGAAAAAGTGTGAGGCATACTTTGTGATGTTCATCTCTCTTTTTTATCTGAAGGTTATGCATATGTGTTAGATACTAATGTGTTGTTGTTTTTTAACAGCCACAGTTCTCTATACAATAACACAAGACCCTGTGACGGTGGCTGATTAGAGACGGATGGTGTATTTCCAGAGTTGGTGAAATGACCAAGCACATCTTCTTGGTCATATGTGGTGATAATAATGAAGGTATGTTTGATAAAGTTCTGTATTTGTTTTACAATAAGATGAGAGGGTATTAGAGCATTAAAGAATAACAAATGACATGAAGGTGATAAGTTTTGTATTGTGGGTGAACTGTTACTTAAATAATGTTTTGCTCTTTACTTTGCACTTTTCCTCTTCTGCTTATCCTAATATTATAGATTATATTTGGACCTGAAACATCTGCTAGACTCCAGGAAAGGTGGCGTCAATACTGGACCTGAAAGGGCCTAACAAGTTGAATCTGGTAAAGAAACACGCACGCACACACACACACACACACACACACGCACGCACACGCTTACAGAAAACTGTAAGTTTATGAATATTTTTTACACTGTGGCCAATATTTTGGGGAAGTCAGCATCACTAAATGATATAAAAGATTTTAAGATCCTCTAAATTTTGCTTCAAGTGTTGTGTTAAATTCAGGATTCTGGACAGACAGCTGCCTGTTTTTCCAGTTCTAGTCATAGTGGTTAACCTAATTGTTTTTGGAGATCCAACAGTGATATATGTGTTTTTTCTACTTTTCCATATCCTGTCACCTCAACCAGCTGGGAGAGTCAAGTTGTGGATCATCATGTAGATTTTCAAAAGGCGAGTTTAGATTTCTTGAATGTTTTATTTACTTTAAATGTTCTTTTAAATATATCATAGAATTTGATTGCAGTTTGTTTTCAAACATTTTTCTTAGTCATGCTGGAGTCTTGAAGAGTTCTTAGATGAGCATCACCCTACAGTATATTTGTGCATCAGGAACCACCAGACGAGCGATCAGCAGCTACTACTGTACATCGTCATGGATAAAAAGGTCATCCTGTGGCTGGGAAGCACTTCATTCACAGGACATGCTTGATGAGATTTCCTAGCTCCAGTTTGTTTTCACACAAGTTTACAGCATTTATACCTTCATTTAAACTGCTGTGTTTGATATGGAGGACCAAGGAAACAGCAGAAGTGAAAGATTTGCACGCCAAGTTGTTTACAATGTAATTTCAGAAGAAAATTATGCGTTCAGAAGAAAACTATGAGTGACGATATATTGAACTTTCAAATTGCTCTGATGAAACATCAAGTTTGGACATCATATTTTGTTGATACTGTCTTTACTAATAAAACATTTAAAGCAAATTTGACATTGTTGCATTTTAAAAATTGAATGAATTGTTAAAGTTGTGAATGTTTTCAAATAAAATGTTTTTTATTTTGTAATTTACAGTCTATTTGACCTTTTTACCATATTTACACTCAAGAGAGTTGAATAAAATAATATATTACACCAGGTGGTGTTAAATATAGTTACTTTTTTTTTAACTCTGCCCTGAGTTAAAATTAACCCTTACTTCGGTGTCAATGTGCCAACCCTTTTGAAAGTGTTGATTTAAGTCTGTTTTGAGTGGACCCCATGAGACACTTTCAAAGTGTTGAAATTAACACCCATAGAGTTGTTTTGGGTCCCCATATTTTGCTGTGATCGCATCATCCAAATTGATGCTGCACACTGGTGGTGGTGTGGAGAGACACCTCCCCCCAAGCCATCGTGATTGTAAAGTTATTTGTGTGTCTAAATACACATTACATTAGATTACAAGGTTTTTGCAGCGTAATATACAACACAAACCCACACAATAGATCACTTTAAATTATAAAAATGTTAAGAAATGTCACTTTTTTGTTTTTCAAGGTTAAAAAGTTGTTGAAAGAAACATCAATGTCCTTTAATGCAATTTTAAAAGTATAAATAAACTGGGGAAATTTAAATAAAACATTAATCAGATTATACAAAAAACTGCTAATTTACGGATATTTTTTACAGAGTATATTAATTACTCTGTTGATTTGATGCTGAAAACTCATTTTGGTCCCACAGGCATATCTAAATATAGCACCATATTTTAGAGCTGTGGGAAAAAATTTCCCTATTTGGCCACTAGGTTGTAGTAATGTGTTAATGTTTCAAATGTTGCAAATCCTTATTATCATTATTAATACATTGTGTCCATCTGATATTTTTTCAAAACATTGAGTCCTTTTAAAATGTCTGAACCAATGGAAATGGTATTTTATTATAGTTTGCAGAAAGTGTTTTAATTAGCTTATCTTGCCCTTACACAATATAACCCCCCATTACCCTTAACAATGTCTCAAATCAGAGCAGAAAGTCATTCATTTGTACTGTAGTCATCATGACATTTAAATATTGCATACACTGCCATAAAAAAAACTAATTCATAGCAATATTTCCTAAATAGTTTTAGCATGTTTTAGTGCAGGACAAATCTACATAAATGCAAAATTAAGTTTATGCTTGAAACGAGCACAAATTTCTGGTATAAAAATTACTTTTATATTGGATTAAAGTGATATTTTATGAGCCCATTGGCAGATGTTTATAGTTTACTTCATTGCAATCCATTTTTGCACAAATCTCATGTTGTTTTGCTTCTCAAGTAAATCTATCTAAATGTAAAACATCAAAACATGGCAAGATGTTGAGGAACCACATGACTTTTTTTTTTTCATTATTAGCAGGTACAGTAAAAGTTATTTACATATATTAGTGTTAGGGAGCAGACTCACTCAAACCTTTAGCCTTTTTTCATTATGAAGTAAAGAAGTATGGAGAAATCCTCTTATAAGACTTGCATTGTTTTGCCTTATCAAAAAATTTTAACTATCCACTTCATTATTTATTTTAATTTTATAACTAATAAAAATGTAATTGCATTAAATGCTACTTTCATTGTACACACTTTAATTGTATTAAAATATAATAACAAGGCTGTCACGGTGGTGCAGTGAGTAGCACAACCCCCTCACAGCAACTTCATGGTGGAGTTTGCATTATCTCCCTGTGTTCGTGGGTTTCCTTCGGTTTCCCCCACAGTGCAAAGACATGCGCTATAAGGTTAATTGGGTAAGCTAAATTAGCTGTATGTGTGTATGGATGTTTCCCAGTGATGGAATGCAGCTGAAAGGTCATCCGCTGTGTAAAACATATGCTGGAAAAGTTGGCGGTTCATTCCGCTGTGGCGACACCAGATGAATAAAGGGGCTAAGCCAAAAAGAAAATTAATGAATTAATATAATAATAAATAATGCACTATCAATACACTTCATGCATTTTTAAAGTAAAGTAACTTTAAGATCAAGCAATAGGCAGGTCTTCTGTAAAGTATGTCATTTGAACACTTTATCCATTCAATTCATCAGCATTCATGAACTCATGGACAGCATGCCATCTGTATCTATTTATACAGGAGCAACATTTTCTCACGCTCTCAACGTCATCCACTTATATTAGCTATTAATGCAAAAGCACCACATACAAAGGCATGCATGATATGCACCACTGCACTAAAAGTTAAGTGTGGGATCTCTGTCTATCCAAGCAAAGTCTTGAGAAACACAAGAAACCAAACTTTCGAATATACTTTATTACAAATTAGCTTTTGTTTTTTTTAAATATATTCATTTAGATTTGGAAAGTAAACAATAACGTACATAGAGAAATTATTGATTGCATTTCACAATAAGTGAGAGGAAAAAGGGGCATAAAACATCATTGTGTCCTGAGAATGGTGTGTATGTGCGCGTAAACATAAGCGCGGTGCTCGTTCATGTGGAATCATTTAATGAAAGTGTGGGAGAAACGAAGCAAGGCGCGATATAATGAACAATACGTGAAAAGTAGGTTTGAGAGCGTGTCTGTGATTCGTTTCAGGGGATTTCTAACAAGGAATGTTAAATATAATGAGTACTGTGTGTAAACAAAACATAAATATTCACCTCAGCATCGTTTGATAATGAGCTGAAAGTTCACAGTGTGCTACATGCTACATGCTAACATACCCCTGAGAAGAAAAACACTTTAACAGACACTTTAAGAAGACAAGACTGAGAGATCCTGGACATTTGAGTTATTAAGTTTTTTTTCTTTCCACAGGAATGAAGGCTGTAGGTTTTGACATCAAATACTGATTCAGGAGCAGTACACATGATGAGGCGTGGAAACACATCTTCATGCAGGTCAGGATTATATTTCCTGTTATGAAGCCATTTCTGAAGTTATTTTTACTTAAATAGATCAAAGGATGCAGAAAAAACAATATTAAACCAGATTCTTTTGCTGTTTCCTTACATTTCCTGTCTGTTGAGCTCCTTTAAGTGATAGTTCCACCAAAAATGAAAATTCTAGTAGGCTATATTTGTTCCTACTATTGTTTTCAAGGCCTACCAGTTGCCAATATTCTTCAAAACATCTTCTTTTGTGTTCGACAGAAAAATAAACTATATATCATAGAGGTTTTGAACTATGATTTAAATGCCCAGGAAGCAATTTTTGATGTCTTAATAGATGTCTAAATGTAGAGAGCCTGGCTAAAACAAGGCCAAATTTGGCCTGTCAGTGAAAAATATAATAGATGTCTAAGAATACGCCTCTAAGAATCGGTCTTAGGTCTAAGAATGAATGACTACACATATAAACTCTGTATGATCTGTCTATTTGACGACTAGTCTAGTTTTGGGCTATTCTTAGATGTCTTTTAGATTTTCACTGACAGCCCATGTTAAGCTTTTGTTTTAGCCAAGCTGTCTACATTTAGATGTCTATTAAACACAAATTGTCTTGCTGGGTGCTGAGTAAATGTTCATTATTTAGGAGTGCACTATCACTTTAACAAAAACAATTTACAACACATTCAGAACTTCATGTATTAATTACGGCACAACTCTACCACGCATCTATAAACTCAATCTTCAATCCCTGTATTGTGTTATAAAAAGCAAACTATGCTTTTCATGCAACAGATGTACAACAAATGAAACAAAGTAATAACAGCAACACATATAAATATTTAATTAGGCATAGAAAATATTGACCACCCTGTGCGTGTGTGTGTGTTTTTGAATGGAGAAAGCTGGAGGGCAGCGTGTGTTTGGCAAAAGCATCGCTGGCAGTGAGGGCTTCAGTCGGGGACGAGAGGTACGCGACAGGAGAAAGAGGCAATAGCACAGTGTTTCAGTCTATGGAAATGTCAGCAATAAAGTCTAGGATTCAGAGTCCTGTGGGGAAAAAGAGATGTTAATCCTCTTAATAATATGCTTAATATCATCACATTAAGCCACTGTTGAGCTAGAACAAAAAATTGTATCTTAATTATCTCTATCTTATTCTTGCTGATTCGTATACAGGATATAAATAGATTAAATTGAGTGAAAATCACAGAATATATCTTGAATACATATAATATTTCTTATTTGATTGTGAAATAAAGTTGCCGGTTCATTGAGCTGTGGTGACCCCTGATTAATAAAGGGACTAAGCTGAAAAAAAATGAATGAATGATTGTGTAATTAAGATGTTTTTTTTTTAAGCTTTTGATGTTTATGTGGATTGTGTAGTTTGTATTTCAGAATAGTTTGTTGCAGTACTACATTATCCTTGTACAGTAATTATATTCTATATAATTTTTAATTTCTATATTATTAGCGTTTATAAAAATGACAATTTTTCAGTTAACTTAATTACCATTGGATAATACAAAATCTAGGTGCCTTGTTTTGTTTCTATAGCTTTAAAAAAGAACATTTTAGCTACGTTTCTGGGGTTTCATAAGTATAATGGTGTTTCATAATCCAAATCAATGGTAATTATAACTACGAGAGTCAAAATACCATATCAAGCAATGCTACGTTAATGCCTGTGAAGCAAAACAGTAAGTCTAAAAGTAAAAAATGTATTATCTTTAATCCCCACCTAAACTTTTAATTTTCATTTTAAGGTTAACTATTAAAGGTGAACTATTCATAGGTAACCTATTATAAAAACTTAATCCATAAATTAATTTTTGCTATTTTTCAAATTACAGGTTGATGTCTCAAAAAATGTTTCCCAGTCATGGGTTGCAGCTGGAAGGGCATCTGAGTAAAACATATGCTGGAATAGTTGGCGGTTCATTCCACTTTGGCAACTCCTGATAATCAGGGATTAAGCTGATAGAAAATGAATAAATTAATGACTCAAAATATAGCCTCCTGTAGATTTGTTTAGGCGCAATTTCCAATGTATTCTAATAATTAAACAAAAGTGTGACTATTTTGTCAGCATCATTTAACATTTACAAATGTCCATCCCCACAATAAGTGCTTTAAATGTTATAGTATATTTAGAATAAAAAAGTATAAAACAAACTGAAATTATAATAACACTCAGTATACAACTATATAACTTTAATATAACACTAAAACCTTTTGAGTTGAATAAAGAATGTATTAAAGTTTGGTGTCCTGTGTGATATACATCATACAAATACTCCAAGCAAATACAACTCCAATCATGCCTGTGTTTTTGGAATATTTTGCTTGCTCACCAATAAATGCAATTTTTATGATTTTTTAACAACTTATTTATTTATTGATTTATTTATTACAATTTTTTTGACATTATCAAAATTTTTGTAATTGATTAAACTAGCCAAAAGCAGCTTGCTTGGGTATGAAAAATAAAGTGTATGCACAATAGATTCTTTGAGTACAGATTTTATTATCAAAAACAGTTTGCTTCTTAAAAAAATGGGTTTTGATTTAAGCATGTTAAGCTTTTTGTGCTGGACTGTGAAGTGATTAAAAGAGAAGTGGGAGTGTTTGTACCTTCACAGAGGGCAAACGGAGGAATGAGAACACTGTGTTCGTCTCTTTAGACTGGAAGAAATCTTCATAATCCTGCAAAATAATCAAATGATAATGACTCAGGAGAGTATTTTTAGCAACTGTAACTCAGCAGATTGGCTCTATTTATATTTAAGAATAGATATAATATTTCCACTTATAATAACATAAAACCAATTAAGAGAAAAATTTGATTCTAATAAATTGTCTATCTATTTATCCATCCATCAATCTGAAGCACTTTGTCCATATTTTGTTTTATAAAATATGCAACACTAGCTCTTTATGTACAATAATGAATGCCTCTTTCCCTCTATCAGTGCTAAAGTGTTAATCACTGTAATGTATTGCACAGGAAGAGGATCTGCTCTTCTGATTGGCTAAGAGATGTGTTAGGGGTGGAGTCTGAGAGTAATCAGGATTATTGTTAGAGATTAGATCAGTTCATTTGGACACTCAGCAAAATCTAACCATTACTGCCATGAGTCATTCATAAAATATACAAACCTGACCATAACTCGAGCCTTGGGATAATTCCTTTCTAATTTAAGATGTATTTGATTCTTCAACCATTTATGGCTAGGGTGTCATAGTGATTACACTACAACTGTAATAGAATGAAATGTATATGTGAATTTTTGCCTGCAAATCCTTTTGTTTATTTATTACATTTTGAAAGTTGAAGTCATGTTTCAGAACAATCAGTGGCTTATTTTACCTTAAATAAGATTTTTTTTTTATTGCTTTTAACTTTTTATAACAAAAAAACGTACTACAAAGCACACAAACCTGCAGCATATATATTAATTAATATGATTGGCTGAAGCAAACAGATTAAATGCCACGCTAGAATGTAATTGGCTGAAAAAGGGAACAGTGCCACACAAGGTACACCATGGATCTTTGTTTACATGTATTGATTTTTAATAAACATCCTCTCAAACCAGCCCAACATGGACTCATTGACCAGACAGAGCTTTTAGCTTTTCATCGATTGAACTATCTGAGAGAAACACAGTATTACTTTAGCAAACACCTCCATAATCCATCAGACTTTTTGCTGAACCAATTAATACCAAATTGAGGTCTGTGGTATGTTGATGAAGATATGAAGATGTAACCAGCGTGCAAGTGTCCAGCTATAAATTAGCTTCTAATAGATATTTGAATGTTAATGATAGTTTAATTGGAGATGGTAGATCACCTGTCTGATATAAAGCATGTAGATTAGTTTGTAATGAAAGTAAAAGATCGACTCACACCACAGTAGTCCTCTCCATTGAAGATCTGAGGGGGCAGAGGATTGCCTTTTTCAGGTCGTTTTTCGTCTGGAATTTTCTGGTACATCCAGAGCCTCTGATCCTCCAGCATGGTGATGTCAACCTCCTCAAAGCTAATCCGGTTGGCCTCCAGAAAGCCCACAATGGCCTGCTGACGTTTCTTCACCTGAGGGATCACACATTGAAATACTTTTTAATGATCTTTGGTTTTAAAGGTCTAGTGAAATTAAAATAAAGTTAGTTTTTCCAGTCTATTAGTCTTAAGCATATCTATTAGCTAGTGTGCTCCAAAACAGTGACAACATTTAAGTTATAAAATTTAAAATATAAAATTGATATAAAATGTAAAACTTGCAGTTTGTCACTCACTTCTGCCTAAATGGATCAACGATTTTTTTTTTTTTTTACATTACCTCATATTTTAGTTTTTCATAAAATCTTGACCAATCAAATGCTTTTGAGTATCTGACATGACCCGCCCCCATCAAGATGCTTCTCATTTGCTCTTCATTTGATGTGCTTGAGATCAACCCTTCTCACTGGCAGAGCTGTGATTAAAAACAAAACCCTATTGGCTATTTTCTTTAAAAGGGGCGGAGCTACTGTCCCACTCTCTTTTCATTTTTTACTTGAGATTATTCCAAACATCAAATAAAAATGCACATTTTAAAGCACTTCACGAAACCTTTAAAGGTCTCCTATCATGTTTTTTTAAAGATATTTAATTTTGTTGTTGGAGGTCTCCTATTGGCTTATATCCATGCAAGTGATTCGTTCAAATATCCAGTGGTTTCTAGGAACTTATTCTGCTCTAATTGGTCAGATGGTCCAGTTTGTTGTGATTGGTTGACTTGTAAACAGTGATATGAAGAGTAATAATGCTGTCAGCTGAACCATAATAATTTCAGAATGAGATATCACTGACTTGACGACTTAAACCAAACTCTTCCTGGCTTCTGCTACGACTGCAATGTTTGATAGTCAATGCAGATGTTGATTGCAGAGAGCCAAGACCATAGACTGGCATTATGCAACATATTTCCAGACATCTTGTAAGATTTATTAATTATTGCAGGGTGTCCGCTGGGTCTTAAAGTATTATTTAGATCAATTTAGATCAATTTAAAAATATTTAAAAGTCTTAAATGCTAGTTTACAAGGCATTCAATTCTGTATCAGTATGCAAAAAGTTAGCCTGATTATCGGGATGCGGCATGGTTTATGAAATCTATAGAACTGGTTGCCTCAGCGGTACGAACCGCCAACTTATCCAGCACGTTTTTAAGCAGCGGATGCCCTTCCGGCTGTGACCCATCTCTGGGAAACATCCACACATACTCATTCACACACATACACTACACTCTCAGAAAAAAAGGTACAATGAGGGTACAATTTTGTTCCTAGAGGGAACAAAATATAAAATTGTACCTTTAAAGGTCCCATATTGGTCCTTAGGGTACAATTTTGTACCCAAATGGGCTATAAAGGTACAAATGTCCAGATTTAGGTTTGAAAGGTACATTTTTGTACCTTTTATAGCACATTTGGATACAAAATTGAACCGTAAAGGACCAATTTGGCACCTTTAAAGGTACAATTATATATTTTGTTTCCCTATAGGAACAAAATTGTACCCTCAGCTCATGATAAGATCAAGACACTATATAACACTAATTTAAATGTATTAATACTAAACATTAATACTAAAATACATAATTTAAAAATATAATAAATAAATAAATTGATTGAATTAAATATTTTAATAATTAATTTTTTTCATGTATTTAAATTACAATTTTTCTCAAAAATGTTAATAATTTAACTTGTAATTAAATGTAATTTTAATAATTAAAAACGTAAATACTGGTCTTTGCTAACTGTTTAAGACCCTATAGTATATGGGATGTGGAATAAGAACCATGCAGAGTGACAGCATCTTCATACAGGTGGTGATGTTGCTGTCTCTTTAAGAATTTGGCTTGTTGAGACGTTATAGTAGTGTTTGTTACTGAGGCGGTCGGTCGAGTATGCTGGCTGTTTACACAGAACTTCGCACGCTTTTCAAAGAAAAGTCTATTTTGGAGTCCACACTTTTCAGGTAAGAATGTATTAAAGATATATTTTCAGTCTCATTTTTACATGTGAAGCCGTGTTCTGTTGATTTTGTCTGACTCTCTGGTCTCGGCTTTCCCCCGCTTTGTGCTCCGGGCTGGCTGGTGTAACGTATTTTACAGTCTATGGTGTAACGTTACGTTACGTTGGCCTGCAGGATGGAGTTTGCTAAGATGTCTGCAGCTTATTAAAGAAGTTAATACAATGTGATATCGAAGTCACCGAGGGACATAACGTTATAGAAGGTAAGTACTATATGCTGTTAGTTTTCTCGGTGTAAAAGTTCCCTTTATCGCCTAAGTTACGTTACGTATTCGCGCCTTATATGTTACGTTACGTTACTGCTTTATTAATAAGTGTTGCCACGGCGGAATATAATCGCAACCCAGATAGCAAAATACACTCGGTCCAGTTGCGGCTAGATTCTCGCCTGCCCGAGTCCGTCTGCTGTATCGTTACTCGGGCCAGATGCGGCGGCAGAAGCGAGCCAACGCTGCCGTATCCGTGCACCGGAATCAGGCCGTGAGTAATGTGCGGTGTGGCCCGGAGCTGGCGCGACTAAAGTCTTCATATACCTTGATATAAAACCTTTTGTTATTAATACTGGAATTTGTAATTATCGATAATTTTTTATATTTTGAGGCCATTTTCTAGCCACGGTTGACAGCGGAAATGTAATTTTAGACGGTTATATACACCGCCATTTTGTGAAGAAAAATCACAATTTTGTCACCGGCAAAGCGACTGATTATGTAAACGTGGCTAGTTACAAACGTGGCGTGTGTATGCTTGTACATATCTTCGTTTCAGTGTCTAAGTTACATTAATGTTGAGGAGTGTCCACAAACTCTCATGTCCAGAATTGTTGGTGCTTTACTATCGTTTAACGTGATACTTATATATAAATAAAATACTATAAATAAATAGTTATTGCTTTATCTTATTGCTTTCCTGAAGTTTATGAAGTTTCCAATTGTATTTCAGGACAAGATTGAACAACATAATGCAGGCTAACAGCATTAGACCAATGAAGGCATCTCATATGAAAGCATGGCTCAGTTACAAGATGTAAGTATGTCTCATTATCTATACCATGGTTTTAATGGCTTACATACTATTTTAAATTTGTAGGTTTTTACTTACAAACAACAATAAATGTACACCCACGTGTTTAAAATTATTTTCTAGGTTTTCATCGAAAGATGAGAGATCAACTGAAGAATGCTATGGACCTGACTCTAAGGTACTCTTTCTAAACTTTCTCCACTTGATTAATATTATTAAATTCTAGCTTTGGATGGATTCCTTCATATTTGTTTGTATGCCACATCTTATGTTCCAGGAATTGATTTTACAGCAGCACTTCTCATGTTGCCAGCCTTGTTAAGCGAGACACTTCAACATTTCGTTGTGCTCCGGTGCGTATGTTGTTTTCTGTTTAGTATATGCTGTGATAAATGCATTTTATAATGCTTGATATTCTTTATATTAGGATGACGCAGTGGGTAGTGCTGTCACCTTACAGCAAGAAGGTCGTTGGTTTGAGCCTCGGCTGGGTCAGTTGGCATTTGTGTGAGGAGTTTGCATATTCTTCCAGTGTTCGTGAGGGTTTCCTCCAAGTGCTCCGGTTTCCCCACAAGTATAAAGACATGCACTATAGCTGAATTTGGTAAGCTTATTTTTCTGTAGTGTATAAATGTGTGTGTGAATAAGTGTGTCTGGATGTTTCTTAATACTGGGTTGCAGCTGGAAGGGCAGCTGCTGCATAAAACATATGCTGGATAAGTTGGTGGTTCATTCCACTGTGGCGACCCCAGATTAATAAAGGGACTGAGCCGAAAAGAAATTGAATGAATGAATGAAACTTATATTAGTCTTTTAATCTGTGATACTTTTTTTTTTTTTTTAAATCGGTGAATATTAATTATTTTACTTTCTATGCATGTTGATTTTCTCTTCATCAGTGATAGAGTGACTGATATTAATGTAATTATTGCTTTGTCATTTACAGTGAACCATCTTCACCACATCCAACAGTTCAAGTACAGGAGGAGGCCACCAACTGGACAACTGTGTTAACAAGACGAGTCACGGCAGTCTTCAGAGTTGATGGGATTGTGATTGGCCGGGCTAATGATGTGGATGAATATACATTTTTGACATATCCATCTTACTAGAAGAACACCTTGATGTTTCTGCAGTGGATTGTTTTGAATGAACGGTGGACGGTGACAAGCCTCGATCTACTCCAGTTACCAAAGTGATCAACCTTGTTTTTTGTTTCTCTACATGCTCTTGGGATAATCACAATCATAAAGTTAATCCAGCACACTGCTCTCATTCATGCATAAAGCAAAATTTTAAATAACTTGTGGTCCTAATGACTATCAAAGAACATTTTCCAGATATGAGTGCTTTACATGTCATGTTTATCAAAAGCATAAACACATATTGTGTTACAACAAATTACAACTCCACTTGAGGATGATGAGGAGTAATCTACTGATGTTGAGGAAGAGGCTACTGATGTATTTGGTTTTCTGCACTGTTGAAGCAATTTATAGAGAAACATTGCCTTCATTCTGAAATACAGAGAAAATTTGGATGACAAATTATTTATTATGACTGAGTATTCTGACTAAAGACAAATACTTTGGACTTTATAAAGTGCAGTACTTGATGTAGCCTGTGTAATGTGTTTATAAATCTTAAACAGTATTCTTGTGGTCTTTGTATTAAGGGTAGATTATATACTGTACAGTGAGTGAACAATTTTTATTTGTTTTCTAAATTGTTCTTTTTACTGTTTTACATGTCTGCTTTATATTTACTGTGTAATTTTATTTCTTGACACATTCAGTTGTGAATTGTAATGTAATATTTCTACATTAATAGATAAAAATGGACATCTGTGAACCAAAATATTTTATTTATTTATTTGTGCATGCAGTTCACCAATGGATCAAAATGCTTGGGTCAGTACCCTGAAAATGCTATATAATATAAAAAGGTACATTTTTGTACCTTCGGTGGGGGTACAAAATTGTCCCTTAAAGGGTACAAATGTAGAAGGTACAATTTTGTACCTTTAAATAGAGGTACAAATTTGTACCCTTGAGGGTACCACCCCAGTGACGGGCCATTTGTACCCTAAAAGGTACAATTTTGTACCTTTTTTTCTGAGAGTGTATGGACAATTTAGCCTACCCAATTCACCTGTACCGCATGTCTTTGGACTGTGGGGGAAACCGAAGCACCCGGAGGAAACCCATGCAAACACAGGAAAAACATGCAAACTCCACACAGAAACGCCAACTGACCCAGCCAAGGCTCGAACCAGCAACCTTCTTGCTGTGAGGCGACAGCACTACCTACTGCGCCACTGCGTCATCTTGTAAGCTTATTTATTACTCCATAAAATACCCATAGAATCAGAAGGTTCATGATTGACCATATATGGTTTGTGTTATGAATATTAATGAGCTCTGTTCTGATGTGCTCCTCTTATGCTGTATCTACAGTAGATGCGGTATGCTCCAATAAATTGCACTTTTTGCATGTAAATAGACGGGTGAACATTTTGAGTTTACTCGCTTCATTCGCTCGTCAATTTCACTGAGCAATAGACACATATTTGGATCATGGGCAGGGCTACAGTGTGCCCGGTGACTCTAGCTTCGTTCTTAAATGGCTAACATGGATTTTATTAAAATAATAGTTTAACCACTTTAGAAAGACAGAAAAAACAGCGTTGACTCATTTGGAGCCACTAAAGTCCACTAGATCCATTCTGAGGTGAACCCAGCTCTGTGAACTCATAAACTCCTCCAGAAACTATATCTGGATGATGGAAGCTTACAGCAGTGCTTTAGACTGAGCCGAGTCCAGTTTAATGAACTGTTGTCCGGTGTGGGCAGAAGGATTTCCCCCGGGACACCAACAACAGACACTACAATGTAATCACGCCCCTACAAGAGAAAACTCCTGATTGGTTAACGCAGCGCGAATGTCCGCTGAAGTTCAAATTTTCCAACTCGAGCCATTTTCCAACTTCAGCTTCTGGTTCGAACGCAGCATTACCCTGCATTCACACGAAACTACAGCAGTAACACTTGACAGAGGGCGTGTCTGAAGTTGAAGCTGACGCGATCGTCAAAGCAGCGTCAGCCAATGAAATTAGTCCGCAATCGGCTACTGTCTGAGCTGGGGTATTTGCATGAAGCGATCTGATTGGTTGACGCTCCCGTTGTCGCTTGTAAAGTTGAGAATTTTACAACTTCTGCAGCTAGCAATGTCACTGAAGCGGCGCTGACAGATCCACAATGCAGTTCAGCAACGCCTGACGTCACCCATTCAAAGTGAATGGTAAGCATTGACGCTGACGCCCTGTGTGAATGGGGCGTTACAGACACGCACAAAGCATGTATGCTAAACACGGACAAATAAAAACCTAATCAGAGTAACGTTAACCTATTTTGCACACCAGATCTGTTGTAGATAAAGGCTAAATTAGAATTAAAGAGAGAGAGTGATTGAGATGTATTGCATTGTATTTTGAGCCAGGTATTAATAGCAACTTCTGCATGAACATAGGACATTTAAGCTGTGTGATTTGACACGATTCAGTACATGTGCTTGTTGAAACATACGCATCAAATTGTGATGAATTAATAAAAGATGTAATTAAACATACCCCATGGCTCTACGGCGTGGAGATGAATAAATGTGTAATCTGTAAATCTTCCTTGTGTCCTGAGGAGAGTTTGAACATGTCTCGTGCTTCAAAATAAAAGTCTCACATACATATTGAGTGAAACATACACTTAAAATAACTGAAGGGATGGAAATTATCACTGTTGTATGAATAGAATTATTTGGCTTATCAAATGCAGCCTGAGGCTTGCATATTAATGATTTCAGAACTTTTTTATGATCTCAGAGGTGCAAATGAGTCATGCTTTCTTGATGATGTAGCTGTTCGTCAGGTCCGGATAAATGACCTAAAGTAGGCATACATGCAAATGTGGCGTGGCCTGTGAGGCTCATCACAGTTTGTTTTGTCTTCTGATTGGCCTGTTGTCCACTGTGATTTTAACCTCATGAAATTAACATGAAAACGAGGAAACAGTGGTGTCTCACAGTAGCCTATGCCCTTTTCCATATCCTAATCTTTTATTATTATACTATACCTTGATATACACAGATTTTCATTATAGGGCACCTTTAAAAGGTATTGATTTTCAATCTGTGATTTCTGTATATACCCTAGATTGGTTTGAGTACTAGCATTTATTGTTCGTACATGTGCTTGGTCTAAAGGACAGATACTGAATGCGTCTATTTATTAATATACACTTATAAGGATGTGTAATATTTTGGTAGCAAGTGCCTGTCTGATTTGTTGAATCATTCATTTAAACAATTTCTTCATAACAGATGATTCATTTATAAATATTACAAGTGACTATTTTTATGAATGGATCATTTATTCATTCACAAAAATTGTAAAAAAAACTGACTAATTCAGAAATGAAATAGCACAGTGTAACTCTGAGACACAAATACTTGGCTTCAGATTTGTCTGAAACTTTTTTGTTGGTAAATCAATCTGATGACATTGTGTCAAAAATGTAACTCGCCTTATTTTAAACATAATATCTTGTTTGCTGAATTGTTGTATAAAATCAGTATTTGCATACATTCATGGGCTGATATTCAGGAAATTATGCTCTTGTTTGTTTGTTATTACGGATTATCATATATCATACACTGACTATTAATAGTCATTGTAACTCAGATGTAATATTCTGCATCAAGCTGTGCCATAAAGTATTGTTTCAGGTAGATTCTAGCAAACAGAGTGACATACTTGATAATGTCAGTTAAAATATCCCAACCCCCTATACAGTTATACATGAACTGTGTGTGTAAGCGTCCTTATTTCCATTCTGAAAACACAGATGAAAAGTACTCAGCGAAATCCCCATTAGCAGATGTAGGAGGAAGAGTATTGATTGCATCTGATGTGAATGGAAAACATACAGCTGGGTATTCTGAATATAACCGAAGAGTGAATCACACAAGATTTAGAAGAAAAGACCGATTACAGACTTTATGTGAATGTGGCTTTGCTTTGCGCTTTGTGTGGTCAAAAGTTTCTTCAACATCTGTTCTTTGTCTGGTGTTCTGAATCCTTCCCTAACATTAAAGAAATGTTTTGTCCTTATCTTTCCCACCTGTCCGTCATCCTCTGCACTCGGCTCTCTGACTGCCTTTATAGTAGGTTTAAAAAGTCAAGAAATGTGTTCCAGTGCAACAATGCCAAACATAGTCTTTCCAATAAACAAATCTTTTTAAAATTCCTAGCACAAATGTATTAAAGAGAGGCACAGAGAGAAGCAAAAAATAAAAAATAGCATTCCTTTCAAAAACATCTTCCTCTCAAAACTGCAACAATGCTGACTGGAATTGATGCCACACATTTGAAAAGCTGTAACAAAGAAAATATTACACATTTTTACATTCTAGCGCAATAAAGCGCAAGACATGTTTGCCGCAACATGTTGCTATTTTCAGACCAGCGCAACCCTTATTTTCCCGTTTTTCGCCACGTTGTTTGAATAGGAAATCCATTTGCGGCCCTTTGTGGACTCATGGGTGTTCTGGTCTAAAAAAAAGGTATGTTAGGCGCATTGTTGTCGAGTTGTTATTTTGAGGCACTAAAATAGACTGTGCAATAGACCAGCTGAAAGCAGGTCTAAAGTCCAGCGCAGAGCGTGTTAGTTGTGCACCTCGCGTACACATTGCTTAATACACACAGGATGTACAGCAAAACACAAATATCTTTACAAATGAAAAATAATTAAAGAATATGACAAAAATTATTTTATAATTTTTATTATAATTAAGTATTTTCTACATAAATATAAAAGCCACTGCCTCCATGCCTTCTTCATCTCAAGGGGCATTTTTCAGTTTATTCACGACAACTTGCTTTTGTATAATGTTATTATTAGTAGTAGTATTATTAATTATATGCATATTTATATTTGTTTTAATATAAACAAGCTTAAATTTGTCCACCTGACAGGTTTTGGATTATATGGGACATAGGACATGTGTTTTGATATTACTCAATCTTTTTTGACTGCTCTTCGTTATTATTGCTCATTTATTCGTCTGCTGGAAATTAGAACTGAATGTAGAAATAGTTTTGAAAGAAATCTTTGCACTTGACAAACAAAATTAATTATGTAGGCTAATGCATGTCTTCAGTGGAGTGTGTACAACACCGTTTCCTTCTCCACAAAAGACAGAAAGAGAAAAAGATTGTAGAGGCCGATTGCAAGAGGCTCGTTCTTTGTCTTCGCATTGCAGATAGTCTGTTTAACTGTTTTCCACTTACAAAGTCCGCCATGTAAATAGCAAATGCACCATGGCGCGATGCAACTGACTCTCAAAAGGGAATGGAGTCTGAGACTCTGATTGGTTTAATCTCAAAACACACCCATAACTCATTAAGAGAATAAGCACAACACTCCATGCGTCGTGGCGCAGAGTGTATTTTTAAAATAGCAAAAGGGGATTAGGACACGTCACGCCCTTAATGCTTTTGCGCCTTTTGCTTTAGACTTTGTGCCGAGAATAATACAATAAATTGAGATGAAAATAATGAAGTGCTAAAATATCTATGCTACACCCAAAGGCTAGATATTTTAAAATCTAAAATGACAAAACTAAAACTTTAAATAAAGTTCATATATGTATTTAAAAATATCTTAAAAGAAAATATTATAATACAGAATATTAATTATTTCAATATAAACTAAAACCTAAAAACTTTATTAAAAAGAAATAAAATGACAATAACTTAATTTACAAAAATATTTAGTAAATATAACCAGTGATGGGGTAGCGCATTGCACGTAACTCAAGTTAAAAAAAATAAAAATAATATTACTTTTCTAAGTAACAAGTGAAGTAGTGCATTACCTTAATAATATAAAATATTGCAAGTAATAATAAGTTAATTTTTAATTAATTAGCTTTGAAAAAATAAATTGCTGATTTAAAATGAATGTAGTCATATTGAATAACAGATTACTGCAAAAAGTATTCTCGTTGTTTTGAACGCATCGAAGAAAAGGAAAATGGGATTGTCTCACTGGACAGGGATTTTACATAACTAATATGACAAAAAGTACTAAAGTATAGCAAACACACTGCTTTAAACATTCAATAATCTTTATATATGCCACATGTTACTCTGGAGTCAGGAAGTTCTCAGAAGATAACACTATCCCAATTTATTACTTTTGATGTGGTTTTTAAAGGAAATGAAGGTGTAGGTTATAAATTGCAATGATGAATGCAGAGCTCCTCTGCTAAAAAAAACGTCCTGCAATTTCTGAAAAGAGATTAAGCCTCAGCCACGTTAGAAAAAGAACCTCAAAAGTAACGTAAAGCATTACTTACCATAAAAAGTAACTAAGTAACAAAACTAGTTACTTTTTTGTGAGTAACTTAATTTTGTTATGCGTTCCTTTTAAAAGTAACTTTCCTCAACACTGCATATAACTTATAAACAAGCTAAGTGAACTAAAACAAAACAAAAACTTTAACAATAACATTCAGCACATACACACAAACACTTAAGCTAATGGATTAGCTATATGTAATCCTTCAGCTGATGGTATCTATGCATTAACCCTCAACAGAATCCATTGACAACTTCTTCAGTTTGAGCACTGTAGGTTTAACAGCTGTATAAGAGGGCGTTCAAGAAGTGTGCTGTCCAGAGAGAGAGTGTTTTTGGATGTGTCTCCATTGTGGAGGAGGACAGATTCAGTACAAAAAGTTCCCTGCCTTACCTCGCCTTGCCTATCTTTGTCTCTCTCTCTCTCTCTCTCTCTCTCTCTCTCTCTCTCTCTCTCTCTGCTGACTTTGCAGACCATGTTGCTGGGCGGCTGATGCATGGAGAGCTGTTTAGATGAATTCTGTCACTAAACACACAATCACACACACACACACACACACCTGTGCACAGTGAAGGCCCTGCTGCATGATGATTCATATCAGTAATGCATTTATGAGCAAATTACATAAAACATGCATGTTTGACTGACTGGGAAAAAAAGAGTGAGATTGTGTCTCAAAGAAGAGCAGCTCTAATTTAAACATTCAGTCATGTCTGTCTTTTCAAAGCTCTATAAAACTCCTGCCCAGATAAACAAAGAGCAGGACAATAGCAGCTCTAGCCATGTGTCGACCCAGTGCTGACACACAATGCAGCTATTGTTTTATCCACTAAACATAAGACTGGAGACATGAACAATATCTGTCCATTTGAATTGTTTTAAGAAGAGCACTTCTTTATGTCTGCCACAACTAGGTAGTTACGTTTAAACTGTTTTCAACAATTGTTACCTATAAATCATTAACTCCTGTCTGTAAGTTATATCAGTACAGCATTAAGTTGTGGACATTTACTGTGCTTTAGAAAATTTTATTAATTTAGTTGATTCTTAAAAAAATATATACGCTGATTTATTCAGATGAAAAAGGTGAGCGAGTGAGCGAATTGTTGGATCATTTGTTCATCGTCTGTTTGATCAAAAACACTAATTAATTAAAATAAGTCAAGTTTTTGACTTTTTTGAACTACAGAACAAAATACACAAAATAAATAAATAAATAAAAAGTGAAAAGACAAATGGTTAAAAATGTGAAAATAAATATGTGAATAATTTACATAAATATTAATCCATTAGTCCATATTTTATTAAAAAATCTTGTAATTTTCCTTTAACAGTGTATGTCAGCTTCTCCAGAGCAAGATTGCTAGTCATTTCTTTAATCCAGTGGACTCAGGATGGCCTTTTGAGTTTTTTTTTCCAATTTAAAGAAATAACGTGCTTTGCTTGGAGTAAACTAAAATCTAATAGTTTGCGTTTGCTTGTGTTTGTCTAAATTGTTCGTTTAAAACCATATATTCATTCAAGAATGAAAGATCTCAAGGTAGTGTGTACTTTAATTATTTGCTCAGCCTTGTTCAAAAATCACTGCCTCATTCAGGAGCTAAAGAACATGCAAGTATAGTTGAATGACTCGTTTAAACAATTTGTTCAAAAATGCTGATTAAGTTGCCGATCACACCTAAAAACTAAAACAATCACACTTTTAAAAACGCAAGGCGCACCACAATCCCTTTTTTGTTGACAAGAAGTTGCGTCTTTCATGCATACCTGTCAACCTTCCCGTTTTTCCCAGGATTCTCCTGGATTTTACAGTTTTATCCCGCTATCATCCCGTAAAGGTATTTTCCTGTATTTCTTCCATATTTTCAATGTTTTCAAGAAGGGTGGCAATATACATTAAAGGGCCGATCCTCACTATACGCAAACCATACACTTTAAAATAAAGAGAAAAATGGCGGAATTCCCTTCCTTTCCATTACAGGGGCCATTGCCCCTCTATGCAATCCATAAAACATGTAGTGGTACGTGACTGTCAGACATATTACATATTGATAATTGGACGCTGTTTCCTAAATGGATTCTGTACACATGATTTGAGGAGGAGTGAAAGTGGACACTCTGGGTTTTGGGTGCCTGTTTGAACAGAAATATACAAATAATAATAACAATAACATCTAAACATTGATCTTGGTTGGTAAATTTTTTTTATATCCTTTATTTTCACATCCCAATGTTGACAGGTTTTATGTCACCAGGCAACGAATCAATCAGCTTACTATTGTGCGCGAGTGTTGCTGTTGATATTGATATAATTTTAATATTTAATGATATTGTTAAATTGTAAAAGATTTGTGAATCATACAACTCATGTTTTTGAGTCCTAACTCAAAACAGCAACCACAAGTCTCTCCTCCATCTTAAAGTCTCCGTGCTTTACAACACACTTTAGTCACCTCAATGGAAACTCTGCCTCTGCTTTCATTAGATTGGAGAATGAAAAGACAACACTGACATAACACACTTTTTCCACTCAGGTGCAGCAGGCAGGTAAATTGTGAGGTGTGCAGGGCGCATAAGCAGTGCTTGCAGCTGATAGTAAATCATTCAAAAGACATGCCTCTCAATGCAAAAAGCGCCTTCAGTGTGATCGACCCCTAATTCAGGAACTAAAGTTGAGTGAGTTGTGAAATTTCAACTGATTTTCAAAAACACAGATTTATTCAAGAATAAAACAAGTGAATTGTTAAATTGTTTATTCAACTGATTTGTTCAAAAATGCTGACACGATCAAGAATGAAACGACTTTGAGGAATGTGTTTTGTTGTAGAAGAATTTAAAAAAAAAACATTAATTCAATAACAAACAAGTCAACTAAGTGAATATTCAGAACAGTCAAGGCCTAAAGAATTCATACCCCTGTCAAATGCTAACTTAAACTTTATGTTCAAATTTAAATAAAAAAATGACGCCTCGTGTACAGTGTCTTATTATCTTTTTGGATATGCATGTGTCATACAAACTCTTGCTGGTCAAATAAAAGTAACTTTAAGTCAGAATTTGTCATGAATAATTTTAGGCTTGACTGTCAGTACAAACAAAAACTCAAGTTATCATTCAAGTTTATTAAACATTTATCATTAATCCAATTAGGCAACAGTACTAATGTTTAAGTTAAACATTTTCATCCAATATTTATATTTCATTTGTGCTGGAAAACTTAAAGAAAACTTTTAGTAGGATACTAATATGACTTAAAATAAATTCCATCTGATTGTAATTTATTTATAATGTACTTCATTTCTTTTAAAGAAAGGAAACTCCTGAGTTTGGAGAGGTTGAGTGTCATTCTGTTCTGAATCAATGAGCTGAATGCACTTTCACCACTCAGACTTTCTTAACACACTTCCTGAGCCTATATCACTGTCTTACACTCAGCTTAGCTGACTGAAAATCACTGAGAGTGCACGGCCCTTCACATGGACAGCATGTGTGTAAAGAGAAACAGTTGGAGGTAGATGAGTGGAAAGAGTGGAAAAGGTTAGTCAGGGGTTTGACCTTTATAATCCCCCTCAGACCGAAGCATAAGAAAGCTAATGTGAATCAGAGTGTGTTTGTGTAGCTGTACATGAAAAAAACTCTCACTCATCTCATCCTTAACTGTTGCTTTAAAAGTGCACAACAGGCTGGAGGTCCTCTTTAAATACAGACTGGTTTCATCAACCATCACTCACTGCTCATAAACATCTTGACACAAAACACACGTTAAATAGCAGATCTCTTCAGCAAATGGAGTAAACACGCAGAGACAAACACACACAGTCAGGCTGTCTAACCATCACATATCGGTAATTACACACAGCAACTGACACTTCATTTTTCATCTTGTTTGTCACAGAAGAGCGAGTGTTTGAAAGCAAAAGAAGACAAAACTGAACTAAAAAGCTCAGAACATTTTTCATATAAACTTTCATTTGAAATGTAGAACAAGAGTCTCCTGGTTTGGGTTCTGGAATGTCCTTGAATTTGGGGCCGTGACCCGGATAGAGACTGAAATCAAAAATAGTCAGAAAGAAATGAAGCGCTAAATTAGATTTTCTGATATTTTCACAATGGTGACTTTGTGTTGTGTATTATTTAGTTGTTGTTTTAAGTTTACAATCTATATCATGTAGACATGTAATGTTTGTAATGTAGCAATTGACTAGTAATAAGATGATAGACCAGTGTCTCATACTTATCCATTATCTAATTGTCCAAATGAGAGGATGCTACACTTAATTATTCATGACAGCACACATTGATTTTTACAATGCAAGATTAAAACTCAGAATTCTGCACTCTATGGGCCCCATCATACACCATGGCACAATAAGCCACAAGATGTGAATGTTGCGATTTGTTGCTACTTTCAGACCAGCGCAACCATAATTTTCATGTTTCGCGCCACATTGTTAAAATAGTAAATAAATTTGCATCACTTTGTCGACACTTTGTGGCATGCCAGTCTAAAAAAACGTGTGTTAAAACGGGTGTAGGAGCGTTGCTAATTTTAGGAACTGAAATAGAGTGTGCCATACACCAACTATAAGTGGGTTCAACCAATGTGGGTCCAAACACTTACATATTGCTTAATGCACACAGGATGTACAGCGACACACAAGTATCTTTCTTGTATATAAAAAAAGGATTAAAATGTTACAAAAATTATTATTTTCTGCATAAATATAAAAATCACTGCCTTCATGCCTCATCTCAGTGGGCTTTTTCAGTTTATTCATCACAATTTGCATTTGTATAATATTATTATTAGCTGTATTATTTATCATATGCATATTTATATTTGTTTTAATAAAAACAAGTTTAAATTTGTCCAACTGTCGGGTTTTAGAGATGTATACTTTACCATATGGGGCATAAGAATAGGATGCATGCTTGGATATATACTTTTTGCCCACACTTCGTTATTATTGTTCATTTATTCGTTTGCTGGAAATTAAAACTGAATTTAGAAATGTTTTTATAACAAATCTTTGCGCTTAAACAAAATTAAATATGTAGGCTAGAGGATGTCTACGGTGCAGTCTAGTAAAGAGAAAGTAAAGAGGCCGAATGGAGGAGGCTCGTTCTTTATCCTTGCACTGCAGATGGTCTGTTTAACTGTATTTTCATTAGTGAAGCATTCTGTTTTTCCACTTACAAAGTCCGCCATGTAAATAGGAAGCGTAAATAGAAATAGAAAAGACTCTGATTGGTTTAATGCACGTTATGCTCAAAACACACCCATAACTCATTAAGAGAATGAGCACAACACTCTTAGACTATGCACCCGGGCACAGAGTGTATTTTTCTATTCTTAAAATAGAAAAAGTGGATTTGGACAAATCCTTAATGCTTTTGGGCCATTCGCTTTAGACTTTGCGTTTAGATTGTTAAAATAGAGCCCTGACAATAAAGACACAAACTTTGAATTTAGAAAAAAACTATACACTTAAGTCTATATCTCACAATTCTGAACAAAAAAATCAAGATGCAAGATGTAAACTCACAATTTTGAGGGACAAAAGTCAGAATTGTGAGACAAACTGACAACTGAAAGAAAAATCTCTTGAGTTTTTTTCCTCCTATGGCAGAAACAATTGTCCATAAAGAGCAGAAAGAAGCACAGAGATTTAAAAATAGCTCTTTTTGAGTAAACAGTCGCGGTCTTGTTGTAAGAGCGGAAATCAGTGCATAACTCATTTAGATCATTACCTCATTCTGCTACTATTAGGTTACAATGCTGAAAGTACTTGGCTCTTTATCCGCTAACCTCCAAAAAAACACATGCTTTATCTCCATATCCGAACTGTCAAATGAGTCACTACACAAGCATCATCTGATAACCGCAGAGCACAGGATGAATGATATTAAATACAGATAAAGTAGTATAAACTCAACTCTCCTGCCTGCCAGTGCCAAGACAGCAATCTCCTCATTTAAAGAACTAAAAATCAATGTCACTGGACCGGCTCTCTAAAAGGCTGAAATGTAATCCCTACTCTGAATGAATCAGGACATTTCTTGTGCTTTTCCTGCAGGCTGCATAACAGAGAGATTAAAACAGAGCCGATCAGCACGCCAGTGTTTGTGGCACTGGAGTTGGCAGTGGGTTGGTTTGTAATGTAAACATGCACTTTGTCCAACCACTAAGCTTTATGGCTGTTTGCAGTGTTTCGAGGCAGACAACAGCTTTGGGTTATGTCATATAAATTATAAACCACATAACCATTAGAACCTCTATTGGAAAGCATTTAACAGGAATCCGAAGAAATCTTGGCACTGGTTATGTAACAAAGTCCATTTTAGATTTGCAATAACTCACATTTTTCCAGAATTTTCTGCACTGTGTTAAAACCACAGTAAATACAGGTTTATATTCAAATAATAACTCAGAAAAAGCTTTATAATATGACAATATTGCCATTTAACCCTGTATCATGGTACACATTGCATGCAAGAGAGCTTGGGTTGCCAGATATGCTTAAGTTCATGAAGTGACTATGTGTTATTGACATTTTCATATATAGCCGAAAGCACAGATGCGCTACTTTCAATACAAGTTACTGTAATCAGTGTATGGTATTAATATATAATCCATTTAACGTGGTATTTAATTATTTTAGCCTTAGAATAGAATTGAATACACTGATGCAACACGCAACTCTGAAATGTGCGGTGTAAACATGTTCACTCACCGCCACAGATCCGGACGAGGACGCGATGTATACTCTGATGACCATCCTAATCCTCACTTGCCCTCTCACGACAGAACGACGGCCGGAGATGTTGCGCTCTCTCTTTTTCTATAGACTTCTTTGGAGCTGCCGTGACGTCAGCTTCACCCTTTGAAATTAAAGTGAGTGCGCGCGCCCCGTGTGTTATAATAAAGCCGCTCGCGCTCCATCAGTGCACTTCACTCCACCGCGACCGAGACGCACACTCACAGAGGCAGCGCTTATCCTCTGGCTCCAGCGCCAGACGGGAATCATGGGAAATGTAGTTCCTATTTCCTACATAAAAAAAAGAAAGTTTTTAAAGAGATAGTTCATTCCTAAATGAAAATGTATTCACTATTTACTCTCTGTGAAGTGGTTCCAAACATTTACGAGTTTATTTCTGCTCATGAACACAAAAGATGATATTTTGAAAAATGTTAGAAACCTTGAGGGCTCTATTGACTTCCATAGTATAGAAAATGTAATATAAAATACATATAAAATACAAATATGCAATGGGTTTTTAAGTGAGTTGCTCTTCTCGACATGTTTTCTGGAGCATAGACTACAATGTAAACCAGAGGTGCCCAAAGTAGGGCTCGCAGGCTATAGTTGGCCCCTGGTAACCTTTGGTTTGGCCTGCCATGCCATCTGAAAAGAGAGGGAAAATGATGGGCAGTTGGTTGGAGGTGAATGCCTTGACAGAGATGTCATTTCGAATTGAATATAAACTTTTGTTTCTTTGTTTAATTGAGGAGCTACAAAAAGCCAACTAAAATCAAATGTGGTAAATGAATCAGACTTAAAATGTAAATACTGTCACTGACAGATGCAAAAGACTTCAGCAAACAAATCAAGGTAAAGGCAAGAGCAGCTCGACTTGTTTTTACTATAATAAGTTCATTATAAAATGTTAAAAATGATACTGCATCATTATTTAATATGTTTTAAAGCAATGATTTCTAGTTGTTTTTAATTAATACTCAAATAAATTGGAAATGCCAACAGCAAATTTAATGTAATGTGGTTTGGTATCTTTAACTTCGGCCCACAGCCCTCAATCAAGTTTGGTTTTTGACCCTTTATAAGAAAAAGTTAAAAGTTTGGACACCTCTGATGTATATATATATATATATATATATATATATATATATATATATATATATATATATATATATATATATATATATATATATATATATTTTTTTTTTTTTTTAACATCTTATACTACTCTGAATAAAAAAACATGACTAATGTGTAGTGAAACATGGATCTAGAGAAATCGAGCACAGATGCACAGGGAGCAGAACAAATATATGAAAGTGCCTATCCGTAAGTGACAATGAGCTGCCATAAGAAAACATTTTGGAAATCAGTGTATGATGCAGTAAACATATGCAGAGCAGTGGGATCCAAGTTTTCATGTCCCAAAATCCCAGAATGCACTGCGCTGTATAATGGCACATTCTCATTAAGATCTATTGCATAACATATAAGCAATTCCATGCAAAAGTTAACCTTGCCATGAAAAAAGTTTTCAACAAAATAGAGAAACTGTTTCGACATTTTTGTTAGCATTGTGTTAGCAAGTATTTCACAGTAGCCAAATTTGAAAATACTCAAAAATTTCACTGCTAATTTTTTCAAACAATTTTACCAAATTTCACATCAGCCACATCCATAACGGAAAAGTGTCACTTCCATAACGATGCTTCTTCCTCATAAATGTCAAATAAAATAAAATCATTCATTGTAGTTCTATAGAGAGCCAGCTCTTATTCTTTTGATTAGCACTTTATCTTTTGGGTTGTGCAGTTTAATTCACAGAATTCCTACAAGTATACTGTAAACTCGCAGACTTTTTAATTTTATTTTCCTCATTTAAAGTATGAAAAATGTTTACAGTTTAACATTTTTCTGATCCTATAACTCTGTGGTTAGTTGTTTAGGAAAATATAAGCAGATGTTTCAATATAATGTTAGCAAATAGTTTCTATGTGAATTGATGTCTTGGGTTTATATTGCAAATGTCACATGCATAACGCTGGGATTGCTCCTATGCAGAATTATTGTTATGTAGGATGCGACAATGTTATTGACGTAACACTGGCTGGATAAGTGGTCATTTTAAAAAAACAACACCAGAAGCTAAATTGTCTGATATTTGTGGATTTTTCTTTGTGTGCCCAAGGTTCATGTTTTGCCAAACACAGTCGACTCTGCCAGGAGTCGACCAAGCGACCTTCTTGCTGTCAAACGACAGTGCTAACCACTGAGCCATCGTGTCGCTTTATTTTAATTTTAATTGTTATTTTATTCTGACATTTATTTGATCGTTTGTATTTAAAAGAATAATACTATTAAACTATTAAAATATAGATATTCCGCCCGTGTTGTCTGTCAAATATTAGGCCTAATATGCCTATATATTATTCGCGCTCAACAAGTGGTGACGGACAGGCGCGCGCACGTTGCCATGGCGAAGCGTCACTATGACACCGGTAGCAGAAGGCGAGGCGTGGATTCAGAGATTTCACCAACTCCTTCAGAAAGCACATATTTCTTTTCAAGATTCCCTCTCCGCCATAATCGACCTCAGATGATGCTTTATTAAAGGACAGGCGAAAAACAACCGCGTTCGCCCTCTATTTACAGTATCGCATAGCGTTTTTGCTAATCGTTTGGCGTCGTCTATTTGAGTGTTGTGTGTTGTCCTAGATCACCATATAATCCCAGCTAGCTCGCCATGTAGCTGGCTAGCGAGTTTGTGAGCCGTTAATCGAGCCATGTTATGAAGAAACTGAATAATACATGGTTATGGATACTTAGTCGGATGATAAACTGGTAAGTAGCCTGCTAAAATTATTTCACACGCGTTTTTCAAATGTAACGTTACGTTCAGCCTTTGCTATTTTTATCTTTGGGTAACACTGCATACTAACAAAGGTGGTAAATAAGAAACACAATCAGTTTCTTCCATGACACAAAGACATGTATCCTGTAGCCTGGCATTGTTTTGTTTTAAATGAAGACGTGCTTTCTTGTTTATGGACACCTGTAGTTGGACTAAGTTGAGTTTTACAATCATAAAGCTCTTTATTAAGGTAAAGATGGTTTTATATTCGCACATTTGTTCAGTGACAGCTTCATACATTGTTTACATTCGTACTTTGAATATTCGGACTGAAATCACTTGTATGACTTTAAAACAACATTGGCACTGTTAAATTGACTGTAAACAATGTTGTACTTTGATGGTTGTTGGCTGCTAAAATGATTTCACTATTAATAATTTGCAATGAATACTTTAAATATACTGAATATACTTTATATATATACTGAATAGTGAAATTATATTATTAAGGAGAAAGTCTGAATGTGCGAATATAAAACCAACTTTACCTCAATAAGCTGTGTTGTGTTACGGCCCTCTTTTAAGTCTAAGAGTTTTGTTTAAAAGGTGTAACAAGACTAAAATTGGGTAAATAATAGTGATTTAGAACTAAAAATATAAAAATACGCCTGGAGAACACACTTCAAACCTCATCCCCTGAGTGAAGAGTCAGCACAAGTTTTAGAAATATAAACATGAATTTATTTAATAAAAGTATTGGAACTTTAACAGAAACTAGATGTCAAACTGAGTGAGTATAGCCTAAAACAACAAACAGAAAGCAACTAACCAAGTTTAGAAAACTAGCTTACCTAATGCAAAAGTCAAAGATGAAAATCAAAAACAGAAACTTCCCTGAGCTTCCTCTCTCAACCATAAACAAGTGAAAAGATATACAAAATAAAACAACTTTAGATAGTTTGTGATGTTTAGCAACAATAGTTGGTATAAATTTATCACAGTTTAATATATATTTCTGAATTATAACCTTCATATATTAATATCATAAATTTAGATTCATATTTACTCCAGTTAATCAGTTTTATTAGAATATCAATCAAACGGGCTGATGTTTGTGGTTGTTATGGTTACTGAGATTATTCAGACTGACCCTGTCAAGTGCAGATGGTTCAGTGTTTTATGACAGGTTCATACGTCCAAAACAATGTGCAATGAGCTCCAGGTTGGCAATTTGAAAAGGTTTTGGGATTTGACTTGATGACTAAATTTCATCTATGTACAAATGAATAAATAAATAATGCATGCTTGTTTGCTTGTATCAGTTTTGTAGTTATTTATAGATAATATAATTTTTTAAGTCCACAAATAAGTCTTTGACAACTAAAATAGTTTTATCTTTATTAAAAATGTTTTCAGAACACGCTGGTTATTAATTAAACTTGGGTCAAAGATAAGAAATACAATTCTCATGTTTGTTTCAAATTACAATCACATAAATCATTTTATATGCATAAAAAACAGCCTCTAAAACATGAATGTGTACTTTAATGTTTCAAATAACTTTTTTGTACCAATAAAATGTCAAAATATGGGTGAAATATTGTTCCATTGTCATCAGGTACAGCATATCCTAATGTAAAAATGAAACTTTGCTTATTATAACCTGTACTTCTAATTTAAAAGGGAAACTGAATTAATTATATTTTATATTATTAAAACTTATTTTATTTTTGTATAACGAAGTGGCTTAAAAGAAAGTACCAAAATATTAAGATTTTAAATATTATATTATTATTTTGGGGCTGCTCTGTGATTTTCTTTCTTCTAAAGATATACTTGAGAAGGTCAATATTTTAGATATTACACTGGGTGCACAGATGTCAAAGCCAGTTCTGGAGGGCCGCAGCTCTGCACAGTTTAGTTCCAACCCTAATTAAACACACCTGATCATACTAATTGAGTGCTTTAGGCTTGTTTGATACCAGCAGATAGGTGTGTTGAAGCAGGGCTGAAACTAAACTCTGCAGGGCTCCGGCCCTCCTGGAATGGACTTTGACACCCCTGTTCTTAAGGCATATTTACACAGCAAACACTGGAACCTAACCTGAAGTGGATAACATTTTTTTTTAAGTATGTGTATGTTATTTATTTATATGTTCATTATATTAATGACTATTATCTATTATATGATCTATTTTTCATTATAGATCAGTGGACTTTATTCTGAATTCTGAGCAGGCACAGACCCACTTTAAGACCGCCTTAAATCGGCTGTGTGAAGATGACTTAAGTTATGGTAAAAATGTATAATTCCTGTTGCTCAGGAATAAGACAGCATACATTCTAATGTATAGAAAAAAAGAATCAATATTACATTTTTCATTCTGTTATCATTATGTATTTCAAACATTTTAATCTAGCCTGTAATTGCAAGTAGCCAAAAGGTTCTGATATTTATTTGGTAAAAGCATTCTTTCAAATGTCATTTTAAATTTCTTAATTTTTTTAAATGATAAGATTTACTGACACCTCTTCAAGTGTGTCATATAAATATTTCAGTAAAAAGGATAGGAGGTGAAAGGTGAGGATATAATTGAATGCATTTTGCATGTAATTTAAGAGTGAAAAATATTATTGGCTGCAGACTCAATCTCCATGGTGACCGAGACTTGAGAGCATATCTGGATTCTGCAGGTTCAGGGACTGAAAGAGGAGCACTTGTCATTGTCCTCACAAAAGGGTCATAAATCAAGCGCTTATTTTATGATGATACAATGGAACTAGTGTAGGTCTTATATTTAGCTCTGTTGGCTCTTTGTTCTTGGTGACACTTAAAGATTTCTTATTTGTACTCCATTAATGATCTTCGACAGCTATTACACTTCACACACATATTTCCAGATTTGGGAAGAAGGGCTCTTGGAAGAACAAAGTTTAAAAAACGAGGCTGTTTGATTTAAATCAATGCCATGTATTAATCATTATTTTCACAGTTACTATTAAATAAGTTTAAACATTATGTCCAATTTAACTACTAAATACGTTATATATCATACATGTATACCAAACAAATACAGGATTGTTTTAACCAGAGCACATGCATACTTAACATATAATGCTGCACATTTATAACTTTAGAGTTGTAATTTAATTAAGTTCATTATAAAGAATACATTTTGAAGCTTATAATATTATATTCCCATTTTCCTGTTTGTGGTGACTTGATTATTTCATGTGTTTGAATAAATCTAAAATCCGTCCAACTTAGTAAATTATATTTTTACACTATTTAAGATTATAATTTAAATTTAAAGATTATCTAACAATAAATAACTATTGAGTTTAATAATTTGTTCTTTGTAGCCTTAAGTATTGTAGTAATACGTATAACATAACTACAGTATAATATTAAGTAATAATATTGTAAGTAATAGGGGTATATATATAGTTTACAGAATTAAGATTTTTTTATTCTGAGAAAATGGCAGATATAACTTAATTTTAATAAAGAAAAGAAAAAAAAAACAATTTAACTTGCATAACATGCATTTTATTTCATAACCCTGAATTTCTGTATAATTGATTCATTGGATTTACTACATTTTTTTAAGGTAAATGGTTAAAAACAATGTATATGGGCTGAATTTAAACAAACAAAATCAATTGAACATTACTAAACCTAATTTATTTGTTTAAATTCAGCCCATATCAATTGAATGCAACCTCTTATCTTTAAAAAAAATTTTAGTAAATCCAGTGAATATTTTTTTTCAGTGTATTGAAAACATACCAAACCATGACTTCGAAACCAAACTATGTAATAAACTGTCAGTTTTTTGCGTTGTTAGTTGAGACTACTAGTTGAGAATTAATAACCTACTGTAATAAATGAGCAACAAATATAACAGCGGCTTAAATAAATCATGATAAACCTTTCAGACAGCTTGAGTGTTTAGTGTCTGCTTTAATGCTATTCTCACACAAACACAGAACCTAATCTGCAAACATTCTGAGATCTTGCATTTTCTGATTTGGGTTTCTGGATTGTATATGTGTGCTGCTTATAAATTGTGAGTGTGTACACACTCATTCTGCTCAATGTGAACTGTTTAGCAGGGCAAGACATGGACTTGCATGAAGATAATCAGGAATCGGAGCACAGCCGATTGTCTCACCATAATGAAAGGAAGATCTTAGAATCCCTTCGATCTGGAAAGCAAGAGAACAATGGAAAAGACATGGGGAACTCCGCTGGGGATCATGCACAGAGCAGAACTCGAGAGACAGCTGGAGATCCAGACCGCAATGGGTTTTCAGATGGAGAGCGCAGCAGTGGCTCGTTCTACTCTGATGATTATGAAAACGCCTCCCATTCAGATCGGTCACTCTCACCGTCAGCTTCTCCATCGCCACCCAGAAGAGGGAGATCTAGGAGAGTTTCCAGCAGCCCTTTACATAAGACAGGTATACTTATACTTGCACATACAGTTGAAGTCAAAATTATTAGCCACCCTTTGAATTCTTTTCTTTTTTTAATGTCTGCCAAAGGATGTTTAACAGAGCAAGGAAATTTTCACAGTATGTCTGATTATTTTTTTTCTTCTGGAGAAAGTCTTTCTGGAGAAACTGCTTAAAAAGCAGTTTTTAATTTTTTAAAAAACATTTTAAGGTCAAATTTAAGCTTTATATATATTTTATAGTCTACAGAACAAACTACTGTTATACAATAACTTAGCTAAATACAATAAAATACAACTGTTATACAATAAATTAGCTAACCTAGTTAAGCCTTTAAATGTCACTTTAAGCTGTATAGAAGTGTCTTGAAAAATATATAGTCAAATATTATTTACTGTCATCATGGCAAAGATAAAATAAACCATTTATTAGAAATGAGTTATTAAAAATATAATATTTAGAAATGTGTTGAAAAAATCTTCCCTTCGTTAAACAGCAATTGGGGAAAAAAATAAACAGGGAGCCGAAATCACATTTAGAAAATTGCATGGAGAAAAAAAAAATGGGATTTACACCTAGAAAAAAAAAACAATTAATAAAATGTTCATTAAATGATTTGATGTATCTGTTACTAATTAAGTGGGAACATTATTGGACAATCTGGTTTTTATCATTATCTGTCAAAACCAAGGTTGCATTAGTATTATATATTATTATAATATTATTATTATTTAAATGTCACATAATCCTGTAGATTTTTTTAATATGATCATTTATTGCTCAAGATACAATTCTTGTTATTATAAGTGTTAAAAAATTTGTGTATTTATACTATTTTGATAGAACCATTCAAAACTCAAAAAAGTATTTCTATGATTTGAACTTTTTGGTGATTTTTATTATTTGCAAATAAAGTAAATGAATACCAAATTCAGAGCTTTAACTTGAAAACAGGACAATAGCAAGTAAATTACATCATATAAATTTATATGGATATTAAGTAATAAATGTAAGATGATATTAAATATACCAAATCAAAACACATACAAAAAAAGGAAGGAGGGGGGAGTTGCCAATATTATAGCCATAATAATTTTTTTTTGTCTTGTTTCATATTTGCTTTGGAAATAAAATTAGCAGAAAAAAACATATTCTTAATTGTCTTATACATATTGGCTTAAAGACTTATAAAATCCAAAAAGTGACAGTAATTATGTTACTAAAGATTTATATGTAGAGTAAATTCAGTTCTTTTAAATTTTATTTTAGCAAAGTATTTTGTTTCTCATATGTATTACAGAGTAAAATGTTTTTAACACAGAAGATAATAATAAAAGCTATTATTATTGAATGCCATCCACCTACAACACAACACAACAACCAACAATTAATAAGCAGGAAAATCAGAACTATGCAAGCATTTCTAAAGGATCATGTGACAATGAAGCTGGAGAAATGACTAATACAAATTCAACATTTTCAATCAAAGGAATAAATTACATATTAAAATATAAAAAGGTTAGTACTTTAATCATTGTAGACTTTTTCAAAAATAATCTAAATTATTCCAAAGTTTTGAGCTCTAATGTAAATTTTGTAAACTGCTGTTCAAAAGTCAGGTTCCACTAAAGCAAAAACATCTTATTAAATTGTTCTTAAATCACATTAAATGACGTCTTTATTTAAGTGCTTTATGTACTACCTTTATTTGTCAGTAAACATAATGGAACACATTAATCAGCAATTCAGAAGATCAAATCATTTGCATACACCTTCTGAAGCGCATGGAATAAGTCTGACGTTTCCTCTTATCCACCAATTGCAGGTATTGTGTAATTAGCACAATGATTACAGGCATCAGCATCTGAATCTTCTGGTGATTGTTCACATCCAGGTTTTGTTTGTTTGTTAGAGTGGAAGTTTTAGTGGATATTCAGGACATGAGTGATGGGTGACGATGTGATTGACTCACTCAAAAGATAATCATCCACCTAGTTCTTATAAATGGACCCTTTTAAGATGAAGCTCATAAAAACCTGTCAAGGAGACAACATTGTCATATTTCACTACAGCAACAAACAGAGAGAAGAAATTTTATTTTATTTAAACAGATTTTGAGGACCAAAACTTCACACTGATATTTTTCCAGCACATTTTCAGACTAGTTCTCTTTAAAATATAGTAAAACAAATTAACAAAAAAAAAACAATAATCATATGAATACTTAAACAATATAGGGAAATAATAATAAGGTATATTAATTTATTCCATAATTGAATAAATCAGATGTTGTAATGCTAAATATCCTAATTGTCCTCAAATAGGGTTACATTTATGTAAAATGTAACTTCATATGTTTTCATATCGGTTTTAAAGTGGAATATAGCCTAAATATCATCTATGTAATAGAACCAAAACTTGTTTTTAGAGAATGACTGTTGTATCCTGTAGTACCAATAATGACCAGCAGATTGCATTAGAGACACTCTGCATCAAGTATCATGCAAATGGAAAACTATTACATTTTTTTACAACATTCAAGGTCAATGGCTCAGACACATTTTAAGTATGAATAGGATTTTTTTTAAAGAAAAAATGTTGATCAGATTCCAAATAATTTTTAAGAAATGTTACCGTTTTAAACATTTATAATAAAAAAATTAAAAATGTTTTTTTGTAAGCAAATCATCAGGAAGTTTTGTTCTCTATATATTTATTTATTTATTTATTTATTTATTTATTTGACATGAACTTCACAATTACACTGGACAACTAAATGCATTTGTTCAAGTTTTTTAGCTCCTGTCCAGAGAGGGTGCTCGCTGCAGAGCCATTTGAGGAGAGGTGAGCTCCAGAGAGGGGGAGCATGAGCTGTCGCTCCTCCTCCTGTAAGCTGTTTTAATGCGTACACCAACCCCACCCCTAACCCTACCCCCAGTGACATCACTCGTAGAAGAAGTGCAAAAAAGGTGGAGCTCAAGCTTAAGCTCCCCCTCTCTGGAGCTCACCTCTCCTCAAATGGCTCTGCAGTGAGCACCACTTGCCTGTCCAGGAGGTTTGAAAAAAATTGGCAAATTGGAACTATAATAAATACATATACACAACGTAAAATTACTGAAGGCAAGAGCAAAGATGACATGATCCAACAAACTAATAGTAGACTATTTGTGCAAACACTGCTGTTTTGTTTTTAACCACTTTTTAAGAACACTACTAAAAGATTTATATTACATTCTGATTTTAGGCTAAAAGGTAAATCATTCCACAGTTTGGCTCCCTTTACAGAGAAAACAGATTGACCAAAAGAGGTCTTACACTTTGGCACTAGACAGTCACCATTAGCAGTTGCCTGTGTGACTCTGTGAGAGGTTTGATTCCGACTGATTAGATCTGAAAACAGTATTGGAACATGATTATTTAAACATTTAAAAAAGATAATTAAATTTCATAAAACTTTAAAAACTTAAAATGTTTTGTTTACATAAAACCTTACAATAATGCCATCGCTTATGCTTTAAGTCCATTATTTTAACTGTTTGTTTATATATTGAGTCAATAGACTTAGTTTAGTTAAAGAGGCTTGTGACCATGATGTAATGCAATACATCAGCGGAGAGAATATCATTGTGTGCATGTATCATTTTGCAGTTTGATATGTTAAAAACCTTCTAATAAAATGAAGACAGTTTAGACTTGGCTTAACTTTCTTATATTTTTAACATGACTATCAAATTTTAAATTAATGTCTAGAGTTATGCCAAGATACTTAAATTCATTCACTTCTTTAATAACTTTATTTTTAATTAGCACCTCAAATGTATCCTGTACAGGCCAATTTCTCGTAGAGAAGCACATAGAAACTGTTTTCTTGATATTCAACGTTAAATGAAACAGCTTAAGCCATCTTGAAATATGTTGTAAAGCCTGGGTCAGTTGCTCACTTTCCCGGCAGGGTGTTTTAGCTGACATATAGATGACTGTGTCATCTGCAAATAACTGGCAGTTAACCCCTGGGCAGCAATCAGAAAGATCATTTATGTACGTTGTAAACAACAATGGGCCAAGAAAATACCCTTGAGGTACTCCTATATTGTTAGAACGCAGAAATGACTTTACCCCATTGACCCTCACACATTGCTGTGTCCCACCCAAATAAGACCCAAACCACTGTAAGGCATCTGCTGACATTTTTAACTTTATTTATTCATTTATTTATTTATTTATTTAGTAAGATACTGTGATTAACCATGTCAAAGGCTTTCTTTAAACATAATTTTCCAAATTATGTTTAATAGAGTAAGGACTTTTTCACAGTATTTCCTACAATATTTTTTCTTCTGGAGAAAATCTTATTTATTTTGTTTTGGCTAGAATAAAAGCATTTTTTAAAACCATTTTAAGGTTGAAATTTTTAGCCCCTTTAAGCAATATTTTTCTTGATTATCTACAGAACAAACCACTGTTATACAATGAATTTCCTAATTGCCCTAACTTCCCTAATTAACCTAGTTAGGCCTTTAAATGGCACGTTAAGCTGAATACTAGTATCTTGAAAAATATCTAGTAAAATAATATGTACTGTAATCATGGCAAAGATAAAAGAAATCAGTTATTAGAAATTTAAACTATTATGTTTAGAAATGTGTTGAAATTGGGGAAAAATATACAGGGGGCTAATAATTCAGGAGGGCTGATAATTCTGACTTAAACTGTATATATGTATGTGTATGTTTATGTATGCATGTATGTATGTATGCATGCATGCATGAATGTATGTATGTGTGTGTGTGTGTGTGTGTATATATCTAAACTTACAAGTTTATCTATCTTGAAATTCTTTATTCAACAGTGTTTACCTATATTTGTTGTTTCTTACAGGTGTGCACAAAGGTGCATCTCGCCGTATCCTGTCCCACTCCCATCATCCTCAGCAACGAGCAGGAGCAATCCGATCCCAAAGTTTGAGCAAAGACGCTCCATCCAAAGATGTGGACCAGGTCACTAAACGCATGCTGTCAGCACGTCTGCTAAAGATCAACGAGTTGAAGAACGCGTTGTCTGAGCTGAGGCTGCATGCGGACGAGCTGCAGCGAGAGAACCGTTTACTGCGACAGCTGCAGCTCCGGCAAGAGAAAGCTTTGCACCGTTACAATGACACGGACAGCGAGATCTCACAGCTGCTGGCTCGTCACAACAATGAAACTCACGTGCTGCGCGAGAGATTGAGACGCAGTCAAGAGAACCAACGCACAGCTGAGCGCAGCCTCAGGGAAAGAGACGCTCAGCTCCAGCGCTGCCGCAGTCAAATGCAGAAGCTGCAACAACTCGCAGATGACCAGAATCTTGGAGAGAGAGAGGAACTCTCGCGAAAACTAATTGGCACTCAAAGCAGATTGCAAGATAGTGAACACAGAGTGAAGGTAAAAACATTTAAAAAACAAACTAACTAAGTATAGCAATGTCTTGCTTAATTTGTAAATGAATAATTCCCAGAACAAATCCAGGGAATAAAAGTTACTGTGACCGACGTCCACCAAACGATTTCAGTTTTCCTGGAACATAACATCATTAAACGGTGATACTAAATGGTCTTTAATTATTTTGTGCCATTTAATGTTATAGGTCAGTCATGGTTAATAAAAACAAGCTACAAACATAAATCCTATGAACAATCACTAATCAGTTCACTTCACTGTTATGTGCCAAGTGAAAAAAATAATAATTAATGATTCAGTCTAATATTCAAGAAGAGCCCACGGTTACCTCTTTTGTCATGGTTTCTGTCTGACTTGAGATCGCTGTGCTTCTGTCTCCCACTATCCTGATCCAATTACGCTGTTCCTTCTTCTCGAGATCTCTTTTGATCAGGCCCGTTATCCGTTTTACCTGTGGTTTTAAAAAATTTAAATATACATCTCCTTGCCATTTTGAAAATACAAATATTATTTAGTAAGGCCATTAATTATGTTTCGCTGCTCATTGTGCACAAAACAATCACTAAACATTGAGAGTAATTGTACACATAAGAAAGCCTGAAAATATTATTCAGGGCCAATAAACTTGACTTTTGCTTTAACTTGTACATAATGACCACCGTCATGTGTGTGCGCACGCACACACAATCCACTGCTTTTGCTTGCACTTATTCACACTCTCACAAACACACACACACACACACACACACACACACGTGTGTAGGTATTCACTACGCACAAGTTAATGCCAGTTCCATTCAAATAAATACTGAAATGAATACTGAGCACAAAACATGAACATGGACATTTTTCCGCTAAAGGATCCAGCAAGATCCAGCTCAAATTAAGCATTGGTCCCGGGGATAAGTAAGCAAGGGTTGAAAATTACAAACTGATCAGTAATGTTTGAACTTAATCTGTTCAATTAGAAGGGTCTATGTAAGTATGCTTTTCTTTATATGTTTCTTAAGCATTTAGTGGATCAGTTTACCATGCAAGTTATCTGGGGATTAATAATAATAAAAAAAAAAACATCATCTAGATCATTACAAAAGTTTCTAGTGATTTTGAACCATTCACACTGATTAAGATGTGATATGCAAGAAAGAATGTAATGAGCACAGAGTTTTAGACGAAAGCACATACAATTTTTGTCAAAATTCATGTCTTAGTGTGTGTTCTTGTAAAATAAAATTAGTTATGTAAACAAAGTAATGAAAAACTGTACAAAAGCACGCACATCCCGCGTGCTCAGCCAAAATAACGCAAAAAGTGCAAATTAAATATTAATCAAAGGAGGCTATACCAAAGCTCCAAAAACAAAAATTTATTAAATTAAAAACCTAGTTTTTAATTTAAAACACAAAGCATGTAACATTTTAAGCCACATGGCCCTTCATTAGACAGACACTGTCTGATAAAGAGCCGTGTGGCTCGAAACGTTACACACTTTGTGTACATTAGGCATTCACATTAGAAAGTCTAGTTTATTTTTCCACAAGCCAAACTCAAAAAACATGGTAATGCCAAACACGAATCTTATAACTATAAATCATTATATTAGATTATATCTAATATACTGAATCATAATCTATAATCTGTGCTATTTCTAAAATGTCATTGGAGTGAATTTATTCCTTTGAAGTAATTATCATAATAATAATACTAATAATAAAAATAATAATACATTTTAAATAATAATAATTATAACAATAAGATTTCTTAAAATATTTGATTAAATAATTCTCATAAATAAAACAGTTAAAATTTATGCTTTTAAAAATCTAAATTAGAGATCTTTTTTTATTTAGCTTTATGAATGTAAATTATTTGTAGGAAAGCACATTTGTGGGAAAGCACAGTAGGAAACGAATAAAAATTTCTCTTGCAAATGATTGTAATAGCCAAGATTAAATGTTGCCCTGACTTTCAAAATGTGGTTTCACACTGAAACACACCAGCCACCAGTAAAGGACTCTGATTAGAGTCATATTCTTGATATATAAATGATATCCAATAAAGTTTAACATTTTACCATTTTAAAAAGTTCAGAAACTGAAATTCGGTTGACCCATTTAAAACACATACACGAAATATATTTAAGAGCTGTGATTGACTGCAGTTACTGATTATGTTGTTTAACATCAGGAATTGGAGAAGAACATGGAGCTGAGTAGCGGGAGCTTTCAGAGGCAGCTTGCTAATGAGAGGAGGAAAACTCACGATGCACAACAGGAAGTTAAAGCACTGCAGGAGGAGGTCGAGAGACTTTGCACAAAACTAAAGGTGCCGAATACTGTACCCAGAACAGCCACACATACAGTAACATGTGATTATGCAGTATTAGACTTCCATTCATTTATTCACAAACTCATCAAACCTGACCATTTTTTAATGTCTTGCATCAGGAGAAAGAAAGGGAGCTGGATGCCCGAAACATTTACGCTAACAGGATGCATAAAGCTTCTTCCAGGAAAGAAGCAGAGAATGGCAGTAAACGGAAAGGTAGATTTGTTAAAGTCCCATTGCACAGCTGTACCTTCATCTAAGGGCTTTCTTACATGTAAACCGTAAGTCCATAATTACTGCATGCAAACAGGGTGTGACTCCATAACAAACATCTTCCTATTATAACTATATTCTCTAGCTTTAATTAAAGTGCTCTTTTGGATTAGTTAAATGGCTTTGAGATTTGATTAAGAGTGTTTGTTAGGGCTCTGAATAAAATAGTATTGTTTTTTTGAATGTGTTTGTGTGTAATTTATGTATTTTGTGTTAAAGGCTTTAATATAACCAGCACTAAAGCAGTACAGACAGAGGACAGAACATCCTCTTTGGATTTCCCATCGCCACCTCCAGCTCTTACCAATAATCTTCCACCTGATGACCAGACTGATGATTACCTTTCTCTGAAGGCATGTACTTGCACAATGACTTATAAATCACATTCTTTTTCTTATTTTTTTTTTTTTTTACATTTAATTATTTACTGTCATAAATGGTGTATGTAATTGAATGGAAAGTTTAGCCAGAAATGACAATTAGTTGTTAATTTACTGAAACTTAGGCCGTCCAAGATGTAGGTGACGTTTTTTTCCCCAAAACATAAATGTATTTTTTTTTTCTTGAAAGTTAATAAACATATAGAGGGCAAACTAAATGAATTTGTTAGGGTGAGTAAATTAACCAAGTTTTCATTTTGGAGTGAACATGCCTTTAATTGTATCTATTGTAGCTTCAAAAGATTAATATATATATATATATATATATATATATATATATATATATATATATATATATATATATATATATAAGATTATATATATATATATATATATATATATATATATATATATATATATATATATATAAGATTATATATATATATATTAGTGCTGTCAATCGATTAAAAAATTTTACTAATTAATCGCTTTTTTATTAATTAATCACGATTAACCACATTTAATAGACTGAAACTTGTAATTTTGGCTATTCAAATGTAAAACTAATGTAAACGCAAGACAAAAACTATTTAAATTCAAAATATAATTGTTTATTAGAATTTTTGTTTAACTTGTAACACAGATTTCTTCATGTAAACAGCATACCCACAATAAACCATCAAGTTCCTGGCTTGACAGCCATATTTATTACAGAAATTAAAACACAGGCATGTTGATGCCATTTTAATTTTAAAACAATCAATGGCAATAAAGAAAACATTGATTTCTAAGTTGGATTCTAAATGGACTGCAAAAAATGCCAAACTACAGGTATTGCAAATACGGAAAATGGAAAATTATAATAATAATAATAATAATAATAATAATAAAGTATTGAATACAAACAATTGTACTCATTGTAAAGTTGTATTGTTGTGAGTTGAGAACATTAATTATAAAGTAGAAAAAATTTTGCTCGCTCGCGCGCGCACACAGACACAGACCAGGGGCCTCATGTATCAACGCTGCGTACGCACAAAAACTTTGCGTACGCCAGGTTTCACGCTCAGAATCGCTCACGTTTGGATTTACTAACAATGAACTGAACGTGGGAATGTGCGCAGCTTCACGGCAGCTTTCTGGCAGGCGTACGCACATTTTTTGTGCGTGTCTGTTTTATTTCCATTGGGGACTCCTAGAGGCAGTTGTGTTAAATTCCATTCTACAAAGTGTCTGAGCCTTGCAATGGCAGCTGTATGAGACGGGTTCAGCAGGTATATAAGGTTTTCATACCATACATTTGACCAGCTAAACATTAAAGCACAATTTGCAGCAGTCGCCTGTTTTCCCAATGTAATCTGAGCGATCTACCGCACGCACATTGCTATAAAGACACTATCTGAAGATGAATTTGCATGCGTGAATCAGAAACATTTCCATTCAATAAATGTGCAAATAAAATATGATGCTTATTAATATGAACTTATTGATGATTCCTACTTGTCTTTCTCGTGATAAATAGTTGGCAAAATCTGATATGTAGCGGGGGAAAAAACAAGAAAGAGTTCATCAGACACTGGATTCGAGCCGAGTTCATGCTCGAACGTATCAATTCATGATCACATGCGTCTAATGAGTAGCGCCACTGAGACTGTTAAGCGTCTTGCAACATTTTACAGATATAAACCATACTATTTCTATTTTTTAATGCACTCAGTGCGATGTTCAGACCCAACTGTGTTGACCGCATCAGCTAAACTCTCGCACTCTATTTTTTTCTTTTGCTGTTAATTCCGGAGAACAAACTTGCAAATAACACCACTTTTCTCCGGTCTACCTCCGAAAGCAGCACCTCCAATTCATATTCTGTTCAAAGTTTCTCTTTTTGCTTGCTTTTGCCATTGCTTTTTCGTTGGGTTTTGCCATTAGCATAGTCATTAGCATATTCATACGGGGGAGGAGGCAGGGAGGAGTTTTGTGCTCATGCATGTTGCGCTCAGTTTCACGTTCATTCAGATGTACAAAAGAATATGCGTGAGATTCGGCGTACGCAGTGTTTCATACATTTACAGCTGCGTGCGTACGCAATGTTTTAGTAAGATTTCCACGCAAGTCTTCGTACATGAGGCCCCAGGGCCGTGCACAGGGGGGGGTGGCCCGGTGGCTAGAGCCACTGTCCCTTTGCCCTCATTGGCTTAGGTGCTCCTCTCAGGAGGCACTTGCTCCTCACTTTGCGATCGCGTTGCAGCACCTGCTTCTTTAAGGGTCTGTGACAGACACACACGCACAACGACCGCAGGACTGCGCAGGGAGCGACTCCCCTCATTTTCAACACGCATAATTCATCAAATTTGCTTAAACTAAGCGTTCTGAAGTACGGCTGTATTTCACAAGGATTCTGACACAACAACGCGAAGCATATGCTTTTGTTGCATTTAAGGAGGAAACACGTCAAACTTACTGAAACGTTGGAGGGCTCATGCAGAAAGGCATTGGAATGTCTTTGACAGCTCGCGACTTCATGTCACTTTCTAAATACATTTACATAAGACACCAATTCTTCGATTTTAATATGATTAAGATAGTACTCTTATTAAAAGTCTACCGTGTATGCAGCAATTTGATTACCTTAAAGAACCACCGAGTCATGAAATGCAGAGGTTTTTCTTTCCGTTCGTCATGCGGTATTAAATTCCATTAAAACAGAAGTCAAAAGTTAAAAATGAATCGCCTGAAATTGCATGAAACTCTGGAGAGCCTGGTGATGCGACATTAATTGTTTTATACTGAAACTTGCATTCAAAAAGGGCTTCCTTGGTCTTATCCATATTTCTTTGCATGTTTACCACATGTCGGCAACTGCATTAATTGCGTTAATTTTTATTTTTTACCCCTTAATTATTTCAAATTAATTGCATGCATTAACGCACTAATTTTGACAGCATTAAATCAATACTTAAAATATTTAATCTATATATTTAATCTAATTAAAATATAATTGAGTTAAATAAAATATAATTTTTATTAAAGTATGATTACTGAACAATGAATTCAATGAATACAGTAAACATTAAACCTAAATAATATTGACAAATTTGTTTCTTTGCTATTTTGTATTTTTTCTAGATTTATGTTGCTTTTCTCTAATTTTTTCAGAGCTTACTGCAAAATTCCTGTAATGATGCCTTATGCGATACCTTAAAATTCTGCCTCTTTATAAGGCTCACTTGGTTTTGGAACAGTACACAAATGTTGTGTATTGAGTTAGAAACCTCTGCACACTATAAAATGTCTCAAATTTGATTCCTCATGAAGAAAAAATGCTTTTAATCAAGTTCCTTCTTTTGATTTGTTTCTTTTATTTTTCATGAAAGACTGATTTGTTAGTGCTTAATTTACACCCTCCCGCTCTCTTTCCGTCTCTCTCCTTCTCATCGTGTTTTGTTGCCTATCAATCTTTTCGGCGGCTCACATACCCATGAATTTCTTTGTTAATTAATCTCTCAGTAATTTTTTAATTATTGACTTTCAGGTTCAAAAGCCTACTGTGAATCACAGGGTAAAAAAGGTTGGCCTTGAATGTTTTTCTTTCTGTATCCCAGCATGCAGCACGCAGTAGCTCTACACTGTAGTTTATATGCTGGCTCCCGAAGCAAATCTTCACATCTATAATTGATGCATGAAGTGCTAACATTTTAACCTCTGCCAGATAGTCTAAATCAACAGAGAACCACTAGTAACCTGGCTGATTAGGTTTACAGCATGAGTGTCCATGATTCTTAAAGATAATTCTCAATCAATCAGGCTTTAAGAGCAGCTTTTAGACACACATTTATTATTGAATCACTGATAGTGATGTTTAAATAAAGATTTAAAGTCTAGTTTATCCAAAAAGGAAAATATGTCATCATTTACTCAACCTTCATGTAATTTATGGTTCATAACGTTCTTATTTTTCTGTTTGTGAAACTCTCAAAAGAGCAATATATAGCACTGAATGTATTTTGTACACTTCAATTCAATGGAGATCTCATAAAAAGATGACACATAACTACAAAGTAGATAATTCTCTCTGCAACTGCTGATGATCTGTATTCAGCTATTTTGTGTTAGGCTTGACATCAGTGATTCCGAATGTCATTGATTTTTGTATTTTTAACCAATGCCAAATTCATGAAGGTGACAGAATGCTGACCATTTTCATTTTTGTACAGCCTATCACTTTAAACGCATGCATAACCTTTCAGTTAGATGACCGTTTTGTTATATAATTTTGTACTGTGTTTTTACTCAAGGCTGACCCTATGTTTGTCATTTATTTTCTTTTTTATAAAACATGTTAGCAGGATCAGCAAAGCAGAGAGCACAGGACGAGAGAATCGAAGGAATGGAAGATTCAAGAGTTTTGGAGAGAAAGGGAGAAAGAAAGACACATGGAATCTGCAAGAGAACAGGAGAAAGAAAAAGAGACACTGCATGAGAGAGAAAGACAAACAGAGCTGCTGAAAGATGTGGAGAGGCAAAGACTAGATCAAGATCTCAGCTCAAATGAGAAGAACTTTAAAGGAAACAGAGGTAGGAATGTAGAAGCCACCATAATTCACTGATAATACAGCTAAAAGCAGAAGCTCAAGTTTACAGTCATGTATAGAATTGATGTTGGTCTTTATATTATAGATATTATAATATTTTATGTACATTACAATTCAAAGTTAGGGAGTTGGAAGATTTTTTTAATGATCTTGAAGGACTAATTTTACAGAGAGGGCTCAGGCTAAGTGAGGTGTAGGCTATAGTTCAATTAGGACATTTAAGTAATTTTATAAATGTGCTTTGAGACAAAACAAAGACACTGATATGTTTTAAAATCAGTTGGTGCAAGTTTCTTTAAATTTATTTAAATTAAAACAGCTCAGACTGGTATTTTAGAATGGAACTAGGCTTAACCCTTGTCTGTAAAACCAGGGGTTCATTCTTGTTATATGTTATTTCAAGTAAAAGTGATGCTGAAGGTATGTACAAACTGCCGATATTTTCTTACAACAGTAACCTATTGGTTATATATAATGTACAGTTGAAGTCAGAATTATTAGCCCCCTTTGACATTTTTTTTATTTATTTATTTTTTTATTTACCAAATTATGTTTAACAGAGCAAGGAAATTGTAACAGTATGTCTGATAATATTTTGTCTTCTGGAGAAAGTCTTATTTGTCATTCGGCTAGAATAAAACCAGTTTTAATTTTTTCAAAAACCATTTTAAAGTCCAAATTATTAGCCCCTTTAAGCTATATATTTTTCAATAGTCTACAGAACAAACCATATACAATAACTTGCCTAATTACCCTAACATGCCTTGCTAACCTAATTAACCCAGTTAACCCCTTAATTATCACTAAGCTGTAAAGAAGTAAAATATTATTTACTGTAATTATTGCAAAAATAAGGCGACACAGTGGCGCAGTAGGTAGTGCTACGCAGCGTATGCCCTTCCAGCTGCAGCCCATCTCTGGGAAACATCCATATTATTACATAATATTTAACAAACTGTTTACTACAAATTTTATGTAATTCTGCTCAAATAGGAATATTGAATCATTGAATATTAATCAAATGATGGCATTATGCTGCTGTGCCGTCAACCAATCATTGCATAGCTGATCTTGATTTCGAGGATCAATAGATCTGTCCTTCACAACAATCACAAGCACATGCTGCCATTTCAGATAAGTTCATCCAGACATTTTAATCTGATTTGCAAACTTGTTTGAAGAACCAAATTAGCCAGGGATTAGTTATCAAGATTAAAGGTCTAGAGGCTGCCAAATCATTTTAGATAAACATACAAAGAACGTACCCCAGACAGAGAAGTCTTATCATTATGCAAATATTATTATTACAAATTAAAATAGGTCTCTAATGTAATAAGTTTTAATATACAATTTAGTTCTGTCGAAATCTAAAATGCATTTCCTGTAATTATGAATGTTGAAAGCACTTAATTCTTTTGTGAAAATTTTTTTAAATCTGCATTGATTAGTCTTTGTTTCTTCTTCAGTAGGCCTAAACAGAGAGGAGGAAGACAGGAGGATTGGCATGTCTGTGTCTCAAAAGGAAGAAGAGATCCAAAAACAGCGTGAACTGGAAGAGGAGCAACAAAAAGTAAGGAATCGGGAGATCCAGGACTACAATCAGGAGCGTGTGGAAGAAGAACGTCAGCGCAAAGAGCAGCTATTAGCTAAGATGCGTGAGATTGACATTCAAACTCAAGGTCAGGACTCCGACTTCTTTTCAGATGACACAGGAAGTGTTCGCTCTCCTCCGCGATTGTCTGAGCAACGGAACCACAATGGTTTTTTCAAGTTAACAGAGCCAGATGAAAACATAAACACATTTTCAAGCGGAAGAAGAGGAGGCAGTCTCCGAGCTCAGGCACCCAACGAGGATCTTGATCTTGCTTTCGGCAGCTACGCACCTTCTTTTGGTAAATCCACCCCACGCGCAGGTTTGGGGACACGAAATGCACAAAATCACTCCCCTCGAGAACTTGATGAAGGGCTGGATCTGGGTGGCCTGGTCAAAGAGAGGAAGTCAAACCTCATGCAGCAGCTTTTTGGGGCCACTGCAACTCCACCTCCTTCAGACCCATCCAGCAAGATGGAGATCCTGAGCCCTCCTCTAACAACACAGTTTTCAGGACGCAGGAGGGACACAGACACACCAAATGAACTAAACATCAGTTCTCTCCCCAACAACAGGAGCACTCTACAAGTCTCAGAGAGCCGACCCGCGGTCAGGGCCATTACATCATTTGATGATGATATAGAGGAACTCACACTCTGAATAGTCAACACTCATTTTATAGTCAGTACAAACAGATATACGATAGTCCTCTGATATTTGATTTTCTGCTTCCGCTTTCTGCTCTGATTAAACAATGTTTAGTTTGCTGATACGACTCTTTTGTAACACTCCTGAAAAAATCATGCAAAGGGACCAAAATGAATGCTTGCCATGGCTTGGATGAAGAAAGAACCCACTGGCTGTTTCATTTTTTAACAACAATGAAATAGTTTAATTAGTTTAATCTCTCCATCGTTCACTCAGTGATTTTAGTTCTGGACCACACGTTTGCCCAAACAGACATTTGCACTATGTGCGATAAAATAAATGCACACTTTGCTGTGCATAGTAGCACCAATATAATTCACCAGCATAATGTTTTTGGTCATGCTACTAGCACATTTATAGTGACACACCTATACAAAGATGGAGTTTGATGGAGTTAAACGAGTGTGAAACCAGACCCTGAATCTCAGATTGTAGCAACACCCCTGGTGTAAAAGCCCACTCAGTCAAACTGTAAAGGTGCGGTTGCGTTTACCCCTGCTCGGAGAAACTTCGTAAACAAGATCCAGTCATTCTAATAGTAATTGGTGTGACTAAGTTTAGTATGAGGGCTCATGTCAGTTTACCTTTTTGACCAATTGAAACTATTAGTTTTCTTCAAATATCGCTACACTGGACATTATTTTGCTTGCAAAATCTCGTTTTCGCTAACATCACCATAAGATAAACGTCCTAACTCAATTCTATAAGATTGTATGTTTACACCATAAACAATACAGCTGAGAGATATAATTAAATCAAAGCAAAAATGAATAAATATTAAATAATGTATCATGTCTCATTAGGAAAGTTTAATAATAATAATCTGATCTGCCCTAATGTAAACAATGCGAGTGGTTCAAATCAAGAATAATCTACATGTATTATACATCTTGCGTATCTTCTAATTAAGGTAAAACTACCTCAGTGGATTTGAAGAAAGTTATCCAAGTTGGTTTTGAGCATCTAACGTTTTCCAAAACTTGCGTAGAATATATATATATATATATATATATATATATATATATATATATATATATATATATATATATATATATATATATATATATATATATATTTATTTATTTTATTTTATTTTATTTCAAAGAAAATGTTGAATTTCAAAGGGTAGCTCAAAGGAGTAGGTGCCTTTTTTTTTCTTCAGTAGAATATTAAAGAAGATTTTTTGCTGAAACTATAGTTTTTGGTGATTCATACAATTCAAGTCAAACAGAGGGGCTAATAATTCAGGGGGGTTAATAATTTTGACTTAAACTTGGTTGTGATTCAGCTTGCTGGATAAAAAAATAAGTGTAAACTACTTTGTTTTGACATGAAACCTAAGTTGTGTTCTTATGAGATAACAAGTAACACAACTAACAGAAAAACAACAACTTTTTGATTGTAATATGCTGATTAGTTGTGAGAGTTTAAAGTTTATTCGACATGTGCATTTTCATCTAACTTTTTTTATAATAATAAAAGCTTTTTGTTAAATTAAGGACATTTTGTCTGCAATTTGGCATTACGATTATGATTTTAACGTCTTGCTCATTTTAATGCAATACTTCAACACAGGGAGATGGAAACCCAGGAGCCACAGGTTTTAATAATTTTTTTTTTCCTAAATATGTGTGTGTTATTTTGTTTAGGTTTTTTAAAAGACTCCCAGAGTATTGTTAGCCATTGACTAACATATTTTTGCATCACCCAAAATCTAAATCAGCTAAAAATCTTCTTTAATGTTCTACTGGAGTAAAAAATAACCTTCATCTTGGCCTGATGTTAAGTAAATTAAGAGCAAATTTTCATTTTAGTGTGATCTATACCTTTAGGCCAAAAAAAAGGATCATCAAGGTCACCATGTGTCAGTTTCTTTTTTTTTTTTTTTTGACAGGAGAAATATTTTGTTTATTAAACATTCTTTTAATTGAATGTTGGCTAAGTTATATTCATGGACCATAGATATTTAAAATGGAATATGCATGAGAGACCAGGACATTCTTTCTCCATGTTATTGCTGAGAAACTCCTGCATGTAAATGAGTTATTGTTCAAGTTGAATTCGCATTATCTTTAGTCTTTATCATTTTACAAGAACATGAGCAGAGATACGAGATGGTGATCTTAGCTATTAGTTGTCACTCTTTCAGTAGTGCTATGACTGTGGTAGAGCTTTGCCCTGTTAGAGAGACATGCTGTGGCTTTGGCTGACTCAGGTCTGGGCTTCTTCTCTTCACCAGTCCTCCCACACAGCACTTTTCACTCTCTCTATACCTTCAACTCACTTTATGTTCAGTAAATGTTAATGTCAGTTATGTGACAAAGGAGAGACAGTCTGGTTTAAAAGATGTTGTCAGATTTATAGTACATAAATGAGCCAAATACAGGGCACCTACAAAATATCTGAGCAGTTCATTGTGTTAAATTAACAAAACCTCTAACCAAAAGTCAGAATAACTAATAATAGATTATGTCTGTAATGCTACAAATTTCTGGATTTTAAAATTTTTTTCAAAAATATGCTTCCGCTAATAATTATGTATTGGATTGATATTTTGCTAATTAACACAGTCATATTTATATTTTTACCTTTTTTTTGTGCACCATGTGATATGTTTTGTTTTATTTACTACCCAAAAGGCAATTGGACACATTATTTTGACTGTAATTGTGAGCTAATAGTGTCTTTATTTATCATTTCTCACTTAGTTTTTGTTCTGAAAACATTCATTATTGGGTGGAAATTTCTTTAGCATTCATTTTTTCATTTAAAAACACAGATGAATTTTGATCTCTGATCACATACTTCACTCTGCAAATTGACTGAAATGTATGAATTGATGTTTTTATATCTTCCAGAGCACTGTAAATTGCTATTGTAGCACTAAAATTGTTCATCCCATAGACATTCCAGTGGCTCAATGCTAAGTTCGTGGATTATGTACATTTCTTTGTATTTTGTTTAGTCTGTTATATTTTTTTTTTTAATTATGCGTCCGCTAACAATTATGTTTTGGATTGATATTTTGCTAATTAACACAGTCATATTTATATTTTTACCTTTTTTTGTGCACTATGTGATATGTTTTGCTTCATTTCAAACCCAAAAAGCTTGAAGTAATTGGATGCATAATTTCGACTATTATTGTAAGCTAATTCTGTCTTTATTTACCATTTCTCACTTAGTTTTTGTTTTGGCTTTATATACAGTTGAAGTCAGAATTTTTTCTTCTTTCTTTTTTAAAGATTTCCCAAATGATGTTTAACAGAGCAAGGAAATGTTCACAGTATGTCTGATAATATTTTTACTCCTGGAGAAAGTCTTATTTGTTTTATTTCGGCTAAAATAAAAGCAGTTTTAAATTTGTTAATAAACATTTTAAGGTCAAAATTATTAGCCCCTTTAGGCTGTATTTTTTTGATAGTCTACAGAACAAACCATAGTTTTACATTAACTTGCCATTAACTTATCAAATAGTTATTTTTAGTGTAACTAACAGTAAATTACATCTGTTATACTATTATTACACATTTCTTGATTTTTAAAGTTTTTTTTTTTTAATTATGCTTGCGCTAACAAATACATATTGGATTGATATTTTGCTTATTAACACACTCATTTGTATTTTTATTTTTTTGTGCACCATATGATAGAGCAGGGTAATATGGCGAAAATGAAATCTCAATAATCATTTTCCATATTGAATGATAACGATATATATATTTTGATATAAGTTGTTGATGCTTCCAGATTTAAAAACAGTATCCCAACAATGCCTGAAGCCACAAAAATTAGAGGGCCCATTACATGGCATAACATATGTTCAACCGATACATTTTCAGTGGCTGAAAATTCAGTGCATCTCTAATATCAGCACATTTCTAGATTCATGCACATTATTATACATTTCTGTTGTGTGATCTGCTCTTAGATCGATATAGAGTAAAAAGGCCAGAGCTTATCATTGTTATTGACTTAAATTTGATCACGTTTCGATATAATATAATTTATCAGCACATTCTACATTATCTCCTTTGTTTTGCTTTATTTCTAACCCAAAAAGCTATGAAGTGATTTGACACATTATTTTGACTTGAATTGTAAGCTAATACTGTCTTTTTTAATGGGGCATATGAATGTTAGACCACCAATGCAGGGTTGTTCTTGAGATTTTATTAAATAGTCGTGTTATTTTTAGTGTAATAAGCATTACTTGACTAAATTGTAGTTATTAACTCTTTATTTATAAAGCATTTCAGGGTTATTTTTTAATTCTGATAATAAATACTACACGCGTCATGTTTTATATTGTTTCTCATTGTGACTTTTAATGAGGATTTCAAATGTCGTTTATAGATGGACTGTTTATATAAAATATAAACACATTTTGATTTCAAAGCACTTTTTATATTTTTAAGACATTGACGAATGTGTTCATTTATTTAAATATCATTCCATTGATATTTCAGTGGCTCTATGTTGAGTTTGTGGCTTTATTGACATTTGTTTTATTTAGACTGTCTCCTGACTTGTATTGTAGAATCTGATGCTCCATGATCATTCAAATACAGTGTTTTTCTGATGCAAGTGTCTGATGCAAGTGTCTTTGTTGCATCTTTCCACAAGTTTTTGAACTCTGGAATAAGCAAGGCCATTAGTCAGCACATAACATTGTGTATCTCCAGAATCACAGACGTGTGTGTGTGTGTGTGTGTGTGTGTGTGTGTGTGTGTGTGTGTGTGTGTGTGTGTGTGTGTGTGTGGCTCTCTCCATGAACATGGTCTGACATTAACAGGAAATCTCTGATTGTCTTCTCTCAGGTGGCCGCAAGCTTCCAGAGATACAGTACATGTGTGTTGTGAAGCATGGTAGAATGTGGACCATTGTGAAGTTGCTATAGAATGTCCTCCATTGTAAGTCAGTGGCAGAGATGTGGCCTTTGTGAGGTCATTGTGGAGGGATGCTATTGTGAGCTTGTGGTCGAACGCTTCTGTGCATTTAACATTTAAATTACAAGAGCTTCACATGTGGCAGTTATATTAGTTATGAATCAGTTATAGGGCTCTTTAAGAACATAGGTCTAGGTCACATTCTACGTGAAGCATCTATCTATCTATCTTTCTTTCTCTATCTGTCGTTCAGTCTATATATGGTTCTATCTATCATTCTGTCGATCTATCATTCTATTTATCATTCAAGCTATCGTTCTATCTATTGTTCTATCTGTTGTTTTATCATTCTATCTATTGTTCTATCCATTTATCATTCTATCTGTCATTTGGTCTATCATTCTTTTTGTTGTTCTATCTATTGATCTATCTATCTATCTATCTATCTATCTATCTATCTATCTATCTATCTATCTATCTATCTATCTATCTATCTATCTATCTATCTATCTATCTATCTATCTATCTATCTATCTATCTATCTATCTATCCATCCATCCATCTATCTATCTATCTATCCATTCATCCATCCATCCTGCCATCCATCCATCTATCGTTTTGTCTATCCATCTATTCATCTGTGTTAAACCTGTTTTAATATCACATTTTGGTATCATAACAGTTTGTAATGACATTATAGTTCCAGGTGCGAATGGAAAACTTTATATATTTTTGACCGTCATATTTATATATTACTTGTGAAAATGTTTATATTAATTGTTTTGTTTTAGCATTATTCAGATACTCTTGTAGTTTTACAATACAGTTTTACACTCAAACGTTTAAGACTACTTCAGACTTTCAGGCAGCTTTTTTCAAAGTTTTATCTAGTAAATAAGATTTAATTATTTTTTTATTTTCATGTTCATTTTAGATTTAATTTTGCTTGTAATTTTGTACAATTTGTTTAATGTCAACAGCTTTTTATTTATTTTATTTTATATATTAATCATGAAAGTTTTTCTTGTCTATGGTTTTATGTTCAATTATATTGTAGTTTATATTATTAATTTGAAGTATTCTAATTTTCCGTTTTGGTATTAATTTTAAGTTTTGCTTGTTTTGTTGTGTGTTTTTGTTTGTTATGATGTTTTTAATATTTATTTTATAATGAATTATATATTAATTTATCATGATAATATTATGATAGTAATTGTGATGATATTTTCTGTATCAGTTTTAAGTATCACTTATATTATCATGTAGTCATTTTTTAAGTTCCAGTTTCATGTTCACTTTAGTTATAGTAATTTCTATTGTATTGTTTCAATGTCTTTGTTTTATTTATTCTAATATATAAAGTCAAATTAAACAGAAATGAGGTTGTTTCTCCTGGTAATTAGCTAAATTATTTAGCTTATTTAGTTAATGTTTATGTATGTGTAACATTAGTGTGTTTAAACAACCTAAAGAAATCACTGCATTAAAGTCATTTTGTTTGTTTATGTATTTAATTTATCTTTGGGTAAACTTTGATCTTGTATATGACCTGTTTATCATGCATCACACTGTGTATTCCAGTTTCTTAATTCTACATTTACTTCCATTATTGGTATTTATTTATCAGGAGAGAAAATTGTGTAGAGGCATTAACTTAGGTAAGTAAAGGTTTGTTTTTGTTTTTCTCGACATGAAGCACATTTTCTTATGTTAATAAACAGCATTCTGGTTTTCATTGTACAACGCTTGCGTTTGTTTTGAGGCCGTGCATGCGTTTCCCATACAGCCGAGCGTGTGCTGTCAAGCGTCCATTGGTTTGTCGTCACTCAATGCCCCGCTCACGCGGACCTTTAAACCCACCCAATACAAAGCGAGCTCATTTGCATAAAGAAAGCGCGTAACCAATGAGCGCAACCAGTTGAAGAGCTTTCCTAAATTCAAACCAATGCCCGAGCGCGCTATATTAGCATATTTACCTCACAGACCAATCGCTTGAAGGAACGGCGGTTAACTGTGGACCTAACTGACCAATAGACAAAGCCGAGGGTAGAGTCTGAGGTCTGCATAATATTACCATGTTATTACCAGAGGTGTTTTAGATATTGATCCTGTATCCGCTGGTAGTTAAACTCACTCCCTCACCTCACAGGTCCATACCTGCTTTTCTAATTTACTAAACACAAGTGACAGGAAAATTTGTAAAAATGCCCAAGAGGAAGGTAAGTCGGTTTATACTTTAATATCCTCACACATCCTTGATTTTTTTTTGTATGTAGGAATTTGTAAAGAAATAGCGGCTCGCTTTCCAACGAGCTGAACGTGCGCAGCGTCGAGCAGGTAAAGAGAGGATCAAGTTTAAACGCGGTCGGTTCTGATCCGCGCGCGGGATTCTGGAATCCTGAGAACGTTCGATCCTCTTTGTGTTTGATCATCGTCACACTTGCCGATTTCCTCCATGATAGTTGGAGCTTTAATACCCCAGTGTCTCTTTCGCCACTTCGTGCGCACTTGTGCTGAATGTCACTTTGCGGTGATGCTTCAGTCGACCTCGCTCGGAATAGCACAACCGAGCGCTCTGCTCGCGTTCAAAGCGCCGGAGAGCTCGCTGAGCTCCATTTTCAGATGTACGTTGTCCATTAGCTCACTTTCGTCGATCGATAGAGGTCCCCATTATTTTGTATAGCCATGTTTGAACCGAAAGGCTCTTCCTCCACCCCCATTGCGGAGCAGCAGACCCGTATGTAACCAGCCGAGCGCTCCGTCAGTCACACACTGAACTCCTGCTCCAATACACCGGTGGTAGACAATGCAAAACACTGATGAGCTGGGCAGCAAACAGGACCTAAATAATGGGCTTATTTAAAAACAAATTTTCGTTTTAAAAATGGTCAAATGATGCGCTATTGATAACCATCTCCAATCCACCGAGCTTCACCATCCACCAGCATCAATGGGGGCATCGACTGATGTCTGGTAATACAGGGAATCAGTTTGTTCTTCTCAAGTTGGTGGTGATCATAAATGAGAAATGATTGCAGAGAGTCAGTGTACTGTACAGTCCTCTTTCATCAGGCAGATCGGTCTGCTCATGATAGAGGCACTGAAACGCGGGTTTCTCTAGGGGGAGTGTTTCTCCAATTAGAGAGACTAAACAAACAATGCACACTTTCCAGGAATGCTGTTCAAAATAAACTTATTGAACACTAAACATCACTACATATATGTATCTATGTATATACAGTGCTCAGCATATATAAGTACACCTCTTGCAAATCTCTCTTTTAAATTAATATTTTTAATAAGAAGCTTTATAATATTATATTTGTGCAAATACATTAGATTAGTCAGTACTGAAGCCAAATCTAGAGCTTATCAAACAAAATAACTTAGGATGACTGTCCAAAAACTAGTAGAGCCAACTATATATATTATAGAAAAATATTAAATACAAAATTTAAAAAGAGGAAAAATCAAGAGAAGCAAAAAATTAGAAAAATGTAGTTTAGTAATTTTGTAGTTTGTAATTTATTTTTTCAATATTTAGCTTGAATTTAATTGTATTATCTTTCAATTTCTCAATATGTTTGGTAACTAAAATATTATTTTAATAAATATATTTGTTTAAAAAAATCTGTTTTGTTTAAATGCACCAAAATACGCTGCCTATATTAACTGAGAAATGAATAAAAATATTAATTTTCAAAATGGACTGTACTCAAATTATGCTGAGCACTGTGTGTGTGTGTGTGTTTGTGTGTGCACAGTGGAAGTCAGAATTATTAGCTTTTCTAACTGTTTATTCTTTAGAAGAAAAAATACTCAAGGGGGACTAATACTATATAGACTTTAAAATGGTGTATTAAAAAACTGATATGGCTTTTATGTCATCCAAAACAAATAAGACTTTCTCTAGAATAAAAAACGTTATAGGCAATACTGTGACAATCAGCTTGTATACTGTATTAGCTTATGTAAGGTGATCAGCATAACTGAGTACAGCCCATTTTGAAAATGAATATTTCTTTATCCATTTCTCAGTGAAAATAGGCAATGTGTTTTGGTGCATTTAAACAAAACAGACATATTAAACAGATATATTTATTAAAATAATCTTTTAGTCATCAAACATATTTAGAAATTGAGAGATAAAACAATTAAAAAGCAAAAAAATTTCAAAAAAAGTGACAACCAACAAAATTTCAACTCAATTTTCAATTTTTTTTTTCCTCCTCTTGATTTTTCCTCTCTTTAATTTTGTATTTAATATTTTTCTATAACATATAAATTTATTAGCTGTCATTGCATAAACTAACTCCCAAATATTGGTTTATAGTTGCTGGCATACTTGTATTTTTAAAAATACTTTCCATAAATTAAAGAACTGCTTAGTTTTTAAATTAATTCATTTGTTTTTACATCCATGAAGTAAATATTTATTTTGTGTTATTTGGTTATAACCAATTGTTTTTTTATTTTTCGCACTGCATTGTAGCTTTTATTTTTATACTGTTTTAATCCCTATTATTTGTTTTATTTAACATTTTGTGCTCGTAGGGAGCTTCATGGTACTAAATTATATTTATGCAGAATTGATTCGTCAATGAAAGGAATCATAAATCTCAAATGCTTTGGAGCACAGAAAACACTTGGCATAATTTTTGCTGAAATACAGTAAAAAGATATACCATGTAGGGATGCACCGATATGGATTTTCGATATCGATAACCAATAACTCTTTAGATTTGGAGGCTTATAACCAACATATATATATATATATATATATATATATATATATATATATATATATATATATATATATATATATATATATATATAGTATGTATATATATACATATATATATAAATAGTTCAAAATGTTATATTTTTATACAGTAAACAACTGATTTTGTTTTTAAAACTTCATTAAAGATTGAACTGATTTTATGAACTTAATAGCAGAAGAAAGCAATCATTTCAAAATTGCAAGGTGAGTGTATAGATATATTCACGATTTCACATAAATCAGCATGCCAAAAATAAATGATTTATTTTTCTTCGCATAGCAAATTAACATGCAATTTGACTGTTGCATAAAAATAATAGGTCAAATAATAAAACAGGATTTAATTTATAAACAAGTAAAATAAATACATTTTAAATAAAATAAAAATGAAAGAACTTACAAACCAGCTCAAATATTCTTGAATAAAACATGTTACAGTAATGTACATATGTAGAAATGTTTATTGTTCGAAAATGCGTGTTTAGAAGTGTTTTGACAGTTCCGAGCCATAGTACAAACAAAAAGCTAAATACACATTGTATTACTTTAGATAATGCGACATAAATTCGTCCCATTTGGCATTTTAGTTTCTTAGTTTAACACGGTTACTTACTGAGTTTTTAACGCACAGCAGTACCTCACAAATAAATGACGGCCTTTAAAGGAATAAACAATTTGAGGTATGCTCCATTATAATGCACTGGACAAGTCTAAAGTTATCGGCCTAATTTTGACATGGGATCAATAATGATAACTTTAAAAATAGCATTTATCGACCGTTAACGATATGGCCGCCGATATATCGTGCATCCCTAATACCAAGTATAAATTTGCTTGGAAATAATTTGTATAAGTAAATATTACAAAACAATCAATAAACTTAAGAAATCAGGAACACGTTTTACTCGTAAACTTGTAAAAATAAATTAAGTTGCATTTAAAATGTGCGGTTGATAGCTCAAAAAGGAGCTTTCAGTTTTTGTTTCAGTTTAGTACTCAGGGGATTAGGTGTCACATTTGTTTCCAGTGCAGTCATTTCTGACTTCAAACAACACAATTGTGACAATTTTATATTTTATTAGGTCTTTTTGACTTCAAATCATGTCTTTTTGTGTGTGTATTTTGTATAAATGTGTTTTAAACAGTTACTGATATTGGCAACTAGTTAATTTGCAGTTGTAGCTGTATCATAATAAATTATGCTGTGTGCATTAGTAATCACAAAAGCAAACATCCATAGCCAAATTACCATAGACCGGTATAATATCTATGATTCTAAAGGTGTTTGATTATATCAATGAAGTCTGACGAGCAAAAGACGCTTAAAACAAACACGGTGTATGAACTGAGGTGAATCAACATTTGCAATGTACACTTTGTTAAATGAAATGACACAAAACAAACACAGAAATGGTGTGTAGAAATATCTGTTTGTACAAATTTTGCATGTTGGTTGTGTCTCTACAGTCACCTGAGGGAGCAGAGGCCAAAGACGCCACCAAAGTTACAAAGCATGAGGTAAATTGCCTTTCATACTCATTTCTTTCTCAAATTTAGAACTGATAACGTTCAGTTGCTTTACATTTTTAGTTGATTTAGCAATTACTAGTTTGTAATTCACTGTATGACGAAGATAATGCAGGTGAAATCTCTATATTTAAGATATGAATACAAATAATTTATCACACATATTTTTTGTAAATTAAATATTAAAAACTTTCAAGGATTTAAGATCATGATGAACGTTAAACGAGTCATGACTTGTGAGTCTTGTAAGTGGGTAAAATATGATAGGTTGCAAATGATTCAATGAATCATCCATTGAGGGACTTGCTGCCACTTTCTGGTGTTTTATTTTGTGTGTCTGTGTGTGTGTATTTATTTACACATGACAGTCCTAAACCAGCCACAGAACACGCTCATCTAATTGATGTTATCCAAAAAAAAAAATACACCAAGATATTGAGGTTTAATAATTAACATGGTTTAGCTCCACTATAGTTGATAAACTTTCTGCACTGTTTCTCTTTCTTTTTAGCCCACTCGGAGGTCAGAGCGTCTTTCCTCAGTAAGTGTCTTTACTCATCTTTTCTTACCCTATATGCTGCTTCATTTGCATATTTGCCTTAAGGGTTGGAGAGTAGTGAAAACCCGTTTTAGGAACTGGTTTGTCATAAATAAGAGCATAAAAAATGCTACCAGATGCCCTCTGGCATTTATAATGTCTAGTATTATCCACCGTTTAGATGTGCTTTTACTGAAACTGTTCTTTCAGTTTTAGTCAACTGCTCTGAAACTACTGTAGCTTTATTCTCATTGTGGCCTTTGTGTTATCTGTTATGACACATCCTTCATCTTGTTTTTTTCGACTTTCAGAAACCAGCTCCACCTAAACCTGAACCAAAAGCCAAAAAGCCAGCTGCCAAGGTAACAACTCTTCTTGTTTGCTTTTTGTTTTTAACATCTACATTTTTAGCATTTGTTTGCATGTGCTTTGCATGATTGTTATGTTTTCCCCTGCATATACACTGTAAAAACACCAATTAATAAAATGTTGGAAGAGCAAAAATAGTTAAACCAATGTTTTAGTTTGCTCTGCAAAGTCAGTGAAAACTGCAGAAGAAAGCATTAAATCAGGGGTTGATTTAAAATATGTAGACATTTAACATTTTGAACACTGACTGAACTAAAAGACGAATCATGCTATATTATATATGTATACATTAGGTTAGAGTCTAGTTTAGATTACTAAAAAAAAGGAAAGTAAACCAAAAGTCTTTGGAATAAGTTAATAAGAATTAGTTAAAGCTGCTTGAATTTTTACAGTGTATTAATATATGTTAAGCATTTGGTGGAGTTTTTGCATTTAATGCTTTAGCATTCAATTCACCTGTATTTTTCTAGCGCTTTTACAATGTAGATTGTGTCAAAGCAGCTTAACATAAAAGATTATAGTAAATTGAGACTGTGTCAGTTTAGTTTAGTTCAGTTCATTGTAGGTTATCTTCACTGCTGTAAGTCCAAACACTGAAGAGTAAATCCATCGATAGTAGTACTTTTGTAAAGAAGGAACTGTTGTTTTGAAATTGGTTTGGGACTGACCCCTGTTTGTGCACAGAAGCCATCCAATGATAAAGCGGTAAAGGAGAAGAAGGGCGGAGCCAAAGGAAAGAAAGAGGAGAAAGATTCTGTGCCCACTGCTAATGGAGAGACCAAGCCAGAGGAGGTGCGCAAACTCTTTTTAGTTGCAAATACCATTGTGTATCCTTTTCAGTAAGAGTGAAGGATGGTTTAGAGGTAATAAACCACCATCTGGTCTTAATAGAGGCGAAAAAGAGAAGTAGCTAATTTATATGAAGAATCCCCAAATTAAGTTTGGCCATAATGTGATAATTTATCTTTAAAATGACCATTCAAAAGTTTGAGGTTGGTAAGATTTTTGATATAAAAAAATGCTTTAAAATAGAAATGTTTAGTATGATTTCCCAGTACTGGGTTGCAGCTGGAAGGGCATCCACTGTGTAAAACATGCTGGATAAGTTGGCGGTTCGTTCCACTGTGGCGAACCTTGAAAAATAAAAGGACTAAGCCGAGAACAAAAAATGAATGAATGTTTAGTATGATCATTAACCTTGAAAAATAAAATATGCATCCTTGCTGTATAAAAGATGTAAAGTAAAAAGATATTATATTTTTAATGTCAATTTTAGTTCAATATGTTTTATTTTTTTATTAAATATTATATATTAAAGGGATAGTTCACCCAAAAATGAAAATTCACACTTAAGTGGGTCCAAAGTTTTTTGAAATTCTCTCCTCTGATGAACACAAAACAAGATATTCTGGAGGATTTTGGAGGGAAAAACAGCCAGTGACATCCATAACAGGAACAAAAATACTATGGGAGTCAATGCTTATTTTTGCCAACATTCTTTACACTATCTTGTTTTGTGTTCAACAGAAGAAAGAAACTCAAACAGGTTTGTAAAAAGTGGAGAGTGAGTAACTATCACTGGTGTACTATCACTTTTTCCAAACCTGTTTGATTTTCTTTCTTCTGGTGAACAGTAAATGATGACAGGATTTTCAGTTTTGGGTGAACTAGCAAGCTGAGGCCTTTGATGTGCATCGTACATTTTGCATGAATGTCACCAGGGCTCTCTATCCTTCCTCAAAATGTTCTTGGAATCATCCTCCGGGATATAAATTAGTTTTTTTCATAGAACATTTGTTGTGTGAAGAGGAATGAGAGCGCAGACATGTGAGGTGGGAAAGAATGACCTACATACAGTACAGGCATGTAGTACATTCTGGAAGAGTTGGACTAAAATGACTGGGTGTATGTTGGTGGCATTCATTTATAAATGGGCTGACAGCAAGTTTGGTTATGAGGATATAGTTTTGCTTTAAAAAACAGGTATATTTCTGGTTTATTTTTATTTTTTTTCACATTGAATGTGTGCCAACAAGCTTGTAACTTCTAGTCTTAAGCCTGAATGTCTGACCTTTAGAATATGTTGATTTTGTTGAATAGTCACAGTTAGTCTTAAAGGAAAAGTTCACCCTGAAATTAATATTTACCCACTATTTAATAGGGCTGCATGATTCTGGCTAAAATGAGACTCATGGTTTTATATTTTTAAAATAAAGATCACAATTAACTCACAATTCTGTAGAAATAAAATAAAGGGTTACATGAGTCGCCTATTATTGTTATTTTTCAAGCATATGGAAAAACAACTATAATAATATTAGGCCTATGTGTGGGTCTAATGTTGGTTAAAATGATTAGTTTTGTATAGACTTGGAATTGTGGTCTTGAATAAACTTCAAATATGTCCTGGTTGTTATTTCACGATAAAGTGATGACATCAGAATACAACTATTCATAATTCTAGAGTTGAACTATTATGTTTGAAACATCTGCTTGTCGTTTGTCATTGAGAACATTATTAGACCATTTTCTTGACTGATCCGCTTGTTAAGTGTGACGTCACGCGGAGCGGCTTCCGGGTCCAAGCGCTCTATTCAACTGAATGGGGAGACTCATGAAATGGTAATAATAAACGTTTACAAAGCAATTTAATACTTTCTAAAGTAACGATCGCAATATATATGTCCATGCCTAATATCCGATGGCCAGAAAGTAATTCATTGTTTTATAAATTGTTCAAATTTTGGTATTTGTTATGCAGCAAGCCCAGAGATTGTTGTGTACACCATGATTTTATATAAAATTAACGTAATTAAATTAATGTGCGATATGAATAAAAAGTGATCATAAACAAATAATTTCTCCACTCAAGTGAATGGCAGCTTGGACCCGGAAACAGTATTACATACGTCACAAACACGTCACCACTTAACAAGCGGATAAAATGAAACACTTGCCATCATCAGATTCCCTCTTGCATTATATTCAACATTATAAAGACTAGAGTACAGATGTGGCTACTGAGTATGCGCTAGTGAATGAATGTGAACACATGCAGTGCTACAGTACTGCGCAGCACAGCACAAAATGGTCTAACACAAGAAAGACATGACCAGCAGGGGGCAGTTATGTAACATAGTGAACATACTGAACTGATATACTGTAGCAGCCAGAGCATGTGAGCGGAGCTAAGCAATGTGACGCTCCGCTGAGCATTAGACTGTAGCTATACTGACCCAGTAAACATTTATTTTCATGCACAACAATTTGTGTTCGCTACGAATGAAAAAATTTATTAAATACTTGTCGTAATCATTCTAATGATGCAATATTTTGTGCGTGATCTGACCGCGTCTTCTCCTCAAATTGAAATAGAGGATTTAAATTCCGCCGATAGGGTCTGTCGATGTTGATCCAAAAGTTTGACCATCGCCGCCATGTTCAGCTCATTCATGATGTCCTCGAAGGGGTCAGTTTTCGATTCTTGCTTGCTCTGTTTAAGAGATTTAGAGGTCATGTTTAATCAAAGTGATAATTTTACCTAAAAGTGTTCAGATTATTAGTTCACAAATAAAGTAAATGGGCTTTAAAAAGTTTTAAAAGAAATGTACGGGAGCAACAAACACGTCTTCTCCATTAGCCCACCCAACTGGAAGTCGCTTGTCATAATCACAACTGTAAAATGTGATATGAAAGTTTAAATGTAGTGTGCACCGGTTTCACTTTCACTGCCGAGTGCACTCATGTCATGGCTGCCGTCACTCTGAGGGGAAAAAACACTCATGCAAATTATACGTCCCGTACGGCTCCCAAACTGAACATTATTTACAACTTTAATACCTGTTATTCACAGCCTATGCAGGTTCTGTTAACTAAAGTAGACTTTATTGAACATGTCCTCTCGATAGTAAACAAACGTCAGCTCATGCGTGATTTCACAGCTGCACATACGTCAATTTATTAAGACAGAAATGTCATTTTTGAGTGATTTACACCTTATAAATAGAGTATGTGAGACATTTTACCACCATTTGGAGGTGTTCATGTTGCTAAGCACCATATATAAAACAATGTATGTAAAACAATGTGAAGACTTGTGCGACTGCCTTTAAGCTTCTCTTCTAACCTTGAATATATAAATGGGTGAAACGTAGAAAATCAGAATTAAGATCATGTGTAGGGTCAAATCGAGATTGTGATAATTTTTCGATTATCGTGCAGCTCTACTATTTACTCAGCCTCAAGTGATTCCAAACCTTTGAGTTTCTTTCTTCTGTTGACCTCAAAGTGAAGTTTATTTATAAACTAATTTCAAAAGGATCTCATGCTTATGATTGCTTGAAATTTATGATTCACCAATCAAACAATTCTAAGCCACTATAAATACCCTAAGTTCCATACCATAGTCATCTTCATTTGAAGAATCACCCCTTCCACCCCTACTCCTCCTTTCCTAGATGGGTGACACGATGGCCCAGTGGTTAGCACTGTTGCCTCACAGCAAAAACGTCACTGTTTCTATTCCTTACCAAGCTAGCCGACTTTTCTGTGTGGAGTTTACACATTCTCCCCGTGCTCACCAGTTTGCCAGTTTTTACCCACCATCCAAAAACATGCGACTTAAGTTAATTGGCTAATCCAAATCGGGACTACAGACATGCTCCTAGTACGTACTTATCTCTTAAGATCAATCACTGTCTGTTCATTAGCTACTACAGCAGGGGAATTCTCGAGATCTACCTAAGCTCAAACTCCCCTCTCGCCTTGTAAATGGGAGGGAGCCTCGGGCTCGAGGATCTTATGAGCTCAGGGCTCTCTCCCGGGACAGCATGCCAAACAAGCTTTATAATCAATCATCAGCTAAGTGTGAACTCTTAAAAGAAGTTATTTTGAAGAAAGTTGAAAACAGGTAACCATTGACTTGCATGGTAGGAATAATATATTCTATAGATGCCAGTGGCTACAGGTTTCTCTTCTTCTTTAAAATATCTTTTTTTGTGTGTGCAACAGAATGAAAGAACTCAAGCAGGTTTGGAACAAATAATGACAGAACTTTTATTTTTGGGGTGAACTTGTTTTCATTTTCCTTTCTAATATTCCTGTAACCATATGAACAAGTAAACATTACTAATCATTATTATGCTAATATGGTTTATATTATTCTGATCGATATCTAATAATCTTTTCCTGTGTCCCACTCCATGACTTCTCAAACCCCTGCACACACATGCACACACACACACACACTCACACACACAGATCTGCGTGTCTCGCTCATCTGTCAGTGTGTCATCATGGAGAAGTTCCGCCCCCTCCTTCCTGTCCATCCGCGGGCAGAGTGAGAGTGTTAGAGTAAAGGGTACGAGAGTTTGAAGACTGCAGTGTGTGCTTGTGTGCTTGTCGCCGTACAATCCACATTTATTTTACCCTCCCTAAATGCAAGATTTAATTAAAGGCTTTACATAAGAAAGATTCATTAGATTGTCTGGTAGCCCAGGTTACTGGAATGTTCAGAGCATGTCTAATCATTTTGATATTATGAATCCACTAAAAGATTTTAAAGTGTGTTATTTCATCAACATCAAGCTTCAACGTCTCCCTCATCGTATTCCATCCAAACCGATGAGGCTTTTGTTCATCCTTGGAACACAAAAGTAGATCTTTTCAATGAAATCTGAGAGGTATCTGTCCTTCAGGAGAAAGTCTGTTCAACCAAAATGACTTTTTAGAATGCTCATATTAATATAAATAGATCAAAAAAAACTTATTCATATCAGGGCCCCAGAAGGACATTTTAAACCTTGGCACTGGGGCCACTAAAATGTTTAATACAAAATTCTAAATTGAGATGGTGCTGTGCCTGTAATATTAATAAAAGGACCAGTTTTGCCTCTAAAGGCCATCAGGCAGTGTCTGGCTATCAGTTTGTATCTGTTGGCAAGTAATTTTGGTGTGATGCGCACATCACCTCTTGATGGCCTCATTAGAAGGCATCTACCATCTGTGAAAAGAAGGACTCTGATTGGCTGATCAGTTATGAATCAGAGCACAAAAACAACACAGTCAAGAAGGAACACATAATCCTGGTTGTCATATCCTGATATTTCCTTTAGAAGTATAAATATGAGTGTTTTGTTTTTCATTGTCCAGACGGGATCAGACGCAGCCAACACTTTTTTGCCGCTAGTTCTTGTTGTTAGCTTGATGTGTCCTGGGCTTAAGAAATGAACAAGTAGCTTAAGTTCTATCTATCTAAGATCGATCTATCTATCTATCTATCTATCTATCTATCTATCTATCTATCTATCTATCTATCTATCTATCTATCTATCTATCTATCTATCTATCTATCTATCTGTCTGTCTGTCTGTCTGTCTGTCTGTCTGTCTGTCTGTCTGTCTGTTGATCTATCTATCTGTCTGTCTGTCTATCGCTGTCTATCGTTGTATATATCTATCCGTATGTCTGACTGTCTATCTATCCATCTGTCTGTCTGTCTATATGTCTTTCTGTCTATCATTCTATCTATCTATCTATCTATCTATCTATCTATCTATCTATCTATCTATCTATCTATCTATCTATCTATCTATCTATCTATCTATCTATCTATCTATCTATCTGTCTATCTGTCTGTCTGTTGATCTATCTATCTGTCTGTCTGTCTATCGCTGTCTATCGTTCTATATATCTATCCGTATGTCTGACTGTCTATCTATCTATCCATCCGTCTGTCTGTCTGTCTATATGTCTTTCTGTCTATCATTCTATCTATCTGTCTATCTATCTATCTGTCTGTCTGTCTGTCTGTCTATCTATCTATCTGTCTATCTGTCTATCTATCTACAGTCAAGCCCAAAATTATTCATACTTCCTGCGGTATGAATAATGTCTGAATAATGTCCAGCTTGACTGTATACATCTTGTACTTGTAGATCACGATAACCACAAATATTATAACCTCACTACCACAGTAAAATGTTGGTAACTTATGTTTTTTTAACTTTTTACTGTGTAAGAACAAAATCCTGAAGACATTTAGTACGATAAAAAATGCACAATTGATTTGATTTGTTAACAAACATTTTTTTTTTTTATAAATAATAATATTATTTAGTTGGCTAGTAGTAATAAAAAAAATTCTTCATAATTATCTTGCGTTTCTACTAATGGTTGTCATTGATACCTCTACAGAATTGCCATAGTACAAATTTGTGATTTGTGACAAGAAAAGCTTTCTAACCTGATCATTGGTGCACAGTGTTGTCCGTTAAGCTGATGTCGGTGTTGGTGTAAACTAAATATCGCTGTTTAGTGTCCATGTAAATTATTGTTCCTGTGAGAGTTTGCAAACTGCTGTCTTTTCTGAACAGAGCTCATGACAGTTCAAATAAATGTTTTGTTCAGCTTTGGTGTGATCTCATAGTACACAACAGAATTTCAACTGCTTATTAGATTGGCAAATCTGTAGTGACAACAGCATGACCGCAAACAATCTTTAAGCTCTGTGCACAGACTTTGAAAAATCACAGGACGCCACATGTTGTGTAGCAGTGTGGATAGGCAAAATACTACTTTTTGGAAAAGATGACATCACAATACCATGTGACCAGAAGAACTAGGAAAAGCTCTGCATGTAACAACAATTTCAGAGTTGTGTTCGTCCTGCAGATGCTGCTAAGTTTATTAGCACTATTAAAACAAAAAGTGGTAACTCTGAGACAAATTACCAGTTAGACTCATCAGATATTTGTGAATTCACCATGGTGTCCTGGTGGCTAGTATATCCTGCAGCTCTGTGTTTATCTACAGTGCCAATATTACACTATTTTATTGTATTTTAATCTTTTTATTGGTCTTTTGTGTGACAATAAAAATTAAATATTGAGAGGTAAACAGTAATGTATTGTCCATTATTAATTCCATCCCCTAACCTCTCATTTATTAACTTAATAAAACAATGAATACATAAATACCAAATTAAGAAAATTAAATACAAAAGAACATGACATCAGAATAACTGGATACAGAATATAACTATAATAAAATATAATAGAATATAATAAAATAATAATTAAAATAATAACAATGAATAAAAAAAACCCTTCTGATAAAATGGTAAATGTTACAGGTTGACACCACCAGGTGTAATAGGCAGGCCTTTGCTGTAATCAAGAAAGGAATCCTTATAAAAGACTTTATAGAAGTCTTATAAAAGGACTCTAGTGAGCCAGAGAGTGAGCATCTCGGCTTTTCAAGTCTGATACAGTAAAAAATGTCCTTTATCTACTTGTCATGTGTAGGGGGAAGTGTGTTTCTAGAATGCTAGAATCGTGGTAAAGTCAAGAACCTTGCTGTCACGGACTGTCAAATCAGGTTGAAGGGATACACCAAAGAGGGCTAACAAAGGATCAGGTTGTATATTGATTTTAAGGGCTTTATTAAATGTATGAAAAACACCTGACCAAAAGATGGCCAACTGTGGACATGTTCAAAACATCTAAAACACGAATATTTGCAACGATTGCAAGCAGAGCTCCTATCTGGAAAGAAATTAGCCAACTGAGCATTGGTTAAGTGAGCGCTAAATAATATTTTACACTGCATCAAACCATGCCTAGCACATAATGAAGAGGAATGCACTCGGGCTAAAATGTTATCCAATAAATCCTCTGTCATAGTAATTCTTAGATCTCGCTCTGAAGTATCTTTAAATGTATCAGTTGGATATTACACCTATTTAACTAGTTTTCCTGTTTCCATGTAGACGCAGACATTTCTTAAAAATGGTTTGCGTATGGGAAATTTAAGGAATCCGGAAAAGAAAAAAGACAAACACAGTAGTTGTCGTACAGACGTAGCCTTACTGGCTCTGACAGGAAAAAAGCTTATATGTGATTAAAAGCCCTAATTCAGTCTGTTAATTATATAACAGTTGTGTTGCTTCAGTAGAAATGGACTAAATGGCTCAAATCTCTTTATATTTTGAATTGTCAGTGTTTTGGGTGAACAGAGTGGAGACAGACATCTCTCAGATTGGATTATAAACAATCTTCATTTGTGTCTAATGGGTTTAGAACAACATGAGGGTGAAGAAATGACCAATTTTTCATTTTAGGGTAAAACTAATAATTGTTATCGGACAGGTTTCCTGAACATTGATTGGTCTTATCAACACAGTCTATCTACAAAACACTGTTATTATAGAAGTCATGTTAAACCACACATTTTTCATTCATTTTGACTGAATATACAGAAGCATACATGTAAGAATATGAGTGCGCTCACATGTTAAAGTGTGTTGCTGAATTGACTGAATCACTGATTTGCAGTTTGAGGTAAGTTTGATTGTGTTTTTCTGGCACTAACTGAGTGGCTTTGGTTCTGTTTGAATTCACATCAGATCATCTAACAGTTTATTAAGTAAAACATATCAGTATCCTCTCCTCTGCTTTAAACTTATATTCTTCATCTATTGTGTTTTTCTCTCTCTCTCTGTATAGGAAACTGAGACGCCCAAGACTGAGGCCGAGGGAAAAGAGTGATTGAAGTTGTTTTCTGGAATAACAGAACTTTTTTTTTATTCCTATCGAGTATTTTGTAAAACGCAAACTTTTTTTTAGACTTCCCGTACTAGATTTCCTTAGCTAAAAGTCGACTTACACTCCCCGCAGAAGCACCATCTCCTATATCTGACAGAAGGAGAGATTCATTTCAAGAAAAACCAACAGTTATTCTTGAACAAAAATTTTCACCAGCAGCTCGCCTGCCAAATGCAGCCACTTGGAACATGTCATATCCTCTCATGTTAAAAGCATCCGGATCATCATTTTCCACTAGAGAGCATAGCCTGCGCTTCACGGTTTTACGGCTCTGTCTTTGAGTCTTGTTTAATTGAGTATCTTATAAAAAGTGTCAGAGAAAGGGAGCATTTGAGTAGTAACCACAAATTTTTTTTTTTGCTTTTTTGGTAAGAAGCTCCTTTGTAGCATTTTGAGATTCAAGCGTGTTTTAAAATGGCTGAATTAAACATGACCCTTAACAGTGGCAGATTTCCATAGCAATAAACAAGTGGTGCTTTGTGCTAGAAGGTTAGGAAAAAACTACAAGATCCCAGTCTCAGACAAATGTAAAAGTCCACAGAACTGGTTTGAGATATCCTCTCTGTAAAATGTTTTCAAATAAAAAGATGAATAACCGGTCAGTAGACTCTTGTCTTGGATTTTTTATGTTTCACAAGTGCTAGACTAGCTTTATTTCAAAGAAACTGGACATTTTCATTAATTTATGATGCACACATGCTTTTATTATGAATATTTTAACTTACTCTCTGTTTTGGAGATTTTTGGGGGGGAAATGTGTAATAAAATATTAAAAATCTCTCAATAATACAATACAATCAAATAATAAAACAGTGAAAAGAATAGCCAAATCATTATCTAATGCTTCATTCATAAATTGATTTTATATTTTATTATAATAAATAATCATAATGGGCATTACAATGGCACAGTGGGTAGAACGATCGCCTCACAGCAAAAAGGTTACCGGTTCAAGCCCCAACTGGTTCAGTCGGCATTTCTGTGTGGAGTTTGCATGTTCTCCCTGTGGTCATGTGGGTTTCCCCCGGGTGCTCCAGTCCAAATACATGTGGTACAGGTGGATTGAATACACTAAATTGCCTGTAGTGTATGTGTAAATGCAGGAGTGTGTGGGTGTTTCCTAGTGGTGGGTTGCAGCTTTAAAGGCATCCGCTGCTTAAAACTTATGCTGGATAGTTGGCGGTTCATTGCACTGTGGCGCGCCCTGATTAATCAAGAGACTAAGCTGAAAAGAAAATGCATGAAATAACCATAATGTATTATCTATTTAGTAGTGAAAATATAAGGTTAGCTGGCTTTGCTGTAAAACATCAATATTAGTTCATTTCTGAACACATTAAATATGGATACTGTGTTATTATGCACAAAACATAATTACTAAGAATATGTGTAGACAAGGTTATATTTTATTGAAAAGTGTCCTTGTTACACATTAATTATACATTTAATAATTCTGAATATTGGTAATTACCATGGACTTTGTAAAGGTTTAAATGTCAATTGCGTGTAACTATAATTTACTGTTATCATTATAGTAAGTTCATGAAATAAACACATAAAGAAAAATACATCTTAATACCTAAAAGTGGCTAAAGATATACAGAATGCTCATTTAATAGATATTTATGCCATTGTGTTTCATATTTTGCGGGTAGCACTGTCACTTTACAGCAAGAAGACCTCGGCAGTAAGACATGCGCTACAAGGGAATTTAATTGTCTGTAGTTTATGAGTGTGTGTGTGTGTGAATGTGAGAATGTATGGGTGTTTCCCAATACTGAGTAGCATGCACTGCGTACAACATATGCCGGAATAGTTGGCGATTCATTCCGCTGCGGTGACCATTGATAAATGAGGGACCAAGCAGGAGGAAAATTAATGAATGTTTCACATTTTCTCATTTCATTTCAGGTGCACTGCAGACATGGAGCAACATGAAGGAATTAATGAAGGAATTGGGGCAACATGATGGAATTCAGTTGATTTATTAGTTTTTACAAATTTAAGTGGATTGAACATAAAATAATTAATTCATCCCCCAAAAAATTCAAGAATTGTGTTGTTTCAACTTGCTTAATAAGTAGTTTGAGCAAGCACTGTAAAACCCAACAGTCAACTTTATCAATTGAAATGAGTGTCGGTAACTCAAAATGTACTGAAAGTTAATTCAGCAGCTTAAATAAATTAAGTTCACAGTACTCATATAGATTAGTTTAACCCAAATGGTTTGTAGCAATCGGTTTCCTCAAACGGTTTGAGTTGCCTTAACTTATTGGGTTTACAGTACTCAGTTGGTTTGAGTTCTCATCATTTATCGGGTTTTACTGTGCTCAAATTGCTTCGTGTACTCAAATGGATTAAGATCGCAGTACTCATTAGGATTAGTGTTTGAACTTAACCCTCTACTGCACGGCGCAACCATATGGTAACATGATACTCATGTTCATTTCGCTGCCACTGTTTCTTTAAGACCAACATATTATTTTTTTGTTGAAAGAGAACACCTTAGAGTAGCCAATGATGTGCTTTGGTTAAGTCACATGACATCCAGTGTTTTTCTGTAGCGCGATCTCTGACAGACTGGCGTTTTTTGTGAGTAGTTGCTAAATGCAAATGTAAACGTCAATAAAAACAAAGGATCCAATTATGTCAGATCCACAAAAAAAAATCTGAAACATCACCTCCAGTGAGTTATGATGACATATTCACAACTCAAAAATTTTTAATCAAAGTAGTTTTTTGTAAATCGATCAAATGCGTGTGTTACCAAATGGCAACACTGTGCAATAGTGGAACATGCAATATTGCAATGGGTTTGCAAGCTAGCAAGGTCAGCTGTGATCTTTTAAGTTGTAACAATAACAACATGAATGCAAGTAATATGATGTTGATTTGTCATATGTTTATGACATTTGCATTATGGATAAAATCTAGTTTTAATGGCAATACTACTTTTGAATAGATATCAATACAGGGAACAGTGTATTAGCGAGCACCGCCATGTTCTATGGTAATTTAAAGAAGAAAAGGACAGAACTGGCTCTCCTGCAGATGAAAGTGAGGAAGAGATGGGTTTTAGTGACCATAAGAATGATGCAGACTGGACATTTGATAGAGACAGTTCTGGTAAGTTAACTCAGATGCAGATAAGACAGGCGTAGTATAGTATATAGTATAATACAAACATTGCTAGCTAGTAGCTACATTACTCTGATGCATCTGGATATACTAGACTTGTTTTTAATTTGTTATAATATTTACTGGAGAAATATTTATATTTACTGTATGCTGTATATAAGATAATACAACATAAGGATTGTTTTCAATAATATTGAGCAATAAAGAATAGAATAAATGAAAGCTGGTGGAATATGAGTTGTGGTAAAGTATGTATAAGGTGTCATTTATAAGTTAAAGCTCATAATGCTGCAACAACAAATAAATTATTTAAAAAATATATTATTTATTATAAGGAAACTTTTAAATTAGAAATTTCTCAGGTAGATCCTGAGTTGGACGTTGTTGCCATATGGCAACATCATAAAGTACCTTAAAAATATATTTATTTACAATTTTTTACAGCACTTCAAGTTAAGCCGTTTTAAGAAAAGAAAACAGTCAAATATTATTTTTTACAGGTTTATCATAATGTGTGCTGTAGAGGGTTAAATGGTTTGTTGCAATCAGGTGTCCTCAAATGGCTTGAGTTGCCTTAACTTTTTGGGTTTTACAGTGTGTCAAAAAATAATAGCAACATTTGTACCATAGTGAGTTAACTTTGTGGAAAACTCTTGAGGGTCCAGTGTGTTTGGTCTAAAGCTACAAAGGCCTTTCAGTGTAGTTCTTTATACACAGACACATGTGACTCTAAACACAAACATACACACACACACACACACTAAATACAACTGCTGATGTCAGAAAGTGAAAGGTCAGCAATGCCACTGGAGGCAGGAGCAGAGAGGAGGAAATGAATGCAGTGGCCGTCCTCGTTGGTCTGGACTGCTGTCTGTATTCAGCCACAGCCAATAATTCAGAAGCCCTACAGTAAATCAAAATAAACCAGTATAATAATCACACACAAGCTATTTATTTCTGCTTCTTTTTAGTAAAGTTGGTAAAACTTTAAAATAATGGTCCAATAGTTTATGTATGTACTAACATTCTAAGCATTTATTATAGTTTAACTTTAACTAATGCAGTAGTTAGTAATGCATAGGTTTTTTGAGCATTAGCCATGTGAATAAAGGATTTTTAATATTTGTTCCATGTTATTCGAGTGCCTTGGACTGATTTTTGCTGTTTATTCTGATGAATCCTTTACCCAAAAAGCACAGACACGTTATTTAAGCTACCCCTGAGAACTTTTTGTTTGATTTTTTTACTAATGCATTATTCAGATCTAAAGTTAATTTAGGTTACTGCACAGTTATTCAACTTAAATACCATTAATGTTAACAAAGATGTGTAAATACTGTAATAAATGTATAACTAATAGTTTGTTCATGTTAGTAAATACATTTAACTAATGGGTCATTATTTTAAAGTGTTACCAAAGAGTTTCAGATGATCTTTACCTGTAAACCCTGTGGAGCTTCTGGTCTTACTGTTTACTAAAACAGTAAAGGCTGTAATGCAAAATTGGTTAAAATGTGGGCAAACTTAATCACCAGGTTAAATTTTGTTATTAATTTTTTTTTTTAATCTAGCATTTGTTTTGTCTATTTTATCCATCTTTGAAGTGGAACAACAGCGGTTAGTAGAGTTTATAATTGGCAAGTAGGCCTCCTGATTTTCATGAACAGAAAAAGCCTAATGAAAGATAAATACTTAAACAGGTATTTTCTATATTTATTATTGAATAAGGAAACGAGTAAAGATCCCATTATTATTATCATCATTATTTAGATTTATTTTTAGAAATACTTTATTTAAGAAGTATACATTTGATCCCAGTTTGCTGTATGATTCTGTATTATTTCATTCATTTCATAATGTATAACATCTATAGTGTTTTATTGCGTCACATTTGCACCAGACACTTTCTTACAATCACTCCATACTTCAAAACAACAAAACATTGTGCCTTTATGAAGTGTTTCACACAGGTGAGTGGGCCTGACAAACCACCTGTAGAAGCATTCTGCTCTTTATAATTTTTTTTTTATTTAAATCCTGCCTCCTTTTTAGCACTTAATTCTCTGAGCACCAGCAGTTCCTTTACAGAATTACTACTTAGAACTTCTTGTGTGTATTGCCTCTTTTTGCTGAATCGCTGAATGCCTCCTCAATTGTAAGTCACTTTGGACAAAATGTAAATGACTAAATGTAAATATGTATATATATATATATATATATATATATATATATATATATATATATATATATATATATATATATATATATATATATATATACATACAGGAGTTTAATGAAACAGAAAATTGTCTTTTTTTCTCAGTGGTAACACTTTTTTTTTTTTTTTTAAATATTGTTAAGTCCAAACGTCTGTATACTTGTTTTCATTAGCTTAATCATAGTAAGAAGTAAAATTTTCTGCACATATAGAGGACAGATTCAGCATTCACCACAGAAAACTTTGAGTCTTTAATTCAGTTTCTCAAGTGTCATCAACTGTCCAAATTTATGACTATTTAATCCAAAAAATACCTACTCAAGATACTATTGTTGGTTTTGTTTTAGAGAAGCTTAAGTAATAGCTAATTTATATGGCAATCAACTATTTCAAATTTTGTTTTTAAAATGCAATTTTTTGTTTTAAAAGAAAAGAAAAATGTTTTGGGATTACAATGGAATTTCAACCTGCATTTTTTTATCCAAACTCTACACTGTAATGAAATCCTGGTTGCCTTAAAAAAGATGAATAAAAAAGCTGAGTCCATTGAACTATTAAATGAAACTATTATGTTAAACTGACTTAAAACAGCTTGCGTAACTTATTAAATTAAGTTGGAACATTATTAACTTAGTTTAATAAGTTACAATCACCCAAAATCATATGCTGTCAGGACTAATTGATCATTTAATTATTTACAGTGTACTTTATCTAACTCCTCCAAAACAGTTGATCCATTTTTTACCGAATTCAAATCAGATCATCTCCAGGCCATGGCAGAAAGCAAACAAACAAGCAAAAACATGATCATATTTTGTACATCAGTAACATATGGCATAATGCCAAACTGAAAAATCTAAGGTTGTATCTCTTTAAAGTTTTAAAGTAAGGCCTACTGAAACCAACCTTCATGTTGTTGCATCAATTTGTTAAAAGCGCCTCCTATTGGTCAACAGTGGCAGACCAGAACATTATATTGGGTGTGATTTGTACTCATAACATTTTAATCATTGTCCTGGCTTGCCATGCTTAACTCGGCCATGCCTTAAAGGGATAGTTCACTAAAAATCTAAATTAACTCATCATTTACTCTCCTCAAGAGGTTTCAAATCTTCAGGGGTTTCTTTATTCTTTTGAACACAAAAGAAGATATTTTGCTGGTTTCTGGGACCCATCGACTTCCGTAGTAGGAAAAAATTACTATGGAAGTCAGAGGGCACCAGCTATCAGCAAAATATCTTCTTTTGGAATATAAACCAAATAGGTTTGTAACAAGTCAAGAGACAGTAAATGATGGTGGGTTGTTTATTTTTGGTTAACTATCTGCTTAATTTCTGCTATATTTATTATTATTTTTAATATCATTAGTTGTAGTTGTAGTAGTAGTAGTAGTAGTAGAAGTAGTAGTTGTAATAATAGTAGTAACCGTGGTTGTAGTAATAGTAGTTGTAGTAGTAATAGTTGTAGTAGTAATTGTAGTATTTGTAGTAGTAGTAGTGGTAGTAGTAATAATTGTAGTAGTATTAGCAGTAATAGTTATAGTAGTAATAGTAATAGTTTTAGTAGTAGTAGTAGCAGTAATAGTTGTAGTTGTAGTAGTAGTAATAGTTGTAGTAGAAGTTGTAGTAGTAGTAGTTGTTGTTGTAGTAATAGTAGTAGAAGTACGAGCAGTAATAGTTGTAGTAGTAGTAGTTGTAGTAGTAATAGTAGTAGAAGTACGAGCAGTAATAGTAGTTGTAGTAGTAGTTGTAGTAGAATTTGTAGTAGTAGTAGTAGTAATAGTTGTAGTAGTAGTAATAGTTGTAGTAGCAGTAATAGTTGTAGTAGTAGTAGTATTTGTTGTAGTATTAGTAGTAGTAGTAGTAGTTGTAGTAGTAGTTGTAGTAGTAGTAGTAGTAATAGTTGTAGTAGTAGTATTTGTTGTAGTAGTAAAAATAGTTGTTTTAGTAGTTGTTGTAGTAGTAATAGTAGTAGTATTAGTAATAGTGGTAGTAGTAGTAGTAGTAGTAGTAGTAGTAGTAGTAGCAGCAGTAGTAATAGTTGTAATAGTACTAGTAATAGTTGTAGTAGTAGAAGCAGTAGTAGTTGTTGCGTTAATGGTAGTAGTAGTAGTAGTAATAACATTAATAGTTGTAGAAGTAATAGTTGCAGTAGTATAAGTTGTAGTAGTAATAGTAGTACTAGTAGTATTTGTTGTTGTAGTAGTAGTTGTAGTAATAGTAGTAATAGTTGTAGTAGTAGTTGTTGTAATAGTTGTAGTAGTAGTAGTTGAAGCAATAGTTGCAGTAGTAGAAGCCGTAGTAGTACTAGTAATAGTTGTAGTAGTAGTAGTTGTAATAGTTGTAGTAGTTTTTGTAGTAATAGTTGTAGTAATAGTGGTAGTAGTAGTATTTGTAGTAGTAGTAGTAGTAGTGGTAGTAATAGTTGTTGTAATAGTTGTTTAGTAGTAGTTGTTGTAGTAGTAATAGTTGTAGCAATAGCTGTAGTAGTAGAAGCAGTAGTTGTTGTGGTAATGGTGGCAGTAGTAGTAGCAGTAATAGTTGTAGTAGTAATAGTTGTAGTAATGGTTGCTGTAGTAGTAGTTGTAGTAGTAGTTGTTGTTGTTATAGTTGTAGTAGTAGTAGTTGAAGTAATAGTTGCAGTAGTAGAAGTTGTAGTGGTAGTAGTAGTATTTGTTGTTGTAGTAGTATTTTTAATAGTTGTAGTAGTAGTAGTTGTAATAGTTGTAGTAGTAGTAGTTGTTGTAGTAGTAATAGTAGTAGTAGTAGCTGTTGTAGTAGTAATAGTAGTAGTAGTTGTTGTAGTAGTAATAGTAGTAGTAGTAGCAGTAGTAGTGATAGTTGTAGCAGCAGTTGTATTTGTTGTACTAGTAGTAGTTGTAGTAGTAGTAGTAATAGTTGTAGTTGTATTAGTAGTAGTAGTGGTTGCTGTAGTAGTAATAGTAGTAGTAGTGGTAATAGTTGTAGTAGTAGCAGCAGTAGTAGTAGTTGTAGTAGTAGTAGCAGTAGTAGTAGTAGTAGTAATAGTTGTAGTAGTAGTAGTAATAGTTTATTAGTTGTAGTAGTAGCAGTACTTGTAGTAGTAGTAGTAGTTGTTGTTGTAGTTGTTGTAGTAGCAGCAATAGTAGTAGTTGTAGTAATAGTTTTAGTAGTTGTTGTAGTTGTAGTAGTATAAAATCATACATTCTGATTATTGTTATAACTATCTATAGGTTATTATTTTGGAAATATAAAAATATATATTATCTTTACATTTAATATTGGATTTTTCCATAATTCAGGAACTGCATACTTTAAATAAAAAGGCAAGTATCCTATGTTTTACTGATTAAGTTATTATAAGTTACCAAATGTAAACTCTTTTTGAATTCCAGTATAATGCTTCTGTTTGTATTATTTATTATGAAAAACCTACAACAACCTTAAATATTCAGATGAATTTGCAGCAATCCAAAAAAAGATAGAGCCATCCAAATGTACACGTTTACCCTTCTAACCTTTGACCCATGTTTGGCCTCTGAACTCGCTGTATGAAATGATAGTCCTGACCTCCAGTGGCAAGAAAACTCACTGCACATTAACAATCATAACACAACCTTGAGCCTGTCTTTCATTTTTATAACAATTACTCCAACATATTTTAAGAATGTGTTTCAGGTTTGTATTTTAATTGAGTCTGTATTCAACTGAGTCACGCTTTCAGTGAGTTTCAGCTGTTGTCTCATTTTACCCCTGAAGTTTTAAGCCTACTCAGCATCACACTCCACCAGATCACCACCGTTTCTCTAAAGTGCGATAAGTTGCATCAGTTTTGCTTAAGTAGCCTCAAAGCCCAGGCTGCTATACTCATGTGTTTCTCAAATATCTGACTCCTTTTCTCTTCCACGTTTACTCTTAGTGTCAGTGGTTTAGAAAGTGTTACATCACCGAATGATGTTCACTGTTAATTTGAGGACTTTTCAAGCAAGGGCACCTAGCAGTTTGTTTTAGCTTTATAAATAAAAATCACATATTACATCATAGTCACCCTTGTTAGCTCAAAAGGGGAAGACAAACCTCAAACTCTTTTCTGATGCACAAGATATGGCAGTATGTATATGGTATGCATCATGTGTGATTGAAATGCAATGTCAATGCAAGAAGAGACAAATAATAAATATACTTAATTCATTACAGACAAACAGACACTTTATTGACATTATATTCGTTAAATTGAAAAAATACTTAGAATGTGTTTATTATTCTTATAGTAAAAACAACATTACAAATAATATGACTTAATTATAATAATGCATTATCAATTATTTAATGTGAGATGAGCTTTAATGAAGAAGATGCACACTAAAAAACCCAACAGTCAACTTTATCAAATCAAATGAGTGTAGTTAACTCAAACTTGACTGAAAGTTTTGAACTCAGTGTTGAGAATAATGGGTTAATTAAATACCTCATTACTTCAACTTAAATGGAGTAAAGTTCACAGTACTTGTATAGATTACACTCTAAAAAACATTGAAGTATTTATTTAACCAAATGGTTGAGTTGGGTTATTTTTTTAACCTTTATTGGGTTATTTATTTAATAACTCAACCAGTTGGGTTGAAAATGTTGAATTTCAACAGTCAACTGATTTAACGGACAGTATTAATGTGCTTGTGTAATGTTGTTTTTGCTTTATAACACTCATTTAAGCTCTAACACAATATTGTTTTTTTAAAATAGCTCTCTGTGTGGTGTTTTTTCTTGCCGTTTCACCAGAACTTTTTATTATTGATACAAACGCTCGCTTTGTGGCCAATCTATATTAATAAAAACGCTGTGTCTGGAACTTAAAATGTAGTGGAAATAAATAATTTTTAACATTTTTGAAAACTGTTTGTTATTTATTTACAGTCATAATTTTAAAATTAATTGTAGTACTAGTAATAGTAGCATTAGTAATGCCAGAATGGAAAAAAATAACATGTAATCAAAACAACCCAATGCATTGAGTTAAAAAAACCTAATGCACTGGGTTGAAATAACCCATAGATGGGAAGGTGCTATATAACAACATATAGTTGAGTTATATATTTAGGTATTTTAAACCCAACTATTTTTACAGTAGTTTTTATTAACTCAAATGGTGTGTTGCAATCGGTTTCCTCAAATGATTTGAGTTACATTAACTTATTTGGTTTTACAGTTCTTAGTTGGTTTGAGTTCTCTTCATTTATTGGGTTTTACTGTGCTCAAGTTGCTTCATTTACTCAAATGGATTAAGTTCACAGTACTCATTAGGATTAGTTTTTGAACTTAAATAGTTTGTTGCAATCAGGGGTCCTCAAATGATTTGAGTTACCTTAACTTTTGGGTTTTACAGTGTTTAATAACAATAGAAAATAAATAATGTAACAAGTGTATTGTTTATAATGAAGTCTATTCATTAATTAATGGATTGTATTGACTAACCCTAAAATACTTTTTAAATTAAGTTAATTTATTTTATTTATTTGTCTTTTTTTTTTTTTACTTGGATCATAAATATCCCTCCAAAATGTTGGGGATTTTGTCAGATTTAACTTCCCTGGTGATTATGTTAGTATAAACACAATACCATAGCAAACAAATAAGTAAAAATGTACGTTAAAAAATTGTTTGGTTAATAATATATAATAATAATATTTCCAATACGGTTGGTTAAAAAATAATTGACTATAACTTTACGATAACAACAGAGCTGGTGGTGTTTAGTTAACATCAATAACAAGTTTAAATACATAGTATTTAGATTGGTCAGTCCATAAACTACAGGTCTGCTCCTCCCGTCACTATTTTTACACAAAGCTACAACTCTAAAGGTCTTTTAATGTCAAAAGACTGTCTCATAAACTTATTTATCCATATATAAAGCAAACTTGATGGCAAAACTTCCACTGTCTATTTTAAAGGTGAAATTGTACTATGTATGCATATTTAATTGCTTTCAGCATATACACCAAAATAATATCTATATGTGATTAAACAGAATATTGTGGAGAGTGGCTGGAAATGTATTTGCCTAATCTGTATAACTGTGTTGCAAACAACCTTTTAACCAGACTTGAGGACACGTTCTGCATGTTGTTTCTTTAAAATTGATATGCTGTGTGACACGAAAATATAGAAATTAAATCGCAGATGTCCCATTTTGTGTGGTGTTGCCATTAGTCACTGGATTCCAGTAACTTACAAGGTTTAATTCATTACATTCTCCCTGTTTACTACCCTTCCCCCATTTTACTGCCCGCTCGCTTTTGGGAAAGAAATGGAGGACTTCCCAGTCCAAATCGAAAGCTAGAGAGGGGGTGGGTTCCCTGGGAAAGAAATTTGGTTTAGGGATAAAATGAATAGGCTTTTAATCACTTTACAACCACGCGAAAGCTGTGGTAAAATAGGGTGTTTGATAGTATCTGCAGTTGTGAGAAGAACACTGTGTTAGATCCGAGCTTCGCTGCCTGCAAGGTCGACGGACCGACAAACAAAAGGCGCCATTAAGGCTCAGGGCCCAACATTTAGCAAAATAAGCACAGTTAGAATAAATGGTTAAATTAATGGATAAAACGAGCCACCATTGCCTTCTTTTCCCCTTCAGCGTTAGCATCGCAGCCTCCCTGACAGCACAGTGCTGCGCGTACGTACTAAACCCGACTGCTGTATTCCTGCGCAAAGGGGTTGTGCTCTTCAGAGAGAGGAGGGGGGTGTGGAGCGTAAACTGAAATCCAAAATATTCACAAACATCCCTATGGTTCGTTAAACTGCTCGTTTTAGAATCGTCCCGTCTGGTCAACATCAAACGCCCCGCTGCTCGGGATGTTTGTCCGCATCGATGCATGGCATGTTGTGAGTAAGCGAAGACTATTTAGCGCGAGCGCGGAAGGCTCGAGCGACGTGCCGGGACTACTTTCAGTGTGTGTTCGGTGAATGGAGGCGCAGCTCTTCCTGGTGAACAAACACTGACAACTACAGGGCAGCCCAGCGATACCCGCTTCCCAGAACGGCCACACACACCTTCTCCTTCACCCCCTAAACAACCCTAAACATGGCTGCTGAGCGTAAACACGTCGCGCAGTTGAAATCCGGTGAGTAAAAGGCATTTTAAAAGGTGACGCTGGAATATTTTTTATATACATCTGCCTTTCCCACAACGTCCTTCTTGAAAGCTAATGTAGCTCATTCTCCCCCATCTCGCAGAACTGTACTTCCTAATAGCCCGATTTTTAGAAGCTGGACCGTGTCAGGACGCAGCAGAGGTGGGTGATTTTGTAATTTAAGATTGTAAACGACATCCCTGGAGAAGATTGAACCGTAATGTGCGATTTTTGTGCTTTTTTCAGACCTTGATACGGGAGGTTCAGCAGAAGGAGGTAAGCAGCGCGAGCCTCACTCGCGTCGCATCTCACTGCGCTGCACTTCAGGCTGTTAATTTAACGCAGATTTCCTATTTATGCTTTAAAAAACAAACTCGAGCCCTAGAATTGGAGCAAACCTATTTAACGCCGTTTTTCCATTACAGCTGTTACCTAAACGGATTGACTGGACTGGCAAAGAACACCCGGGGAGTTACGAAAATTTGGTAAGGGATCCCTATAACAGAGAGAAAACTTTTTAGAGAGCAAAATAAGAAATTGAATTTCCCGCAATTTTTAAATCAGGAAAAAACTTAACCCGAACACATGGGGGAAAACAACCCCAGGCTTAGAAAAGACTGTCAGTAGCTGAACCCAGAGCCCGGCCTGACCTCGGGGATGTGAGTTTGGTCACAGTGGAGTCCACAAGGTGTAAATAGATGTTAAAATTGATGTAGAAATAAAGAGACGTCATGAATGTGCTGCTATAAGGGGAAGGGAGCGAAGGGAGGAGGGACCAGTGCGCCAGAGACTGAAAGCGGGGCGGGATGGAGGCGCTCTGCTCTATGTAATACAACCATAGTACGGGTAAAATACTGCTTTTTACCTTAGTTTAATACACTTAAACTAAGCTTGTGGAGAAGGAAGCAACAACGGAGACGTAGAGGATCTTAGGAAGGTAATGGGATTTTTTAAGTGGCCTGACAGTATAACATTTTGCATTTTTCGGAGGAAATGTTTTCAGTGCTGAGACTTGAAGCTGATAATACAAATGAGAGGTACAGTGAAATGAATACGTATCGATTAATTTATTAATTACGATATTTAGAGAAGTAAACAAACTATTTATTTGACTGCTTACGTTTTTTAGTAGCTCGCTTTTCGACGTAAGAACAACCATCAGGAAGACGGCTTGATTTCACATTTGAAGTGAGAGATCCCGAAATATCTTATTTTAAAACTTAGTGTGTTTTGATCCAGCCCCTGTTATGGCCGGCCCCCAATATATATCAGTTGCGTAACTAATAGACTCAGCTGTCTGTTAATCGCACATGCTGCTTGTTACTGCTGTATCTCCGTCGTCTCGGACTGCTACATTGTGAAATTCACACACAATGTAGCGATAATCTGTTACATTGTTTTAGCGGTTGTCTCGCGGCTGATCTCGCCACTAGAGTGTATTATAGTGAGTGAATGCATGCATGCGCGTGTGTGTATGTGTATGAGTGGATAATTTCACTGGCGTGTGAAGATGTTATAAAGCCCGTGCCTGCAGATTGTGGGTTGTAATAACGCACACGAGACTGCCTGATGTTGGCGCTGTCAATTAATTTTTTTTTTTGTCAGGACTCGTCCCTCGATCAACATGTTAATGAGCTATGCAATCTGCATTAATTATCACAATTCGTAAGGATAATTAACTAATGATGACGATAACAATATTGAATTAAAAAATAAATATAAATTTATTACGTTCAACATAATCTAAGGATAAATACATATTTAAAAAATATATTTTTTAAATATGCATTTTAATACCAAATAATGTAGTGATTCAGGATAATAATTAATTAACAAAATTGCATATTGATTGATTTTTTAATTAGTGTTTTAACGCGCTTGTTTAACGTTAAACGTGCATGGACATTTTAAATCATTGTCTAAGCGGTGTGTGCACGCGCTCCTTTCTTTGCATCTGGAATGTGTGTGTGCGCGCGTGTGGACCAATGGGACGACGCTAAATGCAATTAAAGTCACATTAATTACTGGCCTGCCGCTGGATCTGCTGAACAGGCTTGATAAAAGATGCCTGGACTGACGCGTTGCGCAGGGGGAGATGAACATTTTACACTGTAGGTTAGATGCATCTCCAGGAAAGATGTGGAAAGATAAAAAGAGTCTTGTAAAACGGCAGTAACACCGTTTTTGTTTGACACAAAGTGTCGTATGTAGTCAAATATTGTAATTATGCTATAACGTAAACTGGTTTTAATGTGCATTGTCTGTCTGGCGTTTAAATGCGTTTAAATTTATTCTTTATTGTATTATTCAATTAATTGTTGTACTTTATTTTAGGGTGACTATTCATTTAACTACGGAGTGTTATTAATTAATTACACATAGCTACTATATGGCTGGGGTTGAAATGCGGGTTAGATGTATGTTTAGTTGCATGCAATTATGCATAATTAATAACATAACAGTAAATACATAGATAGAACATGTGCAACTAACAAGGACACCTTAAAAAGAAGTGTTAATTATTTTTTAATGCACTTTGATTGTTTACAGTTATTAAACGATGATGCTGATCACTTGTATGAAAGGCTTTTTATTCTTACAATGATGTAACAGAATATTAAAAGTGAATTTGTGCCATTGTTATTATATTTTTTTCATAGATTAGTCTCAAGACTAACAGCTGTAAAATTTTTGCGTTATAGAATTGTATCTGCTTACTATAGCAATAACAGTAGAGTATGCATTAACACATGCAATAACATTAAGCAAAAGCCTAATTGTATCCATTTTATATTGTATGTCTTATTCTACTGTTGAATAAATAATTTGATACAGTGTACTTAATTGTGTGTAAACCTACGTTTAATTGCATCTCTAATTCATTTTTATAGTTAACTATAATTGCCCTACCCTTTAACCAACACAAAACATTTCTATTTAAATGTAAAAAAATTTATTTATTTATTTTTAACAGAAATCTGTCATTCAATACAAAAATATAAATAAATGAATACATGGCAACTAACACTAACATGTTCTGATTTAAGGATATAGTCAGGATAAAAATTATACATTGACGATCGGGCGGGTCAAATTTTTCAGTTATGTTCGGTAATTTGCTTCAGTGAACCACATTTGTATATTTAATTCAGTTACATCTACTTTATTAACCAAACTTGTTATTATGTTTTCAGTGTTTTGAGGGATATTAAGTGGTTCTCAATGATATGTGCGATATCAAATGAACGGTGACAGATTTGCTTTCCTGCACCTATTGCGAGCAAGTGTATAATAAAATACAAACTATGCATCTAGTTTTACAGACACCTGGAAACACCTTTTTTAAAGAAAAGGTTTTGTGAACACTTATTCTGTCTGTTGCTGCTTTAAATTTGCCGGTTTCAAAGCAATAAATTTAATATTTTTGGCACAAACATGCATTCACAATAGTATGAACCAATATGGGGTGGTCAAATGTATATTAAAGTTATCTTTTATTTTAATTTATAATATTATTTAAAATACAGATTTGAGCATACTATTTCTTAACTATTAAAGAGCAGACCCCCTCATACATCTTATTTTGATGTCCTTCAGGGGGGATCAAGCAATAATTAGGTTGGTCAGACCCCTCCAAACCCCCCTGTAATTCGCACCATGGATATAGTAATAAAAGACATGCAAAAAGAGGAATCTGCGATCCTAACACTAACCCTGTAAATTAAAGTAAGCTAATAATGTTTAAAAGTTCAGTTAAATTGCAACTGTAACAAACTGCAACAAGGACAGTAAAACAAATGTACTCCTCTGATTTTTATGCATACACCATCATTACAAAGTCATTAAGTATAACGAATATTAAATAAACAAAATTGATTTCATTTTATAGTATAAATAGTCCACACTGGTAATTATAAAACTAAAAATTGCACTTGAAATATGAGTGGGATGTTGAACATTTCATACGCTCAAATGTCACAGATTTAATTCTGTAGTGGAGGAACAGGGCTTTCAGACACTGAGGTTGAATGACAAAATAACCCTATAAAGTTATACATTTAAGTGCATAGTGTATAGTGGCTAACTTGTATCTAAATACACTACTGGTCAAAGTTTGGGGTGAGTAGGATTTCTAAATGTTTTAAAATAAGCTTACCCTGCTCACCAAGGCTGCATTTATTTAATCAAAAATACAGTACAAATTGTAAAATTGTGAAATGTTATTGCACAATAAAATAACTGTTTAAAAGTAGTTTATTATTTAATTTAATAATTTATTCCAGTGATTTTGATAGTTAATTTTCAGCTTCATCACTCCAGTCCTCAGAGTCACATGATCCTTCAGAAATCTAATATTAATTATTATTATTATTAATATGGTAATAGTAATAAAAGCCATTATGACCAGAGTAATAATTTCATTTGAAACTACAAACCATAAGAAAGCAGTTATTTAAAATTTATATTAAAGTTATATTAGGCTAAAATTAAGGTAATAAACTGCTCTAATACTTGTTTCTAATTGTGTGCACAGGTCAAATTGTACAGGCACATTTCTCCAGATCACCTGTTGCAGGTGTGTGAGCGAGTGAGCCCACTTTTAGAGAGAGAAGTGCCAGCCAGCGTACCTGGAGTCAACTCACTTCTGGGAACCGGACGACAGTCAGTGCTGCGTACAAACAAAAGTGAGCATTTCTGTTAGAAGATTAAATGTATTCGGTTTCTATGTTTGAAGGTAATCAGTTTCATTTAATCAAATCATTATGTTGCCTTTTTTTACAGTATTGATACCATAGCTGCTGTAAATGAATAAGATTGTAAGACAAGATGTGTAAAATTGGGATTTTTTTTTATAGTAGACTAACCTTTAATATTTTATGAATGTAATCTAATGAATGAGTTAGAGATCTACAGTAAGCAAGTATATTAAAGAAAGAAGAATGTTAATTGCTGCCTTCAAATTAAAATAGATTTCATAACAATTAAGACTTAAGCACTATCATGAAGACTGTGACTGGCTGTTATGAAATAAAGCAAAAGCGTATAATTACAAATCGCATGACCACCAGTTTGTTTTAGTGTGCCTAGAGGTTCAGCCCCTTCTGCAGTGTATATTTAGCAACATTCCCATGTGTTTGTTGACAGGTTGTAAGCACGTGGTATGGAAGGGGTCGGCCCTCGCAGCTCTGCACTGTGGCAGGCCCCCCGAGCCGCCAGTCATCTTTGGGAGCCCGCCAAATATTGGTAGGTCATCTCTTATTGGTTGTTGTGTTATTGTAGCACACAGCATTCATCCAACTCAGATATTTTTAAATCTGTTTTTTTGTTAAATTGGTTATTGAAATAGAATATAAAATATAACATCTGATAAAATTTTTTTTTTAAGTCGGAGCACTTAGTTTAAATATTTAGACTATTTAGATTTGATTGAATTTAAATCTAGTTGTGCTTTGGCTGAAAGTTGGTGTTTGTTATGGATAAACATTTGATATATAATCTGTAGAAAACTGTATTTTTAAAATGCTTAAATGGTTATGAAAGAAGTAGTAATTTGTTGGTAAATTGAGAAACTTGTTTATGTGCATTGTATGTTGGAGCTCTCTAAGTGGTATAACACATTCTAAATATTTACTTTGCTTTTATTTGTTCCTTTGTTTGTTATGCTTTTTATTGAATTGAATATTGAAATAAAAAAATTGGGAAAAAATTAGGGATGTCCCGATTTTTTTGCCCTTGAGTCCGACTTTGATTTTGAGTATCTACCGATAGCGAAACCCAATCTGATACATCTGTAATACATAAAAAAATAAAGAAGAGCGAACAAACAGATTCAGGATGTTTCTTATTTTTATTTAATTCATCTTATTTTAACATTCAACAACTCTTTTAACAAACAGAGCCCTCCTGTGAGGTAGCTTGAACAATAAAGTAATAAATAACATCAATTCTTCTCTTTTGGACTTAAAAAATTAATATAAAAACAAATAGCACCTCAACTTAAAACACCCCCCGCGCTCCTCAGGTTGTGCATCGTCCTAAAGCAACAACTCAACCCTCCCCCAAATAAATATCTTCCTTATAGTAACATCTGTTTTTATTGTTTGTTTAATGTTTTAAGTGGGCCATTAGAAAAATCTGTTGCGTTTAGCCTTGTGTGAATCTATCATTTCATTCATAATGGGATTAAAAAGGTCTTTAAAAGTCTTAAATTTGACCTGATGAAACCTGTAGAAACCCTGTTACTATATTAATTACAATTAATTATGTGTAATTACCTGCAGCTTATCGCGAATAACCCACATTTTAATCTCATATAGTAAGTACATACTTACTTAATCAATATTACATAGTAGTAAAATAAATAGTTACATGGTAACAAGGACACCTTAATCTAAAATCTAACAAAAAAATATCTACAACGTTTAGCTTAAATATGTAACTAGAAAAATATGCACCATTTGATTTGATTATTAAAATTGCTTGTAAAATTAGCTGAGAAAAAGAACTGAAAAAATAAAAATGTTATTTAGAAAAATGTGAACCATAGATTTATGAATGTTTGTTTGATCATTTACAACATTGTTGAAATTGGATGTAAAATATTTGGGAAATGTTATTTAGAACATGTATTTTAAAAAAAATGTTAATATTACTTTTAAGGAAATGTTTTGTTCCCGTAATTGTTCCTCTTTTTTTAAAGTCTTAAATGTATTTACTCTCATGTTTTGCTTATCTTGTGTCTAAAAGCGGAAACGATACACAGTCGGAGGCTGAATGGCTCTTATCGGTTGGGTCAGCTGGTCCCCACAGCTGTTTACCAACATATGAAGATGCACAAGAGGATTCTGGGACACCTGTCATCTGTATACTGCGTCACCTTCGACCGCACCGGTCGCCGCATCTTCACAGTAAGACATCTACTTTTATCACTCATTCATTTTTGTTTTTATGTAACATGCTTAGATTTTCTTCTGAAATTGAGGATGTTTAAATATGTGAAGTAATTGTTTTTAAAATGCTGCATGTTTCTGAAGTTGAAGTGATTATGGATGTTTATGCTGCGTGCCCTCTTTGCTGCTTTTTGAGTCCAGTGTTCTGAAGTGTAGCATTACATCAGGTTATGGAATTTTAATTTGTTCGTCATGTTCAGGGTGCTATCAGACGGCCATGGAATGTATTTGAATGGTTAGGTGACAAGGAGAAGATGCTTAGTGTATATTCTTTTATTTTTGAGTTTTAGTTTTTGCTGGTGTTAATTGGATGGATTTAAGAGTTGACTTTAAAATCAGCTTTTCAAAAGAAAAAGTGGGAAATGAATGATTTTTTTTTAAGAGATAAAAATATTCAGAGAATGATTTTGTTTGAAAGCAAGGAAGTGTTGTTCTTTTTTCAAGGACATGGAAAACCTGAAAAGAATTTGACATTTGTGATTTTCAGGAGTGAATTTGATTGAATTTGAATCTAGTCATGCTTAGTTTATTGTTGGTGTTACGACTTTTAAGTTTTTGCTTTAGGGTTTAAAAGGTAACATTTAAGGTGATAACATTTTGTGGTGAGTTGGTGGCAAAATATCAACACGACAACCAAAATACTGCAAAAATAAGTGAATTTATTTACAATAGTGAAAGGTCAAAAAAAGTCAATAAAGTATTATTTACAAGATCTCACAACATAAAATAAATCAAACAATGTAGATAAGGGTGGGGGGAAACAAGATGTAAGTGGCGCCAAATAAATGAAAGCAATATAACAAAACCCCAAATCTAGCTAACATTTACCCTCTAAACTCTCTAATACAAAATAAACAAACATAACATCTTCAGCGTTTTCACGCTATAACTAAACTACTCTGCCAACCAAAAATACTGAGAAAACTTACAGCGGGTGGCGCTCACTTCTAAACTAGTGTGTTTAGACAGTGGAGTTATCTGCGTGATGCAAAGTGTATATATAAATGGGGTTAATATATAAATAATCACTAAACACTGTGTTTTGACACAAATTTGTATGTAATTGATCATTAAAGTGCTGATTTTAGCCATTTTCACATGAAACTGAGCTTTGCAAAGCAACAAATATGTACAACTGGAAAGGGGGCGGTAAATGATGCAATAAACGTTTTATTTCGATTAATGTAATAATCGTTAGAAGCCAAAATTTAAATTGAAACCGAATTTCCATTCATTGCACAGCCCCACTGGTAATCTACTTACCTCTCAGGCCATCGAAGATGTATGAGCAATTCCATGCAAATGTCAACTTTGCCATAAAAAAAATATTTTTCGAAGTTTTTAGTAAATGCTTGTATTTTAAGATTCTATAAACATACTCAAAAATGTCTTTGTCAGTGTTTTCAAACTGTTATATTTTTATTTACCAAAGTCACCCAAGTTTCAATGTCACATCTGTCACATCCATAACAAACCTTTTTTTTCCCCATAAGTGAAAAAATTTAAAATAAAATAAAATCAATAATTTTAGTTCTATAGAGAGCCAACTCTTATCCTTTAAGTTACCAATATTTTTGGGGGGTTGTGCACTTTAATTCACAGAATTTCTATAGCATGTTGTATACTGCAAACTCGCTAACCTTTTTGGTCGCATCCATAACGCATGCTTATTTTCCTCATTTAAATTATAAACAATGTTTACAAGCTAATATTTTTCTGATCCCATAACTCTGTGTTAAGTTGTTTTAGAAAATATAAATAAATGTTTCAATATAATGTTAACATATACTTTCTATGTGAAATTACGTATTTAGATTTTGCTGCACATGTCACATCCATAATGCTAGAATTGCTCTTATGTGGCTTCACCAGAAAATTAGAGATGTTTAGCTGAAACTGTGGTTCTTGGTGATTCATAAGGTGCAAGTTAAAGGCTACATATCCTTCAAGAGTCAAAGGTATATAAATAAATAAATAAAAAACAGATAGAAGGAAAACAAAACAAATACCTGTAGCTCCTGATGACATACTGAGGTTCAGTCTGAATAGTATTTACATCATTATAAATTTTAGTGCACAGAATTGACAAGCAAGGTCTTGAGGACCTTTACCAGATGTCAGTCTGAAGAATGATCTTCTTGTCACTTAATAGTATGCAAAATAATCATTTTCACAGATTGAAAAGACATTAGGGTATCACCAGGAGTAACAATGATTCATTTTGTTTTGCCTGTATCTGTTTTTTTGACTCTCCGAAGAGTAAGGTTTTAGTTAAATACTGTAAAATGCTTCACTAAAGAAAATGCTTCACTAAGAAAGCAACAGTATAATATTTATCTTTGGATTCCATCACATTCTAATAACCCAAGTAGGCCTGTCGCATGAACTAATATATCAGCTTATTGCGCAATACACTGACATAACCTCAATCCCTTTTTGGTGACACAATATGTATTGTCCAACATGTTTACATAAAGATAAATGTCAGCAACATCTGATCTGATTGCAGACACAGCCTCTGCCATTTAATCTAATCTCTATAGGAGGTGTCAGCTAGCTCAGGTACATCATTTAGAAAAAATACCCTCTGACGGCTGAAGAAATGGTGAATTTTCATGTTTTCCTGAAAACTACTATTGTTTGGAGGAAGCTGTCCATATGAGGTCTGCTTCAGTGCTGCATTCTCGTCCATAAAAAATGACATCAAAACCAATTTACAATAAATTGACATTCTACATCACCAGTGACAGTTTATTTGAGGACATTTCGGAAATCCAACCTGAAGAATGAAAGCGCTTTTGTCTTTTGAAACTAGGGCTGCATGATATTGGAAAAAATGACATTGCAATATTTTCTTTTTCTGTGCTATATTTTGTGATATAAATTACACATAGTAAATGACCTAAATAACTCCACTTGGAAATAATTGAGATTATTTTGTAGGAGAGTACTTCAGCAAAAAAATAATAAACTATTTGGTGAGCATAAATGTAGATGAAAACAGTAGAACAAATATAGAATTTAATTAGTTTTTTTGTGTTTTACGATTTTAGTCTAACGGCTAAAGTTGGCGGTTCATTCCGCTGTGGCAATCCCAGGTCAATAAAGGGACTGAGCTGAAAAGAAAATGAATGAATGAATGAATGAGCTTAGTAACAGGTCTCAAAAACACATTTAATTGAAATCTCTCACTCTCTTAGGGTTAAACTTTGCGATGGCTCCACTGATCACCTTTTGAACTGTGATTCCTGGTTTTTATAATCCCACCTTGGCATTGTAGATCCTGCAAAGTGACTATTGCAGATTCGCACATTGCGGTATCGATGTTGAAACAGTATATTGCGCAGCTCTACTTAAAAGTGTTTATGCCTTTTTGCATTAATTTGCTGTTGTGTAATAATAAAATAGTCAGAAAAATGTACAATAATATTGCTTATCGCAATAATGTCATTCATTCATTTTCTTTTTGGCTTAGTCTTTTTATTAATCTGGAGTCACCACAGCGGAATTGACAGCCAATTTGGGAAACACCCATACATTTTCATTCACACACGCACACTGTGGACAATTTTAGCTTACCCTATTCACCTGTCTTTGGACTTGTGGGGTAAACCGGAGCTCCCAGAGGAAACCCACGTGAACGCAGGGAGAACATGCAAACTCCACACAAAAATGCCAACTGACCCAGCCGAGGCTCGAACCAGCAACCTTCTTGCTGTGAGGCGAGATCGCTATCCACTGCACCACCCACAAAAATGATTTATTCTGCCATATACAACATATATGTTTATTTTAACAATTTATTAGCAAATGTTTAAATTGACATCAACTAAACAGAATATAGCCTTTAGAAACGGTCTTTTATAATTAGTCCGTGCAAAAGTATTATAAACCTTATTACAGAGATTTACCTTTATAATATGGTATTCAGTTCATTTATATTTTATAATAATGCATTTAAAACTGAAGTAAAGAAACAAACCAAGAACTTTTTGTTTTGTTTTGTTTTGTTTTTTGAAGAACATTTGTAACCCCATCACTGTCATCAGTGGCTACCAATTTCCAACATTTTCACAATCCCAATTACAATTAGTCTTGTCACAATAATCAATATATTGACTTATCGTGCAACACTTAGAGAAGATCTCAATATTTTTGCATTATGTATTTATAAATAAATGTATTTACAAATAATGTTAAAGCCATTTTATAATGACATTTACATTCTACCTCACTGGTGTCAAAGTTTATGGACGTTAACTTAATATGACATTTAAAATAATATAGTAGGACGTTTATTGTTTAGGGTGCTTTCACACCTAGATGTTTGTTTTGGAATCCGGTGCATTTACCCACTTAGCATATGTGAAACACACAATTGTGCTCGGATTCACGCTAGAACAATCGATCCTAGACTGCCTGAATGAGGTGGTCTCGGCTCAGTTGAAACAAACTCTGCAGAGGTTTGGTTGTAGTGAGAAAGCAATACAATCCACAACAACCTATATCAAAGCTACATCAAACCTATAACAAACCTATATCTCAGTGTATTATGGTTATGCAATAGAGAACAGAGAATGATGAGTTAATATCATTCCCACCATTTAAAGTGTGTTTGATGTTGAATACGAAAGTGAAAGCATGCAGTCTAACTGAACTATTAAAACATACAGTATATGTATCAGTCTATATATTTTTACCACCCTTGACAATTGAAGTGAGGCTATGTATGGTGATGAATATGTCTGTGGGTTTTACTATTCAAAATTTAAGTGCACCTTTTCACCATAAACTAAAATAACAACATATGACAGCTGAGCGAAACCCAGGAAAATAAACCAAACTCTGACCAATGTGAGGAGAGTTTACTCTCACGTGACTTGTTTTAATATTTTTGGTCAAATTGGATTCATTTCACAATAACATTTTGTGTCCAACAGAAAAAAAACAAACAAACAGGTTTGGAAGTACTCTAGAGCAGTGGTTCTTAAACTTTTTTCATCAAGTACCACCTCAGAAAAAAATTGTCTCTCCAAGTACCACCAAAATGAGCAGTATTGAAATACAATAGCGTAGTTGGCCCAGTAAAGCAGCTACAAATCTGCACAGTTAAAAAACATGGCAGATTACCTCAGAAATATAGGCTTTATGTAAAATATGGCATATTATATACATCATTTTTGATACATTTTTAAATGTGTGTAGCATGTACATGACATACATCATTCCTTCGCGTACCACTAGAAGGAAGCCTGCGTACCACTAGTGGTAAACGTACCACAGTTTGAGAACCACTGCTCTAGAGTGAGTAAATAATTAGCATTTTTTGGGTGAACTAACCCTTTTAGCAGTCAGAAAATATAAACACTGAAGTACAGTGTAGCAAATATAAATCACTTAGTGCTGAAGCTTTAATTAGATGGCATGCCTCATTAAACCGTATACATACAACCGTCTGCCCACACTGTAAGGAGCTTAAAACAATGTCACTAAACTTTTCAGTGTGCTATAATAAAAAAAAACCATGAGGACGATAGTGTTAATACTGCATGATCCCTCAGTGGACATGACAGTCTTGAATGACCTGTTGAATCCGCTTGCTCCAGATGTTTGAGTGGGTTTGTGGTTTAAAGACTTGTGAAAGCAGCTGTGGTTTTATGTGTTGATCATCAGGGACTTGCCTGTAGGAGAGTTATGTGTTCACACTGTATGTTGTTACTGTGCTTTAAAAGTGCGGTTGTGCAGTTCATCATGGAGAGTACATTTATAGAGTACGTTTGTGATTAGTTTACATGGCTTGATGCTGAGGGTAAAACATAAATGAAGACTTGTAAATGTGGTTTGCTCTCGTGTTTTGAAGTGTCTCAGTATCGATTGCTGTTCTGTTCGGATGTGCCTGAGCCATTCATCATGTGCAAAACACGTTTTGCATGCATTCAGATCTGGGAGTGTGTAGTATTAAGGATCATACTTTGCATTTGTCTTTTTGAATACAGTTTTTATCTAATGTGGAGTTTATTTGCCAATGAATGGCAAATAAACCATACATTGGCAAATAAACTGGTTTCCAGTGATGGGTAGCAGCTGGAAGGGCATCCATTGCGTAAAACATATGCAGGATAAGTTGGTGGTTCATTCCGCTGTGGCGACTCTAGATTAATAAAGGGACTAAGCCGAAAAGAAAATGAATGCATGAATGTTTTCTATGTTGTGTATATTAAAGAGTAGTGGCAGACATAACCAATAAGTGAGGTAAGCAGCCGCTTAGGGTCCCAGGGAATTAGGGGCCAATGCCAAGGAAGCTATATTAATCATATAGCTCTTTTATACAATTTAATATCATATATTGTAAAATCTTACTGTAACTGATTTTAATGTTAGTACTTCTTTTCAAAAGTGGGGGCCTTCATGAATAATGGAACGTCTCTTCTGTACTGCACATGCTCGAGATGTGAGCGCTTCAAAGACACTTTGAGTCTGCCAGCAATCAGAGTCGAGCTGAGGTAGAGTGTGCAAGAGTGAGAATTTTGAGAAACTTAAGGGAAAAAAGTAGAAATAATCAAACAATGATACAAAGCTACTGTACATCCATGATCCTGCTTTCTGGCCAAAACCTGTCAGATGGTGAGCGCGTTGTTAAGCAAGGGCCTGTTTAAATACAATAGCATTTCTTGAAAAAAAAACTAATGGCCACCGATTCACAAACAACAATTATTCAATAGTATGTATATTTATTTAATAACTTTTTTTTTTTTTTTTTTTACAGTTTTTTTGCAGTTATTTATGAAAAAAAAAATCTTCAGATAAAGTGAATATCTAAAGAGACTGTTTTGAGTTTCAGTGCAAGAGCCCTATACCTGGAGATGCTTAGAGCCCCCAAATCACTAAGTCCACCCCTGGTTTAGAGTACAATTACATAAAAGCTTAGTTTCTGAAAATTCACATTCTCTTTCATCCTTTGTGGATGATCATGTTTCATAAAGGAAGCAAAATCATTTGAGCTTCTGTTAAAAAAAGACTCACATGATCATTTAAATTGACTTATTATTACATTAGTGACCTGAAATAGGGTAATATTTAACACTCATTTTAGGTTAGTGTTTGTTTTTTGGCATTTGTCAGCAATAATAAGTACATTAGTTAATGAACCAACTATAAGCAATATGTTTTCATTTAATTTTATTTATGTTGATAAATTTAAATGTATATTTTGTTAGTTTGTTGTGCACTGACTATCAGTAACAAATGCAACCTTTGATTTAAGGAACTCATCACTGGGAAACACCCGTACACTCTCCTTCACACACATACGCTACAGGACAATTTTAGCTTACTCAATTCACCTGTCTTGTGCCACATGTTTTTGGACTGTGGGGAAACTGGAGCACCCTGAGGTTAACCCACGTAAACACGGGGAGAACATGCAAACTCCACACAGAAATGTTTCCCGACAGCACTACCTACTGCGCCACCGCGTCGTCCTTGAATAAATGAATAATTCAAATTTTGAATAATTCTAATAAACAAATGGCAAGTAATTGTGCAGTGTTACTGAATTTTAAAAACTTTGGAATCGGTAATTTCAGTATCCCGATTCTATATTTATGAAGAGTTTATACATATTCAGCATATAAAAAATATTTCCGAAAGCTCATGTGACACTGAATACTGGTTGAATGAAATATGTTTTAAAATGTTTAAAAATAATCTAGGTTATTTATTTCCCATTTTAATGATGTATCTTGTTGTTACAGATATTGCATTTTATTTGATTAAATCTAGCATTGTTATGAAGAAGTGACTTTTTAACACATTTTTAAAAAATGTTAATACTAAAATAAAGTCATTTTTTAACATCAGTTAATGCTTTTGCAGCACTTATTCACCTTTGTTAATAAATCTTGCCTATTTCAGGCTGCATTTATGTCTAGAAAACATAACTTTTGATTTTACCTTTACCTTAAAACAAATTAACATTACCTTAAAAATGGCCATAAATAGCAGTGTTCATTGTTAATTCTGATTCAGTTTACAAATAAAGCCCCATTGTATTACTGATTTTTAGAACATTTTATTGCTTTAATGAAAACACTTCTGATGACTCTGTACGCTTTTGTTTATTACATACTAAAATAGCGAGCAGTTTCTAAAATTGTTTCCTAACACTATAGTTTTGACTATTTGAATCAAACAAATTCAACATTGGTGAGCAAAAGAACTCCTTTAAAAACATATTACTCAATATAAAATATTAAAAGTGTAATCTGTTAACATCAGTCAATTATAGTCATCATGAGGTAACAGTGAAAAATCCACACAGAGCAGGTAACAATAAACACATAATTTGAACATTTACTAATACACTATGAAACACATTTGTTAGCACTAGTTAGTGCACTGTAAACTAAACCAGTACCTGATTTTAAATTATACTTCTTATTTATTAGATAATGTTACCAAGTAAGACTTTACACATATTGTCACTAAAAAACAATCTTACCGACCACAAACCTTCGCACAGTTGTGAGCAAGTGTCCTTCATAAGTCAGCGCCATCTCTGTATCCTGTTAGGTTATAAATGAGCTTTTCTTCAGCATTGAGCCTCACTGGAAACTAAAGTCTTATTTTCCTGGTGACTAAACAGATATTTTTAGCCTATGAGCCTTCTGATCTCACGTGGACAGATAATGTTTTGACTGTGAGAGAAGAGCAGAGGTCAGAGGTCATTCACTTGTTGTTGCCCTGTAATCACGGTCACAAAACTTCTTCAAGATTCTGTAGGCATGCATGCGTGTTTCCGTTCAGCCTTTTCTCTGACATTATCTTACTCTCAGCCTGTGGCGTGAGCTTTTGTTAAGCGTCCTGTAAGTACCGCGCATATAGGTGTGTGTGTGTTTTGCTGATGTGTGTTTTTGAGCGTTCACTCCTGGGTTCCATTTTACTCTGCAAGTTTTTAATGCTCCAGAAATGGCTGAACAGCAAGGATTACTCCCCCTCTTTCTGCCTCTCCCTCCCTTTTTTCCCTCTATCTCTCTCTCTGTTCTCTTTGTCTTTTCCTCTTTCGATCTTGGTCTGCATTTCTCTTTCGCTCTGCTGCTTTTTTCTCGTTCTCCTGGCGTAGGGGGGTGTGTCTGTGCGCGCATGTCAAAAGAGAAAAAAGTGTTTCTTTTATGGATTTGGCTGCGAGCCACGAATAAAATCATCTCTTTCATATTCCCGAGCCATTAGCTGGTGTGTCATTGGCATTCCGTGTGTGTTTAACAGATCTTCAGGAATTTTTGCTTGTGTTTGTGTGTGTGTGTGTGTGTATGGCATGGGGATTCTTTTTTCTTTGCTCAGTTCAATATGCATGTGTGGCTTGCTAAAGTCAAAGTTATTTAATTCTTGTGTTTCTGAAAACAACTGCGATTTTTTTGTGTTTGCTGAACGGCAAGCTGATTATCTAAAGAGAAAATCGTCTTTCCATCAAGCTGTGAATGAAAGATGGAGCTGAAGTTCCTGTAGGTAGAAAAGCACATGCTTTTTATGGTGCTCTGCTTGTTGTCATGGAAATGCAAAGCCATGGTGCTGCTTTTTTTGTTAGGTAAAAAGCTTTTTTTATTGCAAAGAATTCATGTTGGACTTGCTAGATGAAGATTTAGATGTAAGACCTTTAGAGGTCTTCTTAAGGAGGTATTAGGATGACAAACGATCTTCTATTCTGAAGTTTTGGTTCAGAATTATTATTTTTTAAAATTCTTTTGAAAGTATTTCATGCTCACCAAGGCTGCGTTGTAACTGTGAAAATGTACAGTCAGTTTTTTTGTTACTATTGAAATCTTTTTTTTTTTTGGAAACCTTGATACAACATTTGTCTGTTTAGTGAAAAGTACATTTGAGGAGACCGGAGCTGAATTTATTTCTAATGTTTTTGAATAATTCCTTACGCTGTTAAATAAAGTATACATATATAAATACATTTCCATTTAATAATATGTTAAATTAATAATTAACTTTAATAAATCTAAATATATTTATTCAATATTTGTATTAATATTTATTAGGGCTGCACAAAATTGAAAAATTGTTATATTTTTTCTTTGCAATATATATTGCAATATAAAAACAATTTTACGAGGGATGTCCCGATCAGGTTTTTTTGCCCTCGAGTCTGAGTCATTTGATTTTGAGTATCTACCGAGACCGAAACCTGATCCGATACTTTTATAATATATAAAAAAAGAATAAAGAAGAGCGAACAAACAGATTCAGGATGAAATTTATTTATTATTTATGTCACCTTATTTTAACATTCAACAACTCTGTTAATCTGTCAAGTAAGAAATAACATAAAGTCTTCACTTTTGAACTGTAGTGCAACAGTAAATATAAAAAGAAATAGCACCTCAACTTAAAACACCTGGCAGGCAATACCAAGTTTTCATATCTCACAGTTTGCTATGGCAATGCTGTCGTCATCAACTTTATAATATAGAAATTCTGCACGCATTGTTGTTTCTGTGTGTCTGTCAAGAAAGAGGTCTAACTCTATGCCTCCGCATAACTATAGATGTGTTTAAAATAATGAAGGTGTGTGTGTGTGTGGTGTGTGTGTGTGTGTGTGTATATATATATTCTGATTCCGATAGTCTTTAATATAATGATTTTTATACATTTATCAATTATTTACAAATTTGTTTTTAAACTGTAATCACATTTTAAAGTGTTTAACTTTCTTAATGATGACAAGCATTGCATTAGTAAAGCTGTATAAGACTATTTTATTTATTAGAAACATTGTGTACAAGACCATTTTTATGAAAAGCGTCTAATTTTTATGTCTGATCTGAACTCAATTAATGCCCGAAATTATATACAGTGCCTAAAGATCTATTTTAGCAAAAACATTATTGAATATCTATGTTTTGCAAATCATAAAATCTGAATAGAAAGGAAAGTGTTTTGAGGGGAAAGTAGTCATTACTGTTGAATCATTTATTCATCTAATTGTCTTTATTTGATCTAGTTGCAGTTTGATATATTGTGCAGTGACAGTTGACGGTGTAAATATAAAAAGGGAAATTTAATTGTACAAACCAATGCTAGTCAACCATTGTCATGCCTAATAGTTTGAAAAACTCTATATTGTTGTTCATGTCTTGCCAAAACTTGTTCATGTCCTTCAAGTTTTACACACAGAAAATAACAAACTGTAAAACAAGGATATGTTTATTTTATTTCTGTGGCAAAAAGACAGTAAAAATAGCATTTATTGTACTATTTTACTTTATGTTCTATAAAAACAGTTGTAGTTCCCATGATTTGTTTTATATTTAATTGTCAGCATATAATTCACAATCATGACAGGCCTGATAATAAATGTATGTTTCATTCATTAAATAATATTCACTGAGCAGTGGTTCTCAATCAGACCAACAACATGAACAAAGACAATTAAATAAATAAAGTACATTTAATTTCATGCTGACTTTATGAATAATATAAGTTTCCAAAGTGGTTTTGTTGAGAATGACATCAGTTTAGTTTTATCTTGGTACTCAAACTTAGGTAATGTACTTCTTTTGACACAGACCTTTTATTTAATTTTACTCTTGATCTGAGCCTTTGGAATTGAATTTAGCAAATTTCAGAGACCTGAGCAGTATCGGGTTTAGCTTCTGTCATTTGGCTGAAATCTCTGCATGACTTTAAATCACAAAAACACTTTCTAGTGCATTTTATTTGATTGCAAACAATCCAAAAGACGTCTTCAGTCTAAAAAGTAGCTGATACTAACTGGGTTTGGTGTGTGTGTCCTCAGGGATCGGACGACTGCTTGGTAAAGATCTGGGCGACGGATGACGGGCATTTGCTGGCGACTCTGAGAGGTCACGCAGCAGAGATTTCAGACATGGCTGTGAATTATGAGAACACCCTGCTGGCGGCCGGCAGCTGTGATAAAATGATCAGAGTGTGGTGTTTGCAGACCTGCGCCCCGCTGGCGGTTCTGGAGGGCCATGCCGCATCCATCACGTCATTACAGGTGTGACACATGCTCACATTCACCGCTTAACACTCATGACACACACACTTATGCATGAGAAATTGCTTGTGTGAAGACTTCTATTTAATGTCATTTCTTGCTATTTACTGTTACGAATTTTACTGTGAAATCAGTTTAAATCTTGGCCCTTTTTTAGGTGTATAGGTTGCAACACAGGCTAATTGTGAAAACACACCCCATTTAAAAAAGTACATTTCTGGAGAGCTAGAATGACAGTATGTAGCCAGAGATACGTATGGCTGCATTTCATTTTTAAAATGAAACCTACATGGCGGTTTGATGGCGCCAATGGATTCTGTTTCTTTTCGTGCTACCAGCTGACTGGTTACCTCCATGAGGACCGCTTTTCTGCTGTTACTAGTTTGCCCAGTGGCTCGCCGCATAAATTTACAGACTTGAGACGCAGAGAGAAGTTGACTGCGACAATCGGGTTTAAAGGGTCACGAAACACCAAAACACATTTTTTGAGCTGTTGACATATATGTGTCCCACACTGCTAAAAACACTATTAGGACACCTATATTTCGCTAAAAAGTGTAAATTGGTTGTTTTTGCGTTATTTCAAGCAAATTTGTACTTCCGTTTTGAAACGAATTTTTGAAGCTGCGTCACGGTCATGACATAATAGCGTTGTATTCCAGCGTGCAGACTGGGCGTCTGTGCCAGAGTGAGTCTTATTACGTCTTACAGTGTGTTGCATTAATGTATGAGTAAGGCTTGGTTCAAACCAATCAGCGCGCTCTATTGTGCAACTTCATTAATATTCATTACTGTCAGAGTGTAGATGGCAGAGACGCCACGTTGTGTTGGCAAAACAAGCGTGAAGTGTTGCTTTTATAGTTTGCTGCAGTTAAGTTTCGTTTTCATTTTCTCTCTGTGAGAGCTCAGACTCACGTGTGGATTACAGTGTACGCGACGCGCGACAATAACTTACATGTCTAAGGAGGATTATTGTTTACCTGAGAGCTGTTCTCATCTGCAAACGCTGAGATCCAGATTCGCTTTAGTCTCCTCTTAATAAAGACGCGGCTCTAGTTGCTGGTGATTGTCCTGTCTCTACAGATTTGGTAAGTGAGCGACCAGTGCTCTTTGTTTATTCAGTTCGTATTTTATTCGTATCAAACAAACTATTGCAACAAGTGTAAACAAGTTAGCACTAACAGTTACAACCAAACTATAACCTCGTGTTGGATTTAGTGACCGGAATAACACACGCGGCTTTCTGACGCTACCTGCCGAGTGCATCTAAGTTTCCGGGAAATGCTGAGTTTTTTTTCTCTCATTCGCCGTGCGGTATCAAACATTGCATGAAAAATACACGCTTAGAGCAGCTCCTCGAATCAAATATCACGTTTGTCGGGAGGGACATGAATGAATTCCCTGAATGAAAAAGCCAAACTGCAGTTAAAGTCCACCATTTAATAATCTGGCAAATAATTCGACTACAGATGTCCATGTAAACACAGTCACATTGTCCGCTGGGGTTGTGTGTTTTGACTCTGAAATTCAGCGCGCCCAAATAGACACTCCCACACCAAGCCTCTTTTCTTCCTCCGACACTCCCCCCTAAACAGAGCTGGACACACCCACTTTTCTGACTTTTTCCAAAATAGAGGTGTGAAAACACCCTGCTGAAACGAGGGGGTTTCATGGCCCTTTAAAGCCGGCTAAGAATGGTTCCAGAAAGCAGGTAAAACAAAAACAAAAGGAAAAAAATAATAATAATCAAGTAAATAACTATGAAGAAGTGGTAAGATCTGAAAACATGGTAAAAATCAGGCAGCCATGGGGGCTTTTCTTTTTCTGGATTTTTTTTGAAAGCACTGTTGGTTGGGATTAGGGAAGGGGGTGGGTGGGTTTATCGAGCAGTCGGTCAGTCAGTCGTTCGACAGTGGCCTCTGGTGGAGTTATGCAAAAACAGCAGGCGCGAATGACACTCGCAAGAGAAATTTGATATATGAAAAAGCATAGGCAGCAGCCTCTTGAGGATTTACGCAAGAAGAACAGGTGTGAATGACACTCGCGGGAGAAATTTTGGATCTAAAAAATCGTACACACTGGCCTTTGGTGGATTTATGCTAGAAGAGTAGGCACGAATGGCACTCGCTAGAGAAATTTGAGAACTGAAAAAGCGTACACAGTGGCCTCTGGTGAATTTATGCGAGAACAGCAGGTGCAAATAGTAATTGCGAGAGAAATTTGAGATCTGAAAAAATGTACACATCGGCCTCTGGTGGATTTACGAGAGAAGAGCAAACGTGAATGACAATCGCGAGAGAAATTTGAGATCTGAAAAAGCGTACACAGTGGTCTCTGGTGGATTTATGCGGGAAGATCAGGCTCGAATGGCACTTTCAAGAGAAAACTGAGATCTGAAAAAGTGTACACTGTGCCCTCTGGTGGATTTACGCGAGAAGAGCAGACATGAATGGCACTCGCGAGAGAAGTTTGAAATCTGAAAAAGCGTACACATTGACCTTTGGTGGTTTTACGCTAAAAAAGCAGCCGGGAATGGCATTCGCAAGAGAATTTTGACATTTGAAAAAGTGTACACACCAGACTCTGGTGGAATCGTGAAAACAAAAACTGCAAAAAAATTAATAAATAATAATAATAAGCTCCTGGGATGTACTGTCCAGAAATGTATGCTGGGGTATGTACCAAAAAATAGCCCAGATTGGTAAATTACAGAGAAAGACAATCATATCCCACACCACTGTTGCATAATGGTGTAAATAGTTGCCGTTATTGTGATTTACTTTCTCTTTGGCTGGAACTTGGACCTTTTAATTCATTATTTTCCCAGCTGATGGCAGAACAGAGTGGTGAAAATAAACAAAGCATCGGGATAAGGGTTTTATGCTATAATGCAAAAATGTAATATTTTATAAGCAATTAACCTTTATTGTTTGAATTATTACTGTGGAAGAGGGCAAAGTTACATAACTGACTGTGACAGCGGAATAGTGTTAAAAAAGCATTAGCTGTATAATTTATTTAAGCTGCAATGCAAGTGCCAGCACAACACTGTATATGTCCATATTATTGCAAACCAGACACTTTTAACTGTGTGTGTACAGTGTTGCTCTGTTACTGTCATTTTCTGGACCTGTTGACTTTTGACTGTTTAAATCAAAATAGAGTTACTTCAATAATTATGATGAACTTCATAAAACTTTGAGTAGTTGGAAATATACTCCACTGTTCAGATGTTTGGGTCAGTTATATAATGTTTGAATAAACATAGAAATGAATAAAGAAGTCTGGGTCACACTTTAATTTAATGTACAATTCACCCTGATAACAAACCATCAACTAAGACCTTAAGATTAACAAGATACTAGTTAGCAGCTTATTAATTGTTAGTATTAGTAGTTAGTAAGTAAATAGTTGGGTTTAGGTATTGGGAAGGATTTGGGATGTAAAATAAGATCATACTTTATAAGTGCTAAAAAACAATACTTTAATAATTGCCAGATAATAAGCCAGTAGTAAATGATGTGAAATGTTACTTAAACTAAAGTGTTACCAAAGTCTGTTAGGCTAAGCCGTTTTTTTTATCTGTAAAATATTAATATTAAGAAGTACTATCATAATTTGAAATGCCATTTTTCTGATGCTAAAGCTGAATTTTCAGCATGAATGCTCAAGTCTTTATTGTTCTTCAGAAATCATAATTTAATGTCTAAACTCTAAGCTCTCATATAAAATGGATAAATAAATAAAAATAAAACAATACACAAAAAAATCTAAATCAAAACAAATTTCCTTTTGATAATTAAAATAAAATTGATGCATTTTACAGGATTATAAATGGCTTTGCTTTTACTTTTGATCAATTTAATTAATCAGTGCTAAATAGAAGTGTTGATTTCTTTAAAAAAAATCTTAACCTTTAATATAATCTTACCTATCCAACTCTTTGTATGTTTACATCAAATTAACAATATATTTTGGATCGTATAGCACAGACATGCATAGCCTTCTAATGTGTTCTAGTGTGTGTGTGTGTGTAGTTTTCTCCTCTGTGTAGCGGCAATAAGAGGTTTCTGTCCTCCACTGGAGCTGACGGCACCATCTGTTTCTGGCAGTGGGACGCTCGCACGCTCAAATTCGGGTGAGTCTTTATTCTTGCACACATCTGTAGGGTTTTAAGAATTGGAGTGTTTTCTTTGCCACCCAGAGCAAGTATTTGAGACCCTTTTTGTATAGCCACTAAAAAGAGAAACATGTAATTGTAGCATGCAGCTGAAATATTATATTTTGACTATTAAAAACTTTAGGTTAATTTGCTGAGACAGCTTTTAATTTTTTTATCATTATTTTTTGCAGAAATGACACCCTTCACCTTTAATAGGCATCAAGAGCCAATATTCTATCATTAATCTATATTTCCTTCTGCTCATCATTGTTTCTGTGTTTTTTTATATGTGTGTGTGCAGGCAGCGACCCAGCAAATTCATTGAGCGGCCCAGACCAGGAGTGCAGATGATCTGTTCCTCATTTAGTGCAGGTGGGCCAGAGTGTCAAAGCTCTTTTCTCACCTTTACCTGCTCCCATTTATCAGTTATCTTTTACCATTCACAGCCTCTCCCATTGGGAACCCATGTGACAAAATGCTTTTTGTTTTAGCACTGAGCTTGTAGTAAAACATGATGTTTTTGAGATTGTTTAAAGAGGCTACTTCTACGCTATTGTGAACTAGAATATGAGTGTTTTTCATGACCAATGGAAGACTGTTGCTATAAAATTAGAATAAACACAAATTATCATGGGATTTGTTACACTCAGAAAATTATTTTTGCTGCTTGTTCAAAACTTCTAAAATCTTAAATGAGCTGAATCAACACAAATGTTGAAGTTAGGAAGGTACAACTTAATTGTTTTATGTTCAATCCCCTTAAATTTGTTGAAACAAGTAAGATAACTTAATCTATTTGTGTTGGGACCACATGAACAATTGTGTGGAACCCAGCATTTTTTAAAGTGTAAAAAGAATTTAAGTTAAGACTGCAACAAATTGAGAAGATATTCTGAAGAATGTTGGAAAAAGTAGCCACTGATATCCATTGTTGAGACAAAACATCTATAGCTATTTTTCTGTACATCGTTCTGTGTGTATAACTGAAGAAAGCAACTCAAACAGGTTTTGATTGATTGGAGGATGAGTAGATGATTTGTGGGTGAAATATCACTTTAAATGTTGAATGTATTCAAAACAGAACAAGATAGGGCTGTATGATATTGGAAAAATCTGATATTGTGACATTTTATTTTTTTGCAATAAATATTGCAATGATTGCAGTTACAGTTTGATAGATTGAAGATAGTTTGAATAGTTCGGTTTGACGGTTTTCTGGGAAGTCTAACAGTATTCAGGTTGAGAAATTGAATAATCACAATGCAAAAAATAAAATGCTTTTCTTGCTTTGTTTTGTCTCGTTTCTAGTCCAAATACCAAAAAATTCTTAGACCAAGTAAAAATATTGTTTACTTTTCACCGTCAGAAAAAATGTGTGAAAATTAAGTTTTTTGCTTGTTTTAAGGAAATTATCTGCCAGTGGGTTTATTGAAATAACCTTGTTTTTGCTTTGAATTGTAGATATTTAGAAAGAAACAAGACAAAAATTAAAAGTAAAAAATGTCTTCTTTTTTTTTTTTTTTGCATAAATCATATAAATTCCACACAAATACAGTGACTAAATACAATTCTGTGGCTCCTGGTCAACTGTAATTCAGACGAACATTGCATATCTTTGCGATGTGATTATTGCGAATGTGCACTTTGCAAAATAGATGCTGAAACAATATATTGTGCAGTCCTAGAACAAGATAAAATTCTGCCATCAATTACTCATCTTTCCTTGAGCAAAAAAAGAAGATATGTTGTTATTTGGCACCCACTGACTTCCATAGTAGTATTTTTTTCCTACAATGGAAATCAATAGGTACCAGCAACTAGTATTTTTAAAAAAAACATATTTTATGTTTAATAGAAGAAAAAAAATAAAGAAAAATTTGACAAATTAGAGAGAATAAATGAGGCTGTTTTACTTTTTGGGTGAACTATCCCTCTAAATAAAACACACATTATAATAGCATTTGTTACAAAACAATTCAATTGTGTTTGGAGAAAAATAATGCCTGATTTTATCAGTTATCACTGATCCTTATCAGTGTTCAGAAGAGAACAAGATACAAATCTGAAAATATGCTGAAGTCAGAAATCTGTTCCATTAAAAATTATTAGTAATTCTGTAAATCTGTAATTTCCCAAATGATGTTTACATTTTTCTCAGTATTTCCTATAAAATTATTTCTCCTAGAGAAATTCTTATTTGTTTTTATTTCGGCTACAATAAAAGCTTGTTTTTATTTTATAAACTATTTCAGGGTCAATATTATTAGCCCCCTTAAGCAATATATTATTTTTCATTGTCTAGACAACAAACTATCATTATACAATGACTTTTCTAATTACCCTAACTTGCCTAATTAACCCAATTAAGCTTTTAAATGTCACTGTAAGCTGAATACAAGCATCTTGGGGGGGGGGGGGGGGGGGGGGTTATAACGGCATTTGTTATATAGAAACAAATGTGTAAATGTAGCCTGACAATGATCAGTGCTGAACTGCTTTCCTTCATAACATGTGGTACAGATTTTATATAATATCTCAAACAAGATAGCAAATGAAATAAATTTTGTGAGAAGATCTATATTTATTTATAAGGCCTGTCAATGTCATGCACACAGTCTCGCATGAACAAACAACAAACTGTGATCGATTTGAGACAGCTGTAATATTTAAGAAGCACACTCATGTTTATGTAAATGCATGTTCTCCCATAGAAACATGATCTGAAGTGATTATTCTCGTGTTTCCATTGTTCTGAAAGCTGATAGCAGATTATAGAGTGATGATGGATCGTTTTGGCTTAAACATTTTTCTGCAAAGTGGGGCTATAAATATCTTGTTGTCAGACAGATATCACAGACTTTTTAAAAGAGAGCGCTCGGCACTGCGGGAGCTCTTTAAATACACATTTCTGAAGAAAAAGAAACACTCGGCTGACTTTAGTTCTTTCCTCTTCTGTGTTCACTTGATCTGTTTGAGTTTCTTGCTCATAAACACTCGATTGTGATTATTGGTTATACTTGCATGGTTGAGTCTGCAGGAAAACGATGACAGAACGCTTGCTGATGATGGATTTTGTTCTAGTGTGTGTGTGTTTGTGCGCATTAATGCTGCGTTATTGATGATGATGGTATAATTTATGTAATGTTAAGTGATATTTGATGATTTCAGGTGGGATGTTCTTGGCGACGGGCAGCACCGATCACATCATTAGGGTTTATTACTTTGGAGGTGGACAACCAGAGAAGATATCTGAGCTGGAGTCTCACACTGTACGTAATGCATTTGTTTGCATTTCATATTTGTGTGTGTGTGTGTGTGTGTGTGTGTTTGTGTGTGTGTGTGTGTGTGTGTGTGTGTGTGTGTGTGTGTGTGTGTGTGTAAAGGAGACATTTACATCTAAATGTAATGTAAAATGTAGTTTAGAGTCTTAAAATTTAGAGTATTAAAATCATGTGGAGGGTAAAGCATGCATAGTGGTGTTTTTCCCTATAAACACGCAAATTAGAATGTGGTTTGTGACTTTATAACACCTTGTCACATGCAGAGTATGAATTAGGGGGAGCTGACTTCCCTAATTAATGATTGATCCCCCTCGAAGGATGTGAAAACAAGATGTATGGGTTGTCAGTCTGCATCTTAAAAACTAATATTACTAATTAATTAATTAAATTTAAATTTACAATGCATCTGGAAAGTATTCATATAGCTTCACTTTTTACACATTTTTTAATGTTACAGTCTTTTTCCATAATGGATTAAATTCATTTATTTCCTCAAAATTCTACACACAATACCCCTTAATGTCAATGTGAAAAAAAGATTTTTTTAAATTGTTGCAAATTTATTCAAAATAAAAAAAGCTGAAAAATCACATGTCCATAAGTATTCACAGCCTTTGCTCAATACTTTGTTTATGCACCAATTTGTTGATGGTAGCAATTACAGCCTCAAGTCTTTTTGAATATGATGCCACAAGCTTGGCACACTTGTCTTTAGGATATTTTGCCCATTCCTCTTTGCATTACTTCTCAAGCTCTATCAAGGTGGATGGGAAGCGACAGTGTACAACCATTTTCAGATCTCTAGAGATGTTAATAGGATTTAGGTCTGGACTCTGGCTGGGCCACTCAAGGACATTCATCGAGTTTTCATGAAGCTACTCCAATAATATTTTGGCGGTGTGCTTTGGGTCATTGTCCTGCAGGAAGATGAGCCGTCGCCCAGTCTGAGGTCAAGAGCAGTCTGAAGCAGGTTTTCATTGAGGATGTCTCTGTACATTGCTGCATTTATCCTGACTAGTCTTCCAGTTCCTGCTGCTGAAAAACATCCCCACATCATGATGCCGCCACCACCATGCTTCACTGTAAGGATAGTATTAGCTTAGTGATGAGTGGTGCCTGATTTTCTCTAAATGTAATGCCTTGCATTTACTCTAAAGAGTTCAATTTTAGTCAGAGAATTTTGATTCTTATGGTCTGAGAGTGGCGACACAGTGGCGCAGTAGGTAGTGCTGTCGCCTCACAGCAAGAAGGTCACTGGTTTGAGACTCGGCTGGATCAGTTGGCATTTCTGTGTGGAGTTTGCATGATCTCCCTGCGTTTGCGTGGGTTTCCTCCGGTTGTTCCGGTTTCCCCCACAGTCCAAAGACATGCGGTACAGGTGAATTGGGTAGGTTAAATTGTGTGTGAATGAGTGTGTATAGATGTTTCCCAGAGATGGGTTGCAGCTGGAAGGGCATATTCTGCGTAAAAACGTGCTGGATAAGTTAGTGGTTCATTCTGCAGTGGTGACCCCACGTTAAAGTTAAAGGGGCTAAGCCGAAAAGAAAATGAATGAATGAATGGTCTGAAAGTCCTTCAGATGCCTTTTGGCAAATTCCAGGTGGGGAATGGCTTTCGTCGGACCCCTCTACCAAACAGGCCTGATTAGTGGATTGCTGCACAGATAGTTGTCCTTTTGTAAGTTTCTCTTCGCTCCACAAAAGAACGCTGGAGCATAGACAGATTGACCATCGGGTTTTTGATCATCTCGCTGACTAAGGCCCTTCTCCTCGGATCACTCAGGTTACATGGTTGGCCAGCTCTTGGAAGAGTCCTGGTGGTTCCAAACATCTTCCACTTACGGATGATGGAACTTTCAAAGCAGCAGAAATTTTTCTGTAAACTTCCTCAGCATTGTGCCTTGAAACAATTCTGTCTCGGAGATCTACTGCCAATTCCTTTGTCTTCATGCTTGGTTTGTGCTTTGACAAGCACTGTCAACCCTGGCACCTTATATAGACAGGTTTATGCGTTTTCAGATCATGTCAAATCAAGTGACTTTACCACAGTTTTAATTGAACTGCAATTAAGCTGCTGAAACATCTCAAGAATGATCAGTGGAAACAGAATGTACCTGAGCTCAATTTAGAGCTTTACTGCAAATACTTATGTGTATGGGATTTTTCAGGTTTTTATTTTAATCAATTTGCAACAATAAAAAAAAAATCACATTGTCATTATGGGGTATTGTGTGTACAATTTTGAGGAAATCCATTTATTTAATCAGGTAATAAATTTTGGAATAAGGCTGGAACATAAATAAATGTGTTAAAAGTGAAATGCTATGAATACTTTCCGGATGCACTGTACATATGACCACCTCTATAATGGCTTAAACCACTGTGAATGCATAGTCACATCGATTAATCTAGGCTGATAGACATGGTAAATGTTCACTTTTCTTGTTTGTTTCTACATATAGCCTAAAAGTAAAGTAAAATTAGATGCATAGTTTGTATAGTTTGACCTACAGTAAAAAGCTAATTACAGGATATTGTAGGTCAGATTACACAAACTATCCCACAAAACAATGAACAATTAAATGTGTTGTATTAATAAAATAGATGTCATTTAATTTGATTCACTGAAGCATGCGGTACACAAAATAACTTACTGAAAAATTATTTAAGTCCTGGCCAGTAGGCATTTCTGCGGAGTTAGCATGTTACACGATTGTTGGCGTGGGTTTCCTCCAGGTGCTCTGGTTTTTCCCACAGTCCAAAGACATGCACTATAGGTGAATTGGATAAACAAAACTGGACATAGTGCATGAGTTGCATGAAACATATGTTGGAATCGGTGGCGGTTCACTTCAATGTGGCGACTCCTGATAATTTAGGGACTGAGACAAAGGAAAATTAATGAATGAATAAATATTATATGGTATAGACTAGTAGTCAAAATTGTGAGATTATTAAAGGGATTATTAAAGGGAAATCTTAGCCATTATTTACTCACTCTTCACTTGTTCAAGTAAACACACACAAAAAAAGATATTTTGAAGAATGCTGGTTGCTGGCACCTATTGACTTGCATAGTAATCTTTTCCCTACTTTGGAAGCCAATGGGTGCCAGCAACTAACTTTAAAATAATTTCATTTGTGCCCAACAGAAGAACGAAGCTCATAAAAGTTTAATACCTCATGGAAGAGTAAATGAGATCATTTTTGTTTTTGGGTGAATGATCCCTTTAAGTTGATTCCACTTAACAAGGCTACACTTAAGACTGACTTAAATCAATACATTATTAGTAGGGCTGGGCGATATGGCAAAAATTAAATCTTTATAGTTATTTTCCATTTTAAACGATGTCGATATATGTTTCGATATCAGATGTAAATGCTTCCAGATTTAAAAGAGTACCTCAACACTGCCTGAAGCCACAAAAATTAGAGAGTGCATTAAATGGTGGCTGAAAATTCAGTGCATCTCTAATATCAACACACTTTTACATTCCGATTGTTGGAGATTTCTGCTGTGTGATTGGTTCCTAGATTAATAAAAAGTAAAAAAGGCCAGAGCTTATCACTGTGATTGACAAATTTGTGTTTGGATGTGTTGCATTAAAGCACCCCATTTTCCTGCTCTCTACTGGTCTTACTATTGCAGGAATGCTTATTGTTTTGAGGTTCTCCTCATGTTTTTTATTGACTTTTTTTTGTTTCCTCAGGACAAAGTCGACAGCATCCAGTTTTCCCATAGTGGAGACAGGTAAGCAACTCTATGTGTACATGTGAGATCATGTACGTGTGTGTGTGTGTGTGTGTGTGTGTCAGTTTTGTTGGATTAATGGAACACAGAGACTCTTATAATTACTTTGAGCTGATGTTGTCAGCAGAAAAAAGAAACTTGTTCCCAACACACACAAACATGCGTGTCAAATGCTTGCAATAAACTGCAGTACAAGAATTCAAGTGCATGAAACATCTTTCTACTTAAACAACCGGCATGTGACAGTTAAACACACACACCAGCCCTTATTCGGTCTCCGCGAGCTCTTTTATGCTCCTCACTCACTCTATTTTAATGAGCAAATGTTTTTGCATTGGGGGAAGGGGAAAACCGACAGGAGAAGAGGGAGAAACGGAGGAGAGAGAAAGAAGGGGAGTAATAAGACGGAGAGGTCTGTAACAGGTCCCTGAGGAATTAAAAAGATGGATATTCACATGAACAGATTCTTTTTACGGCATCCAGTGTTACGTGTTAGAAGGGGTGAAAGCTCACCAATCATTAGACCTGCAGGAAATACTGTCAAAAAGAAGAAAACTATGTCACAAATGAGTAGACAGCATGCAGAAACATGCAGCACTCTGTCTTATTTGAGATTAATGTATTCTGACTCATTTATAGATTTATACTAGTTCAGAGTAATGCAGTCGTATGTTAATGCAGACTTATCATTTCATGGAAAATTAGATCCAGCCACAAACTTTGAGTGTAATGCATTGTTCATATAAATTTTAGGTTTCTTTTTTTGTCTATAAGGAAATTTTTCTTGGACAAAAGGACTGCCGAGCACAAAATACACAATAGATGCATAATATTATATGAAAAAAGTTAACACGAATAGGCAGTTTCCAATCATGCGGTTCTGGTGATGTGCGAAATTCATATGGAGGGCAGGAAGTGAAAAAAACTAAATGGGAGACATAGAGAAAAGTCAGTATTTTTGCGATTTATACCATATTTATAAGATATAAGTAAAATATATAATATATAAAAGATATTAAAAAAAACATAACCACATATGTTGGGCATGATCCTTATATTATAAAGAGGGCCTTAAATATATCTGCCTGTCATCGAGGCGGTAGATACTGTATACGTTACATGAAAAATACAATTGTAAATACTATAGTGTTTGGAAGCATATAGAAATTGCTGGAATTAAACTGTCATAGTAGTTCTATTGTTGCTGTGGTACAACACAACTGTAGCAATAAATTATTAAATTGACTTCAGTTTTCTACACTACACCATTTCAATGCACAACAGTTTACACTAAAATTACAGTATTTATTACAGTTTATCAGTTTACCATGCTACAGTATTCTGTAGCATTCATTAAGAGTTATACACATTATACACTTTACTATGTGGGTCAAAAACTCGTTTATTATATATTACTGAAGTTTTTCCCCATGCAGATATCTTCTATACATCACAAAATAACAAATGAAAGCATATAAAAGTGTGGACGCATAGTCTACATTATTATTTATTTACTTTTGTAAGGGGGAAAAGTGCTCCACAATAATAACCATCTAGGTTTGTTGCAAGGGTTGCATTTCTTTTTTGTTCGGTCGATAAACTTACCATCAACAAACATTCACAGCTGCTCCGCATCTCGATGTTCACGTTACGGTTGTTTATTCCTCCAAAACGCTATAGGCATGTGTTATTGCAAAACATGACAGACATTTCATTACAGCGATTATATGGCAGGGTACGTTATTTATATTCTCCTGGATTTTTCTATAGGTGTGATATTTGTAGTATCCAATTTTTAAATAACACTTGTTTATTATTATTAACACATATTTAAACAAATAGGCCTGTATATAATATTTATTGGTGCTGTCATATGAACTATCTCGTTCAAAAAAGTTTGTACACAAGAATGAATTGAAAGAATGTTTATTACATGCCACCTTTTCTTCCGTTTCCAGCCAGTTTCCCCTCTTTATGAGCAAAAACTTTTGAACATCTATAAAAGCTGTTCGTCATTTCTTATATTGGCCGATTTAAACAATTACACAACATAAAACAGAAACATTTTGATGTTCTGAATGTTCTTCTATGTAGAAAAATCACTTCCTGTCCTCCATCTGAATTACCCGATGTCATGTAAAAACAACCTATTAAAACAGTGCTTTTAAAACGTTTTATAAAGTATTTCATTGTAATGCTATGTGAAAAACAGCCAAATTAAATTGATTTATATTGTTCAATTTATATCTTGTTTTCCAGCACAGATATCTAAAAATTCTAGGATAAAATGGAGATGCAAAACTGCACAAAATACTAAAACGTCAGAATATGTATCTTAAATTGGACTTTTTTACCTTATTAGCAGGCTGTTTTTATTCTATGAAGACAAAAATTTGTGAAAATGATGTGGTTAAAGATGTAAACATTGTGTCTGCAAGGTCTTAAAAAGGCTTACATTTCAAAAACTAAATTTTAGGCCTTAAAAGTCTAAAATTCACTGAAATATTGTGTTGTAAGTTTTACATCATTTAAAAAATGTTCCTAAATGTTTAATGTTACTATTTCCAAGTAAAGCTACCCAATCTGTCACCTGTTAAATCATTTTAAACATTCTAGATACAATACACAACATCTGTTAGACATTTTGACAGCAACCTCTCCAAATAAAATCCCTAATCATGGAAAAAAACTAAAGCAACACATCTCTTTACATGGTCTTCTATTCATACAAAAACTATTTACAGAAGTATTAGAAAAAAATGGCTATCTGCATGTTTACTAGCGATCTAAAATAATTAGATTGCTGGTGATAGTGACATGTACAACATTTATTAATCATAGTTAAAATCTAAATTCATGCTTGTTAACATTAGTCAATGCATCATGAGTTAACATGAACTAACAATGAACAACTGTATTTCCATTAACTAATGTAAACAAAGAGGAATAAATACTGTAATAAACATATTATTCATTGTTTGCTCATGTCAATGAATGCATTAATTAACATTATCTAATACAGCTGCATATGTGTAGCATATGTAACAATGAGACCTTGAATAAAGTGTTACCCAAAATGTAATAGGCAACCCTTTTTCTTCTCAAAGATATAGGGTGACTTCACATAGAAATAAAATTAACCCCACTGTTTTATATGCACATTTGTATTGACCTTATTCTTCAATGCAGAAGAGCGCTCATTTTTGCGATTGTTTTAGAACTTCGAATTCAGTTGGCTTTGGGAGAAATTACTAGGCATAATAAACATCAGAAAATGGTCACACTATTTCTCTACAAACAAATAAAAAAATATCAGATCAACATCAAGCAGCATAATGAGTCATTTTTAACATCTAGAAATCAATTGAAGTGAATGAGACTGAAAGTGTCCAGCCAAAAAGGTTCAAAGGGCTGCGCCCGCTCTTACTTGAAATATTAGGTCAATACACAACATGTGTAATAATTACATACTAATACTGAATAGTTTCAGTGCTATCTTTTTGCATACTCTCATTACATGATTGCTCACCTAAAAAATAAAAAAAGCACCCTCAAGCGATCTGAGATGTTGGTGGCTTTTTTCTTTAGAACTATATTAGATAAGAGAATAGACATTAGAGTAGATTTTCATTTGAAACTGCGATCCTCTGTAAATTTATAAAATGTAAGTCAGCAAAAATGAATATCCATGACTTTTGGTGGTCTAATGAAGCAAAACAATCGGTCTATGCAAGAAACTGTATGTAGGTTTTTTGAGTCTCAATGTGCCAGTAGCCATTGACCTGTATTTTATGGCCATTTTTATCACCAGGGACCACAGATTCAAATTTCTTCTTTAATGTTGTACTAAAGAAAGAAAATCAATAGTACAACATATTTTTTTTAAAGAAATTTCCTTTTAACACATAACTGCCTTAGAGGGTAATACATAATAGTTTTTTCAATAAAGTTCGAGCTCATATCCTGCTGAAGGTAAATTCAAATCGGTTAAAAAGTGGAATGAGTTTATCACTGCAATTTGTACCACTTTAATTTTAACTAAACACTACAAGGCAGAGCTGAACTTTTCAATTAAAGCAAATTAAGATTTTATTACAGTGTGCCTTTACTCATTTGCTTTCATGAGGCCTCAGAGTATTTATTGGTATAAGTGACATTTGCCAGCATGAACGTGTGTTTGTGTGTGTGTGCAGGTTTGTGAGTGGCAGTAGAGACGGCACGGCGCGGATCTGGCAGCTGCAGCAGCAGGACTGGCGGAGCATTCTCTTGGACATGGCCACTAAACTACCTGGGTAAGACAAACATTAATCACCGTTTAAAAGTATGGCTCAATTAATTGTGCATTAATGCTACATTTTGTTGGCTAAACAAGTGATCATTAGCGGCATAATTACTTTTGAGTCCCGTGAGATCAATTGATTTTGACCACACAGAAGCGACACCCTTCGGTTTGCCAAGCTGATTGTTTTCTAAACTAAATGAAACAATACAAAACAACAAACAATCATTATATTTGGGTATTTTAGCATTTTGTTTTATTGCTTTTTCTCCAATATTTAATGATAATTGGTGACGTTTTTTTTCTCTAAATATTTAATTGTATTTAACCACATATTGAAGGACATTTTTGATAAAGGCTCATTTTACAAGTCTCTTAGAGTTAAACTTTGATTTGAACCATTTTTTGAATCCATTCAGCCAATTTCTTCTAGCGAGGTCAGTATTCGCTTAGCTTAGCATGCCGAATTAAATCTGATTTGACTATTAGCAATTTGATTAAAATAATAATAAATAATTGAGATAAGTTTCCTATTTAAATCTTGTGTCTTGTGTAGTTACGAAGTGTAAGTCTGAGGGAAAATTTAAAAATACTATTTTCTATTGCTAGGAACTATGCTCTCATTCTGGCATAATAGTCAAGAAACTGTGCTGCTGCATCAGGCGCAGTGATATTATGCAGCGTATGAGAATGGGCTACGTTCAGAGGGTCCCATGAAAACTTTTTTTTTTAAATATAGAGAGTGAAACAATGTCTGTATTTCATTAGTTAGTCTAACACAATTGAACAATATTAAACTAATTAATATTACGGTGCAGAAAAAAAATGCAATAACACCTAGAACAGATTTTACTTATTAAAAAAAGCATTTTTTTCCAACAAAGGCTCATTGTGAAAACATACCCCTGTATACAATTCTGAAGAGCGCAAATTACAACCCAGGCTCATTCTGAAAGTGTACATCAATATACATTTCTGGAGACTGCGAAATACGTTCCATGAGGTACTTTTTTTGTGCAGTTTTTGTGAATCCATGAGGCCACTGTGTACACTTTTTGAGATGTCAAATTTCTCTTGCGGGTGCTATTCGCGCCTGCTGTTCTTGCGTAAACCCACCAGAGGCTGTTGTTGACTGAATGACTGACTAACTTATTGATCGACTGATTGACCCGCCCAGCCACTTCCCTCAACCCAACCAACAATTTTTAAAAGGCAATACAGAAAAAGAAAAGTCCTCATCTGATTTTTACCACGTTTTCAGAATTTACCACGTTCTCCCTCTGTTATTTACTTGTTTTTTATTTTATTTTTTGGATTCTGTTTTTGTCTTACCTACTTTATGGAACCGTTCTTCACCGGACTCTGACGTCGTGGTCAACTCCTCTCTACGTCTCAAGTCCCCCGATGTACATGGCAAGCTAACAGGACAAACTGGTTACAGAGGGAAAGCTGTCCATATGAAGGTAAGCGGTCAGCTGGTAAGTGCGAAAAGGAACGGCAATACTGCCCCCGTAGCATTTGTTTTAAAAATAAAATGCAGCCATACATACTTCTGGCTACATAATTCCTGATCTCCATAAACATATATAAGGCTACTTCTAATAAGCCTATGTTGGCAAATTATGTAGCTAGAACTACGTATGGCTGCATTTTGTCTAAAAAATGAATGCTAGGTGGTGGTATGACATTGCAGACAGCTTCTTTTTCTTTTCGTGCTACCAGCTGACTGGTTACCTCCATGTGGACGGCTTTTCTGCTGTTACTAGTTTGCTCAGTGGCTCGCCACATACGTCGGGAAATTATTGAGACGCTAAGAGTAGTTGATCACGATGACGGGGTTTGAGCCCGGCGAAGAACGGTTGCAGAAAGCAGGTCAAACAAAAACAAAAGTCAAAAAATAAAATAATAACAGTAAACAACAGGGTGAGAATGTGGTAAGACCTAAAAATGTAAAAATCATGCGGCCACAAGGGCTTATCTTTTTTTAGATTGCTTTTGAAAACACTGTAAGTTCAGTTTAGGGAGGCCAGTGGGTGAGTCAATTGATGCTTTTGAAAACACTATCGGTTGGTTATTCAGTCGACAGCGGCCTATAGTGGATTTTTTGCAAGAAGAACAGGCCCAAATGGCTTTCGCAAAATAACTTGGAGATTTGAAAAGCGTACACAGCATCCTTTGGTGGATTTGCGAAAACTAAAGCTGCAAAAAAAAAAAAAAGACATAACTTCTGGGATGTATTTCCCACTGTCCAGAAATCTTTTCAGGGGTATCTATTAATAATGATCCTGGGTTGATTTTTTTCAATGTCGAACTGTGAATCTAAAAAAAAAAAAGTGAAAATATATTAACCTAAATTAAAATGGAAATCTAATGATCCACTGTAGCCATTTAGCCGTCAATTAAAAAATTTGTAAAGTGTTTGATTTTCAGTTTATCAGGGATCAAATGCTGGTTGTTTATTAAAGCTTGCACCTTTAGAGCAAGTCATTCTAGACTTATTATTCCAATATAATAAAACGATTAAGATCATGGCCACAAATTGCATGATCATTTTTATACTAATTGTAATATAGTTTGTATAATATAGTTTTTTATTTCAATATATTAGATAGTATCTCATTGCTCTTGCTCTTGGAAAATAGGCCACCTGAAAACAAAATTAGAAATGTCATCTCTATTTTTGATCTTTCAACTCTCATTTCTTTCTGTCTTCCTTAGCAAATACAACCCTCCACCTTTAGAGGACAAAGTTACCAAGCTGAAGGTGACTATGGTGGCCTGGGACTGCAACGACAACACAGTCATCACCGCTGCCAACAACCTGACGCTCAAAGTGTGGAACTCGTACACGGGGAACCTCATCCACGTGCTGATGGTAAGAGTGTGAAGATCTCTGAATGATTGATAGGAGCCAGTATGTGATGGTGACTCATGATGGCGTTTTCACCCACAGGGCCACGAGGACGAGGTGTTTGTGTTAGAGCCTCATCCGTTTGATTCCAGAGTGCTTTTCTCTGCTGGGCACGATGGGAATGCAATCGTCTGGGATCTGGCAAGAGGAGTCAAAATACGCTCTTACTTTAACATGGTAAAACAACCAGCTCCACTCCATGTCTTTTATTAGGTCGTAGTGTGTGTGTTTTTGGTCAAACCTGTGTTAACCTTTAGTAAAATCAAATACCCAAAACTGTGTATTGATGCTTGAAAATAGACTGTGTTTTTTTGCTTTGGTGTGTGTTTGCGTGTAGATCGAGGGTCAGGGACATGGTGCAGTGTTTGACTGTAAGTGTTCTCCAGACGGTCAGCACTTCGCTTGCACAGACTCTCACGGTCACCTGCTTATATTCGGCTTTGGCTCCAGCAGCAGATATGACAAGGTACTGAAATGTCTGTCTCTGAATTAAATATTAGCTTAGTGCCTACTGCATGTGAGCTGCTTCATTATATATGGAATATCATGTCATGTGACGTCATTATGTTGCATGTTTAACTAAGTCAGTCTTGTCTAGTTATCGTCTTGGCTGTAAAAGCAGCTATTTTACACTTTTATTCCATGTTTTGGCCGGCTGATTAAATAATGACTTACAAAATTATGTTTGTTTTTAATCAGTTAATACACAGGAAATAGATGGTCAAACTCTGGCATTTTAATCTTTGATATGGTATTACGGGCAGTGTTATTCAAACTAAAATTGTGAATACATTTATTTATTTTCAGTTATCAATAGTGTCTTTATATACACTTGAAGTCAAAATTATTAGCCCCCCTTTGATTTTTTAAAACTTTATATATGTAATAAAAATTAATACCTTTTTCATTTTTAATTAATGTTTACAATATAAATCCACTTAGATCCACATATTTGTTAATCAAAGCAAGACTCATTTAAAATCAGAATTATTAGCGCCAATTAGAATTTTTTTTGTCTTTTTTAAATATTTCTCAAACGATGTTAAACAGAGCAAGGGAATTTTTACCATATGTCTGATAGTGTTTTTTCTTCTGAAGAAAGTCTTATTTGTTGTATTTTGGATTGAATAATAGCAGTTTTTAATTCTTTAAAAACCATTTTAAGGGCAAAATGATTAGCCTCTTTAAGCTATATATTTATTTCAATAGTCTACAAACCAAACCTCACTATACAATAACTTGTCTAATTACCCTAACCTGCCTAGTTAACCTAATTAACCTAGTTAAGCCTTTAAATATCACTTTAAGCTGTATAGAAGGGTCTTGAAAAATATCTAGTCAAATATTATTTGCTATCATTATGGCAAAGATAAAATAAATCAGTTATCAGATATGAGTTATTAAACTATTATGTTTAGAAATATGTTGAAAAAAATCTTCTCTTGTTAAACAGAAATTGGGGGAAAAAATAAACAGGGGGGCTAATAATTCTATCTTTAACTGTAAGTAGATTAATTATTTTATTTAGTTATTTTTATTTATTTATTTGCTTCAAATATATTATTTAATTTGGGTTTATTTATTTCTGAAAATTGTATTTCTTTTTAGTAAAATTGTCTTTCTTAAAAAAGACAGAATTTCAGACAGAATAAAATTTTATTTTATTCAGGTTTTGTAAGTTTAAGTTTTTCATATAATATCTTTTATCTAATTTATTTAGCTTACAATGATCAAAAATGATGTTTAGTCGTATTTTTTTATTAGTATATTTTTTTGTAATCGTTTTTTTTAGGTATTAATAATGACATTTCACAGTATAAAAAGTTCTTGTTGCAAAAATGAGGAATGTACTTATAATAAAAATGAAATATAAAATGCACTGTATTAATTACCCAGTAATTTCTTGTTAAGATCAGTAACTTGTTAAATTGTTTGTGTTGAGATAGTATTTGTCTAAAGAAGTGAAACATAAAACAACTCGCATCAATCACTTTAAATGCTACAGGTGAATTTAGATATGACAGCATTATGATGATTGGATTTTGAGATTTGCAAAAAATGATAGTATTTACAAGAACATAAGATTCACCTGCCTGTAGGTCACACCTGGAAATTAAAAAAGTAATATTCACAGACATCATAAACATGTACTTACTACACAACAGATGCTTTACATTCAAATGTTTATGTTTACAATATAACACATAAACATTATAGCTGCAAAACTAGTGTAATTGTAAACAACTGGACAGTAATATTTTAGATACTGAAGTCTGTAATATTGATAAATGTAGTGCATCTGTATCAGAAATGAGAATGATATCATCAATTGCTGTTCAATGCAGTCTCCTTCTGTTTGTCTGGAGCTGTGTTGGTCTATATTTCGCTTTGCTCTGTATGTATTTATTCTGAATGTATCTATTCATGTGTTCCTCAGATAGCAGATCAGATGTTTTTCCACACGGATTATCGTCCGCTGATCCGCGATGCCCATAACTTTGTGCTGGACGAACAGACTCAGCAGGCGCCTCACCTAATGCCCCCGCCATTCCTGGTGGACGTGGATGGAAACCCTCACCCTCCGCGCTTCCAAAGACTGGTACCAGGCCGAGAAAACTGCAGAGAAGAGCAGCTCATACCCCAGATGGGCCTCACCTCATCAGGTACGAGTGTTTCTCTTCGACCTCTTTCTGCGCTTTTACTAGTTAGAGTAATTAATGGTGACTTGTTTGTACTCACAGGCTTCACAAACAAGCACCATCAATCTGTCACTGAGCTGTAATCAGTGTTATTTCTGGTATTTTAGGGCTAAATCAGGTGGTAAGTCAGCAGGCTGCAGAAGGCTCGAGTCCACTTGATAGTATGATCCAGAGACTACAGCAAGAGCAGGACCAGAGGCTGGGCTCTGACAGCAGAGCCAACAGAGGTAATACAAACTCTCTGTTTTTCACATGTAGTTTTGACGCTACAATTAAATAATCAACAAGTCAGGGGTGCATTTCCGAAAACCATCGTTAGCCATCTAAGGTCGCAAGCTCCATCATCAAAATATGGCGTTTCTCGAATGCTGCATTCCAGTGACAATTCGCAAATTGTGTTGAAAACGTGTGCAGTAGCAAATACTTTTCTTGAGCTGTAGTAAGAAGCAGAGTTCCTGGTTGTGTTCTATTCTGTTATACCCTCTTTGCCCTATTACTTTCCATAGTTCCAACATCCACTTTGATTAATAAAAAAAGCTTACAGTTATCTCTCTCATGTGTACTTTGCTTTCAAAGTAATTTTTCACAGTTAGTAAACTCCAGATTGACAATTGCGCTCTCTTCATAGTGCACTTCGAAATCATTTAGGCCATTTTGAACGCAGCTGCGACTCAGAAGCTATAGGTGACCTATCATTTACAACAGATATCTGTTACATCTCTAAAACTAGTGAAAAAAAAAAGTATTTTTGGACCTAAATGTATTTATGGCAACAAATAAATAAAAGTAGTTTTTACATCATTATTTGACCATATATCTGATTTATGGCCTATATGAGATTAGACTGTATTATAAATTATACACTACTATTGAACGGTTATTTTATAGTGCATTTTGAAGTGCATTTTATAGTGCATCTTATAGTGTTATTTTAATTAAATAAATGCAGCCTTGGTGAGCAGGATAAGCTTATTTTAATGGATTTAAAAATCCTACTTACCGCAAACTTTGGACCGATAGTGTACGTGCTAGCTATTGTAAGTGGATTTATGTTTTAGAATAGAATATGGAATATTATCCATAATGTTTGTAAAGGAATATAGGCCCTATTTGTGCAGTTGACATGTTTTTACCAAAACTAATATTAGATTTTGAAAAAATGTGTGTGTGTGTGTGTGTCTAAAACAAAATTATTACAAAAATAATAATTTATTGTGAAAGATGTTATGATGTTGTTTACATGGATGATGGACGTTTTACATCATAATGAATGTGGTTCAAACAACAGATCTGCGAAAGAACAACTAAGATTTTGGGAAATACTTTGTTAATACTTCGTTTGTTTCCCAAATGACGCATCATACTATAGTAGTTTAGCCACAATTTATGTCATTGTTTGGGAAACGCATCCCAGATTAGTGAAATTTCATTACTTTTGTTATCAGTTTCAGTTTACGTTTTAGTTATTTATGTTATTTGTTTGGCTTATCTTTTCAGTGCTTCCTTTTTCAGTTAGTTGCATAAGGAACATTTTACAAAAACCTTAATTTTAAGTAATTTAATAGAGTAATTTTTTTAAATGTGTTTCTGTTTCAGCCTCATTTCATGGAATTTATTTGCAATAGTTTCAACAGGAAGTTGCTGAGACTTTTAGTGCAGTATGTTAACAAACAACTGAAACGGAACATTGAGTAGGAGGCGGGGCTTTCTTTTTGCACACCATTCCTTCATAGTAAACTAATGGTAAAAGTGGTGTGGTTAAGTATCTTGTGGCTGAAGTCGCCGATCTGGTGTCATTAGAGAAGGACCGCCACTCCAAATGCAGAAGCCAGTGGTCAGACTTTGATTGAAAATGACCAAAAAAAAATTTTTTTTTCTGTGAATTAACTGGCATGGATTAATAGTTCACTTAAGGAATAAAAATTATATTGAATAACAATGTGCTAGTAAAAAAACATTGTAAATTTGGATTTTACACAATAGTAAAAGCTACTTGTGAACAAGCCAAAGTTTCGACAAGTCAAATATTTTGTAAAATATTGTAAATCATGAGTACTTATCAGATGAACCTCTATGAACCAGTTTGGGGGTAATGATGAATATCTATAATGTTGAAACTGTATATCTGCTGTTTGTGTAGGATCTGTCAGCTCTCCCACAGAAGTCACTTCTCCACCAAATGTGGGTCTGAGACGCAGTGGACAGATTGAAGGTGTTCGGCAGATGCACAGTAACGCTCCACGTAGCGAGATCGCCACTGAAAGAGACCTGGTGGCCTGGAGCCGACGAGTCCTCGTTCCTGAACTATCACTAGCCATAGCCTGGTAAAACATAAACATACATGAATAATCCAATAATTGTTGTTAAAAGGAAGCGATAGGTCATAATATTTTTGGATAGTGGGTATGTAGTGTATATACAAAGTGCATCTTGAGATTCCAAAAGCATTCATTGCAGGATGAAGCCTATTAAAATTCAGCAAGAATGACCAAATAATTTGACATTTTTGAAGAGAGAAAGATATATATGAGAAATAAGATAATGAAGTAGTATCACTCAAGTAAAAGTCATGTTTTTTAGATTTACAGTGTATTATTGTGATGATAAATGTGACAAACAACATTTAACAAACAATGTTTTAGACAAAACAGTGTCAAGTGTTTACTTTTGTTCTGAAATATTTCCAAGTATGGTTGGGTATTGCAACCAGTTTGGTGATTTAGTTTAATTTTTATTCATATGGTTTTGATTCCGTTTGATTCGGTATTTGTGAATTAACAATATTTCATTTAAATTGTAAACAGATATGTAATTCATATTTGTAAACAATGGTTACTGAAACCTTCCTACTCATGAATGGATTACACATTTACATTCATAATAAAGCCAACACAATTATGTTTAATTACTTTTTACTTTCAGTAAAACATTGAACTGGAAATTGTCTATAAAACACACACAAACTAAGCACAGAATGTTGTTTACTGTAAAAAAAAAAACAAAAACAAAAAACATGGTAAATGTGCAGGTCAAAACAGTATAATAAATGTAACATCATATGACATCAATAATAAATGTCAACATCATCCATTATTTACTTTTATAAGATTATAAAATGTGTCAGATATGACGATTAATTCAGATATAGTAAGAAATAAGAAATCTACTTTTATAAAAGGTTGTTTTCCATACAGAAATTGTGCCACATGTCAGAATCTAGTGAAGTGTAAAGGATTTTTGAATCCAGTAACAGGTTAAAATATTAAAATAAAAACCTACATTACCTGCTCTACCCATAATGCAGTCTATATGTTAAAATGTCTGTGCCTAAAGATATTGTGAATCATGGATTTCGAGTGTATAATGAAACAAATAATTGTATTTTTAATGTTTTGGACTGTGGGAATTTCATTGTATTGACAAAGCTATGAATAAGTGAATAATAATAATTGAAAAGTACAATGGAGATAATGCTTTTACAGGCTTTTACAGGTGTTAGCTATATTGAAATGAAAATTAGATGTTTTTAACTATTGAGTAGTCGTCTAACTAATGAGGGAATGTGATTGACTGTGGAGTAAGTGGGTGAAGTGAGAAGATTGTGTCACGCACTGAGGAAGGCATTGTGCTGAACTGCCTGTGTTTTGCATCTCCTAATGTAAAATAAAGCTATATAAAGTAATTATTTAACAAGTGTGATTTATGAGCTTTTGAATGATATTATCAACAACATTAACGCACCAAAATAAAAATAAAAAACAGCAAGCAGACTTCATTACTTAACAGGTTAAAATAGTGAAGCTTGAAACATGTTTAAAATACAAAAGAATTTCAATATTCAAAACTGCCGCATAAAACCATTTTCCTTATTTAATTAAATAACTCTTTGATGTACAATGAAGTCAAAATGTTCGTTGATCTGTTTTATTTTCATACACAGCTGAAACTCAAACAAGACCTTCTCATATCTTACTTTTTACTGTTTCTGCAGATTGTTGACAGATGACGTGTTGCTGATGCTTCTATGTGTCTGTGTGTTTGTGAATGCAGTAAGCAGGAGATCTGGAGAACAGCTAAAGGAGAGGAGGAGATCAACATCTACAGATCAGAGAGGAGGAGACGCAGCTTACACAGCCAATACCACAGAGAAAACCGGGTAAATCACCATGCTTGATCATAAGTTTGAAAACATATTACTAAAAAAAACATCCAACTAATCTGCCTAATTGAGTGCACAAAATGTGTGATGCAACTTCCAGCTGAATGCATCTTGATAACGTGTTGCTAAAGCCATTGTTGCAAATTAAATGCATATTAAAGTATGTATTTATCATACCAGCATGCTATAGAAAATGCAGCGGAGGAGGGGCGCCGTCACCAGGGTAACCAGCATAACTACCACACAAGATTGGCTGTGGAGGAAACGAGTCGTCAGAGTGAACCGAACGAGGAAGAACACAGCGCCTCTGAGGTACAAAAACAAAACCTGCAGAATGCCTTTAAATAATAGTTAAGTCAATGAAACACATAATTAATGAACATTTTGTGAGTTATGCTGCATTTATTTGATTAGAAATACAGTTATGTATATTAGAAATAAATATTGTAAAATAAACATGAAATAGATACTAGCTGTTACCTAATTTAATATATTTTAAATGTAATTTATTCTAAATGTGTTAAAGTTTTATTGGTAAAACTGCCATTACTCCATTCTTTACTCATACTCAATCCTTCAGAAATCTTTGTAATAAAGCAATTTGCTGTTTAGAAACATTTCTTTTTCTTATTATCAGTGTTTGAAAAAAAGTTGTGCTGCTTAATATTTGTGTGAAAACCAGGATGCTTTCTTTTTTTTTTTTTCTGAATAGGAATTTAAACAGTGGAGCGTATATTAGCAGACAAAATCTTTTATAACATTTTAAATTCCATTTTATTAGTTTAATGTAGGCATGCATGATATTGGAAAAATCCGACAATGTAATATTTTGTTTTTCTGCAATGTAAATTGCGATATAAATGAATCGAATTTCACCAGATAGCTTGAATAGCTCTATTTGGAAAGACATTCTTAATTTAAATTGATTGGGTTGATTTTTAAGGCAAAAATAATACAATAGAGCAAAGAAAAGAGTCAAATAAACAGTGCTTTATGGTTTATGGGAGTCAAACTGTATTAAGGTACAGAAATTAAATTATGAAATGTAAAATAACACTGTATAGTTTTCATTGTATTAATAATTCAGTAAAACTATTCTTTATTAAAGTATCAAATGTGCTTTTTTGTGCCCGAATGTTTTAAACTCTCTTGAAATGCCTTTAAAAACATGCAAATTCTAAACTTATGCTTTGCAATTACAAATCTAATGTATTCTCAACTTTTGTGTTGATCAACTATAGTCCCAACTCGACGTTGCATATACTGCGATGTGACTATATCGATATCGATGCTGAAACGATATATTGTGCAGCCCTAATTTAATGCATCCTCAAAAAACTAAAACAGTTAGGATATTGAGTTATAGCTTATATTGAGTTATATAAAACTAATTTTAGGTAGACTCGATATATGCCTGCTGTTTTTATAAATGATATTGAATGTAATTTAGTTTTTATGTTTATACATTACTCATTTTACTTTCTAAAACTTTAAAGCTATAGAGCAGGTTTTATATTGTTTTCAGAAACAAAAAGAAAAAGTCTTGATAACTTTAGTTTAGGCCACAATTCACAATATTAACAAACCAATAACTAAAACTTTTAACTGTTTATTAATAGTTACTAAAGTCCTGGGTAGGATTAAGGATGCAAACGTTTTAGGATCATAAGTTTTAACTACTAATGAACAGTTAATATCTTGATAATAGGCAGGTAATAAGCCAGTAGTTAATAGCATGAGTTGTGACCTAAACTTAAGTGTTACCAAAGGCTTTACTGAAACCTTTTAATGCATCTCAGCTGAAAAAGACTTTTACAAAACACCACCATACTGGCCCTACACATTTGAATGGTATATGTGGCTTCTTTAAGAGGGAAACAATATTCAATGACAGATGATGTACTACATAGGACTTTTCGTCACACATGGATTGTATTAAAGGGAAACGGTTTCTGTATGACAGGTGGTTGAGAAATCTGGTGACACCAGTGGAAAAGGAAAGTCATTTCAGAGGCGGTGCAAGTTATTACCTTTTGTTAAAAGGCTGTCATAGATTAATCATTCACTCCACAGAAACGTCTATTGGAAAAGTACATTGGGTCAATTGTGAGTCCATACAGACTTGAGCATTGAAAGCTAAAATGGTTCTAGTTATTGTGGTGATTGTCTTTTTTATTGCCCTTCTGTCTGAAGTGTTATTGCTCCATCTGTACTGTTAAAATCTCTGTTAGGAGTGTGAGTGGTGTTTCAGTGTAGCTTCAATACAAAGTTTCTCAGTCTATAGAGCTATTATACCAGATTCATACTGTCTGTATTGTACATTCCTACACCAAATTATAGTTTTTAGCATGAAAAAATGTTTAACAATCCTTCAACAATTATTGTAGTTTGAAGATCTATTGTTTTTACTTGCAGATTAGAAACAGAAAGCATCAGGATTTATTTTTTTAATCAGCAGTCAGCCAGTCATTAGTTTGGATTGCTTGATGCAAATAACACATGAATATTTTATACTCTCTTGTTTTAGTCAATTTGGTGTCGCAGACTTGTTTGTGAATATTTTGTATTTTCCCGGTTGTTAATGCTGCAATTATTTCATGTAATCAGTCACAAGACAAAATGCTGAATTGAGCAGTGACATGAAAAATTTTTTTTCAATTCATCGCACTGGCTTCAAACACTTGAACTTTTCATGCTTTTTAGGGAGAGACAGAAGTAAGACCTCCCAGTAGAGAATCATCAGACGAGGAGAGAGAGGAGAAAGAACCCTGGCCTGATGAAAACAGCAGCTCCAGGTAAACATTCACTACCTTCAAACCTCACAGTGCCATACACTCACTGACCATCTTTAATAGGGGCACCTTTGCTAGGATCAAATAAGACCCCCTTATGTCTGGCATAGATTCCACAAGGTGCTATGAACATTCATAACCTTTATTATGGGCTATATTACATAGTTATGTATAACAGCACTAGTATGCAACACATACAACGCTACAGATGTCAGTTTGGGATGTTTGTTTAGTTTTTTTTTCATTTAATTACATATTTTACCAGTCCTTAAGCATTAAGCAGTTCAAATATCATGTTAAATTAATACCAAATGGCAGCTTTTCAACAGAGATGCATCATGCTCCTGTGAAAATAATAATAATAACTAATAATAGAAAAATAAAATACAGCATTTAATTTGTTTACAAAGGCTCAATGTTTTGTTTTTGGGAGACTATGTTATACATAAATTAATGTAAATCCTTTACAGATTTGTATCTGTATGACAAAAATAGATGTTTCATTTAGCCTACCATGACAATAATTAATGTATTGTTGGAATAAAAGTGAACTGCAATGCCTCCTGTTGCCTAAGTATGACATTTTTGAATGATAAACAAGATGGATAGCTTAAATTTTATAATAACTAAACTAAATGCGGTGTATCTGACGCTTTAATTGATGTATCCTAGTTTAATTTGCATATAGCACAGAATTTGAAGATAGGATTGATATTGGGCCAAATTTAAATGGATCCATTTTCACAAATCAAACAGCCATCTGATCAGAGAAAACGCATGAAGTGACCAGACTGGACAGGCCCAATATCTGACATAATCCTTCCTAATCCACATACGCCAGAGCCACACACATATATGCTGGGTCTGTTTGCATTTGCAGTGATTACTCCAGCGATTATTCCGACTGGACGGCAGATGCTGGAATAAACCTCGAACCACCCAAGAAGACCAGCGTAAAGAAAAAGAAGAAGAAGAACGCCAGCAGCTCTGAAGAAGATGGAGAGAAGAAAAAAGACTCCAAGAAGGAGAGGAGGAAAGAAAAGCCGGACAAAGATGGAGCGCTACCAAAGAAGAAGAAGCCAAAAGAGAAACGGAAGGTTGGTGCATCACTGTGTTTCTTATCTACACACACTTCTTTTTAGACACATTTCTACACACATTTCTTATTAGAAATTGCAAAATACATTTACTAAGTTCACTAGTTTATTGAAAAATTTGAGTACTGCACATACCTGCATTACAGGACAGTTCTTTGGTTTTTGTCATTTTTTCTTGATCTGTTAATGAGCAGATGACTTCCATTATATATTTGGTGAAATTTTCAATTTAAGCATTTTTGGAATCAAAAGACTTCATGAGATTTCATGCCAAGGAAAGTTTTGTTATTGCATTATTGCATATATTCCGATTGTTGCTTGTTTATATCGTATTCACCTTATTCTCTGTGTAAGAGCGGGCGCAGCCATTTGAATCTTTTTGGCACAAGACCTCTGGTCTCATTCATTTTAAGACTTTAAAACAGATTGTTTTGCTGCTTGATGTTGCAACCTGATATTTTCTAATTGTGTTATTCTACTTTGTCTCTATAGTCATGCAAACATTTGTTTGTAGAGCAAGTAGTTTGATCGTTTTTTGCGTCTATTATTCCTAGTCATTTCTCTCATAGGCAACTGAATCAGAAGTTCTAAAACAATCGCAAAATAGAGCACACTTCCACATTGAAGAATAAGGTCAATAAAGCGCTATAGAAATACAGGTTATTGATTTCACAGCTAGTACAGTTTATTGATGATTGAGCACCTTTTAAAATGAATTCACAATAACATTAAATTGATATGACAGTAAATAGATTTCACAATATTTTTTTTATCACCTCCTCATTATATTAATCACACATGCCATCTCATTTAATCTCCCGCTTTTCACTGACACCGTTGTCTCCTTGGTAACCAAGTGTTGGTAACTTTTAAAAAATCACAAAAATTCACAAAATTTGTGAAGAAAATTATGCAAAATCTTCATTCTTATAATTGTCTCTTTTTCCTGCAGTTAAAAATGAAAGGTATTTAGTTTATTGTCTTTTGATTGTATCATCAATTTTTTAATTTCAGATATTTTTCTTGCAGTGAGAATCTATAGATTTCTTTTTAATGGAGAGAAGATTTTTTTCAACACATTTCTAAACATAATAGTTTTAATAACTCATTTCTAATAACTGATTTGTTTTATCTTTGCCATGATGACAAGTGATAGTTAAATGCTTAGCTAGGTAAATTAGGTTAGCTAGGCAGGTTAGAGTAATTAGGCAGGTTATATAATGATGGTTTGTTCTGTAGACTATCAAAAAATATATAGCTTAAAGGGGCTAATAGTTTTGACATTAAAATGGTTTTAAAAAAATTAATAAACTCCATTTATTTTAGCTGAAATAAAACAAAAAGATTTTCTTTAGAGAAAAAAATATTATCAGACATACAGTGAAAATTTCCTTGCTTTGTTAAACCTCATTTGGGAAATATTTAAAAAAGACAAAAAAATTTAAAAGGGCGCTAATCTGATTTTAACTGTATGAGACTTGCTTTGTTTACCAAATAAGTGGATCTAAGTGGATTTATATTGTAAACAATTGAATAAAAATGAAAAAGGTATTACTTTTTATTACATATATGAAGTTTTTAGTTATGATACTACCTAAATCATTCCACAGATTTTTTTTCACTAAATCCTCCACAGAAATAGCTAAAAATGTCTGCAGATTCTGTCTGGCCCTAAAGTAAAAAACATGTTTGGATGTTGAAAGTTTTTAATTAATGAAGCTAAAATAAAAAAAAAAACCCTGGGACATGAAAGCATCATGTCCAGAAAGTTGAACTGCCTTGTTAAGAGAAATTTCGTTGTTAAGAGAATTGATCAGTTCTGTATATCCCTTTATATAAATATATATATATATATATATATATATATATATATATATATATATATATATATATATATATATATATATATATATATATATATATTTTTTTTTTTTTTTTTTTATAAAAGTAGAAAAAATCTACAGTATTTAATTCAAGAGCTGAAACACTACAAACAATTTAACTTATCCAATTCACCTATAGTGCATGTCTTTGGACTTGTGGGGTAATCGGAGAACCCAGAGGAAAGCCTAGACTCGAACCAGTTACCTTCTTGCTGTGAGGCGACAGTGCTAACCACTGAGCCACCATGTCGCCCCAAGCATATAAATCACATATTATAAATACAATTTTACCTTTACAAAGATAAACATATTGGTATTAATGTTTCTCTCAATCCACAACACATCCTGCAAATACAATGTTATTCGGAAAATAAGAGTAGTATTTAATGTATATAAAAATATGTAATTAATAAACAGTTTTTCAAGCAACAAATCACTAAAATATATATTTTAAAATGTTTGCTTGTATATAATTATTGTGCATTTTATTTTACAGAAAATACACAAACTGTTTTTTTTTTTGTTTTACTGAAGTGTGTATTTTTATGTCCAGAGGATACCTGAATTGCAGAATCAGGGTTTGACGTTAGAGGAATGGCTGCCCTCCAACTGGATCACTGACACTATGCCACGGAGATGCCCTTTCACCCCACAGATGGGCGATGAGGTAAAAAACAAACAAACAAACAAACAAAAAAAGACAGTCTGCTGAATCATAATTAAAGCATGAAGTGGTGTGGTGTGGTGTTGTGAAACATGATCGCAATATTGATCATCCTGTTGTGTTTGTGAACAGGTGTATTACTTCCGTCAAGGTCATGAAGCTTATGTGGAGATGGCCAAAAAAAACAAGATCTTCAGTATAAACCCTAAAAAACAGCCCTGGCACAAGTTAGAGCTCAGGGTAAGTCTGCAACTGAAACTAATATTAATTTGTCATGAAACCTTGTCAATATTAGCAGTGTTCCTGCACAGCTCTGATAGAAAAAGGGTTCAGAAAAGTTTCAAGCTGTGGTTGAGTGTACAACGAGGAAAAGGTTTGCATAAAAATAGCAGTATAGCCCTTTCAAATGTTAGTTTTAAATACTCCCGCTGACTCTGGATAAGTGATCAATGTCATTTTAATTGTTTAAAAATACTTATTATTTCCATCTCCATAGACACCAGCTTGTGTTTTACAACCATAAATGGTATGTTTTGCTGGTACTTACAGTCAAAATGATTAGCCCTCCTGTTTCTTTCCCCCAAATATTTCCCAAATGATGTTTAACAGAGCAAGGGATAAAGTTTTAATTTAAAAAAAGACATTTTAAGGTCAATATTATTAGCCCCCTTAAGCAATATTTTTTTTCAATTGTCTAGAAAACAAACCATCGTTATTGTTACAGTCACAAAAGATCTAACTACTGTATATCACTAGAGAACTACAAAGCTGCCACATATATGAACTACAACTTCCAGCATGCACCGCGCACACACCCGTTCATGATCCCGACTAATTGCAAACACGCAGAGCTGAAGCTGCTCAAGGACTCATTACATGGATATACAGCACTTACACACAATGACATGGCTGAGTCTTGTTGTTTCTGGACACTTTATGAAGCATTTCTCCTTGCCTTGCCTTGTTTAAGTCTTTGCTTTGATAATTGGTTTTGATTATAGCCGCCGGAACTCACCTTTTTGCCCCTTTTTGACTTCTCTTTTGGATTGCCCACATAATACTGTTTGCTACTGTGCTTGACCATTGCTTGCCTGACCACTCTGTCTAAATAAAGACACTGTACTTGGATCCTCATCTCCATTGTCACTTTCATACTTTTAAAGTTATACAATGCCTTTAAATTGCACTTTAAGCTGAATACTAGTATCTTCAAAAATAACTAGTAAAATATTTTTTACTGTCATCAGAGCAAAGATAAAATAACTCAGTTATCATAAATGAGTTATCATAACTATTATGTTTAGAAATGTGTTGCTCAAATCTTTCCGTTAAACAGAAATTGAGGAAAAAATAAACAGGAGGGCTAATAATTCAGGAGGGGCTAATAATTCTGACCGTAACACTGGACATATATATAGTTATACCAATGCATAACTAACATATACTATAAAATACTTAGCTATACACATAAGAGAGGCTATACAAGTACTTTTTTATATAATTATTTTTAGGGGTTTTTCACCTTTATTATGATAGGACAGTAGAGAATTCAGACAGGAAAGCATTGGGAGCAAAGAGAGGGCAAGGATCGGCAAAGGACCTCGAGCTGGGAATCGAACTCGGGTCGCCGTGGGCACATTGGTGCTATATGTCAGCGCGCAGTACCACTATATGGAGAATGGTGTGTGTGTGTGTGTGTGTGTGCAAGAGACATTTGCACACTTATCTTGACGTCTGAGAAAATCAAAATAAGTACCTCAGCTCTCAGAACATAGTATACATAGAAAGTTTATTTATGCATGCACACACTATACTCTGTTGTTTTACTTCATAGAACTCCATTTAAAAGCCAAAAACGTTTTTTGCACAGGCCGATGTAAAGGGTTAATGCTGTCAACTGATGATCAACAGTCAAAACACACATTTTACCTCTTCCTAAAAAGGAAAACCACCAACAATCTAGAATGCTCATGCGTAATTATATGGAAGTATAATATAATATATAATGGAAGTCAATGGGGCAAAAACAGCCACAAACATATCGAAAGGGTAGTCAATTTGAACAGTACACAAGGGTTGATCAAACTGATTAAAAATATTAAGTTAAACTTTGTATAGCTTAACAAATATATTAAAATACGTTAAAGGAACATAAAAAGATCTGTTGTCTTGACTTTTGGTTTTATGACCCTGTGACCTGGCAGCATGGTGAAACACAAAGAAAATGACTTGTGATTGTGTGCCTATAGGAGCAGGAGCTGTTGAAGATTGTGGGCATTAAGTACGAGGTGGGTTTGCCTACTCTGTGCTGTCTGAAGCTGGCCTTCCTGGACCCAGACTCAGGCAAACTGACGGGCGGCTCATTCTCCATTAAGTGAGTTCAGTCTGCGTGAGTCACAGGCTCTTATTCAACATGATCTGTGCTGAGTGGCTTTTAACCCTTGCCTTGCATCTCTATTGGTGACTCAGATATCACGACATGCCTGATGTCATCGACTTCCTGGTTCTTCGGCAGCAGTTTGATAACGCAAGACAGAGGAACTGGATGATAGGTTTGTGCCCAAATTGAGTGTTTCTGCTTAACTGTTTATTTATATGGGTTTAAATGGGTCAGTGATAGAAATGACTGTGTGGGAGAATGGAAAAGATCTTTGCAAATATAATTTTTTGTAATGTTGTATTTGTGTTTTTCTTGGTTTTATGCATGTTATACTAAGAAAAGCTGCAGTTTTGCTTTAATGACCAAAACGTTTTGAGAATTAAACAAGAATTGTGTAAAAGGTATGTGTCTAAACTCAATTTGACCTGAAATAACCCTTAAAAATTGTCCATGAAATGGAGTCATGGGGTGAACTTTCTGTGATAATTTATGTTTTGATTACTTTTTTTTTGGATGACAAATTGGCTTTATTTCTGTGCATAAAAATATAATAATTAAACTTAAAATATCACAGTTTAATACATAAAGGAAAAAACTTAACACAAAATTGCTTCTTTCATCTTTTTAACCATTTGTTTGATTAGAAAAACTTACTTGTGTTGTATGCTTGTTAGGGAACCCTGTTACTTAAATGTTGCATTTACACAATAAAATAATAAATTAGAATTGCAAAGAACATATGCAGTAGAAATGTGAAACATACATATTCAGATACCTCACTATATGCAGTGATGTCTAACTTTACTGTAGTTTTCAAATGGCTGTGCAAATATTATATAGTGCTGTCTTGAGCTTTTTCAGGAAGTGTCCCCAAAATCTTTTTCTTTTTTGCGGGGAAAATATTTACAAAGCAAACTGTCATAATGAAAACATGCCAAAGCCATATGACTATCTTGTTCATAAACAATGGTGTCAGGACTTTTTATCTTGATGACACTGACACTTTCATTGACATGAATACTTGCTTTTTAGGAATGAGCTATCCGTTTTTGCAGGTTATCAACTAGGTTTTGCAGTTTGTACTAATTGTTTTGAGAAATGCATCATCTGCAAATGTAAATAGTGTTTTGAGAAATGCACCTGTGCAAGTGACTGAGAAAAACTGTAATTAGGGATGTCCCGATCAGATTTGTTTGCCCTTGAGTCAGAGTCATTTTGGATTTTGAGTTTCTACCGATACCGAAACCGATACCTCTAATACATTAAAAAAGAATAAAGAAGATCGAAGAAACAGATCCAGGATGTTCCTTATTTTTTTATTTACGTCTTCTTATTTTAACATTGAACAACTCTGTTAACAAACAGAGCACTTCTGTGAGGTAGCTTGAACAATCAAGTAATAAATAACATCAATTTTTCAAATTTGGACTTTAGTGCAACCGTAAATACAAAAAAAAAAATCTAATATAAAAACAAATAGCACCTCAACTTAAAGCACCCGACAGGCAATCCCAAGTTTTCATATCTCATAGTTTACTATGGCAATGTTGTTGTCATCAACTTTTTAATACATCTAGACTGCAAACATACTCGTGCTTTGGACTTTGGACAAGCTGTTTCTGCAACAAAGTGATGTCATGCCACATTCATTGCAGTTACTGTGTGAAGTCAAGAGAAGTCACATACACTGTGGAAAAGAGGTCCTCGCATAACTATTAAAAAATAATGTTAAAAAATTATGAAAAATAATATAAATAAATAAATATATTTCCATCCATTAAAAAAAAAAAAAAATATATATATATATATATATATATATATATATATATATATATATATATATTTTTTTTTTTTTTTTTTTTTAATGGATGGAAACCTGCCGTGTATAATGTCTAGTGTTTTTTATGCACCTGCTGAAGCAGCATATACTATTAATCTAGGGATTTAAGAATCTGTGTTGATTCAGTGAAAACCAGACCTTTCAGCATGTACTGGGTTAAAACAACACAATTTTAAACATGTGATAAACCAAAAGAGCTGTACCCAAAATTAAGTCAGTAAGAATACATACACCCCTAATATAAATATGTTTACCTTGCATTTCTCTGTCAGGTGATCGTTTCCGGGCAGTGATTGATGATGCCTGGTGGTTTGGTACGATTGAGAGTCAAGAGCCGTACCAGGCCGAATATCCAGACTCTCTGTTCCAGTGCTACAACGTCTGGTCAGTTCTGTGTCCATTTTACACATTTTTATGCATAAATCACTTCTCTTCATTTCACTTCTCTGCCTCTTTGATTTTTAAGTTTAAAGCCAAATAGGATGTGTATAGAAGCTTAGATAATAATCTTGTGTGTTTAGTATAATGTTACAGATATAACAGTAAATGAACTTGACAGCTTTGTGTTAATGTGTGATGCAGCTGGGATAATGGAGATACTGAGAAGATGAGCCCGTGGGACATGGAGGAGGTTCCTGATGAAGGTTTAACATGTTCCTCACGTAGATCTTTGTCTAGACAGATCCATCAACAAGCTTAAATTCAACATTAAAATCTATATTTTAATTTAGCATGGATGCATTAATTGTCAAATTTACAGTAAAACTTTAGTCAAATAAACAGTTTAAACCTTAAAGTCTTCACAGGATCCTGAAAACAAAAAAATATGATTTTCACAAAATATTATGCAAATTTAAATACTAATGATTGTCAAAAAATATTTTATCCAAATTATCATTAGAATTATTTGTGAGGAGTCATGTGAAACTGTAGACTGGAAAAATCACATTGAAAATTCAGCTTTGTAACATACAGGGTATCCGCTGGGTCTTAAAATGTCTTAAAATTCAAAAACTAAATTTTAGGCATTAAGAAGTTTTAAATTTACTGAAATATTGTCTTGTTGGTCTTAAATTATTTTAAAAATTGTCTTAATTTTCCTTTGTTTATGTAAAGCTATATAATCTATCTGACACACATCCAATCACCAACAATACATCTCACCAAAACTCTATTCATAACTAATATTATAACCCACTGTCATGCATACATTTACATTTAAAGATTTATTTTTAAGTAATCTAAAAGAAATATGTATACAACTAGGGTCTGCTTGTTTTGATACACTATTTAATATATGTGACCAAGAAATGACTAATTAGAATTAGTTTTTTGATAGGCCAAGTACATTTTATTTGCTGGGCCATTCAAAAAGTCATTAGTGCTTAGCCTTAAATTAGTCTGAAATTTCAAGATTTTTAAAAAGATCTTAAAGTCTTACATTTGACTTAGTGAAACCTGCAGAAACCCTGACCACATAATGTACCACTAAAATTACAAAAACATTACACAATGTCTCAGACTTTTATAATGTATAATTCAGTTGAAGGATTTGCCATTAAAAAGGCTTTTTTATCATTTACAAAAATAATATTTTAGCCGTTCACTGAACCACCTATGCTGATGCACAAATCTAACAAAACAGAAACGGATGTAAGAATACATTGAGAGAGTGCATAAACTGTGCTAAATATAATAATGTCAACCATATTTAATTAATCTCATAGCACATTAATTTTCACAGCTCTAATATAAGCACATAAGCACACGTCGAGCAATATAAACACCTCTGATTACATACACTGTACCAGACTCCTGGTTATTAGATATGTTCAGCCTTGATAAAAGATCTTGAGTGCACTTACATAAGTAACTGAATGATTTAATGTTTTTATTATAAATTATATTATATTTAATATATTATTTATTACTATTTTTATTTATTATTTAACATTTTTATTTGAAAGTAATTAAGTATGTTTACCAAGCATGCTCTTTCCCATTGGATGTGGATAATTTTAGGCTTTTATTGTGCTTGTGGTGACATTTGGTCCTTGTGACATCAACAACGCAGGCGAGTTAGTGCTCATGGCAACCATCAGATTGAGAGTATCAGCTGTTCTGATGTCCAGCTGGCTTTATTTTAATAAGCAATACAGTCAGAGCTGTGATAGTGTCTGGTTTTCTTCTGTCTCATTGTCTCTGTCTGTCTGCAGTAGTATTTCCTGAGGAGCTAGGCCTCAGTATGGCTCTCACTCAGGACGAGCAGAAGGCCTTACTGTACAAGCCGCTGGACGGAGAGTGGGGCTCACGAACACGCAACCAGGAGTGTGAACGCATCATCAGGGGCATCAACCAGCTTTGCACTCTGGGTATGGTCTTATTATTTAGCATTAAGATGATATCTGTGATAATAACACTCACAATGCTGTGGTCAGAACTGTATTTGAGTCCTTAATATAGTTGCATTCACACACATTTCAAATGTTCACTTATTACATTGAAAGGACTCACACAGTTATATTTTAAGGAAAGCCTTGCCATTTGGTGATCAACCTGTTCGATGTTTTGGATGGAGCTCTGTGAAACTAAGATAGTCAGGGTTTATATGGTCCTGGAAAACTGGAAAGGTCATGGAAAATAACCAAGGCATTTTCCAGGCCTGGAAAAGTTTTGGAAAAAACAAATAAACCCAACATGTTTTGGAAAAGTCGTGAAAATTTGTTTAACAAGCATCTGTGTACTTGAATATATTTGAGATGATAATATTGGGTAAATTTTGAAAATAATTTCGCTGGCTGTCTTTTCACAACTCGCAGTTTTAGCTTCACCTCTCTTTCACTCGCTTTCATCGTAATTCAAGAAACATTTTAAGTGTCATGTCCAGAAACAATCTCTAATAACTACAGAGGTAAGATACTGTGGGTGCTAAAGGCTAATTTATGAGACAATATAATATCATTTAAAACACAAGCAAACATTTATAAAATATTTTCACACGGACAGCAAGATACTTTTTGAATACTATTTTGCAGATGTAAAACTAAATGTAAACTACACAGATTGTCACATATTTGTTGATATGCTCTAATAATTTTGAACATACATTTTGTTTAGCATGTGTACATAGACATTACATAAAACATAGAGAATATTTACCTCAGTTTTGCAAAAGTCATGGACAAGTCCTGAAATGTTTATAGTAAAAATGTGTATGAACCGTGGATAGTATTATCTGAATATTTTTTGGGATTTATTTTAGTTGCAGTAATCAAAGAGCAGTGTTTGCTTTAGGATTTTTTTCCAGCTGTGATGGCAGGTCTTTTACACAGATCTTCTAACTATCTTTAACATTATTTAAATGATAAAAGTCGTGAGCTCAGTACTACAAGTTGAGATTGCATTAATGTAATACAAGCATGCGTGTCTCTTTGTTTGCAAACAGTTTGTTGAATAAACGTGTTTTTGAAAAATAAAATAAGCATCTTTAAAATGTCAAAATATGAAAATAACATCTATACAGTGCAATAACACTTAGAAATAATATCTTACAAATATAAAATGCAACACATAAACATATATATTTTACTCTTTATTTATTTTTACTTTAATGCAGACAGTATTCCAATATTTCTGTCTTTTTTTTTAATACTCACAATTTACACAATTTCTGTACTCAGACCTTTGAATCAAAGTGGTTGCCAGTCCTGAACACTGACAGTGTGAACATAGCACAAATCCTTCTAAATAACAATAGCAGCACAACCAATCTATGTACTTGGAATGACTGTTAAAATGATTTTCCACTGGTTGAACAATGCAGACATAGAGAGCCAGTGTAACTTCATCCTGCTTTAAACAGCTTAAGAATTAAAGGTGCTGTTATAACATACAGCCGGTTTTTGTGCTTTGTTGTCGACACTGATGCAGTTGTTGTTAGTTATACTGTAGTTCTTTACATAAAAACTGAAGGCACTTTTCCACTGCATGGTACAGACGGTTGGTTTTACTAAGGCTCATTTGGGGGCATCCTAGAATCTGGACTTTATAGTACCTCAGGTGAAGTTTTAAGCAAGCCAAACCATTACCAAAACTTAATGCATATACACTGCTGATCACTGATTGTTCTGAGAGAATTGTCACTAACAGCATCATTGGATTTGTGGCATGAAACACCAAACCTGTTATATTTAGTAGGCAGCCACTGCTGTTTAGTTGATTTGCATGACTAAACCTTGTGAAATGGCAGCATTGAGGTCAATAGAAGAGGTCCAGATGTTCCTCTTGTTGAGAAGTAAATCCAGCTGGTTGGATGGTATGACCCAGACTGATGTCACATAAGGAAAGGTGCCACTACTATAGTGGTAATCCCATCCACTGTAAGAGGTGCTAAACTGAAGTGGAAATGCAAACCGAGCTGAGTTGTGGCGAACTGTCACAAAAGCCGTCTCTGAATCTAAATCCACTATAACAGGTTCTTTCTGTCTTCCAGATGTGGCGAAACCATTTGAGCTGCCCGTGGATTTGCAGGCATATCCAACATACTGCACGGTGGTCGCTTACGTCACAGATCTGAGCACTATCCGACAAAGATTAGAGAACCGTTTCTATAGGTCAGTGCAAACAAAAAGACAATCAAAGGCCTACATGAACTCTGGATATATTTCTAAAATTCACTTGTGTTTGTAATGTAGATGGTAGTGAATTTATATGTGCATTTGTTTTTTTTTCCTGGTGATGTTTTCTCAGGCGCATGTCATCGTTGATGTGGGAGGTTCGCTACATCGAACACAATGCTCAAACCTTCAATGAACCTGGCGCGTTCATTGTCAGAACTGCCAAATTCGTATCGGACCTCATGCTACAATTTATCAAGTAAGTCAATCATACATGAAAATCACAAGGAAAGTGAAGCAGTAGTACTGAATTGGGATGAGTGGTACTGTATATTAAATATTGGCCATTGTTGTTTTATTTAATTGGTGTCATCTGTATTGCAATATCCAATTAAGCTATGCCAATATTTGTGTATTATACGTTTATACTACGTTTGCTATTTTTTATAGCTGAATTCAAGTTACAATAAAAACACGCTGTTAAATTTAATAGTAAGCAAATCTCAAAATAAATATATTATAAGACTTACTACTTTTTAAAGCATTTAAGTTGTTTGATTTTAGTTGTTTTTCTAAAGTTCTGTAGTATTTACTTTGTATTAGTATAGTATTTATTATTTTAAAAGTATATATGGTAACACTTTATTTTGATGGTCCATTTGAGTATTAGTAGACTGTCTGTTTAATATCTGTTGATACTGCTGCTAAACAGACATTTATCTGACTATAAGAAACTTTGCAAGTAGAGGTCAACTTAAACTAACCCTAACCTCAACCCCCAACCACAACCTAACAGTCTACTCATAATCTAAAGAGAATTAATCGGCATGTAGATGCAATGTAACTTAAAGTCAACAAACTTATCAAAATAAAGTGAAGTGTGACCATATATATATATTCTAATATCTGCCATTTATTAAAAAAATGTATCTATTCATCATATAATTTATCATTTTGTCTGTCTGTCTTTGTATTTCTCTTTCAGGGACCAAAGTTGTACAGATATTATTCCTCTATATAACAGTATGAAGAAAACCGCTTTCTCAGACTCAAGTGATGTAAGTGCCATTGAAACTCACATAAACCACTTGTATGTGAATGAGATTTTATATATTATTTAGCACTTCTAACGAGTTCTTTTACAGCCATGCAAGTACTGGGCATTCATGAACATAAATATGTATTTACATGTAAAAGGTAGTCACCATCATCAAGCCATCACAGGTGACTTTTTCAGTTGGACATTAGTGAAGATGTTTTAAGAGAAATTGTGGTTCTTGGTGATTCATATATTGCAAGTTAATGGCTACTTGCACTTTAAGGGTCAAAAAATACAAATAAAAAACATACAGAAAAACGTTCACGAAAATACCTCCTGACTCCTGATGATACACAAAGGTTTGGTGAAATGCAAGAAACTAAAATCATGACTAAGCTGCAAGTTTTCATTTTTGTTTGTTTTTTTCTCTCCCCCAACTTAGGATGAAGATGAAGATGAAGACGAAGAGCATGAGGCTCCTTGTACATCTAACCGCAATAAGAAGGTAAAATATTAAGTTTCCTTATAGTTGCTTCTATGCATTATGCATACACATAATGGCTTACGCAACTAATGTTGTATTGGTGTTTCAGAGGCAGCAGCAGCAGCCCATGTTGAGAAGTCTGCGCAGTAAACCCTCGTCAGACCCTCAGGCCTGGAAGGAGCGTTGTAGAGAACTGCTGGAGCTCATCTTTCAGTGTGAAGATTCAGAGCCCTTCAGACAACCTGTGGATCTGGATGAGTATCCGGTAACACTCAGATGCGCACACACTATTGTAAATTATAGCTTTAGCATCAGACGGGGAATTAAGAGGGAAACTATAGTCAGTAATTATTATTATTTATGTTTTATTACAGTTTTAGTCACTGTTTCAGATCGCCTGATGACTGTTAGATATTCAGTATGGAACTTTTGGGTTTTCTAGAGTTTAGTAGATAAAACAGCTTCTTGCAGAAAAATATTGTAGCCGGAGTTTCAGTTTATGGATGAGACACTGACATATATAAAGTAGACCCCAGTATGAACACTTATTATAGGCTCACTAAAACAACAACACAGTTGGTTTCAGGATGTTCTCTGTGATTTATATATATTAGTTAGGTAGGTATTATGTTAAATTAATATGTTAGATAGTAATATCGGAAAATAATTAGATGTTATGTGAAATAAATAAATGTTCATTCATCATTCAGTTTCTTTTCGGCTTAGTCCCTTTATTATTCTGGGGTCGATACAGCGGGATGAACAACCAACTTATCCAGCATATGTTTTACACAGCAGGATGCCCTTCTACCTGCAACACAACACTAAGAAACATCCATAAACACTCATTCACTCACATACACTGTGGACAATTTAGCTTACCCAATTCACCTATACCACGTCTTTGGACTTGTGGGGGAAACTGAAGCACATGGAGAAAACCCACGCAAACACGGGAAGAACATGCAAACTCCATTCACGCGACATTCTTGCTGTGGATGAAAAACCTTTATTTTTTTAAATTATGTCAAGTCCTGATCATATTAAAGAAGATAAAAATACTGATTAGGAATAAGACTTGCAGTGCACTGCCTGCTTATATGCCCTGCTCATACTAATACCTCTTTCAGGACTACTTGGATATTGTGGACACTCCAATGGACTTTGGGACAGTCTTGAACCGCCTGTTAGCAGGAGAGTATGACACTCCCATGGATCTCTGTAAAGATGTCCGTCTCATCTTCAGCAACTCCAAAGCCTACACGCCCAGCAAAAAGTCCAGGGTATGAGATCACGTCCAGTTAATTCCCTACAGTATTAATAACACTTTGGCCATCATCTCAGCAGTTAAGTTCATGAAATACATGCGGGTTGTTTTGTGTATGCAGATCTACAGCATGAGCCTGCGATTGTCTGCTCTGTTTGAAGAGCACATCAGTTCAATCCTGACTGATTTCAAAGCTGCCCAAAGTTTGCACAGTGAACGACTCACCCGACAGCGACTGCACACCGATCGCCTGACCAGACAGTCTGTGAAAAAGAGGAGAAGGAGGAGCTCTTCACATTCAAGCTCCGCCTCTAGGTACAGACAGCATCTGATTGGTCATTTCAGAATATGATGTGCTGGTTTCAGTTTTTAAACTTCTGGTGTTTTTACATGAAAGAGGATTTAAATTTCCAACTTTCTGTCTAACTACAATCCTATCACAAATATCATTGATTTATCATTGGCATTAATAAAACTAAGATGCCTTTTTTACAGTCCAGAAAGGAAGAGGCGAGTCTCCTCTCGTGCTCCTCCTCGATTGGACAGTGCAGCTCCACCCACTCCTGCTGGACCGTCCCGAGCTCCTTCTTTACGACAAACACATCCACAGATCAACGGCAAGGCTGAGACTCCCGTCGTACCTGGTCGGACTCGCAGCTCGGCCCGTTTTGGAAGCCCCATCACAGACGCGGCTCCTGCACAATCGGCTCCTCCACCTCTAGTAGAGTCCTCCTCCTCCAGAGTCCTGCGCACACAGAACCCCCACTCCACTGCAGTCTCTAGAGAAAATGAGAGCTCCGCTGTTCCTCCCAGCAATGGAGGAGGAGCAAGAGAGTCCCGCAGGAAACTGAGGACACCTGTCAAACTCACACCAGGTCGGTCAATGCTTCTGTCTGTTCTCAAAATCTGGTGTTTCTATGTGCTCCTTTTTTATATAGTCTTTTCTGAAATTCTTAGTTATCTTCATTTTGGTAGCTGAACTGCAGAACTTACTTTTTCAACAGACTTGTTTTTAAAAGTTAGCATTGCCAGTTCTAAATCACATTGTCAGGTACTGTCATTTAAACAGGAAAAAAGCATTAAAAATGATTAAAAATGTCATGTAAACACCCTCTTAAAAACTGTTGTCCTTAAAGGATTTTATCTTTTGAAGTCCAAATTTAAATTCCATGTATATGAACAACTGCCAAGGGTCTGATTTCTTTAGAACACACTCACCAGCCACTTTATTAGGTACACCTTAGTAGTGCTAGGTTGGACCCCCTTCTGCCGTCAGAACTGCCTTAATCCTTCGTGGCAGAGATTCAGCAAGGTACTGGACATATTCCTCAGATTTTGGTCCATACTGACATGATAGCATTGACGTGATCGAGAAAATTGAGAAATCAAGATTTATCAGACCAGGCTTCTCTCTTCTGTTTTGGATTTTTTTAACAGTTTTTTATTGTCCAATTTTGGTGGGCCTGTGCGAATTGTAGCCTCAGTTTCCTATTCTTAGCTGACAAGATTGACACCCGGTGTGGTCTTCTGCTGCTGTAGCCTTTCTGTCTCAAGGTTGGATTCAAGGTTGTTGTGCATTCAGAGATGCTCTTCTGCATACCTCGGTTGTAACGAGTGCTTATTTGAGTTCCTGTTGCCTTTCTATCAGCTCGAACCAGTCAGGCCATTCTTCTCTGACCTCTGGGATCAACAAGCCATTTGCATCCACAGAACTGCCGCTCACTGGATATTTTCTCTTTTTCTGACCATTCTCTGTAAACCCTAGAGATGGCTGTGTGTGAAAATCCTTGTAGATCAGCAGTTTCTGAAATACTCAGACCAGCCTGTCTGGCACCAACAACCATGCCACGTTCAAAGTCACTTAAATCACCGTTCTTCCCTATTCTGAGGCTCAGTTTGAACTGCAACAGACCATGTCTACTAAATCTACAATTGAGTTGCTGCCATGTGATTGGCTGATTAGAAATTTGCGTTAACGAGCAGTTGGACAGGTGTACCTAACAAAGTGGCAGGTGAGTGTACATTTTAAAAAAAAAGTTGTTATTTTGTTATTGAATAAACTGGCAGGGGAAAAAATATTATCACTTTGGAAATAATTGAGTAAGAATTTAAATTTCACAGGAGAGCTCGTAATTCTGCCTTTAACTTTATGTAAATGTTTCATCTGTACTTACATGCTCATTCTCTCTTAGGTCCAGTTGATCACAGCTCTCCTCCTCAGAACAGTTTGCATTTGAATGGTCACAGTCAAGTGACTGTAGGAATGGTACGAAGAGGCCGGGGCAGACCCAGATTAGACACACAAATAGAGACGCCGGTGGACACGCCGCCACCTCCACTGCCTAAGACCTCTTCTAAAAAGAAAGAACGAAAAAGCAAAAAAGACACGGAGTCCCCACGACGAAATTTCTCCCACGAGGAGGAGCTTATGTTGCCCACCGGGGATGATGGCGGGGCTTCTTCAACAGCCCAAGACAGTAATCTTTCAGATTCGGGAGAGTATCCGAAAACACGAGGCAGACCACGAATCACAAAGACGATAGACACTCCAGCTCCTCCAAGCCCTAAAACTCTCCGGCGGAGCAGTCGACGTGGCAACGAAGAGATCACGCCCCATACATCTGGCTCCGCCCAGAGTGAGGAGCCTGAGGTTTATATTGAAGACGGGAGCTCGAAAGGCCAGATGAAAACACGCAACCAGGGCCGAAGGACTGCTTTCTATAATGAAGAAGACTCTGAGGAAGAGCAAAGACAGCTTTTATTTGAGGACGCCTCCATTACTTTTGGGACGTCCAGCAAAGGGAGAGTCCGCAAGCTCACAGAGAAGGCCAAAGCCAATCTTATTGGCTGGTAACATTGCCAACTTTGCATGTCCTCTGCGACACAACCCTCAATCCCGTCCTGTTGGGAAAGGGGGAAACCATTCCTGCTGCTATATCAGACTGTCACGATTATTTGAATCTTTCACTTTTGAACTCTTTCAAGAGTCGCTGCCCCCTGAAATCCCCCACCTTATACCTTTTCTTCCACAAAAAAAAAAACAAATCACAAATGCAGTTGAATACTGATTTTCAAATGCACTATTTTGAATGGCAGTGTGAAAGGTACTGAAACACGAATCCAAAATCCTGATTTCATTTCTCAAGAAAGCACTTACGTGAGGATGTGTGTGTATGTGTGTGTGTTTGTGTGTGTGTGTGTGTATGTGTGAAATAACTTGAGCTTTTACTCCGTCTTGTTTCTTTAAACTGTTAATTTTATGCATCGTTTTTACACAGTTGTTGCTAAAGGCAACAAATCAAACACTTGTTGGGAAAGAGTCTATTTTTAACAGATCATTGTGGCTGTAAAGCTGTAGTGGAGCGCAGAGAAGAACCTCATAAATCTCTGTTGTTGTTTTATCGGCTTTGTCTCTGCAAGTCAAGATCAGTGGCAGTGGTAATTCACGCATGGTTTTATATAATTAGCAATACCCTGTGCCTTTTCATACTTATTATCAATACATTATGGCTCCTTTGTACTCCCCAGTGTTTGTGTGTGTGCGTGTGTGTGTGTGTGTGATGCTTTAGGATATTGAGGTATTCAGAAAAGCGTGTGTTGTTTAACTGTTGCTGGGATTGAGCTTAGTGAGCAGCATTTCATGACCACTGTATGTGTGTGTGTGTGTGTGTGTGTGTGTGTGTGCTGGTTTTGGTGGTTTAACGAGGACATTTATTTGTATAATGACATGGGTATGACCAAGGTATTACAATTATGAGTTTGTTTATTAGGACATGTCCTGTAATTAATAACTGTTCAAAATTATACGTGCACGGGGTCTTTTTATGTTCAAAATTTGCCACAGATTTCCTGTGAGGGTTGGGTTTAGGGACAGGGTTAAGTGATATAATAAGCAGATTATAGAGTATTAATTGCAATACTTCAAGGGAAAGTTCTTATATACCACTAAAACAAGTATGTGTGTGTTGAGTTCATGCAGTTGTTGAGGTGTGTGATGGTCATGGCATCATCCCTCCGCACCCAGAATGCACTGTGATCCCTAACTAGAAGTTAAAGTGGTTGCAAAAAGTGTTTGGGCACGTATGGCATAGTTTCAAAATAACTGAACGTCATTGCATTAGAGATAGATGTAAATGTAGTGTCTGTTGGAATATACTTGCAGATTACCTTGAATATGTTTGAAATGATCCATTACATGTTTAATTATATTAATGTCGATATTAATTTATAACTGATTTATATTTATAATGATTTGTTAGCCTTTGCAAACACAAAGTTTATATAGTTTTAGCATCAAAGTGTCAGCACCTTCATATCAAATATTTATACAACACCAACATTTGAGGTCGCTCAAATGAGTCTTCACTTAAAGGTTTTGATGAAAGAATCTCTTATGCCCAATAATGCTGCATTTACTTCATCAAAAAGTCCAGTAAAACAGTAATATTGTAAAAAATCATGTACAAAAATCTGTTTTCCATTTGAATATATTTTAAAATGTTATATATTCCTGTTTTTCAGTCTTTTGTTTCACATGATCCTTCAGTCGAATATGCTAATTTGCTGCTAATGTGTTGTGCTGCTTAATGTGATGGAAAACATGGTACATTTTTGACTATTTATTAACAGATGAACAGCATTTGTTCTGAATAGAGTCTTATATAAACAATATAAATTTCATTTATTTTACTCTTAAAACATTTACTTTTTATCTTATTTATAAAGCACGTTAAAACAACAGTTGTTGACCATTGTGCTGTACATACCTTGGGTTATAAATGAGCAAAAATAAACAACAACATATAAAACAGCATACAGTACAACCAACATAACCAAAACATCAAATGCATACAGCAGAAACATAGAGAGGCACAAAAAGATCAGTTTCATTCCAATTTAAAAGCTTTTTCTAAAAGATGTAGTTTGAACAAGGATTAATACATTAAACCATTAAATCCAACATTAAATGTGTTCGTGCTAAATAAAAAGATGCCATTTTAATAACAACATAATAATAAATAACCATTAGTAAGAAAAAATCTTACTGATCCTAAACATTTCAGTGATAGAATACAACTCACTGAATAATAATTGCATAATGACAATTGCATGTTAATTAAACACCAGTCTTAACATTAGTAAATTAGAGTATTTTAATTTTAAAAATCATCTGAAGTCTCTAATACAAGCGGGGTGCATGTCACAAAAAGAACAATGTAGTGACGAGTGTTTGCCAAAACCCGTTGCTTCTCTGTCGCAGACCCATCGTTTGAACCACGTTATTTATAACGTACAACGCCCATAATGATGCTTTAAACGGGGTGGTAACAACTTCTTTTGAGAGTTTTAGTAATGTTTTCAGTACACTATGAAGGGAACGCAATTATCAAGACAAAGATCGCTAAAACTGAACTGTAAAAATACTTTAAATGCAAATTACACCTAAAAGTGGTGACTTTAATGCTTTTTAAAAAAATCATTCCAAGTTTAAATGTTAGAATGTTCTAAATAAATAAGGCATATGGGGGATAACTGGGAATTGAACACAGCCAGGAACTATGTTTCTAACTACAGCTCCAGAGGTGTAGTTGCAAGCAAACAAGTTTGAGATGCAGTTTGCGAATATTTGTTGTAACAATGGAATTGGTAAACGGAAACTCAACAAACTATGTTTATAATGACGGAACTTGCGACCTTAGTTGGCTAACGATGGTTTTCAGAAACGCACACCAGGAGAGTTGTAGTAGTTCAAAGTATTACCTACAAACATGTGAAACAACCAGAAAGTGACCAGATATTAATAAAATAGTTAATAAAACGACTTTCTTTCTTCTTTTACAGGCATAGTTCAGTCAAAAAAATGTTCCAAACCAGTTTTTCCAAATAAGTCTTTCCTATAGATGTCAGTGGTTTCCAACATTCTTTAAAATATCTTCTTTTATTACAAACAGAAGAAACTCATCTGAATGTAAGTGCATTTGTTGTTGCTTCTGGTGGTGAACTATACTATTAGTATTAATGCAATGACATCAGTACATTTTCAGATGTTGTCTCGTATGTCCAAATGCTTTTGGCATCACTGTAAACAAACCACTATTAACAGAGTTACTATATATGTGTGTGTGGCAATGTTCATTGAGCACTACCTGTAGTTTCATCTATCCTGGAGAGCAGGCCTCTTTCTCTGTATTAGCCGAACTCATTGAACTACTGTGGAAGCATTCGTTTCATTTCACCCCCGATCACACTGAAACACTGTGTTTGATATCTCCCATTCTGATGCATAAGTAGATCCCACAGGGCAGCGAAAAAGAGGCAGCATGCGTGTGGTATTTCTGTGTTTTGAATGTGCCTTGACTTTTGTTTTGTACGTATCTGTATGAACAACCGAGGTGAATCCGGACTCACAATATGCAGTGCAGTCTCTTTCATTAGGGAGCCGGATGATGTTGATTTTGTGTACTTTCAACAGTTGTGGTCTGGGTCATTCATTACGACAGAGCTAATCCAGCCCATAGCTTTAAAACTGGTTTGATGAACCAAAGCCTTTGAATGTGTGTGTGTGTGTTGGTGTGTATGTGGCTGTTTTATGTGCAGTTGATGCATGTCTGAGTGTCCATTTTTCTGTATGTGCGTTACCGTTTGAGCCCCATGTTTTATTGAGCTGGTGTTTATAATCTGTTGCAACATGAAAACTGTATTATATCAGACTCACGACCCCTCTATCTCCTCTAAACTGCACAGATAGTGACATCTCACAGGCTGATTGATGAAAGATGGATGCATGTTCGTGAATTCTCCGGTCTTTTGAATCTGAAGGTACAGTCACGTTTTGTTTGTGGGGTCAGGGTCTTTTCTTTTCCCACCTCCTTCCAGTCTTATATCCTCAGACGGAGAGGTCTTTCTATGTTAGTTTGTATACTTTTATATAAAGGAAAAAGTGTAAATAAAGACGTTAAATAGAATGTATGTGTAGGGTGTACTGCTGTCACATTAGTTCATACTGATATTTTAAGGAAATAAACATTTGTGTTTCCACATTCTGTCTTGTTTTTTTTATTACATTTTTGCTTTGATTGCAGTTGTGTGACGCCTGGCTTCATCACAGGTAGGAAAAAATGAGGAGAATTATTTAAACAGCAGCACTTCTATTCATTGTAAACAAAAACATATTCGGGAGAAACATGTAACTCTTCTCAATTTATTTTAAGGAGAGTCTTGGAGCTGCTATTGAAAAAGCTCTATCACCTCGACATTTCAAGCGTGATCGCGGAGCTGTCAAATAGAGTCGATCCTTAGACAGGGTTCATGAATGCTTTTCTTACATAGATTTTTTTCTCTTGTTTCTAGTCCAAATATTTAAAAATTCTTATATCAAGAAGTATTTTCTTGGCAAGTAAAACATACTGTCTTGTTTTCAGAAATAATATGCCAATATTAAATGTGTTTTTCATTAAAACAAGCAAAAAAATGTGCCTATGGGGTAAGCAAAATAATCTAGTTTTTCCTTTTGACATAGGATTATTTTGCTTACCCCATTGGCAGATTATTTAACTTGTTTTAAGGAAAAACTCACTTAATTTTGGCATATTATATCTTAAAACATGACATGTTTTGCTTGTCTAGAAAATTCTGCTTGATTTAAGAGTTTTTAGATATTTGGACTAGAAACAAGACAAAAAATCTAAGTAAGAAAAGCATTTTTTGCAGTGCATTTTTACTACTAAAATTTCATGGCTTCCAAAACATTTTCCAGAACATTCAAGTACATTTTCATGACGTAATGTTTCATGTAATGTCTTCATATACATGATAAATAATAAGAAAAACAATGACGTTCAAATTTATTTCAGCATATCATAGAGCACGCAACAATTTATTTTGTTTCAATTTGTTTTTATATCTAAGTAAAATTGATTTTGATAAAGCTTAAACAGCACTAACAATGTGAGAGCAAGTTTTTGGCCAAGGACAGAAAAAAAAGTAAAGACAACTAACCTATATTCAAGTTAGGTCTGCACAATATATTGTTTCAGGATCAATATCGCAATGTGTGCATCTGCAATTATATAATTATATACTATATATACAATTATATAATTCTGATTATAGTTTAATATAGAGTTTAATCATAATGGAGTAAAGGTTTATCATCTGCATGCATTTTTAAAGAGATTGTTCACCCAAAAATTACTTACCATTTATTACACCCTTGACTTGTTTCAAACATTTATGAGTTTTCTGTTCTTTCTTTTTTTTTTAAATGAACACAAAAAGAAGAAATATTAATTCCTATAGTATTGAAACAAGTGTGAGTAAATAGTGAGTACATTTTAATCTTTGAGTAAACTGTCCCTTTAAAGAGCCCATATTATGGGTTTTTGAAAATTCCCCTCCATGTAGTGTGTAACACAGCTCTAAGTGAAGTGAAGTATCCAGCTAAGGCTTAAATCTGTAAGAATACAGTGTTTAAAACGGTTGATTCATCTATAAAAGAGTCGACTCATAGTGCTTCAAACGAATCGCCTTGATACCGACTCATTAGGTGTTCCGCCATGACGTACGAACGAAACCAAGGCTGTTTCTCAATATGCGTTCTTCAGCGGTCTTGCGTCCTCGTGTTCTCGTGAAACGTCATCATCAGCTGCCTAAGTTCAGTTCCAATACTCAAGACCGCAAGTACGGAGGACGTGTGAAACTTCCCGGATGTGTTCTTGATATCGAGGACGCACCGATGCAGACTTCAACAGCGAGCTCGCTCTGGAAGTCCCAGAAGTCATTGCGACTGGAGGTGGGAAGCGCAGCATTTTATTTAGATTTATTATTAAAGTTCAGAGATATTACTTATTTACCTCAGGAGTTTCCCTAAATGAAACGGTGAAGGTAAACATTAACATGAACATCTTAATAAAGGAATAAACACATTAATTGTGTTTGTTTGATGAAATTCGTATTAAAATTAGTTTTATTTATATTGTGCAGAGTATATTTATAATGTTTTTATGCAAAGTATATATTTTGAAGAGGGGGGAAACAATAAATCGTTGTATGAAGGCTGTAATGTTTAAATAATTTCCATTTAAAACGCGTGAAGGTCACATGACCATCAGGAAGAACGCAGCATCCCATTTCTCAAAGGACGCGTTCTCTGCCCTCGCGGTCTCCTGAGTTCGTTCTTCCGAGGACACCTGGCAAGACCGCACTCTACAAGAACGCAAGTCCATTCTCTGCGTTCTTGGAATTGAGAAACAGCCCAAGTTATTCACGTGCACGCGCAAACCCGGGAGATTTCAAACCTGAAGCCCCGCCCTCTGACGCAGAAACCCAGACACACACGCACACCCACAAACACACGCACACCCACAAACACACGCACACAAACATGCCGGTCGATTGAAGTAACACTGCAGATGGACATTATATTGAGTCTCTACCCAAAGATGAAACCTCAGCATTATAACCAAGCAGTTGGAAACTTCTGGAAGCTACATGCTACAAAGAATACTTCATCTGAGTTTGTTAAAGGAAGGATCAGTAAAGAGTAACTGATGGACGTCAGGATGGGTTTCTTCCATTTCTCAAGTGTAAGTACATGCGGTTAAAGTTGTTGCCTCGTTTACTCTAGCTTGCAAATGTATTTAGTTGTGATTTGTTACTTGTAACCGCGTGTACTGTATCAGGTTAACTGGATATTTTATCTTATCGCGTGCAAAGTCACGTTAAAAACGCGACGCGTGCTGTTTGTTTATGGAGCTCCGTGCTAGAGTTCTGCTCCCGCGATTTATTCGAAAATTTATTCCCGCGCCGCAGAAATCTGGCGCGGGGACAGCCGCGGGAATAAATTTCCGAATAAATCGCGGGAGCGGTCGGTAACGGGTTTAATTTGGGACGGGAGCGGGCTGTCTAGCAATATCACAGATATTGCTATGCGAATTAGAAAGAGAGCGTCTGCGTGGTGCTTGTGTGTGTGTTAGTGCGCACGCGCGCGTATGAGAGAGAGAGAGAGAGCGAACGAACGAACGAACGAACGAGCTTTGTGCTGTGTGTGTGTGTTTAAACCTAAACAGACAGCTTGGCTGTCTGGACTGTATACTGGGTGATTTTTGGTTGTGTTCTCCGCTCCGGGCCGGGGACCGGGCGCGGCGGGCAGAAAACGGAGCGGGTTTTCAGGCTAAAACCTGGCGGGTGCGGGCGGAAGCGGGAGCGTTGTCATCCGGAGGTGTGTGTGTGTTTTTGTGTGTGTGTGTGTGTGGTATGGCGAGTACACGACTGTCTCCTTCGTTCGGTTATCCGTGGCACTATCCACTCGCCATAGTGTGGCAGCTAAAATCCACGTTTAAATTGCTGATTAGCTATTGGCCATTTCCCTCTCTGACTGAAGGCAGTCGACCAATCGCGACAGACTGTCATCGGTCCAATCAGCGCAGATTAGCTCCACGCTAAGGAGGGGTTTGGGAACAAATGAATCACTGGACGATTCATACAGGAGTCGCTGGGATAATTAGCTAAAAATAAATGCAGATTATAAGACCATGAAAGTGTTTTTTGACCTTGCATGCATATTAGACTGTTGTTGGAGACCCTTACAACCAGGATATGACCCTATTTCATGTATAATATGGGCTCTTTAAGGCCTGTGACTGTGTGAACATTTCAAAATTTCAGAGTTGAAAACATCCGGCCACAAGTAGTTTTTTGAAACTTTAATAAATATTAAATAATGTAGAATGAAGACTATACAGTGTTGATTAGTCAATATCTGTACCTGAATGATGAATACCTGAAAACTATCATTCACTTTTGTCTTTACTATATTTTATTTATCTTTGCTTGTCCTTTATTTTTTATATATTACTCGAGATTCACTCCTCTACAAAATCCCCCTAATCAATCCAAATAAACCTGTTAAATTATCTGGTGAAATTGTATTCACATCACAATATATATCACAGAAATACAAAATATGGTAATGTCAGATTTTTCCAATACCGCGCAGCCCTAGTTCAAGTATACAGATATTTGTGAAACTAATTTCCATGACTTTTCCAAAACTGTGGGTTTTTCTATTTTTCCAAAACTTTTCCAGGCCTGGAAAATGCTGTGTCAAAATTCCATGACTTTTCCAGGTTTTCCATGACCGCATGAACCCTACTTAGAGCGAAGAGATCTCACGGGTTGGTGTAAATTAATTAGCTCAGAAATATACCTAGGGGCCAGGCCATGAAGGGCTTCAAAAACACAACCGTTCTTTGTACTGAATTCTAAACTGGATTGGTATCTAGTGTGGGGAAACCAGTACAGGTGTGATATGCTTTCCTTTTTTTGTGCCTGTTAAAAGCCTGGCAGCTGAGTTCTGGACCAGCTGAGAGAGAGAGAGGCCTGACTCACGCCCAGATACAATGCGTTGCAATAATCCAAACGAGAAGAGATGAAGGCATGAACAACCTTCTCCACGTGAAGTTTATTCATTCATTCATTTTCTTGTCAGCCTAGTCCCTTTATTAATCTGGGGTCGCCACAGCGGAATGAACCGCCAACTTATCCAGCAAGTTTTTACGCAGCGGATGCCCTTCCAGCCGCAACCCATCTCTGGGAACACGTGATGTTTATTTATAAACTAATTTCAGGAGGATCACGTGCTTATGATTGTTCTCATCTGTTCCCACATCAGCTTATTGATTCTCCAATCAGATGATTCCTAACTCACTATAAATAACCAGAGTTTTCTTATCTCAATATCTTCGTCTTGAAGAACTCCTCCTACCCACCCCTACTCCCCTCTTTTCCAGATGGACGACACGGTGGCCCATTGATTAGCATTGTTGCCTCACAGCAAGAATGTCTCTGGTTAAAGTTCCTACTAAACCAGATGAAATTTCTGTGCAGAGTTTTGCTCATTTCCCCATGCTCGCGTGGGTTTTCCCGGGCTCTCGGGTTTCCTCTAACAGTCCAAAAACACACAATCTAGGTAAATTGAACACAATATTGATACCATAACCAAGCTCCTGGCGAGTACACCTCTCCTCAGTCATTCATATCCGTCATTAATAGAAATAAGCCGAGGGGAAATAAGCCGAGGGGAGTTCTCCAGATCTACCTAAGCTTAAACTCCCCTCTCGCCCTGCAAATGAGAGGGAGCTGAGGTCTCGAGGATCTCATTAGCTCAGGGCTCTCCTCCGGGACAGCATGCCAAACAAGCTTTATAATCAATCATCAGCTAAGTGTGAACTCTTGAAGTCACTGAAAGAGAACAGACTTCAGCTTGCCAATATATCTAAGATAGAAAAGACTATTTTTGACAACCGCATTCATTTAGCAATACAATTCAAGCTCATAGTCAAAAATAACACCAAGACTTTTTACAGAGGAATGTATCTTACCAGGAAGCAATGAGGGATTGCTGTTAGAATCTGAGCCTTTAAACCAAAAACATTAACTTCACACTTGTCCTCATTCAGTTGGAGGAAGTTATTCGCTAAGCAACACTTCACATCAGCCAGACAAATAAACAAAGCCTGAAGGGAGGATTGATCCCCAGATTTTTTAGGGAAGTAGATTTGAAAGTCATCAGCATCAGATAGTAATTTATGCCATGCTTTTCAAAGATTTTACCCAACGGAAACAAGAGAAAACAAAACAGCCCCCAGTATCAAACCCCACACATTAATTATATGACAGAAGAACAAGAGTTGCCCAAACTGACTGAGATAGTTCTATCCTTCAGATATGAAGAGAACCAATTCAAAGCTATAGACCCAGGATAGCAGCGTGTTCTCTAAGCCAATGAGAATGTCATGATCAACTGTGTCAAAAGCAGCACTGAGATCCAATAGGGCTACCTGAATCAACCTCCAACAAAATGCATTTAAAACCCTCAATAGAGCGGACTCTGCTATGACCAGCTCTAAAACCGGATTGAAACTTATCAAAAATATTATTAACCAAGAAATAATTTAGCTGTACAGACACAATCTTGTCTAAAATCTTTGAGATAACAACAAAAGCAACAACACTGAGGAGAACACACATGTAACTCAACTGGAAACAGGTGTGCAACCTTTTAGTAACCGTGGAGACAAAAAATTGACAAAACAGAAACAAAACACAAGACATTTCAGCTAAAAATACTTCCCAGCTATATAGTTGGCCACAAATATGATTCATTCAATCATTTTCCTTCAGCTTAATCCCTTTATTCATCAGGGGTCATCACAGCAGAATGAATCACCAACTCATCCAGCATGTTTTGCACAGCGCATGCACTTCCAGCTGCAACCCAATTCTAGGAAACATCTCATTCACACACACTCTTATAAACTACGACCAAATTAGTTCATCCAATTTCCCTATAGTTCATGTCTTTGACTGTGGGGTAAACCGGAGCACCCAGATCAAACACAGAAATGCCAACTGACCCAGCTGGAACTCGAACCACCGACCTTCTTGCTGTGAGGCGACAGTGTTAACCACTGAGCCCCAAGTTGAATTATATTGAATTGCATTTGATGGATACATTTACATTTATTGAGTCCAAAAGGGAGGATTTGTGTGACCCTAAAGTGGTGAAACTGTTTAAAACATTGTATTCAGCTAGATACTGAGTGAAATTCATATTCAATCATCTCTCAGTAGCTAATCATTTTAAATCATGGAAGGATTAATTAGTTTGATATTATAGTCTGACATGATAACTAATATTGAACAAAATGCATTGCATTATTTGAGGGTTAATGCCATAGAAAGATTCAATTATTGATGATAAGCCATTTCTTAGAGAATTGCGCCCTCTTTTGTGCATTAGTCGGAATTGTTTTGTTTAGAAGCTATGATATACATAGTATTACTGAAATTAAAAAACGAATTGACATGGGTATTTGAAATTGCAAAAACCTCGAAGTACCATCTGTAATTTTTCAGTTATTTCATGTTGAAAGCAATAAAAATAACTCATTATTTACCATAAAAGGGAAATTTCTTGACCAAGACATAAACCTGAGGCTGAGACAAATGGTAATATTAGATGAAAATTTGAGATGGCACTAAAAGGTTTTTGCATCTGAACTCTTTATATATTCACAATAGGTGTCCTTCTTTTTAGTGGTCACAAAGTAATTATTAAAAATAAGTAGGTTACCTGCTTAAGAGACTAAGATAATTTAAAACGGGTTTAAAAAATCATTAGAAACATTAGAAATTATAAAAACGTCTGTTGTAAATTTAAAACAATATATCTAGATATCATCTGTCAAGTAGCTAATCACTTTAAATTTATTAAATGAAAGGATTGAATGGAAGTTATTGTATATTATAATGACATAACTAATATTGAACATTGTAACATAAAGGGTTTATGACAAAAAAATATATAAATATTGATGATAAAACATTTCTTAGAGAAGGGCGCCCTCTTGTGGATTAGTTGGAAAAAATCTAGAACAAATATTGGTTAGTTTTTATGGCTATGTGCAAGTAGTCTGACTAAAATTAACGAACGCATTAAGATATAGACCTATATAATATGTCTTTAAATAAACTACAACATTGTGGTAGAAAACTACTGTTATAAGTATTGAAATGTTTTTTTTTTATAATTTAGGAAATTTATATCATAAAAAGGAACTGAGAAAAAACTAACAAAGTAAACAAACCTGCGCGCGCGGCGGTTCCTGACGTGGCGGCTCGAGGCGCGTCCACACCTCCTCTCGTGGGCCGCCGCTATTGGACGCGCAGTCTAATAATGCTAAACCACAGAGGCGCAGGTGCCAAAACCGAAACCTCCCGCATGTAAATTTCATATTCAGTTTTCAAAGCAACGCTTACACAACGCACAACACGCTAAGAGTTTCGACGATCTCTTCCCGTTTGTCTTTGTGAAGACAGTGAAGTCAGTCAGTGTTGATTTGATTGTACTGAAGTTCTAAGGTAAGATAGCCTACAGTAGGTTAAGATTAACTTTTTCTGCTACATGATAGTAAATGTAGTGTTTCTATATTTGTAACTACAACATTTTAAAAAGAAGCAGTAGACTCTCTGTGCTGATGTGATGTGAAATGTGTTGTATGCAGTGATGCCCCAGCTCACGTCAGGTGTGATCCTGCAGCTGACGCTCCTGCTGTCCGCTTTACCTGCGCAGTATCTCATCTCCAGGTGGACAGGAAGAACCGCCACACAGCGACACATCGCCACTCAGACGTAAACAACACACAAACATAAAACAAGCTTTCATATAGCCTACAGGGGGGGTGGGTTGGTGTCAAGTGTTTCGGTTATGCTTGTAATATGGCTCAGTGAACCACATTTATAGGCTATATTTCATTAAATTACATCAACTTTATTAATCAAACGTGGTATTATGTTTTCAGTGTTTTGAGGGATATTAAGTGGTCGTCAATGATATTTGGGATATTCAAATCTGTGACACTCACAGGTTTGCTTTCCTGCACGTATTAATAGATGACCATGACTGCTTATATTTTTATTTCGCTGTTTAGCTTTCATGTGCGAGCCAGTGTATAGAATAAAAATCATGCATCTAGTTTTACAAACACCTGCAAACACCCTTTTTAAAGAAAACTTTTTTTGTGAACACTTATTCTGTCTGTTGCTGCTCTAGATTTGCTGGTTTCACACCGATAAATTAATATTTCTGGCACAAACATGCCTTCACAATGGTATGAAACATTATAGGGGTGGTCAAATGTATAGGGAAGTTATCTACTATTTTAATTATTAAAATTATTTAAGATACAGATCAGAGCAAACTATTTCTTAATTATTAAAGGGCAGACCCCCACATACATCTTTAGGTGGGATAAAGCGTTAAATAGAGAGGTCAGACCGGTTCATTACGCTGTGGTGACCCCTGATAAATAAGGGACTAAGCGGAAGGAAAATGAATGAATCATTAGTCGTGTAGTATTGACTGTGTGTATGAGCTGATGAACTTCAGCTTTGCCATCACAGATATAAAGAATTTTTTTTTTAAATACGTGATCCATAAAACTATTTATTTACATCATGAATAAATAAGATATACATTGATGTATTCTTTGTTAGGATATGACAATATTTGAAACTATTGTAAAGTCTGGTATCTCAGCATTTAAAACAGAGATGCCCAAAGTAGGGTGATGTGTAAATGAATCAAATTGGGCATCATGGTGGCGCAGTAGGTAGCACGAATGCCTCACAGCAAGAAGGTCGCTGGTTTGAGCCCCAGCCCAGTTTGCATGTTCTCCCTGTGTTTGCATTGGTTTTCTCCACAGTCCAAAGACATTTAATTCAATTCAATTCAATTCAATTCACCTTTATTTGTATAGAGCTTTTACAATGTAGATTGTGTCAAAGCAGCTTCACATAAATAGTCATAGTAACTGGAACAGGGTAGTTCAGTTTTTAGTGTTTAAGTTCAGTTCAGTTTAGCTCAGTTCAGTGTGGTTTAAAATCATTACTGAGAGTCCAAACACTGAAGAGCAAATTCATCGATGCCTAGCTCTACCGATCCTGTACTATACAAGCCAGTGGCGACAGCGGAGAGGGAAAAAAACTTCACCGATATGAGAGTGAAGAAAAAAAACATTGAGAGAAACCAGACTCAGATCGGCACGACCATTTTAATTTCTCCGCTAGCCAAAAGTCTTGTGCAGAGCTGCAGTCTTAGCAGTGGAGGCTGAAAGCTGGCCTAAGCAAAGACTCGTTTGTTCCTGGAGCGTCACTGGAATCAGTCTCATGCTCTCCACTCCCCCATAACCACCAGTGCAGCAGCAGCTCAGGATACGGCCTGGTCCCGGATATGAAAACCTCGGGATCATCTTATCGCTGGTCTTGGATCCAATCAGTGACTGCGCATAATCTGAGGACCTCGGGATGAGTATCCCCAGGTGGAAATGGAGAAAAAAAAGAGAATAATTAGCGTAGCTGCTGTTCATAGTGTATATAAACAAGATACAGAAACGTGTGTGGAAACCAGCTAAGTGATGCACTGAGTGTATGCTTTACTAAACAGATAGGTCTTTAATCTAGTTTTGAACTGAGCAAGTGTGTCTGAGCCTCGGATGTTATCAGGAAGGCTATTCCAGAGTGTTTGAACCATAAACGAAAAGGCTTGACCTCCTTTACTTGACTTTGCTATTCTAAGTACTACCAGAAGCCCTGAGTTTTGAGATCTTAAAGAGCGAGCTGGATTGTAGCGAGACAGAAGGTTAGTTAGATAAACAGGAGCTAGATTATTTAGAGCTTTATAGGTGAGAAGTAATATTTTAAATTCAATACGAAACCTAACAGGCAGCCAGTGTAAGGAGGATAACATTGGGGTGATATGATCATATTTTCTAGACCTGGTCAGAACTCTGGCTGCTGCATTTTGTAATAATTGAGGTTTGTCAATAGAGGATGCTGGGCAGCCAGCAAATAGAGTATTACAGTAATCCAGCCTAGAAGTCATAAAAGCATGGACTAGCTTTTCTGCATCAGAGATTGATAACATACTTCGCAATTTAGCGATATTTCTCAGATGAAAGAAGGCAGTTTTTGTGACATGGAATATATAATTTTCAAAAATTAAATTGCTGTCTAATATGACACCCAGATCTGTTATAGTAGAGCTAACACTAACTTTGTATCCCTCTAATTGTAGATTGAGTTGCGAGATCTGCTGTGTACAGGATTTAGGCCCAATAAGTAATAATTCTGTTTTTTCTGAGTTTAAGAGATGAAAATTGTTGGTCATCCAGTCTTTAACATCTCTAATACACTCAGTTAGCTTAGACCAGGGGTGGCCAATCCTGTTCCTGGAGAGGCACCTTCCTGAAGATTTCAGTTGCTACCCATATCAAACACACCTGAACCAATTAATTAGGACCTGAACACCACTTGATAATTACAGGCAGGTGTGTTTAATATGGGTTGCAACTGAAATCTGCAGGAAGGTGGCTCTCAAGGAACAGGATTGGCCACCCCTGGCTTAGACAGTTCAGACATCTCATCAGGTTTAGCTGAAATATATAATTGAGTATCATCGGCATAGCAGTGAAAGCTGATCCCATGTCTTCTAATAATGTCTCCCAGTGGTAGCATGTGAATTGTAAACAGCAAAGGGCCAAAAACTGATCCTTGAGGCACCCCATACTTTACTGGGCTGACTTGTGAAGGCTGTCCTATTAATATTCACAAACTGGTAAGACATGCGCTATATGTGAATTGAATAAGCTAGTGTATGGATGTTTCCCAGTGTTTGGTTGTGGCTTGAAGGGTATCTGCTGCTTAAAACATATTCTGAATAAGTTGGCGGTTCGTTCCACTTTGACAACCCCTGATTAATAAAGGAACTAAGCTGAAAAGAAAATTAATGAATGAATTAAATTTTTTAAAATATAAATACTGTCACTTGACGGATAGAAGACTATGCAGAAGAAGACATCAGCGAGCAAATCAAGGCAAAAACTTGTGTAATTCTGTTACAAATCAGATTGTTTCATATTTCCTAAACAAGTTAGGAAATTACCCATGGCAACTTTATTTACCATGGGCTCACTAGCCTCAATCAAGTTTGGCTTTTGGCCTGTCATAAGAAAAGTTTGGGCACCCCTGGGGTCCGTTTTTCGTTTGTGGATTACTCAGTTAGCTGGATTTGGATATTGACGATTTGACACGATCCAGGATCGTTTCGTTCTTCAAAGCTGATCCGAGAGTTGTTGTCATAGCAACAGTTCTGCTAGCTCAAACCTGATCGGAAGCAGGTTTAAATCATATAAACAGGATTAGATCGGCTCAGTTCAAGCAAAGATAATACAGAACGTATGTTCCGAATTCTGATATTTTCTTACAGTAGTAGTTTTATACACTTGGGAATATATATATATATATATATATATATATATATATATATATATATATAAGTTATAGTTATTAATAAAATAAATAAAGTTATAGTTATTAATAAAACTTATGCAATCTGCACCCCCGAAATGAAAGTACAAAGACTGCCACCTGCTGGTGCAAAGAGAAAACTTATTGATATGAACTTTTTAGATCACTTTAGTACAATTTGTGTATAATAATAATGCAGAATATGTGACTTTTATGTTTTATGTCTTGTTTTGACAGTTAATATGCCAGTGATTTGATGCTTCACAAAAGTTGCAGATGCCTTTACCAATATCAAAATGCTTTTGTAAACATCCAGTTATTCCATACAGCGATTAAAAAACCGGCTACTATAATAAAGAAAATCTTCTCTAAATGTAGAACTCAATACATTGATATGCATTAAAATACATGATGAATACTCTTGACACATAAGAGTGTAAAGCCTGCCACTCACAACAAATATGAAAGGTTATTGCGTGTCATATTTAACAAACCGTTTACTGCTAATTTGATGTAATTTTGGTCACATGGATAATTGAATATTAATCAGATGATGTCATTATGCAGCTGTGCCGTCAGCCAATCGTTGCATTGCTGATCATGATTTCGAGGATCGATAGATCTGTCCTTCACAACACACGCAGAGATCTCAGATGAGTTCATCCAGACATTCTAATCTGATTCGCGAACTTGTTTGAAGAACCAAATTAGAGAGAGATCAGTTATCAAGATTAAAAGATCCAGGATCTGCCAAATCATCTTAGATCATTTAAGCGAGGTACGAAGAACAGACCCCTGGTTTAAAATAATCAAAATATTTGGAAAATTTAAACCCTTTACAGTCTAAATGTCTGAGCCTAAGAGACTTCTATACAAGTGTATAATACTGAATTTACATTTTGAATGAACAATGTTTTAATACAGTATTCAAGTCTCTGTATTTCAGATCTGGTGTCCTTTTATTATACTATTTTTATTTAATTTTTGAAATATGGTCTTTTAGCTTCTTTTTTCAGTTCAGGGTAATGTTTTAGCCAAATGCATATAGTTTGAAAAAAATCTGTACATATTGAAATCTTTGAAACAAAACATAATTCAAGTATAAAACAATTCAGAAAATGTGCACTTTGACACTTTGAGAGTGAACTAAACGCATCCATGCAAAACCAAATTTACTCCCATGCCACATGATAAAACATTCATTGGTTTTCCTTCAGCTGTCCCTTTATTCATCTGGGGTCATCACAGCGGAATGAACCAGCAACTTATATAGCATGTTTTACACAGCGAATGCCCTTTCAGCTGCAACCCAGTACTGGAAAACATTCATAAACACTCTTTCACAAACATACACATACAGAAAATTTAGTTTATTCAATTCATCAGTACCGCATGTCTTTGCAGTGTGGGGGAAACTCTAGCTCCCGGAGGAAACCCACGCCAACACTGGGAGAACATGCAACCTTGTTGCTCTGAGGCGACAGTGCTAACCATTGAGCCACCATGTCGCCCTTCATGATAAAATATTGAGATAAATTGAAATGATAATTTTTAGAGCGACAAAAAAGTATTTCCTTTGGTTTAAAATGAAGTGTCACACTGTAGGATGTCACTGACAAGATCTGATTTCTCATATACAGAATCATCGACACATGGAGCACCATGAGGAAATCCTACCTGAACACCACTGTTTGGGTTGACTGGATAAATACATGGATTCCCAAACTACCGTAAGTCTATGCCTATACTTTTTAAGAGTTCTGAATCACTCGGATGCTGAATGTTATGTTGTGTTACAGGTCATTTGGAGAAGAAGAAGAACAGTACCAAACACTGGAAGAAGCTTTTGCCATTGAGCTGTTGATGCACGATAATGAGCATGGCTACTTTGCAGGTAAACTTTTTAAATGATCTCACCACCAGTTTGTTTTTTGGAAGGTGTTGAGTGTTTATAGATGTTTTTTTTTTTTTTACTTTAAATGTTTTATAAAAGTTTTTCTTTCACAAAAGAAATGCATGTTTGACTACAGTTTAGATGATTGAAATATAGCATTCATGTAGCATTTGTGTGTTGTTTTCTGAGTGTCTGAAATGCAGGTTTGTGTACATATAATAAATAAATTAAAGAGCTAATATGTATTTTTGTGTAAAATGACTGATGTTTTGATATGTGATCAGTCTCAAAGGATGTGCGAAGCCCCAGACCAGCATATGTGCTGCATCGTGTAGGTGAAGTTGTTCTGGAGACTCAAAATAAAATGATTGGTGTGATCGTGGGCTGGGATGCAGGACTCCGAGCCCCTCCAGAGTGGATCAAAAGAAAGAAATACACAGACACAGAGGTTTGTTAAGTATATTACTGTATATAGTGGTGTGTTCACAAAAATTTTTCAATTATGAAACCATATTTTAGTGTGTTTTTGGCTGGTACCTTGGGGGGTATAGGTCTATCGCTAACAACTAACACTAACATTGTTAACAACTAACAACTAACACTAAAACTGCTAGGAGAGGAAGTTTGTGTCTAAATAAATTAGTTGAATGCTTTGGTCAAGCGGTTAGTTCAAACTGGCTCTTTCTTTTAGATATGTGGAAAACCATACTTAAAGTTTACAGTATTAATAAAACAGTAAGCAAGAAGTACACAAGATGCAGTTCTGAAGGGTTCATTTGATTCACACTTCAGGTCTGAATCTTCAGTTAACAACTCACCAATTCAAATGATCAGGTCAGAGTGAATCTCGACTTAACGACGCACTGATTCAAATGATCAAGTAAGAATTAATCTACAGTTCAGGACTCACTGATTCAAATGATCAGGTCAGAGTGAATCTATAGATTATGACTCACTGATTCAAATGATCAGGTTGGAGTGAATCTCCAGTTGACGACGCACTGATTTAATTGATCAGGTCAGAGTGAATCTACAGTTAATGACTCACTGATTCAAATGATCAGGTCAGAGTGAATCTCCAGTTAACGATGCACTGATTCAAATGATCAAGTAAGAATTAATCTACTGTTAAGGACTCACCGATTCAAATGATCAAGTCAGAGTAAATCTCTAGTTAACGACTTACTGATTCAATAGATCAGATCATAGTTAACCTACAGTTAACGACCCGCTAATTCAAATGATCAGGTCAGAGTGAATCTACAGTTAGCGACTCACTGATTCAAATGGTCAGGTCAGAGTGAATATACAGTTAACGACTCACTGATTCAAATGATCAGGTCATAGTGAATCTAGTTAAAGATTTGCGGATTCAAATGATCAGGCCAGAGTGAATGTACAGTTAACAACTGGCTGATTCAACCGATCAGGTCATAGTTAATCTACAGTTAACGACTCGCTGATTCAAGTTTTCATGTCAGAGTGAATCTACAGTTAGCGACTCACTGATTCAAATGGTCAGGTCAGAGTGAATATACAGTTAACGACTCACTGATTTAAATGATCAGGTCATAGTGAATCTACAGTTAAAGATTTGCGGATTCAAATGATCAGGCCAGAGTGAATCTACAGTTGGAATAACATCAAAGTTGGAATTATTAAAATTAAAGTTAAAAATAAAAAGTTGGCGTTTCTGTGTGGAGTTTGCCTGTTCTCCCTGCGTTCGCGTGGGTTTCCTCTGGGTGCTCCAGTTTCCCCCAAAGTCCAAAGACATGTGGTACAGATGAATTGGGTAGGCTAAATTGTCCGTAGTGTGTGTGTGTGAATGTGTGTGGATGTTTCCAAGAGATGGGTAGCACCTAGAAGGGCATCCGCTGCGCAAAAACTTGCTGGATAAGTTGGCGGTTCATTATGCTGTGGTGACCCCGGATTAATAAAGGGACTAAGCCGACAAGAAAATGAATGAATGAAAAGCATTATGGTCATCTATTGTTTTAGCGATCTTCATGTTTACAATTGTGCTCCCTTCGCAATGCACTTTGAAAACATTGATGTCATTTTGAACACAGCCTCATGAAAGCTGTAGGTGACCTATTATTTAAAAGTGGAATTTATGTTGCGTCTCCAAAGCGTGTGAAAACAAAAAAGCATACGTTAATTCTTTTAATTTATAGTGGGTTATTTAATCAAGATCTGTACCCTATATGACATGGGCCTGCTGGTTACATTTCTGCAGTGTCTCAAATTGTAAAAGTAGACTTTAAAATATAAATAAATAAACAACATCCTACTTAACAATAATAGTAATTATTTTTTCTTAATTTAATTAATTATTAATTAAATAATGATTATTATCATAATCATCAATAACATTATTAAAGTATGTTTTTTCATTTCTAATAAATAATAAATAGTACATTTCATTTCTTAATAAATAGCCTCATTATTTAATTATTTATATGATATTAGAATACATGTTAGCTTTTGTAAGTGATTTGTTTTAGAATAGAATATTATAATGTTCAACTTCTCAATAATATTAGTTAAGCAAATATAGCCCCTATGTGGCATTTACATGTTTTTACCAAATCTAATATTGGATTTTATTTTAAATGCATGTTTGTGTAAAACAATATATATTTTACAAAAATAAATTTTGGGTTTTTCTCTAAAAAAGTTGTTACTTCACCCTGTTTAGAGCATCATTATGGGCATTTTATGTTATAACTAACGTGGTTCAAGCGATGGATCTGCGACAGAGAAACTAGGGGTTTTGGAAACATTCATCACTTCATAGTTCATATTTTCCCGAATGATGCATTGTACTATGATATTTCAGTTCAGCCGCGTGTTACATCGTTGTTTGGGAAACGCACCCCAGGTCAGAGTGAATCTACAGTTAATGATTGACTGATTCAAAAGCTCAAGTGAGAACAAATCTACAGTTAACGACTCACTGATTCAAATGATCAAGTAAGAATTAATCTACAGTTAATGACTCACTGATTCAAATGATCAGGTCAAAGTGTATCCAAGGTTAAAGACTCACTGATTCAAGTGATCTGTTCAGAGTGAATCCAGGTAATAACTCACTGATTCAAATGATCAGGTCACAGTGAATCTGCAGGTAACGACTCACTGATTCAAGCTATCATGTCAGAGTGAATCTTCAGTTAAAGGGATAGGCCACCCAAAAACATTTTATATTGTCATTAGTTACTACCTATTCTTGACCCTTCGCTTGTTCCAAACCTGTTTAACTTTCTTTATTCTGTTAGACACAAAAAGATAATATTTTGAAAAACAATTCATCATTTGCAGCTAATCTAACATATACTGTAAAAGAAGTCCATTGATAAACATGTCTCTGCTTGTAGCTGGAGAGAGCAAAGGACACTCCTCATTACAGAATTCTCTTCAGTGGACCAGATTCCTCATCAATATTGATCGGATACATTCCCCAGTATAATGTGAAGATTTTTCGTGGCTTTGAGGTGCATTGAAATCTTTTTCACCCTCTTCTGGTGCATTTTCTTTAAGGATTATAAAGTTTGTTTGGATTTAATCCAGCTTAATCTTTACCAGTGTTTGTGTTTGCTTTCTACAGCCGGACATCGCAACTCTAGAGCATTATTTTTCATACTTCAATGGGGAAACATTTGTCATGCAGGAATGGCTGCAGGAAATCTACCCTCATGACTGAACCAGCACAAACACTTTAAAACCGGAAGTCTGTTACTTTCCATTGACAGTATTGATTCTTTTAATGCAACAAGGAAAAGATCAAAAAGGAAGCAAGTACATTTGAGAGAGATTTACTATAGGCAACCCCAAATACATAAACACTGAGTAATTGTACTTATTAAACTTGTTGAATATTTGTGTCAGCTTTCTCAGGGCAGAATAGTAAAAAATTCTATTATCACATTTTTAGAATCATATTAATTTCAAGCATTTGTAAAGTTATGAGAAAAACTAATTGGGATGTCAATTAGTTTAATTGCAGTCTAAATTTAATGTCCAACCGGCCACTTTATTAGGTACACCTTACTAGTACTGGGTTGGACCCACTTTTGCCTTCAGAACTGCCTTAATCCTGCTTTAAGATTGGAAATATTCCTCTGAGATTTTGGTCCATATTGACATGATAGCATCACGCAGATGCTGCAGATTTGTCGGCTGCACATCCATGATGCGAATCTTCTGTTCCACTACATTCCAAAGGTGATCTTTTGGATTGAGATCTGGTGACTGTGGAGGCCATTTGAGTACAGTGAACTCATTTTCATGTTTGAGAAACCAGTCTGAGGTGATTTGTGCTTTATAATATGGCGCATGGCGCTGGAGGTAGTAGTAGAAGATGGGTACACTGTGGTCATAAAGGGATGGACATGGATGGACATACTCAGGTAGGCTGTGGCGTTGACATGATGCTCAGTTAGTACCAATGGGCCCAAAGTGTGCCAAGAAAATATCACCCACACCATTACACCACCACCAGCCTGAACCGTTGATACAAAGCAGGATGGATCCATGCTTTCATATTGTTGACTTCAAAATTCTGATCCGACCATCCGAATGTCGCAGCAGAAATCGAGACTCATCAGACCAGGCAATGTTTTTCCAATATATTGTCCAATTTTGGTGAGTCTGTTCGAATTGTAGCCTCAGTTTCCTGTTCTTATCTGACAGGAGTGGCACCCGGTGTGGTCTTCTGCTGCTGTAGCCTATCCGCCTCAAGGTTGTTGTGCATTCAGAGATGCTCTTTTGCATTCCTCGGTTGTAACGAGTGCTTATTTGAGTTACTGTTGCCTTTGTATCAGCTGGAACCAGTCTGGCTATTCTCCTCTGACCTCTGGCATCAATAAGGCATTTGATCCCACAGAACTGCTGCTCAGAGGTTATTTTCTCTTTTTCGGATCATTCTCTGTAAACCCCTGGAGATGGTTGTGCATGAAAATCCCAGTAGATCAGCAATGTCTGAAATACTTAGAACAGCCCATGTCGCATCAACAACCATGCCACGTTCAAAGTCACTTAAATCACCTTTCTTCCCCATTCTGATGCTCAGTTTGAACTGCAGCAGTTCGTCTTGACTTTGTCTACATGCATAAATGCATTGAGTTGATGCCATGTGATTAGAAGTTTGCATTAACAAGCAGTTAGACAGGTGTATCTAATAAAGTGGCCAGTGAGTGTATTTTATAATAGTGTTTTCCAACACTGTTCCTGAAGGCACACCAACAGTACATATTTTCAACCTCTCCCTTATCAAACATACCTCGATCAACTCATCAGAACATAAGAAGAGACTCCAAAACCTGAAGTTAATGGGTCAGATGAGGGAGACTTCTAAAATATGTAGGCCTACTGTTGGTGTACCTTCAGGAACAGGCTTGGGAAACACTGTTTTAATATGACAGTGGATTAATATGCACATGTTGTTTTGACAGGTAATATGGTTTGCAGAATGTAATTAGTTATGATCAAATGTTTTTAGTTATTGTGATATTTATTTAAATCAAAAAAATGAATGATTTGTTGTATAAAACAGTATTGAGAATGGGATAAACTGTGTTCACCCATATGGTAAAATATTATTTTTCCTGGCCAAAATATATTTTAAATATATGTTAGATATATGCTGTATATGTATTGTTTAATAAAATCTATTTTTGAAATGGAAATTGATATATTTTTAAATACATTTTAGGGTGATGAATACATTTTCAAACCTAAAGTATTGAGAGGAGATCAAAGTATTTATTATTTAATATGTTTTTAATATAATTAATAATAATAATAATAATAATAATAGCATATATGCAACTTATGTATCTTTAAAAAACTGTTGCATACAAAAAATATATCATTACAATAAAAAAAGATTTTGTCAAGTGAATGTAGAAAATTTAAATGTATGATGGGTAAATATATAATATTATGGGTAAAATATATATTTTTAAATATATTTTCAAAAATGGTCAAAATGTATTTGTAAAAGATATATTTGTTAATATATGTCTGAATATATTTGACAAAATATATATTTTTTGGTATTTTGAAAAATATTTGAAAAAAAATTTTTTTTTTACCTTATGGGACTTTTCTTTTTTTTCCTTCTTTTTTCCCCACCACCACCCCTTCCACGGTGTCCTGCAAAGTTTAGTTTAAACCGCAATCAGACAAACCTAGGCTGCCTAATCAAACTCGTAAGCTGCGGTCACACTGGCCTTTTCTCGCCATAGACTTCATGTGCACGTGAATGCGTCAGACCGAAAACACAAGCTTGTGCAACAAGTTTTGCAGTTCTGCGTTGCAAAGTTCAAGCTTGGTAAAGTCTGACCTGCGAATTGCATCACTTGAATGCGCGAGACCAATCGAGGATCAAAACATGACCTCTTTGGACAAAGATTTAAAATATGGAGTCATCGCTCACTTTTTTTAAATGTCTAATTATCTTGTGTAACCCTGGCCCTTTTCACAGCGCTATACAACAGAATTTCGCAGGCTCAAACTCTAATGTGACCGTGGCATATCCAAGCTTTTTAGAAACATCCCAGCAGGTGTGTTGAGGCAAGTTAGGGCTAAAATCTGCAGGACACCGGCTCTCCAGGACCGAGGTCGGTCACCTCTGCTTTTGGAAGTACTTTTTTTTTTTTTTTTGGAAGGACATCTTTTCTTTTCTTTTTTTTTTTGGAAGGACATCTTTTCTTTCTTTTTTTCATTCCCACCATCACCCATTCCTCTTGATGTTTTTCCTGGGAAAACATCTTTTCTTTTCTTTTTTTCCCACCACCACCCCTTCCTCTTTTAAGTACTTTTTTTTTTTTTTTTGGAAGGACATCTTTTCTTTCTTTTTTTCTTCCCACCATCACCTATTCCTCTTTTAAGTACTTTTTTTTTTGGAAGGACTTCTTTTCTTTTTTTTTCCACCACCACCCCTTCCTCTTTTAAGTACTTTTTTTTTTTTGGAAGGACTTCTTTTCTTTTTTTTCCACCACCACCCCTTCCTCTTTTAAGTACTTTTTTTTTTTTTTGGAAGGACATCTTTTCTTTCTTTTTTCTTTTTTTTCTTCCCACCATCACCCATTCCTCTTGAAAAGACCTTTTTCCTGGGAAATCGTCTTTTCTTGTCTTTTTTTTTTTTTGCTTCCTTTTTTCCCACCACCACCCCTTCCACTTGGAAGTACTTTTTTTTTTTTTTTTTTTTTGGAAGGACATGTTTTTTTTCTTTTCTTTTTTTTGTTTCCACCACCACCCCTTCCTCTTGGACTGCCCAAACTCGGTCCTGTAGGGCCGGTGTCCTGCAAAGTTTATTTTTAAACGCAATCAGACAAACCTCAGTTGCCAAATCAAGCTCTTAAGCTGCGATCACACTGGGCTTTTCTCGCCATAGACTTCCATTCATGTGCAAGAAGTTTTGTACTTTTTTTTCTCCTTTTTTTTCTTCCCACCATCCACCATTCCTCTTGAGAAGACTTTTTTTTCCCTGGGAAAACATCTTTTCTTTTCTTTTCTTTTTCCTTCTTTTTTTCCCACCACAACCCCTTCCTCTTGGAAGTACTCTTTTTTTTTGGAAGGACATCTTTTCTTTTTACTTTCTTTCTTTTTTTTTCTTTCCACCATCACCCATTCCTCTTGAAAATACTTTTTTTTTTCTGGGAAATCGTGGACATCTTTTCTTTTTTTTTTTTTTTTATCTCACCACCACCCCTTCCTCTTGAACTGTCCAAACTCGGTCATGTAGGGCCGGTGTCCTGCAAAGTTTAGTTTAAACCGCAATCAGACACACCTGGGCTAGCTAATCAAGCTCTTACTAGGCTTTTTAAAAACATCCCTGCAGGTCAGGGGCCTCATGTACAATGACTTGCATTGAATGAAAACTAAAACATTGTGTACGGATAAAGCTGTAAATATGCGTACACAGTAAAAAAATCAGATGTTGAAATACTGCGTATACGGAATCCTATGCATATTCTCTTTGTACATCTGAATTCCGTAAAATTGAGTGCAACATGCATGAGCACAAAACCATTCCCTGCCTCTTATCGTGTATAAATATAGTAATGACTCCACTTTGGAAAAACCAAATGAAAAAGCAATGGCCAAAGCAGGCAAGAAGAGAATCTTCACAGAATGTGAATTGGAGGTGGTTCTATCGGAGGTAGACCGAAGAAAAACTGTGCGAGTTTGTCCTCCGGAATTAATAACAAAAGAAAAAAATTATAATGGGAGAGTTTAGCTGATAAAAATAAATAAATTAATAACTTAAAAAAATAAAACTTGCTGGAATAATATCTTTAAAGTAGGGCTGTCAAATGATTAAAAAAATACGGAATTAATCACACTTAATAAAAATAGGAAAAATATTAAATAAAATAATTAACTAATTAACACATGGAAAAAAACTCCACGATGCAATAATATATGACACAGCAGATCAGCATGTCACAATAAGATTGATATCCACTGACATGTAGGCTATTGTCAAATGACTAAATATTATCTATAGTAGCAATAAATTCAGGATGTATAACTCGAATACATAAAATAGATGATAAATAAATTAAAACATCATGGAGTAGTCAAGCATAACTAACTTGCGGTGGAATAAATCATGTTAAAAGTCGCGTAATAATTAAAAATCGATTTGCAAGCGTTGATTAGTGTTCAGTAATCAGATCAGTATTACTGCAGCGCGACAGGTCACTACACATGCCACTACCGAGTGACACATGACAGTGAAAACCGACATGCCACCCGAAGTGTCACTACACTCCTACACTCCGTGGCAGATGCCATTTATATCTGTACGTCAGATGTCGTGTCACTTCATGTTAAAACTGCAGTAATATGGGAAGACTAAAATAATCATCAAGATAAAAAGTATAAATCAAAGTCTTTCTATTGCCATAATTATTAATAGTTTCAGAAACGTAGAGTGTGTACAGTGTTAAAACTCCTATGCGTTTTGCCCTTTACAGTCTATGGTTTTGCCACGGAGTTAACAAAAAGCGCGAAGAAGACATCCGGGAAAGCGTCACGTGTTCGGCATGTTCATATGTGGCGTGTTTTTTTGTCGAGCAGAGAGGTGTTTTTGAACAGTAAATTATGGCAGGTAATTAATCGTTATATCGTGTTTTGTTCACAAACATGTTTTTAAATGTTTGTGAACTGCAGGTAGTTGTCAGTATGTTGCTTTGTTGACGTCGATATGCTGAAAATGCATGTCGTGGCCAAAATGTTTTGAAAGCTGTGTACAATGACAAATCAGTGCGGTTAAATAGATGTGTTTCTTGTCTTAAACATCCTAAAGGATTACGTTATAAGTCCCTGAAACCGTATTACCTATTACATTCAAATAACTTTGGGCCTGTTAGGATAGGTTAGTCCTGTTTTTGGGAAAAACAAACAAACACGGTAACCACTTTACCAATGTAATTACATTGCAAGTCATACAATTGTAAATATTAAGGCTTTAAGTGCAACATTTTTGTAGGATTTCATTTGGCTCTTTTTGCGTTTTCAAATCTATCATGTTGGTCTTAATGATTCTTTCAGTCAAGTCTTCCATAGCTGCTTTTATAAACATTTTGAGATGCTTATCTATTAATATCCTAGTTTTGTGCTTTTGATTTTGTACCTTCTTGCCAGGTACGTGGGTTATTTTTTTATGTAATGCTTTATATTTGCTTTCTCTTATTTTGTTACATTGGTTGGACTGAGTTTTGCATTCTCTACCTCTCTTTTTTTAGATAATGTAACTGAATCAGACTATGTACTCATAAAATGTAAGTTTTCAGAAGATATTATTGCTTTAAAAATCTTGAGAATCTTTTGTGCAATGAAAGGTTAATGCTAATGGTAAATGTTTTTATAGATCCTTTAATGCCAGTAAAGAACCTTTATTTTTGAGACCTCTAGTGTCTTAACTATTTCCAAATCAAACACCTGAGATCTGGTGGGTCCTCCTGTTCTTTATTGTTGTTTTTGTTTATCATTACCAGGCTCTTCTGTCTCCTTCCAGTCATATTTGCCTTATTTTCTATAATGAATTAGCTACAAACTCTCAAATGTTTCTTCTGGCTTTTCTGCTAATGGGTTTTCAAAAAAGGCCAAAATGTCTTTTTAGTTAAAGCAAGAATTAAAATCTATTACCAGAGGGGATGGTAAACATTTTACTTTAAAGAGCATAGTAGTCCTGTTCAGTATCAAAAATACATCACTAGATTAAAAAAGTAATGGCAGATCATTACCCACTTTTGTACAGCAACAACCCATAAAATTATATTGATTCAAAAGTGACTTTGTTAAACTTTTTATTATCCAAAGTTGAGGTCCAATGATACATTTTGTTAGTGTCAATAAACGGAAAATGCCAGCTAATAAGTAAACACTGATTATTTGAATAACATGTTCATTAAAGCTGCACACAGTGCTATTCATCAGTATAGTTGTTTTTCATTACGACAACAGTGGGAGTAAATAGTGTTATCTTCACTGTGGACTCTTTTCTGAATATCAGTGGTTCTTTATAGGCGTTAACATACATAAAAATGTGTAGTAATTATATTATTGTTGAACAAACTAAAACTTCCTCCTGTTATTGTCCTTAGGTCGCAGTTCAAAGGTGACAAACATGCGTGAAGAGGCAGAGATTAGCGTAGCATCAGTCCTGGGGTGTAGTGTTAGAGGAGAGCCAGAGGCATCCTGCTGACTGCTGCTCCACTCTCGAGATTCCTCCTCACGGACCAACAGCGGACGTCCCAGAGCCTGGCCCAGAATACAGCACGCCTCGCTGGCTTTTAGTCGGGCATTGTCCACCGCTTCCAAACACACACGTCGTCTGCAGAATGGAGTGTTACAGCATTTCAGACAAGGTAAAAAAAAAAATTACACTTTGCATATGTGTTTTATAGTAGTTTTGCTTTGTGCCATCTTTTACTATCTATGCTGCTAGACACACCCCTTTCTGCTGATTGGCCACAAGTGTATTTTTGGATCTGGTCCTACACTGGTCAAAAGCATTTTTCATATATTGCTTTATGTACATTTAAGTCACTGTTTTGAAATGTCTTTAGAAAAAAATGGTAAAGTAATAAACGTAGGGTTCTTTAACATGACAAAAATAACAAAATTTAATTATTGAATTTGAGAAAAAAAGTTAAATGCACAAATCCTACTATACATATGTATTTGTAGTACTATACATGTTACATTACTGGTTTTTTATCTAGGAACACTAGGCTATCATCCGGTTTAAGCAAGAATGGCAAGTTTTTGTTTATACAATTAAAACAAAAATATTATGGTGATGTTTTGTATTTGCTGTTAAAGATCATATTCATACCATGACTACGAATAGGTAAAATAATATAAATCATGCAGGCTGTTAGAAGATGGGAAATCACTATCCTTTGTCTACACGTAACATTTGAAACGTAAAATAAATGAATATAATGAATTCTCTCATAGGTTCATGCCCAAAATGCCCATTGCATAATCTGGCATTCAGTCTGTTCTTTATAGTAGGGCTGCACGATATTGGAAAAAACTGACATTGCAGTATTTAAATTTTCTGCCAAGCACATGGCGATATTGAGTATATCTTTAACTCATAAAAAGAATAGCTCTATTTGTAAATTATAATATTTAGGACTTTTTTTATTTGTTATTAAGATGCTTTTGTAGTAGAGCGCATCTGCATAAAGTGTAAGTGTCTCTGAATGCAATTGACACCATCTTCTCAACGAGATCGCTGGGCTCCGGGGAACCCAGCTGTCCTGCGGGGACGCTCGCAGCTGGATATGTGATGGACGGGTGGGAGAAGTGGAGAGTCCTCTGTCTAGCTGCTCTGTCTCTGGAGGATATTGAAGATATCTACCTATTCGGAACTTTGATAACAGGGTTTCTGCTGATGGGCTTATGCGGGGCCCTGGGATATCGGAAACTGATAAAAGCGGTCAGCGCAGCTCAAAACCCCACTAGGCTGGCCGGCTTGATTGAAACACTGATGGGTAGGGTCGCAAATCAGACTATGGTCCTTGACCGCAAACTGGAAACCATCGAGGTGAAGCTAGCGGCTCTGCAACAAATTTTGGCCAGATCGGGAGACGAGTGATGGACATTAAATATCTGTGAAATTGGCAGATATTGACCTAAAGTTGAAGTATCTTACTGTCTTTTTTTCGGCTCTCCTCTTACTCCTGCCAGACGGCCTCGGCTGGAAGTAAACAACTCCCTGGGATAAGCAAGATAAGCGGACGCTCTGAATTCCTGCCCCTGTCAAGGACACCTGCGGGACTCTGGACTATGCAGGCTCACACACACACAAACATATCTACAGATAAACATTCACCACCGATCCCCATCCAAACGCCTTCGTGTGCTTTTACCCACGTGGGGCGTGGGCGGGGCTGTGACTTGCGCCGGAATGGCTGCTGGGCCAGTTGGCTGCCCGCACTCAACGGATTGTTTTCCATTACCCCTGTTCCCATCCCTTCTGTCTATGTTGTGTCTTGCCGGTGTGCTTATGCTAAGATAGGGCTGTTTTTCTCCCTTTTCTCACTTTGTCCTAATCAAGGGCAAGCTGAGGGGGTGTTTTTTAGCCTAACTGTCCAAATGTATCTTTCTTCGTTTCTAAATGCTACCTCCTAAGATCTGTCTCCCCTGAAAAGTTGTTTGTGATGTTTTGTGTATGGTCTGGGGGGTCCAATTTCGCTATACGAAAGTGTAGTGACAAATAAAGGCTTGATTGATTGATTGATTGATTGATTGATTGATTGATTGATAAACCAAATTACAAGCAACAAACCGTAAATACAGTAAAGCAAAGTTACAAAGGAAGTTGATGTTGTGTTTTTTTCTGGGAGTCTAACAGTAGTCCCGTAGACAAAGTGAATAATTGAATGTAAAATGAATGATAAATAAATGAGCACATAAATATATCATTCTTGAAGTTATAAAATTTTTAATTTTCTATGCCTGAATGTTTAAATTGGTTTGAAAGGCATTAAAACACATGCAAACGACACAATTTTTGGTGACTTTGTTTAAACTTTGCAATTACTCATCTATTAATCATGTGTGTTTTAACTCCTACTCCACTATAATCCTGATTCGACATTGTAGACCTTGCGATGTGACTACTGCAGATGTGCACATTGCGATATCAATGCTAAAACGATATATTGTGCAGCCTTACCTTATAGTATTACTATATTACATACGTTTGCATTTTAGAAGTTCATTTGGCACCACTGAAGTCCACTATATGGAGAAAAATCCAGCTAGGGCTGCACAATATTGGAAAATCTGACATTGCAATATTTTTTTTCTGCGATTTATATATTGCGATACGAATATAATTCACCAAATGTATTGAATAGCTCTTTTTGTAAAGATTTAATTTAAATTGATTGGGATGGTCAAGTCTTTATCTATGCAGTGTGTTTGCATAAATCATAACTAATTACAAGCATATATAAATACAACAGTTAAAAGGTAAATAAACAGTGCTTTATGGTTATGGAGTTTAAAAGCATTCAGGTAAAGAAATTAAACAATCAAACATAAAATAACAAGTTATTTAAAAATAATAATAATAATAATATTTCACTTTTAAGCTTTAATAAATTATTCAATCCTGCAATGTGATTATTGTAGACACACACATTGCGTTATTAATGCTCAAACAATATATTGTGCAGCCCTAGTTCCTGAAATGTTTTTTCAAAAAACATAATTTCTTTCAACAAAAAAAACATCTTCGATGAAAAGGAGGTGAGATAATTAACAGCAAATATTTGTTCTGGAAGTGAACTAATCATTTAATATTGTAGCACAGAGCAATTGCAGTTAGAGCTGGGCCGCTAAATGAGATTATATCTAATCGCGATAAAATTTATGCCAATAACAATGATAAGCTCTGGATTTTTTTTTTCAACTTTATACTGATCTAAAAGTCAATCACACTGCAAAAATGTGCAACAGAGGAAATCTGAAAGTATGTTGATATTAGAGATGCGCCGAATTTTCGGCCACTGAAAATGTATCAGTCAAATGTTATGCCATTTAATGGACCCTTTACTTTTCTTCGCTTCAGCCATTGTTGGGGTACTCTTTTAAATCTGGAAGCATTAACAACTTATATCGCAATATTTATCGTTCAATATTAAAATGACCTATTGTGATTGCATTTTTGCCTTATCGCCAAGCCTTACTTGCAGTGTAGCTTCATATGAAAGTCATTCTAGCATCATTTACCTTAACAAACTGAGGCTTTCAGCACTGTGACTGTAGTAAGGGTCACCAACACACACACTTTTGTCCAGTTTCTCAATCAAAACTGTGCGCGCTTGCTGCATCTTCTCAAAGTCTAAAAACACCACAAGCACCTGCACATACAAAAAACCCATCATTATAGATGAAATGTAATATAACTCCGTTATACAGGATCAAATCAATCGCATCGATACTTCATACCTCAGCCTGCATGTGGAAGAGATCCTCATCTCTTTGTAAATGCTTGGTAACGGTGATGTTTTCTTCCTGTTTGGAAATAAACTTTTGTAATTACTTGATATCTTGCTGCTTTAGAAAGGCACATTTTAATAACTGATCACCTTGACGTCGTGCTGTCTGGCGGTCTGCAATATGTATTCCAGTCTTCGGGTAACGCTGTTGGTCACGTCGTTGACATTTTCTTTGCTGTTTTTGACGCTGATGGAGACGCAGGCGCGGTCTGGAGGACTGGATATCTCCGCGCAGCCCGTCACCTCAATCACCCTCACGTTGCTTTGAGCGGATAAATGTGTTTGCTTGCGACCTCGGTTAAACACCGACTGGTTTTCGTCTCGGTAAACATCACCAGCAGACGGTGAAAGTGCAGCAAAGACACGAGACGGGCTGTGCGCCATGACTGTTGGTAAACCAACGTGGCGCTATGGCAACACGTGCAATGCATGTCGGGAAATGTAGTTTTTGTTATCGAATACACGTTTGAATTTTTTTACAGTCGATCTATGGTAATATATTCATAGCTTTCGTTTTGATTCGTGGGGTCATACATGCATGCATATACTTTTAGTCTGTTTATTTGTTAAATGTTATTCAAATATTTAAAATGCGTTTAGTTTACTCATGGATTTAGAAAAAAGCAAGTTTGAGCAGCAGAGGGCAGCAGGCATCAACAAACGGGCTTGAAGAGATAGTTCAGCCCTAAAAGAAAATTCTGTCATTATATGCAGCATATGCTTGTTCTAAACACGTTTGACTTCTCAGGCCTGTAGCCAGAGGGGAGTTGGGTGGTTCGAAAGACACCCAAACCCCACAAAGTCTAAAACGTGACCCCATTTATCCCATTTTTTACTTAATTATGCCATCATAAATTGTAAAAAGTATCAACAGAAGAAGGCTTTAAGACACATCTAGTTTTTAATTATTCGAGGAAAGTTGAATAAAATGAGCTGGCCAATTGTTTACTTGGTTACAGCTTTTATTTTAAAACTAATTTTACCAGATTCCTATTTTCTTAAATGATGGATGATGATAAATTTGTATTTAAAAATACTTTTTTGTCATATTTATTTATTTAGTTTTTTAATGCTAATCTCTTAACAATATTTATAAAACTGCTTTAACTTGGTTTATATACAATTTTTTAAATAAATACTTTGTAAAATAGTATGGTAAGCACTTTGACAAAATTGTAGGAAATATTTTTTGTGCATCAAAAAAGTGTGATTATGATTACCATCCGACAAGCTGATCCAGCAAAAATTAGTTTTTAAAATGTCACTAAAATGCATAGTTGAATAGAAAATGAGGCGAATAACTGCAAAAATGTCTACTTTTTCAGAAAAACAAACCATCCTTTTAAATAGACTGGCTACGGACCTGCATCTTCTTCTGGAAACCCGTACCCACTGACTTTCTGACTATGGAAATCAGGTTTTTAGCTTTCTTCAAAAATTTTTTTTTCTTATAACTATATAGTATAATACGTTATTATAAAGAAACTCTTAAAGGTTTGGAATCACTTGAGGGTGAGTTAATAGTGAGTACATTTTCTTTTTTGCCTACCAACTTTTTTTTTTTTAAAGCAGATGCTCTGTATTTAGTTGCTTGTTTTGAGTGCTTGATAATACTAATAAGTAGATAATTATCAAAAAGAAGATGAGGCCTAATTTTAAACAATAATTAAGAAACCATTCAGAACACTGTACTATTTTAACTTATAATAATAATAAATCACAAATTAAACACATTAACATAACTAGGATGCCTCAGATTATTTAAATATAATTAAATCCTAAGTACACCCTGTATATAATCATGTTTATGTTACAATAAACAGAATGCAAAGAATAAATGTAAAGAATAAATGTAAAACGATAAGCATGATGATGATTTTGATTGCTACAAATATACACTACCGGTCAAAAGTTTGGGGTCAGTAGGATTTTTTTTTTTAAATAAGCTTCTCCTGCTTAACAAGGTTGCATTTATTTAATCAAAAATACTGTACAATTAGTAAAATAATGAAATGTTATTGCTCTATAAAACAACTGTTCAAAAGTAGTTTATCATTTAATTTAATCGTTTATTCCAGTGCTCTGGTTTGCTAATTTGAACGTAGTGGATGTGTGTGAATGCAAGAGTGTGGGTGTTTCCCTGTTCTGGGTTGCAGCTGGAGGGGCATGCGCTGTATAAAACATATGCTGGATATCTTTGTGGTTCATTCCGCTGTGAAGACCCCTGATTAATAAAGGGACTAAGCCGAAAAGAAAATGAATGAATGACTGAATGTTTTTAAAGATGAATTTTCAGGTTTCTTACTCCAGTCTTTGGGGTCACAAGATTTTTCAGAAATAACTCTAATATTAATACTACTTCTACTACTACTACTACTACTACTACTACTACTACTACTACTACTAATAATAATAATAATAATTATTATTATTAGTAATGGTAATAGTAATAAAAGCAATAATGACTGGAGTAATAACATCATTTGAAAATTACATTTAATAAATTCCGCCTTTATAAACAGAATAACTTTATTTAAATTAGTAAATAAAATTAATGATATAAAAAACCTGACCCAAATCTTTTGACCAGTTGTGTATAAATATATTTAGTGTTGACTCAATTTTACTGTAAAAAGATTTAACGCAAGTCTAAATAATTTTATCATCCCTTTTACAGTAATTTTACGATTTTTATCAAACCAGGTAACCCATAACTTTCAGAACATTTAAAAACTGTAATAGGGTATATGCAGAAGGACTTTTATTGTTCAGTAACCTGGGTCAAACGCTTCTGGTGAACTGTATGCTTTTACAAAAATGACACGTTTAAGGTTTGTTTTCTTTAAAAATCAATGACCTTCACTCCCAGATTGTTTTACCATATAAAGTGGGTTTATTATTTTCTTTTTCGCTCCATGTCTTTAAAATATGAACATTTATTTTGCCCCGGTGTTTTCAATGGAGCTTCTGCACTAGCCTGCTGATGCTGACAGCGCGTGCATGTAAATGGATTTTCATCTAGTTTTGCATTTAAACATTTAATTGAATTGAAAGCTGAAGTCTATTTAATTACGTCACTACATTGATACTGTAAAAGAAATTGTATAAAATGGAAAAAATCACATTAACCGTTCACCGGAAGTTTATCAGTATAGGAGGAAACACTGGCTGTGCATATACCCCATTTAATGCATTTTCAATAGGCTATCTAAAGTTTTAGAAACATTTATATTGTATGTTGTTTGCATATATGATATATGCTAATTTAATTGCATACAAGTTTAGTGGATTTCTATTTAAAAAAAAAATTTTCCGCATCAGATGGTTGTTATAAAATTTCTCCTATTTTCTGCCTTTATAGTTTAACCTCTTAAAAACAACACAGAAATGTCTGTCCTAATGTGGTAATCGAAAATAACAATTTCAACAAACAATAAACCTTCTAGTATTATGCACACATTTGTAATGAGACATGAAACAGAGTCGAATTTACAGTATGGAGCAGAATATTATAATTGTTAAATTCTGATTATTATTACGCCCATTAGCAAGCATTAAAGCAGACAGCGATGTGTGCGCAGCCGTATGTTTGTTTGTATTAAACCGTGAAGCCCCTGTGTTTAATCTTGCTCTTGAAAATGCGCAGGACGTGTTTGTTGATACTGTCTCGAGTTGCACATAGTTCTGTGTTGGCTTTTTGAAACTGTTTATCTGATGATGTGCCTTTGCCAAGATACATGCAATGGCTCCTTTTATTTGTTTAGCCGTGTAGGCTTTGACTCTGGACCGCCGCCATTCTGTTGAAGGAAGGAATATTTAATGTTCAAGCTGGGATCGTGGGTTGTGGAGACACTGAGAGCTTCAAACGGCCTGATAAGCGATCCGATAAGTTGCGTACGGAAGCGCAGCAGTCAAGCTGTGGAGAGCAGGCCAATTCCCAGGAAATGAGAAATAACATAAACTCTTTGTCCCTGTCTCTCTGTGGCTGACATGGAGTTAAAAGAGACAACCTTCGGGTCAGGCTTAGTGAATGTGTGCTATTTAAGGACTCTGACATTTTTTAAGCACATTTTTATTGTGTTGCATTGGTCTCTTCTTTTATACATGTAAGTTTTGCAAAAGGCTGTGTGCAAAATGTGTCCACTTACAATACAGTTAAATTGTTACATTAAAAAAACAATCTACATTAATTTTATTTATTAAGATTTTTTTTAGGTATGAGCATGCAGTAGATTTTAATCAGAAACAGTTTTTCATTTTATGTCAATTTTATCTATTTTATTTTAACTTGTTTTTTTTTTGGCAGTTTGTGAAGTATCATGTTATTGTTTTATATTGAAAAATTTCAGATATGTATTTTTTTTATGTGTTTTTAGTTTTACCTCTATTTCATTGCATTACCTAATCATTGATTCATGGACACATTTTCAACACATTTGACAAAATAACAAGAACATTATTCCGTCTTTCGCATGAGATGTTAAACCGAGGTCCTGACTCTCTGTGGTCATTAAATTCCATGGCACTTCTCATAAAGAGTAGGGGTGTAACCCCGGTGTCCTGGCTAAATTCCCTCTATTGGTCCTTACACATCATGCCACCCAATCATCCCCATCCACTGAATTGGCTCTGTCACTGTCTCTCCACTCCACCAATAGCTGGAGTGCACTGGTGCCGTTGTCCTGTGGCTGCCGTCGCATCATCCAAGTGGTGGTGGTGGTGTGGAGAGTCAAACCCTCCTCATAATTGTGGAGCGCTTTGGGCATATGGCCATACACAATAAATGCGCTATATAAATGCACACATTGTATTATTGTCAGGAAAATGCAATTTACCTTAATTAAAGTATGTTTCAAATACTTTATTTTATTCCATTTTACTTCTAAGATGAAGCATGCAGTAGGTTTTACTTAACCTAAATTTAGCAGCATTCAATCATTATATTGTATCTTGTTTTTTTTTGTTTCCTATTTTTAAATTAATTGCATGGACTTTATTGGACTTAATTATTTATTAGGTAATTAATTAATTAATAAATGTATAATGGCTTTATTTATAGACAAATGTTTAACAAAATGAGAAGTACAGTAGATTATCATCAAAAAAACATTTAAACATTAGTAAATTTCAAATATTTGTAACTTCTTTTGTTATATCTTAGATATAAAATAGCCAAATAATTATGCTGTCTTGCAATTTTACTTTTTATTTCCAATTTTGTATGATATATTTATAAACCTACCAAGCTACAAAAGTTTACCACTAAAGTCTTTTTCCCCTGCATGCCTCACCTGTCTGTGATGTGATATGACACCTCTGTCCACCTGACCTCTCTCTCTTTCTCTCTCACTGATTGGCTGAGGTTTGTTCTCAAAGGCGTTTTGGCTTGTAGTTTTTGCTTGGTCTTCTGTGTTCCTGGACATGATTAGGGTCTCCAGCAGGGAAGAGGGGCTGTGGAGTCGCCTGAGGGCATTAGGACACATGTATGTGTGTCTTCAGCCATGTGTTTGCCCTTTGGTGCTACACTTTAACTCTGAAATCCTTCTTGTTTGGACAATATCAAATGAAACAGAATAAAAAAAAAACCACATATGCTATGTTAATTATTGATTAATGGTTATTAATAATTTTTCTAATAACTGCATGATTATATTATCTAATAATAATATATTTATATCATATTAAAGTGATGATGATATGATTCTCTAGTAAGATGCTGATTTGCTGTCTAAATAGAGTTATGAAAAAGTTTGGAAACCCTTGCAGAAACTAGGAAATCCCTTTGGAAAAAAAATAAATTTATGTAAAAGATGTTTACAAGAAATATATTAAAAACATGGAAATAGCTGAAATTATTAAAACTACCCCCCTGCAAATGTTTGTAAAGCCTTGGTTTTGAGTACTGTGTGGTTGTCTGATGATCTTTGATTGTATTTCTTGCTTTGTGATGAGGAGTGCACGAGTATTGGAAAAAAGTAAATTGCAATGTTTGTTTGTTTTTGTTCTGTGATTTATGTATTGTGATATAAATATATAATGCAAACATTATCATATTAATATTTGTAGGACAGTGCATCTGCATAACCAAATATAATAAACAAATTGCAAGCATGAATAAATACAATAAAAGGTACAAATAAAATGAACAGAGCTTTATGGTTTTTAGGAGTCTGATAGCTTTCAGTTACAGAAATTGAATAATCAAATGTACAATGACACTGTAAAGCCTTCATCGTATAAATGATACCATTACTCTTTGTTAAAGCAACAAGCTCATAAGAAATGCTTACAAAATACAGTTCAGGCCCTAAAAAAGGAATTAATATGTTTAAGCTATGCAATGGCTTCATCAATCATATGCATTGTGAACTGTGGAGCCTGTTCAACAATAATCCTTGACATTACAGTCAGGTCCTGGGATTTGACTTGCATCAAGGCTGAAACATTGCGTTGTGCAGCTCTATTTGGGATGGTTGTTGATGAATCCTTTAAGTTAAACTGTTGCTGTTCTTCAGAAAAATCCTCAATGTCCTGCAGATTCTTCAGTTTTCTTGCATCAACTGCAGGTTTGAATTCTTTCCAGCAGTGAATGTGTGTTTGTGAGATCCATCTTTTCACTCAGAGGAGAATTTAGGGACCCAAACACTACTGTTAAAAAAGGTTTAAGCACTCAATGCTCTAGAAGGAAACATGGTGCATTAAGAGGCATAGGGGTGAAAACCTTTTGAATTTAAAGATTCGATTGTACTTAATTTTTCTTTTTTTTTTTTTTTTATAAATGTGCAAGTACTTTCGGTTGCTTCTGAAACTGGCAGTACCAAATAAATATATAGTTATATCAAACAAAATAAAACAATTTTAAACAACTTTAAACTTGGCACCTTTATCTTGTATTTATATAGTTTGTTCTTGCAAATGTGAAAGTTCTGCTTATGGATCACAAGAGTTGTGGCTTATAAGTTTCCTCTCTGTGCCTGTAAATACACATTAGCTCAAATAAACAAACTTGTGCTCTGTTCAGTGGAGCGTGTCATTTGGTCAAGCTTTATACACATCTCAATTTTCACTCAATTATTGCCCCGTTTCTTGTTTACATCTTGAGAAATGTGAATGACAGTCTTCATATACATTTAAAGTTCGCAATAGATGTTTTACCTCAGATATCAAATTCAGATCAAAGTCCTTTGTTGTTCTACATAACATTTGTTCTTTTTGGAGCAAAGGCTTACAAGGGTACATGCTGAAGTTATTAAAATATTGTCGGTTTGTACACCATATTATGAGACAGGCTCTCCTTTGCATTTTTTTTTAAAAACAAATTTTAACTTGAAGGTTTTTACCCCTAAATGTACCTCTAAGTAATTCAAATAATTTAAACCACATCACCAGTACATCACAAAGAAGTAATGAATTGAATGAATCAGGGTTATTGCAATTAAAGTAAAACTAATGTTATTTAAATACGAACGAAATATTCACTCTCAAAAAAAAAAAAAGATTTTTGCTGCTTGTTTAAACTACTTATGTAAAATGATCTGAATCAACATAATTCTTGGGTTTAAGGGGACAACTTAATTGTTTTATGTTCAATCAGCTTAAATTTGTAAAAACAACTGCGTTAACTTACAGTAATTCCTTCATGCTGTTCCAATACAAATCAATTGTGTGGAACTGCATTTTTTACAGTGAATGTAATTTAAAAAAAATAGACTTGGCAACTAGCTCAAATATAAAGTTTCGATTCTATTAAAAATAAATAAAAACTAAAATGAATAAATCTATTTAGATCCATTTTAAAAACAAAATACGGTAACTAAATTTATAAATATTCTAAACTACTATTCTAAACTACTACTTTCTATTTTTCACTAAAGCTGAGGAAAATTTATTTTTATTTATTATTTTTTAATTTATTTTATTTGATTGCATTGCTTAGCATTTTTATAAATGGATGCATTTTGCTCACATTTTCAAAAGCAACAAGTAGTTTTATCAAATAACACTTTTTTTACTGTGTAATATTCCTGGAAATTTTATTTCATTAAAAAAAATTGTGAAGTTCTTATAATTAATAAGATTGATTATTTTTTAGAAGATGCATTAAAGCAGAAAAGCATGCATTTTTCTTGTCAGTATGTGTGCCATTAAAGAAACCCAATATTGTTGCATCATTTACAGCATCATGTCAATCATGCCAGCCTGCCAATCATGATGAAGCTGATTGTTTATCTAGTTCTGCCTCATTAGAGCTGGTTTGTTAACAGCTCACCTTTGGTTCTGACCCACAGGCCTCTGCTGAGTCACATCTGGACTGACTTCTGACTATCTAGCATTCAACCACTTTAACATCTATCAAATCTCTTTTAGCAAGCTCTCAGCTTTCCATCCCATACGTTTACTTCTCCCTAGCGCTTTCTCCATCTCTCACTCGCCCTCGTTCCCTCAATCCGTGTCTGTTATGCAGAAATGTGTATTTTAAAGGCTGCTTGGATTTCAGAGCTCTATTAAAAGTTCAAAGCTGTAGTTTACTGCTGTAACAAGAGCTACTCCTGATCCAAACACTGGGCTAATGAGAGAGGGCCAGCTGCGGCCTGCGGCGCTCATATACATGAATGTGTTTTCATGCGTGATCGTGTGGATAAAGGAACCGCTTTATAGATTGTGAGTGTTTTTTTAGATTTTTCACTTGATGATCCGTCAATCTTTAAATAGGCCCGTTCTTTCAGCATGTCCTCTGTCTGACTCGGACCCTCTCTTGTGTTGTGCTGATGAACTGAAGTTGTAAATCTTTCTGAAAAATCTCCCTCTGTCTGCTTTTTATTTTCATTTAAAGCCTTGATGCTTTTTAACCACAGAAAGTATCCTATAGGAGGAGTATTTATGAAGGCTTAAAGTGATGATAGATACGCATATTCAACAATAGCACTTCATTGTCTTCAGGTATGGTATAGAAGAAGCTGCATTTTTGCATTCACCTTACAGTAAAAGTGTTGTATAGAATTGATTTCCCATTGGATCCATAGGTATGTTTATCAGGCAGTTATACAAATTCTAATCTCCATAATCATGCCTTTAAGCTTACTGAAATGTTATTGATATTAGCTTTAATTTATTGCTTTGAAATGAAAAACAGAAATTGTGGTTCTCAAAAGTTTGCAATTGTGCATCACTAAAGATCTTTTTTTTGAGGAAAGATTGGTTTTCATTCATTTATTTTCTAGGGCCTGGTCGCAGGGGCAGCAGTCTTAGGAGATAACCCCAGACTTCTGTATAGGGATAGTTTACAGTTTAACCCAAAGAATGACCAGTCTGGTAGATGAAGAAGAGCCAGAGATTTAAATAAATAAATCAAGTTTACTGAAGATAGTTTGCAGTTTCATTCGCAGAAGCCAGCTTCAACACTCGCAATGAGTTCTTAGGCCGCTCTGCTTACAATCACCAATCAATAACAATTATACTCTCACATAACGTCATTAACTGCGTCATACATTTAGGTGTTCTAACCTGATTGGTTAAAACACAGATAAACTAGGAACATTTCTACGTGGGGTTTGTGCGTACAATTCTGAACAATATCTATACATAAATGTCAGACATCCCTTAGACTGATTAGAGCTGACTCCAGACCTGTGAAATGGATCAACAATCAAATAGAACACACACACACACAAAGTATAATCTGTTTCTTATCCAAGGCTGACTGTACTGTCAGCCGTCTTTATCGAAACTGGTATAATCTACATTCAGGCAGTTATATTCTTACTACACAAAGTCTATCTTGAATAAAAAAGTAGAATTACTTTAAAAGATTTAACCGTAAAAATAGCAAAATCACTTTAGATATTTTAGACAGTATTAACTCATAGAAATAACAATAGAAACAGTTGTTTCCAGTCCTCAGCCCTCAGTTCCACTCAAGGTCTCCATGACCTCTGACCTAGTTTGCTGGCTCCTGAAAATAGGTATAAAGAGACAGGCAAATGCACTGAACATTCTTATATTAAGCAATGTGTTAACATATTCATTAATTAAAATCAATTCACAGTTAAATACTGAGAAACAGGATGATGAAAAAGATAAACGTTGGTCCATAATGAGATGGACTGAAAACAGAAATTCGAATCCTTCACTTCCCTCTCTCCAGACACTTTCTCCAGCTCCTCTAGGGGGATTCCGAGGCATTCCCAGGCCAGCCGAGAGACATAATCCCTCCATTATGTCTCTTGGCGTGTCCTTAGTCTTCCTTGAGGCCTCCTCCTGGTGGGACATGCCTATAACACCTCCCTAGGTTGGTGTCCAGGAGCCATCCGAAACAGATGCCCGAGCCACCTCAGCTGACTTCTCTCGATGTGGAGGAGCAGCGGGTCTACTCCGAGTTCCTCCTGGGTGATACCCCATCTCACCCTATCTATAAGGGTGCGCCCTGCCACCCTATGAAGAAAACTCATTCAGCTGTGTGTATCCGAGATTTTGTCCTTTCGGTCATGACCCAAAACTCAAAAAAAGTAAAGTCATAGTGCACTACCTAAAATTAAAATTTACCGTACGTTTACTGTACTCACCATCTGAGATATATGTGACTTTTTTAGTAGAAAAGCAAAGATGATTTTTTTAGCTGAAACTGTGGTCTTTGATCATTCATAAAATACAAGCAAATGACTGCTGGTACTTTGAGAAAAAAACATGTGCAGGCAAAATAAAATGATTACCTGTGTTTCCTAATAATACATTGAGGCCTTATGAAGGGAAAAAATTGATCTGTAGAAGACGGTTAGCATTATTTGAAAGAGTGCTACTGTACATTTGATCCTCACAAATGGTCTTGATCTTTCTGATCTTTTTTTTTTGTTTGGTTGAGCTGATTTCATTATAATGTGCGGTAAAAAAACAGATTAACTAACATGTTAGTTATGTTGCTGGTTTTCATTTATAGATTTGCACTTATCACTTGAACTACTTATTAAATAGATACACTTGAAAAAATCTAGACAAACCCAATGTTTTGTTAATTGTTTCAATTAAATATAAATTCCACTTTTAAACCAAAAGTTCTGGGTTCGTACATATTTGACTTAACATTGATGTACAACAACCTATAGCTTTTTTTAGTGTAGATAAAAATCTAATGTGAATGATGGCACTTTCATTAACTGATATTATGTGGCTAAAAAGTATACCCAATTGGGTTATTTTCTATGAATAAACACACAACATTATCTTTAAATAATGGATAATCATGTGACTTTGATACCTCATGTGACCTATAAATGCAAAAATAGTTTCCATGACACTTATATATAGTGTTTTTCCTAAATATTCAAGTGTTTTTATATCGCTTGGAAAAAATCTTGTGCAAGTGTAATATATTTTGTGTGTAATGGAAACTTGTCTACATAGGGGAGGTTTTGCATTGTTTTTTAAAATAGTACTTTGGCTTATTGAAATGATGTAAGATTTAAAATATATAAAACTATGCTTGAATGCATGATCTGAATCAAGAAGATTGACTTAACAGATTTCAGTGTTTGATGTTTATCATTAAATGCCAGAAAACTCACCCTGTAGACTGTTTCCAACACACTTAGGAGCGTCTGCTGGGGCTTCTGTAGATTAAAAATAATCATGTTCATTATCTTAAGTGTCTTGCACAAACAGGCCATTGTGTTTTTAAGACCTCAGTGCATCATCAAGAAATACTATTAGGTGTTCATTTTGTTACCTGTGTATGTTTTTTTTATTCTTAAAGTGACCGATCACCTTATTAAGATTCTTTCAAAAAACACAGGAGGCATAACTTGTAAATGTATCAATTCTTTTTATTTTTTTAAACAAAGAAATCATATTATACATGCCCATATAAAAAGAAATTTAACCTATAAATAACTGAAATGAGAGTAATTTTTCACGTCTCTGATATTAAAGGGGACCCCAACCCAAAATAGAAGTCAGCTGAGGTGGCTCGGGCATTGTTTCGGATTCCTCCTGGACGCCTACCTAGGAAGGTGTTCCAGGCATGTCCCACTGGGAGTAGGCCTCAGGGAGGACGCATGACACGCTGAAGGGACTATGTCTCTCGGCTGGTCTGGGAAAGCCTAGGGATCCCCCCGAAGGAGCTGGAGGAAGTGTCTGGGAAGAGGGAAGTCTGGGGTTCTCTCATAAGACTGCTGCCCCCAGCGACCTGGCCCCAGAAAAGCGGCAAAAAATGAATGAATGAATGAATCATTCAAACAAATAAACAAAATAGGCTGATGAATCATTTCATGGAAAATAAATACATTTATTTCTGCTCGTTTTTGCAATTCACCAAGCTGCATTTTATAGTGAAAGAAAAATTCCCACCTGTCCTTACATACTCTTAAAAGAGACTATATATTATTCTTAATTATAAGCATATCAAAACAAATAAAGGAAAACCTTAAAATACACAATTACAAAGACTGAAGAAAATAAAATCATCAAAATTAATATTAACAAATCTACTTCTCAAATAAGCACTTAATGAAATATATTTAAACTGTGTGGCCACAGACACCTAGAGTCAGAGTTTTCACCAAAAAAAAAAAATCTCAGATCCTGAGGGTGAATAAATTAACAGCAGATTTTCATGTTTAGGTGAATGACCCATTGAAAATTTTGAGCATTTTGGTGCACATATTTGACAAGAGTGAGCTATTGTTCTTCTGAGCTCCAGAACAGCATAAACGAATAAATCAACACTTTTTAAAGGAGCCTTGTGATTGTTTGGCAGTGGTTGTGGAGGCAGATAAGATGAGAAGCGTGTGATCTGACTGGCTGTGATTCTGTTGGGAACATTGAGCGTGACCCGCTGAGTGAGGAATGGAATTAAAAAGGCCGTTTTGAGATTCTCTGGCCCCGTAACCTCATAAGACTGGTTCACCACACTGAGCTCTTTTCATGTGATTATTAAATATAAAAATAAAATGTTAGAGAGGAAAATGCACATTTGAGGTCATTTGGGCTCAGAGGAATGGTCTTCTGGACTTCTCTTTAGGACTGTGCCATTTTTAATGCCATAATTGATTTTGCCAGCTAAGGAGAGTTTGGTGTGTTTGTGCTTTTACTCTCTAGTAAGAGCGATGTTGATTTATTGCATGCTTGAATAATGCTTGAATACTAGATTTTGGATTGGGCAGTTTGTGCTATGTTCAGATGTTTTTGTATAAAGGTTTTTTTTACATTGTGTAGTTTCTTATTTTCTTCAGCATCACTTCATGGTAAAAAAATAAATAAATAAAAATAAAAAACTTTAATAAAAAATAACAATTTGAATCAGTAATTAATATATATATATATTTATTTACACAATAGGGCAACAAGTAATCAGACAGTCATTGTGACAAAAAAACTCAGGATAATGCAAAGTTCTGTTTAACTTGTTTTAAGGTTTATTATTGATCATTGTAATATTGATAATGATTATTAAGACTTTTTACAAATAATGTTACATTTATTTTTAATAAATAATACAATACTAATACAAATATATATATATATATATATATATATATATATATATATATATATATATATATATATATATATATATATAATTAATTTACTAATAACAAATAATAACCTATTTGTAACTTAACACAGATTTTTTATTTGAATTAACCAGGATTTTCGATCATCTTTATTTATGAGGATGATGATGATTTTGATGATAATATTTTTTCTATACATTTAATGGGCACCTATGATAAAAATCATCTTTTGTAAGCTGTTTAGACAGAACTGTGTGTTGGTATAGTTTGTCTACACTCATACTGGGGTGATATAAAGACAATAAGTATCTTTTTTTTTTTTCTGACGTTAAAATAGCATCCAATTACATCCTATTTAGAGCCCTATCACAACATGACTTAGGAGAGCGGTTTCCCGGCCCACCATATTTATTGACAGTCGCGTATTAACATGTCTCTGTAGTAACGCGTATTGGCAGATCAACAAGACAGCACGTGCTCAAAGCAACTGGTGTTTAAAGATCTGTTTGGCTCACTGTGATCATCGATCATCATCAAATATGATCAAGATCAAGTTTAAAATGTTTTTAAAACAGTGTATGTTAATGAATTACAGCGATTTTCTTCAGCTTTACTTATCACCACAGCGGCATGTCAGTACAATTATAAAAGAAAAAGCTTCAATCTTGGTTTGTGGACATTAAACCAGGTTTATTTTGTACATTAACATAACGGATATCCATACAACAGTGGATATTAACGTGTATCCTGTCCCGTTTGAATTCAAAAACAATGCAAAGTAAACTGTGCTTGTGTGTCCAATGTGTGTGTGTGTCTGTGCTTTGTAACAACATTGTGTGTGATTCATCATTTTCTTCAACTCACTAGCTCCACAACAAAAACATCAAATAATCATTGGGAAAGTTCTTACTGTAATATTTCCCACATACGTTACATGAAATCTTCTTCCTTCATGTCTGTCACTGTGCTGTTTATCTGACACAGTCGAGGCAGAGATTGAGGCACACTCTGACAGGCATGTGGGAACGGTGGGTGGGGAGAACTAGCATTAAAGGCACAGGCCACAAAAACAGCTACATAGTGTTTAGAGCAGAAATCCAAATGTTCTCAAAGGTATAATAAATAATCTGATGGGTGTTTTGAGCTGAAACCTTACAGACACATTCTGGAGACACAAAAGACTTATCTTAAATCTTAAAAAAGGGTAAAATAGGTGCCCCTAAACTATTTGTTTATTAGCATTTATGGTGTTTAATAATGTTGGTTGCTGGCATTATTTAGCAATTTTGTGTTCTTGTATTTTATTTTATTTGTAATTAAAGTTCTGGGTGGCATCTTCAAAGAGTAACTAGTAGTGCATCCAAATCTTGTAAACAGACCTGTAAAATTAACATTGCAAAACCTTCCAAAGCAATGCCCTCAGCGCCCATTCACAAACTAATGTTCATTTTACAACAGCATATCCTCCCTTCACCTCTGCACAGCCAAAAATACCCAGTTCCTGTATTTTAAGCACTTTAGTTTTAGCCTGGCTGAGCTATTGGCTCTACAGGGCAGCAAATGCCTGCTCTAAAAGCCAGACCTCCATGAGCTGCAGGAAACTAAAGCCAATGCAGCACTGCTGTGGGACCCGGCGAGCTTTTAACACCAGACACCCAGAGCCAAGATGGCGCCCCTGCAGTAGAACCGAGCCTCTACTGGGGTCTCATTTAAACAGGCCCGGTATTTTGTAATAGATCTGGGCGAAACTCCTAGGATGAGCCCGGATATTTCTGCCCACAGACTCTCTGAAGGGAGTGGAAAAGGATTTGTGTGTGTGTCGTGGCAATGGCGTATAATAACGGCGTCTAGGAGGGAGATTAATGTGTGGAGTTATTGGTGTAATGATGGAGTCGGCTCTCCGGGCTTCAGCTTCCAACAGATGAAATTAATGAAATACCTATTCACATCCAGGACATGCAAGAGACCCAGTAGACAGGAAAATGACTGTGTGTGTGTACTTTGTGACTGGTGTGCTGTAAACGATTGGTGTATTTTAGAATGGTTGGCTATTGAATGGTGAACATGAATGTATCTGTTTACATGTGTACAGTAGTGCTTATAAATGTCAAGGAGAGAGCTAGTGGAAATGTTATAGGGTGTTTAATGAGGAGAAGTTCATGATTCAGGTTCCTCCTAATCATTTCAGACTCTTAACAATTCAATTTAATGGTTCTTTTTAGTGTGTTTAATGCTAGCATGAAATGAACTCAGTGAATCTATTTTCTTTAATGGCATATTATTGATTTCATTGTAAACAATGCTTTTATGCATTTTTTTTATTTGAAGTAGTGATTCTTAATCAAATCATCATTGTCGTGATTTAATTGTCTGGGAAAAAAACTTTCTAGTTATGTAGCCTGGACTTCTCCAATTATTTTTTTTCTTCAAACCTCAGTGCTCTTAAAACTGGCTGCAAACATACATTCAGACATGCTTCAGTTTGTTTAACTATTGATTTGAAAGTAAAGGGTCTATTTAGTGTTCCCAAATATCTTTTATGGCAAACTAAGGGTGAATTAATGTTCCATCATTTAGCATAACAGATGCACTCACTGGCCACATTATTAGGTACACCTTACTAGTACCGGGTTGGACCCCCTTTTGCCTTCAGAACTGACTTCCTTTGTGGCATAGATTCAACAAGGTACTGGAATAGAGATTTTGGTCCATATTGACTTGATAGCATCCCACAGTTGCAGATTTGTTGTCTGCACGCCCATGATGCGAATCTCCTGTTCCACCACACCCCAAAGATGCTCTATTGGATTGAAATATGATGGCTGTGCAGTTTGAGTACAGTGAACTCATTGTCATGTTCAAGAAACCAGTCTGAGATGATTTGCGCTTTATGAAATGGTGCGTTATCCTGCTGGAAATAGCCATCAGAAGATGGGTACACTGTGGTCATAAAGGGATGGACATGGTCAACAACAATACTCAGGTAGGCTGTGGCATTGACACGATACTCAATTGGTACTAATGGGTCCAAAGTGTGTCAAAAAATATTCCTCAAAAGATTACACCACCACCACCAGCAGCCTAAATGGTTGATACAAAGCAGGATTGATCCATGCTTTCATGTTGTTGAAGCCAAATTCTGACCCTACCATCCATCAGACCAATAAACCCATTTTTTATTTTTTTTTAGCATATAATGATATTCTTATATATTTTTCGACATGTACTATTATTGTGCTGAATAAATGATTTCAGTGAGTGTCTTCTGTAAATCATGGCATAACTGTAAAAATGAGCAGTACGATGAAGTACAGGAAAGAATTATTACACTTTTATTACATCTTGAAAATCACATTTTCACTGATCAATGAATTTAAAATCAATAACTAACAAACAACGATACACATCTCATGTAAACCAACAGTGACTACGTTTACTTGGACATCAACGATCAAATTATTTGCCTTAATCTGAATAAGAAAATAATATGATTAAGGCGTTTACACGAGATGCTTTTTGAATGTTCCTTTCATGATCCTGTTTTACATGTTATAGCATATAATTTGATTAATGTCATTGCATCACCATGTTATACACGTTTCCTCCCAAAAAATTTTCGGGCAATTTCGGGTGTTTTTATTTTTAATTTGTCGACTTTAACCACAGTTTGGCATTTTAACTTTCATTCAAGAACTTTTCATGCTCCCCCTTTGACAAACGAGATATTGGATGTGAGTATGAACTGCTGGAGGAGTCTTGTTTAATGTCATTCGATATGGTACGCTGTATGGTGGGTGAAAAAAATTCACATTTAGCAATCCTTCACTGACTTGTTAGGTGCAGAAAATAGTGTCAAACAGCTGTGAAAATCTTACACGATGGTAATAGTTTGATTAAGGTGTTTACATGTCTGTACTGCACTTTAATAATGCGACTAAACTAGGAATACTCCACGTCTTAATTTGATATCTGTTTAATTAGATTATGACTTATTTAGATTAAGGTAATCAAAAATCGCTGTTCACATGGTGGACTCTTAATCAGAGTACGGATTATTGGTGCCCATGTATACAGACTCAGTGAGTAACAGTAATTAGTGTTCGATTCAGTAGTAAGGCCAAACGTAAAGCTGTTTATTACTAGTTTGCTAAAAAGGACCAGAACTGAACCACGTTATTTTATAATTCCATTAAAGTATGTAACTGATTCTGAAAAATAATAGCTTTTCAAACTGAGCTTATTTATTGTTCTTAAAACTGCTTTTAACCCTTGAAAAAAAAGTTTTACACTTGTAAATTAGAAGTGGTGTTAGCACTGCTTTTTTATTTGTATTTACCCAAATGCAACCAGATTTTACCCAATTAATACCGATTTGCAGTGGCAAAGGTGCCGTGTGAAGCAATGCAGTGTTAAAATATCCCCGCTACCTGCTTGGCAGTGGACAGCCTTAAATTCACATTGAATAAACCGTTACGAAATCATTGCATATAATATATTATTATTATTATAATTAACAGTACCTTTACATAAAGAGTCGCAAGACCCTTTATAATAACAGGATTGTGCTGGGTCCATCCAATCAGTGACGCTGACACACAAAAATGCAAATTAGCTAGCTAACCCACGTTTAGTATTGTACAATGTTAATATTAACCCCAGTAAACAAATATTCTGGATTTTTTTGCTAACCCTGGATGAATAATGAGCTTTATGAAATGTGAAGCAAGATAACCCAGGATTTGAGGCTTTATAATGATGCATGGTTAAATATTTCAAGTGTGAAAGTGCATGTGTGTGATAGGACTATTCTCCTGTAAGCAGAACAATCGGGTGTTGACATAAATGCCTTCATCGCCAATGCACGCCTAACAGTCTATCGATAAAAATCATGAGTTTCCCTCCCTCTGCTGTTTGAACATTTAAGAGTCAGCTGACCCTGACAGGCAAAAAAAATGATTGGCAGGTGGTTGCAAGGCCTGAATTAAAAGCAGTTGAGTCCACAGGAGGAGAAAAACACTGAGAGAATGAAAGAGATTATGGAAAAATACAGTCATAAATATGATAAAATGGTTATTTAAGTGGTTACTATAAGTTTCCAGACAGTCATTCAAAGTTTAAGTGTGTATGTTTTTGGATGAATATTTTACTTTATTTTTAATTTTAGTAAAATATTTCATAAATAAATAAATTTCATCTTAATGTGTAGAGATAACTCTATAAAAGTAATATGCAACTCTGCATGAACTATTTGTTGAGAGTACTTAATTATACTTGTTGTTTCCTAAAGAAACCGCATCAGTACCAGTTCACTAATTTGATGCCAGTGTCTCCGATTCTGAAATCTCCTTGAAAGTCAGTGGTTATATTCACCAGACTTCATTGAGTGTGTGGAGCACGGCCAGCCTCACTAAGCAGGCGTTTTAAACGGCCGAGGTGCAAATCTACTGCCCATGCGCCAAGAGGGTGTCAATTTTTCCTTGGCTGACTGGCGGACTAGCAGATCAATAAAGTTAATTTAAAACATTCACACTCTGCCATCTGAAATCAACCATTTAATGACTCTCTGTTCCAGTAAAACTGCAAAAGGGCCCTTCGGATTTACAGCAACAATAAGAAGGAAGAGAGAGGTCGGGGAGAAAAACACGGTCACCCAAATGCAGTCGGAAAACGAGAGCATAAAAAGACAAAAGAGAGGAAACTATGGCTCTTTGTTTTGCTTTCACCGCAGACTGAGTGGTTTAAGAGCTCATTATTGACAGTAAAGGAACAAACTCAGATGAAAGGTACAAACACAAGCCTCTTGATCTCTGTTTTAAGAATAAATGAACCAAATAGAGGAATAAACTGTGCTGGGGACTGTAAAAAAGTTTTATTGATGCGACTTTTTATATACTTTTTAAATGCGAAGTGTTTAATTTCTGTGCCATTACCACCAGTCCAAAAGGGGGTAAAAGGTTTTAAACAGGTTTTCTGAAAACGCCTTTTTTTTTTGCTATTGGTCAAACAAACAGATAGTCCAGCCTTCAAAGTCCTACCATTGGTTATGGTCAGGTTTAAAGTTTTTAAAGTTGCACAGAACCCAAAGTGTTTACAAAAGAAGTTACTTATGTTTACATCTATATATGTTAAACTGGTATTAAAAAATAAAGTTAAACGGTCAATATTTAATCTTTTGTTCTGGTTCTAAGTTGAGCTCAGTTGACAACATTCATGGTTTAAGGTAAATTTTCTTACCTTCTGATTAGAAGAAGGAATGCAGTGCTTATAGTTTAAAAGCATCTATACATTATTTATTCTGTTAAAGAGTATTGTAATTTTAGTAAGTCAACTCTTGTTAACACTATTTAAGTGTCTTATGACTAGTAATATAGCAAGAATGCTAAGTTAAAATAATTATTATTTTTACTTCAATCAAATATTTGTGGTTTTTTACTTTAGGTTCAGGCACCAAACAGATACTGGTAGTGTTTTAAAAGTATTGATTTGGCACTACTAATATGAAACACTTGATGGCCCTTGAAATGATACGTAAGCCTTTCTGGGAAACACAATCCTGGTTGCAAAATGAAATCCATTTAAAGGTGAATAGAATTGTTAATATAGCAGACTGCCACAGGAGTTGCTCAGTGCGATAAATCCCCCAATATCTGTAGCACAAAGGTCACAATAACAACACTTACACTACCAGTCAAAAGTTTGGGTTCAGTGAGATTTTTAAATGTTTTAAAATCAGCTTCTCCTGCTCACCAAGGCTGCATTTAATTAATCAAAAATATAGTACTAATTGTACAATTGTGAAATGTTATTGCACTATAAAATAACTGTTCAAAATTGGTTTATCATTTAATTGAAGCATTTATTCTAGTGATTTTAATGATACATTTTTAGCTTCCTTACTCCAGTCTTCAGAGTAATATAATCCTTCAGAAATCACTTTAATATTATTTATTATTATTTTTATTATTAATATTATTATTAATAATGGTAATAGTAATAAAAGCAATAATGACTGGAGTAATAATCATGTGAAACTGCATACAATAAGTAATAAATATATATTTAATAAATATTTAATTTTTTTACATTTAATAAATGCCACCTTGATGAACAGAATAAGTTTATTTAAATGATTAAATAAAATTTATCATTTAAAAATAAAAAACTGACCTTAAACCTGTTGTGTATGTATCTGCTTTATTCGAAGTATTTTGAATTAATGGTGGTTACTGCACTAATAATCTTAAAATGGTTCTAAATTTTTTTTTTTCCAGCAGTTCATTAGATTAACCAGTTTGGCTTCCCCAAAACTCTTGAGAACCTTAAATTCTGAGAGCAATGCTGCACTCTGTATAGTTTGTGAAGAAAGTTTTTCAAGAAGCAGATGCTAGTCAAAGCAAAATATCATACAGTTTGAAGCCATGCACCTTGCTGATCCCTCTGACACACTCCATGTGTTCTTCCGTTGTAAAGTGAGTTGAGTTTTATCTTAACATTTTCACTGTGTGCATATACACCTGCAGCCGACACGTTAAAGACCTCACATCTTTACAATGCTCTAATTGGGTCTTGCCTTCATAAAACACTGTGAGAATGAATTACTTACTATACACTCATCCACACTGGTTGTCCTTCGTTTGTTTCTAATTACTTGAGCAATGATTCGTCTCTTTTTTAAAAGAGTGAAGTCATATTCTCGACTCCTCTGGTTTTCCAGTGAACCTTTCTGTGGCCGGAACAGGGCCGGTTTGCCGTGATTGTCCCCCGGAGAAGACCGTACCTCCTGCAAACTCTTTTCCTAATCCTGAAGACCACACGACATGCACCATAAACACTCGTTACACCATCCGTCATACACCAAAAACACACACACCACTCTCTCGCTCACACCAATTCTCTACAGGACCTCAGGGAGACACGCATTCATCATCATCCGGAGATAAGCCTGTGCTAATACACACTAGCCGATGACTGCTCTGTGTTTATGAAGCGAAACGGCAGAACTTCCCGTTTTCACCTTGACAATTAAATTAGCCGAACTAGGGCCGGGAGGGGGTGAAAGACGGATGATATCATCTCCTTTTTTTACAGTGATGTCTTACTTTGGCTTTACATTAAGAGAAAATCCCTTTAACAGCTGTGCCTGTTTTAGCGAGTGGACTTTTTAGAGATAGCATTACCAGCTCTCTTTATTTTACGTGTCAGCAGAAGAAAAGCAGCGTATCTTAACAAGCAAGCATGGAATCGATTAGGCTCAGGGTCCTTGCTCTTTTTACCCTTTTCTTTTCCTCCTCAGCACAACAATATTATGTCAATTTTTCACTTTGGTTCTTTGAATGCAATGTTTGTCAAGACTCGTCGCTGACAGCTCACATCCCCCCTCAGACGAACGTGTGTTTTGGTTTGTCGTATGTTTATTTGGAGAGTCTATGTGGGGTTTCTCAAACCAATTGGAAAGTGTGTGTGTGTTGCAGGGTGCTGTTATCTTGCTAATTTGGTTTAATTTGATAACCGATTGGAAGATTTGTTCATGCTTAGTCAGACCAGCTGTGTGTGCCTTGTATATTTTGGTTGATTTCAAGGAAATGTGCACCAGGTTTTTGATTGTTGCCTTGAGTATTTTTCTAAATTCTTATTTATTTATCAATTATTTTTCCCTCTGTTTTTTTGAGAGAAACATCCTTAAAATATAGTAAATGTACCTAAAGCTAAATTTGGTTCAATACGACTTACTTAAAGAACATATTTTGCATTCATTTTGTTCATTCATTTTTGCTCATTATAGTGCATTCAAAAAGTTTTAACCATCAGTAAAAAACATTTCTATAACAATATAAATATTTAACTTTTAATTATTATTAACTTAATCAATAGAAACTAGGAATGCACCATATATTGGCAACCATATTGATATTGGCCGAAAAATGCTATTTTTAATGTTATCGCTATCGGTCCGATACAAAAATTACGCTGATATCTTTAAGCTGATAAATTACTTAATTGTACAGAACTGCCTGTCTTGTAAGCATGAGAGAATCTTGCAGAGTTGCAGTAATAAAAGTGTCAAATGACTAACAATTTAACATTACTGTACATTTTTTATTCAAGAGCATTTGAGCTGGTTTCAGTTCTTAATTCTTTCATTTTCATTTTATTTAACATATATTTATTTACCTTGTTTGTTAATTGAATGCAGTTTTGTCATTTAACCTATTATTTTCATACAGTCAAGTTGCTTGTTAATATCCAATAAAGAACAGGAAATAATTTACTTTTGGTATGCTGATTTATGTGAAATCGTGAATACAGTATATCTATTTAATCACTTTGCAATTTTGAAATAATAGCTTTTTTTGCTTTGAGTATAGGCTGTTGTAGGATTAGCTCAAACTTTTATGAAGTTTTTCAAATAAAATAATTTGTTCACTGTACAAAAATATACAATTTTCAAATATTTATATTTATTGGCATCTATCGTATTTATCGGCATATATAAAATCGCCAAAACATCCATATTGGCGCATCCCCATAGAAACGTTTGATTAAAAACTATACTGACATGTTTACATAAAAACAAAAATGACGACATAAAACAAAAATAAATAAATACTTTTATATAAAAATTGAAGATATTAAAACACCAATATGAACTTTTGAACAGGAAAAGTACAGCAGTTACACAAAACTAGGGCTGCACAATATATAGTTTCAGCATCGATATCACAATTTGCGCATCCGTAATAGTCACATTGCAAAGATATGCAATGTTAAGTCTTGATTATAGTTGACCAGGAGCTACACTCTTGTATTTAATCACTGTATTTATAAACAATTTGAATGATTTATGCAACAAAAATTTTTTTTTGTCTTTTGTTTCTAGTCCAAATATCTACATTTTAAAGCGAAAGTAAGATTATTTAACCTACCACACTGACAAAAAATTTCGCTTTTTAAGGAAAAACTTTAAATTTTGCTTTATTTCATCAGAATTTTAAAACGACAAAACATTTTTTCTTGATCAAAGAATTTTTGCATTTTGCATTCAGTCAATTTCTTTACCTGAATACTGTTAGACTTTTCAGAAAACCATCAAATAGTGCTATTCAACTATTTTGTGATGTACAAATATTTAAGTATTTTTATTATTTATTGCAGAAAAATTATTATTTATCGCAGTATCAGATTTTTATAATGTCATGCACCCCTGCACTAAACTAAAAGAACACTGATATTATGTCGATTTTTTAATATCCACTCACACACTTTAATTAGAAGATCTAGTAATGTTAAGTTGGTCAATGGAGAGCAAAGATAATTGTAACAATTTTTGCTTTGTATAGGATATTTATAATTGATTTATTTTTGGTTTTATATGTTTTCTTTTTTTTGTGCAGCACAAACTAAATGTAGTACTAATAATATTAAACCATGGGCTAGGGTATGTGATCCTCATATACTCATATCAGATTTGCTTGTCATTGTTCTCCTTTAATTTTAATTCTGAGGTCTGGAGCACATATCCAGACATTAGATTTCGATCTAAATGACTGTTAAATAAGACTCTTTGGGATGAAAATAAAATTGAATTTGTAGTGAGAGAGCAGGAGTGGAGAAAGATGGAGAGAGAGAGAAAAAGAGCGACTCCCGCATCTGTTTCTCGTTACGCTCCACCTCACTCAACTTTTCAACATTGAGCTTCAAATCATCTGTTTCCTTCAACTTCTTTCGCTGAGACTGGTCAGCTGAAAGAAATGAGGACATTGAGTCTCCAACTGTATTTCATAAATGATGGAGAACGGTAGAAGGGAAAAGTTGGAGAGCTTTTTTCGTTGTTGACTAATTTATAACAGCTTTTATTTATAAACACTAAGTCAAATCAAGTTATTCATGTTTTTCTCATTTTCGCAAGGACAATTTCATCTATATTGAGATTCTGTGAAAGCTGTGTGTGTGCACGCGTGCATGTTTTTGTGTGCGTACAGTATATGTTTGAGTGTTTGTGTGTGTGTGTGTGTGTGTGTGTGTGTGTGTGTGTGGTCTGAGATAGTGATTGGTTCTGTCATTGTGTGCAGGAAGTTGACTCGCCCCCTGTTTCCTCCTGTCCTGTCATTCTCCGTTTTGACCACACAACACCTCTTCAGAATGAACCCTGCTCAAACACACACATTTATGAGGCTTTATGCAATATATCCGGTGAGAATCAGCACGCGGCAGAAAAAATATTTTGTTTTGGACAGCTGAAATTTAATGCAGGATCAGACACGAAGATAAAGGCAGAGGTACGGCAGCTTATTTCTGCCACAGGAAAAGCGGTTGAGACGATTTATTTCGCAATGTCAATTATATCTCACAATTTTGACCCTTTCTCTGAATTTTGATAGGAATAAAAGTTAGAATTATGCATTTTTTTTAATCCTGTGGCAGAAACAGACTTCAGTAGAAAGCAAAGCGAATAATTGTAATACTTTTTGCTCATTCAAGATTTATTTAGAGAAGAGCTCAATTAAATATTCAGTTATTACAGTTATTTTAATTCAGTTATTAATTAAAAATTCAGTTATTACGGTGTTTGTTAGTGTCACTTAAAGTCACTTAAAGCACTTTACACAATGGGGGGAATTCCACCACCAGTGTGCAGCATCCACCTGGATGACGCAACGGCAGCCATATTGTGCCAGACTGCACACCTCACACCAGCTAATTGGTGGAGAGGAGACAGAGTGATGAAGCCAATTAAATAGGGATGGTTAAGAGGTCATGATGGACAGATGCCAGTGGGCAAATTTGGCCAGGATGCCGGGGTTAAACCCCTACTATTTTTGAAGGACATCCTGGGATTCTTAATGACCTCCTAGAGCCAGGACCTTGGTTTAACGACTCATCCGAAAGACAGTGATTACTGAGCAGTATTGACCCTATACTTCACGTACAAGTGGGTGCAGCCATTTTAATCTTTTTGCCCCAAGACTTCCCAGTCTCCTTAACTTCTATTAATTTTTTATGTTAAAAACAGCTTATGTTGCTTGATGTTGCAAACTGAAATGTTCTTATTATATTATTCTACTTTATCTATATTTTCATGAACACATTTGTTTGTAGAGGAAGTAGTTTGATCGTTTTTTTTTTTTGCCGTTAATTATTCCTAGTCAGTTCTCGCATAGGAAACTGAATCGGAAGTTATTAAAAATGAGCACACTTCCTCTTGGAGAATAAGTTCAATAGAACCCCCTTCAATACACTGGGGCTTTAGGACCCACAAAGACGGCAGCAACCTAGTTTTCCTATGTGGACTCCTGTCCAGGTACTGACCGGGGACAGCCCTGCTTAGCTTCAGCAAGCGACCATGTGAGAACTAGCTTCCGGCAATAGTGTTATGCAAGAAATTAAAATTAAAAACCATAATGGTAATAATTTGTAATATTGTACGTTAATATTATTTTATTAATTTATTATTAATAAATTGAATTTATTTTATTTTTATTCCATGGTTATTGTTAGTTTTACACACATTTAATCTATTTAATCTATCAGTATTACAAGCTTGCATAAAATCCCAGTAACAAGCCAAAAGTCACACTGCAATAAGCAATGAAACAATAAATTAGCAAAAAGATTACTAAATTAGATTTAAAAGTAAAATAAGCAGTGCTTTATGGTTTTCCTCAGAGTCAAAATGGTATTCAGGGACAGGTAAATGTAAAATAACACTGTATTGTCTTCGCTGTGCCCGAATTTCTCGAAATGCCTTTAAAACACATGCAAATGATAAAGTTTCACTCTTTTATGGTTATACTTTGCAATAAGACCACAAATCTCATGTATTGTCAATTGTGCTGTTAAACTATAATCCCAGCTCAACATTGCATATCCTGCGATCTGACTTTTGCGGACATGCACATTATTAATGTCGATGCTGAAACAATATATTGTGCAGCCCTAATTCAAACAAAACGAAAATAATTTTTTTAAAAAGTGGAGACTTCAGTAACACCAAACTATGTTAATCAGCCCCTATATTTGTATTTATAAAAAAAAAAAAAGAAATTGGAAGGTTGAGAATACAGTATGTTTCTACTGTGAGTGTTTTTTTGACATGTTGGCTGTTACATTTGTCCTCTGCCCTGGCCCCTGTTCAGCAAAAGATGCTTTGAATACTTCAAAGAAAGCATGCAGAAGCACCTCGGACATCTGATTTAACAAGCGTCCAGCATCTGAAGTGGCAGTTCTCATTACAAGCAGATTCTTACTCTGATACTGGACCTGCCATTTGTTTCTCTGTGGCCTTTAGGTCCTCCTGGACAACCTCTGACCTCAGCCCTTCTCACCATTTGGTGCTGGTGTACTGGAGGTCTCAATACTTGGACACACACAGACTGTCTTTAAAAATATTTGACCAAAGTGTTCATGTCCAGTAAATAATTTTTATATAATTGATTTGACAAAACATTGATGGTTATAATATGTAATATGTTGGAATATATTTTTCCACACCGATGTGGAATCTTGATGTTATCATTGATCCTCAGCTAACTGATGCACAAAGCTAAACTTAATTCAATTTCTAATGCATGTTACTATGTAGATGTGCCAAAGGAGCTTAACATAGATATAAATAAATCCACAAAAAGCCATAACTGTATTTCAGATTCAGGAACATTCCAGCAAATCAGGCAGGAGAGTAGAAAATTAAAACACATTTCAAAAATTTCCTTCTATCATCTTAAGAAGGTTGCACAGCTGCTGAAGAAAGGCTTATACATTGCTTCATTACATCTAGATTGGATTATTGTAATGCCTTGTTTTCGAGTCTTCCTGCTAAATCATTGAACGGGTTACAGTACATTCAGAGCTCTGCCCCTCAGGTGCTTTCTTGTACTTTCTTCACAGGAACGCATTACACCTGCGCTTTCACAGATACACTGGCTTCCTTCCATCAATGCTAGGATTGATTTTAAAATTCGCAAGATTCTTGTTTTCTGTATAAAACACTACATGGGACTGAGCATTTTTGTTCTCTTTTAAGTGTATATGAAGAGCTCCGATGCAAAAAAAAAAAAGTGTCACCTGAAATTTCCATTTAAAATGAACATATTTCTCAGTCTCCTTTGTTTATGCCGAGTTATTTAACTTTAAAAACCAGAAAAAGGACTTAGTGAAAAGTGAAATTACTAAACCTGCACACAGGAGCCTGATAATAATGCTCATTTTAGAAGAAAATTTCAGATGTCATTTGAAGGTTTTTGCATCTAAACTCTTTATACACTTCTAATTCACTCCAGTTTTTCTGTTCTCTGTTAAATTTGCTGCACACAAGAACCTTGCACATTGAATGCAGTATGTATTAATCTGTTGCAAAAAAAAATAAAAAATCACAAAACAAATCAGTCAGTTCAAGCAATGATGCTTTTGTTCTCCCCTCTTTTTTTCCAAAAAGAAAGATGACATTTTGTGCCCATAAAATACTTAGATTGCATTGAGAGTAAGTGGAATTATCAAAAGAGCTTAGTTGTATTACCCTGAAATTCTACATATATTGTACGAAATCAGTGGCATTTGGATACTTTGCTTATACTTTGATACTTATTTTGTGGGAAATTGGTTGTTAACAATAAGTCAAAAATCAACTGGAAGTCTGCTGTGATCTTGATCAGCTCTTCTTCAGTCTCTTCCACTGTTCTCGTTCACACAACATGCTCCTCAGCACATATTTGTGTAACCATTTGATTCAGTGCTAAACTGACAAGCAGTTTCAGCTACAGTGTTGAACACATTGTCCATTGAGATTCTCTAAATTTTTCATGCATTTGTCTTTAATGGATGGCCAGCCTTTTTCGAGAAACTTTAATTGTGGCCATGTTGGGGACATTTTTTTTGTAGACGTTGTCTCTTACTCTTTTCAATAAACAATTGTATTTGTATTGCTTAAATGTGATCTATTAACTAAACTTCTGTATGAGTGTGATTTGCTTTGCATACTAATGAAGCATTTTTGGAGAAGTAGATGGAGCTGAAGAAATGCAAAGACCTGAGTTTATTAAATTATCTTGAGCTCTGCAGAAAAACGTCCTGTAAGCACAGAATTTGCAGTTGAGAAGTGTTGTGCTTTTTAATGTTGTGCAGAGAATTTGTAGAAAAAGAGGGCGCATGTATGGGTGCGGCCAATGTAGGACTGGAGAATGAATAACAAGTGACCAATTTCACTAAACTCTATATAAGTTGAGGTCAGGAAATAAAAACTGTCGGTCACTTCCTAAATGTAACCTTTGCATTGCATTGAGGATAACAGAATTCTGTGAATCGATTTATTCATTTGTATACAATAAATTACTAATATGTTTGACATTGAAGAAAAAATTCTCTGCACCTTTTTTATTGAACACGCATGGAATTGATTAGATATTCCAACAGTCACATTGCAAAAAATACTGTTTATAACACATTCTCTGATTACAAGCTTTCAGTCTAAAAGCTTTCAGTCTAAAAAATGGATAATTTAATGAATTCCTGAATATGCTTTTATTTTATTTAATCATACAACCTCGATGTAAGATTAAAGAGCTATAACATAATTGTCAATATCTGCTTTATTTATGGGTTGGGCAAACTTTATTAAATTTGAGCACAAGAACCAAAGAGATGTTCGTTTCCAGCAGAGCTGAAATCACATCCTCAAATGTGTACTTGTGAATTCAGCCTTTTCAGAGGGTCTGCATTTGTGTTATGCTTTGCAGCGTACGGTGGCAGGTGTGTAAGAGTGAATAGCGATCTGAAGAAAAAGACGAACATGCATATAGACACACACATAAAGGCCAGCTTTGATATATTATACCAGGGAAATCGGAGGGAGGTAAAGTCAATCTAAGTGTTCGCAAACACACACACACACACACACACACACATCCTTGCTCTGCGTCTCTGATCTGATACTGTTGGATGTTTTCAGAGCTTACACTCACTTCCTTGTAAACATACCCACGGCTCCTGTGGTGCTCGCTGGCTTTGACACGCCGCCAGAAGAGGGCCTCGCTGTCTTCGCAGAGAACATGTGCGCTCTCACACTCTTTCAACTTCACATGTGGCCTCAGTGTGTGCATGTTTTTAACCATGCATTCAGAACGGGTCCCGTTATATGGCTCTACCGCTGCTACGGATATAAAATCAAATCCCATTCAAACACCTGGAAAGAAGGAAAGAAAGAGGCTGGGAGAATTGTAGGGCACACCCAGATGATTAAGCGCCTGGCTGGTGCGGGGTTTGCCTCGGTCCACTGAACACACAAAATCCACACATACTCACCCTATACCCAATGACTTTATGAGAGAGAGACTTACTGACAGCTTCACTGTACTGAGTGTGGGAACGACAGAGCACATGGAAGAAAGCACACTGAGCAGGGAGGCTAGAAATGGTGGTTGTTAAGATTCATGTCATTCCAAACCTGTACGACTTTTGTGCTAGGTGAATGGAGATGCTCTTGCTCATGCAAGAGGCTGCTCTTGCACATGCAACAGACTAAGGTTTACAGTGAGGGGGTTTAATGATGTTTAATGCTTTAAAAAAATTATATCTTTTCTCTAATTGGTTATGTGGGTAGAGGTGAAGGTAAGACTTGTGCTTTTTAATCTTTTAGTAATTGTCAAATGTAAAAAAAACTTTTTTTAATGTTAGCTGTCGGATTTTTATTGTGTTGATATACACCTGATTAATGATAATAGTTGATGCACTTTATCTCTGTAGAGTGAGGTCGGAAATGTGAAGATTGTTTATTGTTATTGCTGTGATTATTATAAGTTTTTGTGTGATTAATGGATAATGAAATGAGAGTGACGGTCTAACTAATTGCACATTGTGATTGACTATGGGATAAAAGGGTGGAGTTAAAGAATTGTCACACACTGAGAAAGGCTTCGTGCCGAAACGTCTGTGTTTTAATCACCCGTAAAATGTAAGAAAAATAAAAAATAAAAACAGTACGAAGCAATTGAGTGCGAATCTTGACCTTTTTTTGAATAATAGCATCGATAAGATTAACGCACCAGACCAAAGAAGTAACTAAAAAAAAGCAAGCGCGCAGGGCAAACTCGACATGCCTTTTATGAATTAACTGTATGAATCAAAATCATCTCTAATGTTCTATCAAAAATGTTACCTGCATACATCTTAGATGTGCAAAAAGTGAGTAAACTGGTGGTCATTTTTTATTTTTTGGTCAACTATCCCTTTAAGTGATTTGCTAAGGTTTGTAATGTTAACCTCAATCAATGTTTTACAGAAAAATAGTCAATCAGGTTTTAAGCCAATGGACTTTTTCACATTTCCGGGTTTCTTGGTAGCAGAAGCCATCATAGTTGGTTAAACTTTGAGCGCAGTGAATGGGACAAAACAACTAATAATTTTTTCACAATCCTACTTGTTGAAAAAGTAAAACAAAAACCTCCTCAATGGTGTTATCAAGACTTTAAGAAAAAGTCAAACATAGTGTGATACTGATGAAGGCAGCCAGTAAAGAGAATAACATCAAATTTAGTGTCCCGCCCTGTAGACCTTGCATTAGAAACACCTCGCATAAGCGGTATTTCATTTTTTGTAATTTGATGCAAATATGGTTTAATACATTCATAAATGCTTATTAATGTTTATACGTTTTTCAAAAATAAAACTTTCAAGGATTTAAGATTATGATGACCGTTCAATGCGTTATAATGGTCTTGTGAAAAGGGTCCATAGGACATAAAAGTAGTCCAAACATTTTACAAAAGTCATATTATTGAGGAAAAGTCCGCTGGAAGTCTTTCTTTTCTCAGAAAAGGTGGAAACACTGAGTAAATTATGTCACAGCAATTTTGAATTTATCCCTGTAATATTTCTAATTAGGGAGGAAGTTCCCTTAACAATTATAGTTAGTTTCAATACTTTTAAAGAATTAGATGAGGATTTTGTTGACATAATTAGCATATTTCCTGAGTACATGAATATTTTGGGAATATTTTAGTTACAAACAGTAATGTTGTATTTGGTTAATTGGACAGAACCTTTGCAGGGCTCAAATTTGCGACCGTTTTGTTCACATGTGTTGAAAATTTCATCTATGAAACCTCAAAATAAATTTGGGAGCATGTATTTTGTTTGTCAGGTTTTGATTAGTGTTTGTTTCAAATGCAATAAATCTTTTAATAGAAAACTTGTAGTAATGGTGCTCATAATGGCTGGGTTCAACTAAATTTTGGCTGTTGCTTCTAAATTTGTAAAGTTTTTGCAATCAAGCAAAAAGGTTTTGAGCCCTGCTTTAAATCAAAATGATTTTGACTCATAATACTGAAGAGGTTCATAAGGGTAAGTGTCATTATCAGACTAATCTGGTCATAATTATATGGAGTTTGATCGTTTTGGTTTGTTTTGTTAAGTGGCTCTGTTGGCTTTCTATGTGGAAGTTTTGTCTCTTTGCTCAGAAAACCACATATTTGAACTGACAAGGATTTAAAACGCATACAAATGTTTGTTGTTGCTGAGGTATGGACATGAAAATCTTTCCTTCAAAGGGGATGGGAGACAGCAACTCACTTGCATTTAAAGTAAAACAAAAACCTTCCTTTGGGATTGATCCGTGAGGTATTTTAAGTGGAATTTTACTGATGTTTTCTGTAAACAATATTACAGTATAGGACCCCTTTAACACTTATTAATTCATTCATTTAGTCATTCCTTCTGGAATCAAACCACTTTTTTTCTGAACATTTTTTATTCTTTTTCAAAAAACAAACAAACTGGCTCATAAAAGTCCTCTGTTACACAATCAGACATCACTGGTAACACTTTAGATTCAGTGTTGGTACTGAATGAGTGTTGCAAGAAACGCTGTTGTAGAATTGAAGTCAGTGGATTGGCAGATCGATGCAAACACATTTAATTTAATCTAGTTAAAGCTGGTAAACCACATACTTCAGTTCCATCTAGAGTTAAGCAGCTTTTAAAATCCTGGTTTGATTCAATCTTTTGTATGTAACTCAGCATTAGACCCAATAAGTTTCAGATTATCAAATATATAAATGACGTTTCACGCAGTCTCCAGTTTTCCACAGATCCAGATGACTGAGGTGTTGATGGGTCATATTTGGCTCAGACAGGCCTTGCGTTCCCCATTTCTCTAACACTCATTTTGTCCTCGTTTCTTTCCTTTCCACCCTGCACATTCCCCTAAAGCAGCAGCTGCGGCTGTCGGACATATGGAGAAAATTGAGGGAAGTTGAAAATAAAAGGAAAAATGTGAAATAAAACGTGTGAGTGGAACCCTCTCCTCAGGGCAGGGTAGACCTCTGCTGGCTCTCAGATCACACAAAACCTCTTTAATAACAGCAGAAGAATTGGTTTAAAACACAGCAGAGAAATGTCAAATTCTTGGATAAGTTTGTGTCACCAACAATTAGATGTTAGAATACATGCAAGCCTTTTAATTTTTTTGAAACGCTAATCAAATACATGCATTTACTTTAGTTTTATTGCTATTATTATTAGCTTCAAGTGTTTGGTCTGTTTTAGAAATTGTACAGATACCCTTTTTATTTTCTTTAATTAATTGTTGGTAAATTTTAAAACACTCAAAATACACTTTTTTTTTGTTGCAATTTTTAAAAGATGTGACTATTTCAATATGTTCAGGATATTTAGACCAAGTTTACTGTATATGAAGCGATAATAAAATAAAATCATTATAAATTAGCTGTTTCACCCTATCTAACATACTTTTTTTTAGACTGAATTTATTTTGACTAAATTCACACTTAAACAAATGATCTCTTTTTAACAGAAAGTGAACCTTTATTGAGGTAAAGTTCATTCCACCTTTCATAGAAATATTTATGTTGTTTTCTTTGAAACAAATATGTAATCTCGATAAATAATGAAATGCAGTCAAATAAATTCCATTATTGCAGTATGTTCTTGTAAGTTTCATATTTAGAATACGATTTCCCATCAATATTTAAAACTTTTTTTTACATGTATTTGTTGTGGTTGGTTCATGTAATTTGATTTGTTTTATATAATAAAAAGGATAAATGTATTAAAATGGTAATAATTTAAAAATACTATTTATAAGAAGACTTTGATCAGATAAAATACACTTTGAGAACAAGAACACTTTGTTAAAACATTACATTACAACTGTTTTATTAAGCAATGATTCTTCTTGTGTCCAAACAATCCCAGAATATGAACATACAACAAATAGCTTAATGTAAAAAAGGGGAAGTAACTAATAAAACAGGGGGAAAAAACAAGTATTAAAACATAAAAGAAATTCAAGACTCAAACATAAAAATGCTGTATTGCATTTTGTTTCATCATGATAATTTGATTCCTGATCATGATCATCTAATGATGTATTGCAGTGTTGTCATGATACTATAATTTCCAAATGATATTCGATATCATTTTTGGTATCGTGGAGAACAAATTCAGTAACATTCAAAGTATGCCAATAAAGTAAAAAGGGAAAATAATAACTAAACCAGCATGGTCACCTCACAACAAGAAAGGTCAATGGTTCGAGCCTCGGCTGGGTCAGTTGGCATTTCTGTGTGGAGTTTGCATGTTCTCCCCGTGTTCTCGTGGTTTTCCTCCAGGTGCTCTGGTTTTCCCCACCGTCCATTGAATTGGGTAAGCTAAATTGTCCACAGTGTATGTGTGTGAATGAGTGTTTGTGTGTTTCCCAGTGGTGGGTTGCAGCTGAAAGGGCATCTGCTGCATAAAGCATATACTAGATAAATTGGTGGTTTATTCCACCGTGGCGACCCCTGATTAATAAAGGGGTTAAGCTGAAAAGAAAACGAACGAACGAATGAATGAATGAATAACTAAACCATATAATGCTTATGTTCAGGGTGCGAATTACAAGGGGGTTGGGGGGATAATAAACGCTAATAAACGCTTGATCCCCCCTAAAGGACATCAAAACAAGATGTATGGGGTGTCATCCTTTTAATGGTAAGAAATAGCTTCCTCTGATTTATATCTTAAAATATTAATAATTAAAAATGTATGATATAAATATACATTTGACCTCCCCATAGCTGTTCATACCATTGTGAATGCATAATCGCCAGTCAATGCTTGGAAAAATATCATTAAACAGTCTGAAACTGGCAGTTCTAGAGCACCGAAAGACATCGTAAGTATTCACGAAACATGTTTGTTGTAAAATAGGTGTTTATATTGTCATGTTTTAATCTGCAAAAAAAAAAAAAAACATAATTTGTATGGTTTGACCAACAATAACCTCTACAATAGTCACTAAATATCCTTCAAAACACTAAAAACGTATAAACTTTATTAACCCTTTGATGCACAAGCTATAAAATAGATATAGAAAAAATAAGCTTACTTTAGACCCATGTAGTGCATCAAAGGGTTAATAAATCAGATCTAATTTAAATACATGCATACCTTTTAATTACTGAAGCATGTATTACCAAACTACCGAAAAAGGTGACCCCCCCATGACAATTCATATTTCACACCCTGCTTATGTCAGCCAAGTACGTCAGCAGTTAGATTGTATTATTTGAATAATTTCAGTATCAAGACATCTGTGATCAAGATATCTGTCAAGAAACTGCCAAATACTGTCAGTTAGTTAGCCTTCTTTAGATTTATTCATGAAAACTAGCAAGACGCTTCTCATTGTGAGCAATCTGAAATTCAGAAATGTTTTAATATTTTTTGTGGTTGTGGTCTTAAATGATGAATTTAAAAAAGATAACATGTTAAAACCAGCCAATTGCAAGAAGCTGTCAACTGTAATTTCCTCCAAAACAACAAAATATCACGAGTTAGATTGATGGTTCGACCACTAGACTTGGTATGTAGTGTCCTTTAAAAAGTGAGATTCTATTTCTGAATGAAAGTCGATAAAAGAAATAAGAGCCTAACAGCAGCTCTCACATCTACAGGTGAGAGGTTAGGCCATGTTCTCTCTCTCTCTGGTTTACACACACACATACTCGCACAGGCAATCTGCGGTTTCTCAGCAGGATGCAGAGATTATTTTATCACTGCAGGATTCCAGGACATTCCTGCTGGACTTCCGAGCGTTGGTGGGATAAAAGTGTAATCGCGTCCCGCCGCTCTGACTTGGGTTTCACTCCCTGGGCAACGCTTCTGTTTGGCCAACGGGCTGCGGGCCCCGGGCCGGTGCTGAGCGGCAGGTTTTAAAGCCCGGAGTGTATTTATAGTTCTTTCCCAACATCGCTGTTTAACTCCAGCACAAATACATTACAAATTCACACTCCCGGTGCGCTGAACACACACACATACTCACACACACACACACACACACACACACACACACACACACACACACACACACACACACACACACACACACACACACACACACACACACACACGTGCACACAAACCTCAAATTTTTACATACAATCAGCGCAGGGTGAAAAAACGAGTAAAAAAAAAAGTGCAGTGTGTATTTGTAACTGTGTGTTCCGCGGAGACAGGAAGAGCAGGAGACTGAAATGGCGAGAAATTCTGCAAACCTCGATGGGCTCCTACAATAACAATATTAAAGTTTTAGGCCCTCTGATCGTTCTCCATTTGCACATCAACCCTTTTCAACTGGGTAAAATGAGTCTGCTTCAAAGGCACAGTGCAGATGAATAGAAGCATAGAGAGAGAGCGCTGACCCAGCAGTGTCAGACAGAACAACACTAGACTTCACCTCTGACTCCATGCTGTTCACTGCCATAATCAGGAGTTCAGCACTGATTTGTTAAAATAGGAGAGAGTAGAACACATTTATATCTATAGTGCTGTAAAGCACAACATATCATGAGGACTGCAATAAATTAGAAGCTCCTGAACTGGATTTGCCGGCACTAATCAATTAGAATTCTAAACAGTTGAATTTCTATTCTATTCTATTCTATTCTATTCTATTCTATTCTATTCTATTCTATTCTATTCTATTCTATGTTTATTTTACATTACATTGTCAAGTTCTGCTAAACCTTATCCAATTCAGAATAGTTGAATATTGTTTTTTGTTTAGTTCTGTTCTACAGGGTGGGCCATTTATATGGATACACCTTAATCAAATGGGAATGGTTGGTGATATTAACGATATTAACGTTTGTGGCACATATGTGAGGGGGCTTGTAAATAACTCATCAAAGAATAAAGTTACGTTAAAACCAAGCACACCATTGTTTTTTCTTGTGAAATTCCCAATAAGTTGTATCCATATAAATGGCCCACCCTGTATTCTATTTTACATTACATTCTGCCAAGTTTTGCCAGAACAGTTTAATATTCTATTCCATTTCATTCTATTCTATTTATTTAGCATGACATTCTGCTAAACCTGATCCCTTTCATAACAGTTAAATATTGATTATTCTGTTCTGTTTTCTATTAAATTATATGATATTATATTTATTTTACATTTGGCTAAACATGATCTGATTTTTAACAGTTGAATATTGAATATTCTATTCTAGTGTATTCTTTTGTATTTTACATTACATTCTTAAAAGAATTTCTGCCAAACCTGGTTCAGTTTAGGACAGTTGAATGTTAGTTCTATTCTATTCTATTCTATTCTATTCTATTCTATTCTATTCTATTCTATTCTATTCTATTCTATTCTATTCTATTCTGTGAAAGCTTTTACAGCATCCAAGTGGTCACTGCTGTCAATATTGTACCTAAACAATGGTTTTAAATAGGTTTATATAATTTAATAATTTTTTAGATCGAATGTGTTGGTGAAAGTTGTGTTATAGTCAGCACAATTTGTCAATCAGCTGCTTGTGTGCGTGTTGTGCTGGCTAGTGTTAAGTGATGGTCAAGGTTAGTTGGCTGTGAGAGGAACCGGTCTGAATCGGTCAGTGAATGAGACTAGCTCTCTGTAACCACATATAAACATAAAGAAGCACACACAATCTTAGCATAACATATAATCTAGCAAGAGCTGAGGACAGATCAACGCCTTTGAAAAAAGTATTCTATAGCTGCTCATTTGAGAATGACGAAAGCATTACACAGGCTCTAATTGAGAAGTTCAGAATCAACTGACCATGAAACAATAATAAAGTTACTTTCAGATTATTAATGATTCAGACCCCTTTATAAGGGTGTTTTTATCTGTAACCATACACCACTCTCCATTTATTGGTAGGTTTCAGTTTTGAATGTGTGTCCACAGATTTTTACTGTCATTTCCGATTAATAGTATTTGCACCACACAATTACAATCACAATTTTAAATCGTATTTAGGACAACTATTTCACAAACTATGTTGCTTCTTCTATACTGTTCCAAAATTGTAATCTAATAGCAGGATGTGTGTGTGGTTTTTTTTTATACTTAAGGCATGTCCACTGATGTTTTTTTTTTTTTTTTTTTTTTGAGCAGTGCTAATTTTTTCTGTTGTCAGAGGAAACACGATGCATTAAATGTGCTTTCTGTTCCAAACAGTTGGAGAAGCACCTACAGCTGAGCATTTTTAGTAGAGCACTACCATTTTCAGTGCTTTGATGGACACACACCTTAACATCACTAAAAATACACTCACTGGCCACTTTATTAGGCACACCTGTCCAACTGCTCATTAATAAAAAATTTCCAATCAGCCAATCACATTGAAGCAATGCATTTAGGCATGTAGACAGGGTCATAACGACCAGCTGCAATTCAAACCAAGCATCAGAATGGGAAAGAAAGGTGTTTTAAGTGACTTTGAACGTGGCATGGTTGTTGGTTTCAGACATGCTGGTCTGAGTATTTTTAGAAACTGCTGATCTACAGTGATTTTCATGCACAACCATCTCTAGGGTTTACAAAGAATGGTCCAAAAAAGTGAAAAGAATGGCCAGAATGGTTTAAGCTATTTAAAAGGCAACAGTAACTCAAATAACCACTCGTTACAACCGAAACAGATGCGGAAGAGCATCTTTGAACACAGAAAATGTCCAACCTTGAACCAGACGAGTTACAGCAGCAGACCAAACCGGGTGGCACTCCAGTCAGGTAAGAACAGGAAACTGAGGCTACATTTCACACAGGCTCACTAAAATTAGACAATAGAAGATTGGAAAATGTTGCCTGGTCTGAGTCTCGATTTTTGCTGTGACATTTAAATGGTAGGGTCAGAGTTTGGTTTCAACAACATGAAAGCATGGCTCCATCTTGCCTTGTATCAACGGTTCAGACTACTGGCAGTGAAATGGTGGGGGGGATATTTTCTTTGCAAATTTTGGGGCCATTAGTACTAATTGAGCATCGTGTCCACACCACAGCCTACCTGAGTATTGTTGCTGACCATGTCCATCTCTTTATGACCACAGTGTACCCATCTTCTGATGGATATGTCCAGCAGGATAACACGCCATGTCATAAAGAGCAAATCATTTCTTGAACATGACGATGAGTTCACTGTACTCAAATGGCCTCCACATTCATCAAATCCACAATCCAATAGAGCACCTTTGGGGTGTGGTGGAACAACACATTCGCATCATGGATGTGCAGCTGACAAATCTGCTGCAACTGTGTGATGCTATCATCTTAATATGGACCAAAATCTCTAAGGAATATTTTCAGTACCTTGTTGAATTTTTCTTCATTCTTATTGCTGACTTACTGCAGAACTGTGACATCATTTAGAACACCCCCATGCTTTAGACTGATAATGCGAAAGGAGTAAGGGATGATGGGCTTTTGAATTATTCGAAAAATAATGTGCATGTTATATTACATATTATATTCTAATAATTCCATATACCAGAGTCAGTTATTCTGCTTGTACTATGGTTACCACACCTAATGACTGTTCACATTTTTCAGGTTTTTTAATCTTCATACTACACCTCTGTGGGACTAATTTCTTACTCATTTCTTCCAAAGCCTTCTGTTTTGATTTGATTTTTGATATTTGACTGAAATAACTCAGCAAAGTTTCTGTGTTTAACAGAAATCATTCAGCATAGTGAAATGGAACTGTAATGCAGTCAAGATCTGCCTGCAACTATCATTAGTTGTGTGGTTTTCTGAAATTAAACGCACACCTTAAAATGTCCATCAGCCAATCAGAATCAAGCATTTAACAGCCTTATAGTACAAAATATGGGTTAATTATGAATATATTATAATAAACAATATTCTGAAGTAGATCATTCACACAAGAGCTCTCTTCCAGTTCCTCTCTCTCACACACACACATACACATACAGGGGCGGTGTGGCCAGGCTTGGTCAGAGTGACACATAGTAAAGTTTTACAGGTGCAGTGAGGCGGGTAATTGGTGTGTTAATTCGTCCACGAGCGATCAGTGCAGTCTAATGAAATTTCCACTGGTGTTCTCTTACATCCTGCAGGTCAGGAGGCAACTTCCTGTTTGGATAAGAAATGCTTTAAAGCGAGTGCGCAAGGAGAGAGAGAGAAGGGCACACTTTGACTTTCAGCTGTGCTGGACTGAGCCGAGGATAAAGGGGATGGATGGAATTTCAATTTGCCGCTAACCACCCGCATAACTACCTACATACACACTCTGACACACATGCTTCTGGGATCCCCTGTCTGCAGGGGTGGAAAAGATCACAACAGGAGAGTTTTAGCAAATGTCTGAGAGTCCCTGAGAATCCGTTCAATTAATGTTGCAGGTGGACAAACGCACCTGAGGGCTCCACACGTGCGCTATATTTGACCCCCAAAAATGTTTACAAGATTTTCTGATTGGGTTGGGTGATGTGACCCAAAAATTACAGGGATTGTATATTTATTTTTTTATCATCAGCTGATATTAGCAATTAAATATCAAGGTCTCTATTTTATCTAGGTGCAGGATTTCAAATATTTTAACGGATCCGCAGCTCAATTCGGATCCCAATTTTCAGCATATGGAGATGATCGGAATTCCACGCAGCTCCCAGACTGCTCTCCATTGGAAATTAATGAATTTCAGTCTGTCGCTTGTCGCTCGTCGTGTGCAGTGGAAAGGAGGCTTAAGGATGGGAAAATCCGCTTTGTGCCCCGGCGCATTGTCTAACAGGGTTGAGCTTAATCTCTTAATGAGTTATGGGTGTGTCTTGAGCATAACCTGCATTAAACCAATGAGAGTCTCATCTCCCATTCCCTTTAAGAGTCAGTTGCGTCCCGCTATGGTGCATCTGCTTTTTCACATGGCGGACTTTGTAAGTTGAAAAACTGTGCTTCACTAGCGAGAAAACATTTCAACAGACCATCTGCAGTTTAAGGATAAAGAACGAGCCTCCTCCATACAGCCTCTTTTCTTTCTCTTCACTTTTTATTTCTTCACTTTCATAGATAAGAAAACGGTGTTGTACACACTCCGCTGAAGACGTCCATTAGCCTACATATTAAATATCGTTTAAGCGCAAAGAATTGTTTCAAAACTATTTCTACGTTCAGTTCTAATTTCCAGCAAACAAATAAATGAACAGTAATATTGAAGTGTGGTCAAAAAACTGAGTTACGTATTCTTATGCCCCATATGGTGATGGATAAGTCTCAAAAACCTGACAGGTAAAAAAAAAATCTAAACTTGTTTTTATTAAAACAAATATAAATATGCATATGATAAATAATACTGCTAATAATAATAATAACATTCTACAAAATCAAATTGTCATAAATAAAGTGTTTGCAAGTTAAACAACATGTCGCAAAACGGGAAAATAAGGGTTGCGTTTGTCTGAAAAAATTTCATTCATGTTTTGCATCCGAGTGAAAGTTGTTGTTATTTTAAACTACTTTTGTATTGTCAGAACATTCAAAAATCTATAATAATAATGATAAATATTTTTGGAAAGGTGTTGTATATAAACTAAAATATTTTCACAGCCTTTTCTCTTTAGCATATGATCTTGTCAGCGAAGTTCATTTTTTTGTTCTATATGCTTTAACAGGTGATATCAAGTCATGAAACAGGACATGATATAAATTTATTGTATTTAAATATTCAGATTTGAATATATTAAAATTAAACATTGTTCATGATATCATTGATTTTAGAGAATCATAATCATAGGTGAAAACACATACAGCATAGTCAAAAAAAAACTAAAAAGATGAATATATGTATTACAAATGCTAAAGCTTAACAACAGAAAATGCTAAAGCTTAACAACTGTAATTTATAGCCATTACTCTTTTAATGCATCCTTGTCGTGGCGTGATGCAAGATTGTCGTCATCCAAACCAAGGAAAAGATGATCAAATTATTACCAGAAACTGTTTTTTGCAGCACCACAAAATAAACGATAATTTAAAACAATAGACTTTTTATTTCATCCATATGATATATATATTTTCACAGCCCTATGACTGAGTAAAACAAGCTTTCGTTGTTAGGTTGAATTTGGACTTGCCACCAAATCACTCTCAGAATCAGTGTTTGTGCGCTTGTGTGTGATCATCTGAGAGGAGTTGAGAGGCTCCTGTTGAGAAGACATATGTGTAAGAGCCTGACATTCGACACTTGACCTTTGGGTGGAATTTAGACACACACACACACACACACACACACACACACACACACACAGTCCAGCTGCTGAGGAGTGATCATTGCCACTGTTGCACTGCTTCAGTATTGATTGATACTGATTGATGGCTTCTAAGGTTGTTCTGCTCCTTTGCCAAAGACAATTGCATGTAGGACAAGACGATGTACTTGTTGAAAGTGCACTCAGAAAAATGACGTTTGCCTCTTTTTCATATTACTTATTTTAAATTTGTATTCTTGAGTTTTTTTTTTTTTTTTTTTTTTTTTTGACAACTTAATTCCTTTATGCTGTCCCAACAAAAATTGATTGTGTGGAACGCGGAATATTTTACAGTGTGAATTAGAAAAATCATAATCCTCAGTATAGTGGCTTGGGAATAGAAGAATAGAAATCTCACCTTTCAGTTAGAAGAACCAGTCATATATTTTTTTATAGGTTGTAGAAAGATATGCCGTCTCAAATTCTGATGCATTATGCTTTACAATTATTATGGTTATTATGTGATTTCTTTTGCTTATTTAAATTCTTTATTACTTTTAGGTTGGTAGTTTACGTGAAAGGTATGAAATTCAATTATTTAGGGTTACTTTGAAAACAGTTAATATAACTATTGCTAATGAAATAATATTTTTTTTTATATGCTAATATTGTCAGATTTTACTGGGTAACTGAAAAAATAATCTTGGCCAATGTTTTTTATTCTATTATTATTTTATTAAATGTATTCCTTATTAAATACAATGTTAAAATTGTGTATATTTTTGATATACTGTTAAAGTCAGAATTATTAGCCCTCCTGTTTTATTTTTTCCCCCTATTTCTGTTAAATGAAGGAAAGATTTTTTTCATCACATTTCTAAACATAATAGTTTTAATAACTAATTTCTAATAACTGATTTATTTTATCTTTGCCATGATGACAGTAAATAATATTTTACTAGATATTTTTCAAGACACTTCTATACAGCTAAAAGTGACATTGAAAGGCTTAACTAGGTTAACCAGGTTAACCATGCAGATTAGGGTAATTAGGCAAGTTATTGTTATTATAAGTTATTATAAAGATGGTTTGTTCTGTAGACTATCAAAAAAATATATATTTTTAAAGTTTTTTTTAAAGCATAAAAACTGCTTTTATCTAGCTGAAATAAAACAAATAAGACTTTCTCCAGAAGAAAAAATATTATCAAACATACTGTAAAAATTTTCTTGCTCTGTTACTCACCATTTGAGAAATATTTAAAAAAGAAATCCAAATTCAAAGGGGGGCTAATAGTTCTGACTTCAACTGTACAACCACACAAATGTATTGATGTAAAATAAGTAGTAATGTATACGAAATAAATATGAACCCTGATTAACATATATATAATAGGTTATATATAGTTTTTTTACAACAGTTCCGTCTGGTTCTTTAGTCTGATTGGCTGATAGCCGTGCAATATTCTGCCAGTAACAGCACTCGACCAGCCTCTTCACCCTTCACCTCTGTATTACTCCGCCCACATACAGCCACAAGCAGAGGACACTCTACAATTTGATAAATATTGCTGTAGAGGCTTTTTGATATAAGGGTGGAGTGAAAAGATTGTCACACCCTAAGGAAGGCATTGTGCTGAAATGTCTGTTTTGTATCCCCTAAGAATGTAAAATAAAGCTATACAAAGCAATTACTTTATAAGTGCGAATCATGACCTTTTAAAATAATATTATTAATTAGATTAACACAGCAAAAATGTTAAAACTGCGAGCGTGCAGTGCAAACTTCATTACTGAACGTTATATACAAAAAATGTATTAATGTAAAATAAATAGTGTATAAGAAATAAATATGAACCCAGATTAATTTGATAGTTTATACACAGTTTTGTTTGTATGTATAATATATGAAATATGAAATGCACTTAAAGTAAATTTAAAAATAGTTCTTTTAAATGTTTTATTAAATTAATTAATTATTAAATGAAATGTTAAAATTATGCATATCTTTTTTTATATACAACAAAAATACATTCATATAAAAAATAAATGTTAATGGATAAGAAATAAGAACCCAGATTAATAAATTCTAAGGGTTTATTGCTCATTAATAATTCACACCAAATGTAATACTAAATCTGTCATTATTTCAAAGAGTAAAGAAATTATTTGAAACAATATTATCAGATGTATTTGATTTTATTCATGAAGGCAATAGTTTATACATTCACTGTTTTGATAGCATCGTGTGTGTGTGTTTTTGAGGTGTGCGTTCATTTGCATATTGGTAGATGTGTGTCTGTTAATCTAGTTTCACGCCTCAGTTCTGCTCTTGTCTGGCATTATATGTGAGCACATGTAACCTGCTTTGCTGTAATGGGTGATGTGGATTTTTGCATCGAAGTGTGCAGCGTTGAAAAGCTGCCGTTCCTGCGCCGTCGATCAGATCCTGTGATGTGCAGACCGTTCTTTCACGCTCAAACACACACGCTTAACTGCTACAGTCGGTGACTTTGACATGTATGGAGTCAGAGTTTAGCAGATCGGCTTTCCCCACTGGGAGGAAACTTTACTGGAGTGCTCGCTTTCCCTTCTTTCCAGCTCACTCCCGAACACCAACAGGCTTTTCTATCAATGTGATGGAGATATCACGTGTGTGAGCAAATCTGGTGGAAGAGTCATCAGGAGATGTGCTTCACTAACACACACACTTCAGCGGCTGAAGTTTTGCTCAAATGATGTGGTGTTAGCTGTTGTGTGTGCATCTGCACACAGAAAGCAATTGCTTGTAAAAACAACCTGTTGTAGAACCCAATGCTCACTAGGGCTGGTGCAAAGTACAGTTTTCCCTGCAATAATGGTAGAAATATAGTACTTTTGTGTCCCTTTCACTGTTTAAACTATCATCAAACTAAAACATACTAAAATATCCATATATTTTTATTTATTTTATTTATTTCATTAAAATTCCAGTTTGGTTTAACTTGGAGAAATGACAAAACACTATCAAATACACATTTAATTCAATTCATCTTTATTTCTATTGCGCTCTTACAATGTAGATTGTGTCAAAGCAGCTTAACATTTAAGTTCTAGTAAATTGAAATTGAAACCATGTTAGTCCAGTTTTCAGAGTTGAAGTTCAGTGTAGTTCAGTTCAGTGTGGTTTAATTTTCACTGCTGAAAGTCTAAACACTGAAGAGCAAATCCATCGATACCCAGCTCCATCAGTCCCAGACAAAGCAAGCCAGTGCCGAAAAACATCACCAATTGACAAAAGTGAAGGAAAAAAATCTTGAGAAACCAGACTCAGTTAAGCAAGACCATTTCTCCTCTGGCCAAACTTCTTGTGCAGAGCTGCAGTCTAGGAGCCAGGTGCTGGAGAACACTGGACGTTCATCGTGGAGAAGCTGCCGGTGTAAGTAGGCCACCGACGGGTGTACAGGCTGGCCCACGAGATCAATGCGGACACTCCACTGCCCCATAACCTGACAGTCAGGCCCACTCACCTGCATCGAGCACACTCATGCATTATGCTGTTATGTGATGGATTGTGTGTATGCTTTACTAAAAATATAGGTCTTTAGTCTAGTTTTGAATTGAGAGAGAGCATCTGAGCCTCAGACATTATGAGGAAGGCTATTCCAGAGTTTAGGGGCCATAAATTAAAACATTTGACCTCCTTTAGTGGACTTTGCTATCCTGAGTTTTGAGATCGATGACATTGAAACTGAAAAAATAGTCCAAATGTGTCCAACTTGAAATAATGACGAAAATATATTATTTTTTGCCGTTTCATAAAAAAAAAAAAAAAAACAGTCATATACAGGCTGAAACTGAAAAATATTTTTGAGAAACTATTATGAAAATTACAATATTACCTGTATTCTTAAAAAAACATCAAATACTCTTAAACGGATCTTTAACCCGAACAATCCATCAAAATAAAAGGCTATTATCATTATAGATTTTTCATCATTTTAACCTGACACTGATCTTTTCACTGTAGCAGTTAAGCGTGTGTGTTTAAGCATGAAAGAACGCTCTGCACATCACAGGATCATTCAGTGCTGCACCCTTCGATGCAAAAAACCACATCACCCATTACAGCAGAGCAGGTTACATGTGCTCACATATAATGCCAGTGGACCAAAACTGCCAAAATTAAAATGTGGTTCAACTTGAAGAAGCCCTGACCGAAATATAATATTATTGTATAGTAAAATGCAATTTGTAAAGTAAGGAAATGATTATTATTAGTAGTATTTTTATTATAATTATAATTTGATAGGCCACACAAACATAAACACAATCTTTGTGTTATGTCTGTTAGGGCGATACTGTGACTCATGGGTTAGCAGTGTTGCCTCACAAAAAGAAGGTCGCCTGTTCGAGTCCCAGCTGGCTCAGTTGGCGTTTATGTGTAGAGTAAGCATGTTCTCCCCGTGTTGGCGTATGTTTCCTACGGGTGCCCCTGTTTCCCCCACAGTCCAAAAAGATGCAGAACAGGTGAATTGGTTGAGCTAAATTGTCCATTGTGTATGAGTGTAAATGAGTGTGTATGGATGTTTCCCAGAGATGGGTTGTGAATGGAAAGGCGTCCACTGCAAAAAAACGTGCTGGATAAATTGGCAGTTTATTCCGCTGTGGCGACCCCAGATTAATAAAGGGACTTAGCCGAAAAGAAAATGAATGAATGAATGAATGAAAATTGGCTGTAGTGTATGTGTGTGTGAACGAGTGTTTATGGATGTTTCACAATACTGGGTTGCAGCTGGAAGGGCATCCATTATGTAAAACATATTGTGGATAAGTTGGTGGTTCATTACGCTGTGGTGACCTCTCATTGAGTAATATGTCATAATTATTCTACATCATCTCTACTGTAGGTAAACAAATACATAGGCTCATGTAATATGAACTTTCTTTTGGCCATATAGTTTATATATGAACAGATTAGCTTAGATGCTTGAGGACCAGATTTTGACTGTCTGTTCATGTGAAGATAACTTTCAGATGAAAACACTAGGGGGAGCCAGGCACCACTATCTCTCACGTATTTACAAATAGACTCTTGAATTGGCAGCAATTCATTCATTTACTGTACATGTATTAAACCTTAGTGTGCAATGTACTGGACAAAAATATTTTCCAGTAGCATAATATTCTGGAATATCTACACTAATCTATCTATTGCATTAGTATATGTTCAATCAAAATATATTTTGCATAATCAGCCTTCTTATTACTATTTTACAGAGTTTATAAAAATCTGAGATTTACATTTTGCTTTAGGATTTAATGATTGGAAAGCATTTCCTTCGCCTGGCACTTTTGAACCAGGAAACTGTTGTTCAATCCAACAAGCACAAAAGGGATCTCCTTCATCTGAAACTTCATTAAATGTAGGCGGTTTTTAAAAAAAGGCCGAAAGGAACATGAGGTTGCGTTTGAAGGCAGACTGTTAAAATGTTTGGGATATTTTTTTTTTCACTAGCGTTGGATTCAAAAATACCCTAAACCAAAAGCCACATTCTACGGAAAGCTTTCAACCCATAGAGAAATCAAACATTTGCAAAAACATGGAAACATAATCATGCTAATCATAAAATCAGGACCAAAATGTCAATCAGATCTTACTTTGTTTTACTGTAAAAGCTTTTCAGTTAGTCTAGCAATTGTACGGCCTATTCATTTATTTATGTAATTACCTATTTTTGATAATGATTAATTTACCACATCGTTTCAAAATAAGCAGAATTAAGATCACAGATTAAATGATCAAGTCTTTTCTTTGCATTCTGATCCACATTTTTGATTCGTCATGTTTTAGGATTCAATTGGGATTACAATATGAAGCAAGAGAGATCAATCCAAAATCAATTCTCCGCACTCACTTTAATTTTGTTTTGCACTGTCACATATTGAAAGGCGTGACTACTTTTGAAAGTCATGTATGAAAATAGTTCAGAGTTGTAAATTGTCCTGACTAAAAGAATGAAACAGCCTGTTTGCCCCTCAGTCAGGCCTCTTTCTCCTCTTTATCTGGACAAAGTTGGGTATAAACTGGCCCACAAAGCCCTGCAGAGCTGTATGAATGTTGTGTGTGTGTGCAGTGCAGTGAGGGTGAGTGTGTGTGGATTTTTCAAAGCCACAGACTAAATAACAAATATTGGAGAGACAGGATGAGAACACACACACACATATGCACACACTGTGTCTGGATGACTTAAAAAAGGCTATTTCTGGATGGTCAGTATGTCTGATCTTTAGTTTAGTTTTAGTTAAGAGATCATTTAAAATCACATCATCAGATTAGGGAATAATTAAGTCGAAAAATGTATCCCTCACATTGTTTCAGAGCTGAATGAGTCTAAAATGTTTTGAATGAGTGTTAAATGAAGTCTGTGAAATAACTGTCAAGGTTTTAAAAAAGCACACAAAAAAGCACCATAAAAGTGGACAACAGTGGATCAGATCAGAGCAATATGTTTGGGTTTTTTCTTTTATATTGTTTCCGTAAATATACAATATTAATGTGTGATGCCTCCCAACAGGCACACAACATCATGAGACGTTAATATTAGCTTAGATTTAGGTTGTGAAAAATTCAAAGATTGTATTTGGTTAATTTTTAGTTGTGTTGAAAAGCGTCCAAAATCCAACGTCGAGCCAACATCTTAAACCAACATCATATTGACGTCAAATGACATTTATTTGTCAGGTATGGCAACCAAAATCCAACATCTGATAGATGTCATAGTGGTAACATCCATACAACATCAAAAAAAAAGAAAAGTTGACTCAACTTAAAATTTTAAGGCAACCTGTTTACTCAAATTCAATTGAGTCAAGTGCTGTACTTGGGTTAAAAGTTGAGTCAACTGAAAAATTTCTTGAAGCTGCCTTAATTTTATGTTGAGTCAACTTTTTTCTTTTTGTTTTTTTACAGTGAAGCTATAGCATCATTTGAAGTTGATATTTGGTTGTTTTTAGGTTGTGTTGGAAAGTGACCAAAATCTAACATTTGTCCGAAGTGGGACACTGATGTCGACCTGGAGTTGGGTTCTGACGGCAACCCGATTTTAATTACCACCCAAAATGTATATATATTTTTTCTTTTTCACAGAATTTAAAACTTAAATGTGGCCCAGGACCACAAAAATTGTCATTTTTTTCTGCTGTAATGGTTGATGTACTGTAAGTGTAAAATTTTTTTTAAAAATTGGTGCATTTTAAAATCATATGAAAGCATAATAGATAATTTTATGTGTATAGTGTGTTAGAATAGGGAAATATTCACTGAGATACTAGTTATTTGGAAAATTTTGGAATCAGGGGGTCAAAACATCTGAAATCTGATAAAATCATCATTAAAGTTGTCCAAATTAAGTTCTTAGCAATGCATTTTTCTGCTTAAATAAATGCGTTTTGATATATGTGCAGTAGAAAATTTACATGTATTTATACAGCATGATCTTTAAAATCTAGAATTTTGACCCATACAATGCATTTTTGGCTATTGTCAAAATTACACCTGTGCAACAAAGGATTTTTATTGGGATCCAGTGTCACATACTGTATACAGTAGTCAGCATTTTAAGTGATGCATCAAAGTTGTCCTAAAATTATTGTAGCTCTCAATCTTGTCTCAGGACAATTTTTTCAAAAACATTTTTTAAACCACTTTAAATGTTGACTTGTAGTTTGGGAATGTCATGTACAATTTAAAATTTTTGCCTTAGCGTTTGGTGTAGTTCTTTGAGAGGAGAACTACCACAACTTGTGCAAGATTATTTTGCAATATTACACCGTAAGAACTAAAGGGGTCCCTAAATAAACCTCCTTTTAAACCCTTTCCTCAAGGAAATCAGGAATATGGTCAAACGTGGCCAAAAGAGATGAATGTCTCCCACATCTACATCTACATGGCTTAATACCAGTTGTAAAGTCTGTTCTCTGTAAAGTATCTGCTTGTGTCTGTGACTGTGAAGTATGTTATATGGCCTGTGTGAATATAGTCAAGCTGCAGGGTTTGCTTTATTGAAGGCAAGAGAGCAGTCGTACGCACACACAATGGAAAATCTCTAAACATTTCTGAGCTGCTGACTTTACAGGGAGGCTATAGTTTAGATGCCTGCAGACGGTGTCATAAATAGCCAACCAATAAGATGAACTTTGAACTGTCATCTCTGTTGGACTAACTGGCCTGGGATGGAGTTTAAAATCTAAAGCGGATCAAATACATATTTTGTAGAATATTACATCAGTATGTCATGATTTTCTTTTCTGGACCCTTTTTTAATATTATTGTGATGCTGTCTTTAGGTTCTTTTCTCAAACAACTTTTTATAACCATTTTGTTCTATTAATACTAATAAAAGAATTTAATAATCTAAATAATCACATTACAATGGAAAATTTTGGGGATTTTAAAAGTTCCCCATGAACCATAATTGCAAATTAAGATTTTTTTTATTCAAGTTTTTTGGTCTACTTTTGTTTTTGTGTTTTTCTTAACAATTGTAAAAATATAAAATTTGATTTGCATTTGGACACAACATAATTTACAGAGAAATATGTAGGCTCCACAACTCTGAAAATGCCAAACCTATATGAGTTACAAGTCAGCATTACAGATGTAAACCATAATAAAGTTCCAGATTTTTAAAAATGTTTATTTGGTTTGCCACCCCATATCGCATTTCTTCCATGAGCAACACACAACTTAAGCTCCAAATCCAGATTTCAAAGACAGGCAAGCGATCTGACTTCCAATTTTGTAAAATTATTTACTTTGCTAATGTCATACACAAAGATACTGCCTGTGATATATGTTTACCTCAATTTCTGAGGTGTATCCAAATGTGGTGACAGATCAATCCTGTGTACTTCAGACATAACAATATAACATTCTGCCAAAATAAACTTATTTTATGTCATGACCAGAATGAGTGTGTCAGTGTACCTTCTAAGTTTTTACATTTATTGCACAATAAGGATATATGTGGGAAAATCTTATGTAATTTTACTTTTGAATAATAAAGTCTGTGGATTAACTTTAAATAGAATCAGTCTATGTCTTGTGTTGATAGAACAATCATGAATTTTGGAAAGATACTCTTCCCATGACTCATCTGATATCTCTATACTAAGTTCTTTCTCCCACACTTTGCTAATTTTCTCAGTGTCTGAATTAACCTTATCTAATAACAAATAATAAAAAAGAGACCGTACCTTTTTCTATTGGGTTGTGTTTTGTTATATTTAGGGGTCTGGTGTATGGTAATTTTTTTTTTAAGTGGTACATTTTTAAAAGATAAGCTGAATAAATAATAGGCCTTCTATCGATGTATATGGTTTGTTAGAATAAGAAAATAGCTTAATCTCATGAGGAAAAGTAACTATTTTACACTTAGTCAGTTTAGTGGCTTATTGGTGCAAGTTCAGTGGTACTAAAATACACGATTTGGTACACAACAGCACACGATGTTAAAAGTGTCCATGAACCGTTATTGCCAATTAAGATTATATATATATATATATATATATAAATATATATATATATATATATATATATATATATATATATATATATATATATATATATACACACACACAAAAAAAAATTAAACATTAAGTTGAAGTAAATGGTAATTAAGTAAATTAATGTTAAAATATCAGTTTGCACAGCTAGGCTGAAAAAAAAATCTAATGTATTTTGTGTGTGGGATCATTTTGCTTAATATTTCAATATTGAATACATTTTTATTGAATTTTAATATTTCTATTTTTTGTTAAAACATACTGAATGCAATTGCAAATAAAAAGCCAAATATCAACATATATGTTAAATAATGTTTTACCGCTTTATAAATGTATATACTTAAAGGTCTTTATGTAAACCATAGATGTATGGTCAGTTCCTGGAGGGCCGCAGCTCTGCACAGTTTAGTTTCAATTGAAGCAGGGTCGGAACTAAACTGTGCAGAGTTGTGGCCCTCCAGGAACTGTCTTTGACACCTGTGGCAAAAAAAAATTATTAAAAAAAAAAAAAAAACTTATTGCTGACACCTTGGTAAAACCTAGATAAACAAAGAAAGAAATACTCTATCATTCAAACATTGTTTCCAAGTACAGAATGGCTCTTATTTAACTTTTTTTTTTTTTTTTTACTGGAAAATAAATTAATTATGGGGTGGCTCAGTGGTTAGTGGTGTCACCTCTCAGGAAGAAGGTCGCTGGTTTGAGTCCCAGCTGGGCCAGTTAGCAATTCTGTAAGCAGCTTGCATGTTGCATGGGTTGTGGCTGTAAGGGCATCCACTGCGTAAAACAAGCTGGAATAGTTGGCAGTTCATTCAGCTGTGGCGACTTTTGAAAATAGAGACTGAGCCAAAGGAAAATGAACGAATAAATGAAAAACTATTATAGTTTTTTCAAAAGCACACTCAAAGTTAATTCATTAAGTATCACAGAAGAGTGGTTCCCCAAAATGACAAATAATCATTTTAATTTGTTTCACTCTGCTGATATTTTCTAATCAAACATCTTAAGTAAGTATTTCTACACTTTAATGACCACTTTTCAGGAGGTAAAAATCATTTATTTAAGTAGTTTATCAAACATCCTTTGAATTTTTTTGCTTAATTTCAATTCTATTTCTTGAACATATATATAATTTAATAATTCATTTTAATTCCGCCTATCCTTTTATTCATCAGGTGTTGCCACAGCTGAATGAACCGCCAACTTATCCAGCATATATTTTACACAGCAGATGCCCGTCTAGCTGCAACCCAATACTGGGAAACATCCATACGGACTCACACACATACGGACTATATTCAATTCACCTATAGCTCATATCTTTAAACTGTGGTGGAAACCGGAGCACCCGGAGGAAACTCACGCAAACATGGGGAGAACATGTAAACTCCACACAGAAATGTTAAAAGACCCAGCTGGGACTCAAACCAGCGACCCTCTTGCTGTGAGGCGACAGTGCTAACCACTGAGCCACCATGTCACTATATATGTACAGTAATTTACTATTATGTAAATAAACTACTGTACATATGAAATCTGAAGCCGATCAAATTAGAGGAAAACATGATATAAATGAGGACTGATGCTGGAGTGAATTTCCCGAACTCCTTTTCCTCTGTTGGTGTGTGTGCGTGCTGGATCCGTCTGCATGCTGGAGGATTGGTTCTGTCTCCAGGCAGCAGACGGTAATGTTGTAATAGTGATAATGGTAATCTGGTGGGTGCATTGAGGGTAATTGTAGATGATTTGCAGATGACAAAAAGAATGAAAGTTAAAAAGAAAAAGTGATTTTGAAAGCATTTCTGGCCGAGTGATGTCATTTCTGGGCTTTAATCTGGTTTAGTTGGAGAAGGGTGAGTTTTCTGGACGATCTGACAGCTTTTGAACTTCATCTGCACCTTCAGTCCTGCACCAAAAACCCTGATGCTCATTTCCTTCTAGAATGGAAGTGATCAAGATTATGGTGTGTGTGTGTGTGTGTGTGTGTGTGTGTGTGTGTGTGTGTGTGTGTGTGTGTGTGTGTGTGTGTGTGTGTGTGTGTGTGTGTGTGTGTGTGTGTGGTCTCATGGTAAAGTCATCAGAGGCAGCGACAGTGGTGACACACTACAGCTCTACAGGAGGCTGATACAAGAGCAGCCGCAATTAACCACGTAATGGCTTTCACACCCTCTGACATGCGCACACACACAACACCTACTGCACTGACTATTTACATGTTTGACTCAGGAGTTGCTTGTAAATGACACAAAATTAAGCAACATGACATTTTGAAGTATAAAGACTGGATTTTTTTTCATGAAACTTATTATGGAATTAATGTGACATATTTGTATTAATTTTGCTAACATGCAGTTATACCATTTAAATGGGATGTCCACAGTGTATTTTTAAGGCTTAGTTGTGTTTATGAGATGCAAACAATGTGTGCTCATGCTCAATTTGTAGAAAATCACGTTATTAGTTCATATATCTTACTTTGGTTATGTGCAGCTACTCAGCTAACATGAAAACAACTGTCATATTTCCTAGTTCGTCTGAAAGGCCCGCCCTCAAGAGGCTCTGATTAGTCAGCTAACATAATGTGCTGTGATTCGCGGATCGGCTCCACATAACAGGACATATCAGTGTAATGATGGACACTTCACGCACTCAACGACGCAGGTTTGCTTACGTAGCGGAAGAGGCGGACGCACATGTTGAATAACTTTATTTATTTTGGATGGTGAAAGCAAAATTCTCCTACGAGAGTGATTATAGCGCCTCCAGATGGTGAATGCGGCAATACTCAGTGCAGGTATTATTTGATTATTCTGTTGTTTATTTCACTGATTTGGCAACAGTCAAACGTCATCAGGGAAACGGTTTGAATTTCCGCTTAGTAAAAAAACATTAGTGTGCCATTTGGGACACCACTACATACATATACTATCCTGTTGAGTGTGTAAGTGCATAAGTACATAGTGCATGAGTGCATAGTGTGCCATTTGGGACGCAGCTTCTCATTCAGAGTAGCTGTTAGCCATGTCAGTTTGTGCCTGAATCGAAATGACATGGACACAGCTGAGCCTCACGCCTGCTCTCTAAAATAAAATCTGACAAGTGTCTTTCACATATATTCAGAATAAGCATGTGAAACTAATATGAAACTTTCACATATGTTTTGCGAGTTCGTTATTTGAGATGTAGAGAGCAGCTGCATAGAGAGACACTGTGCTTACAGGGTGTTTACAGCGGTTTTGAATTTGTAGCTAAATTGTTAGCGGTACAGGACAGCATTTCTCATTGTTTATATCCTTGTTTATTGTAACCATGGGAAGTGACAAACAACTGAGGTAGGATCCAAATATGCAGGTTTAATCAGTAGTCAGGCAAGCAAAGGTCAACAGGTACAGACCTGTATGTGAGGACAATCCAGAATCGTAGTCGGAGTAACGTGCAAGAGGTCGTATAGCAGGCGGCAGACTAAGACAGGGAGGCTAACAAGGCTAAGGTCGGTACACAGAATAACAAGACTAGGAAACGCCTTGTAGTGCTACTTACTGTAAACAAGACTCTGCAAAGTGAATAGGTGAGTGTGTGGCTTAAATAGTGTGTGCAATCAGACTCTGACAATCCTCAGGTGGTGCGAGTAATCAGTCTAGATGAGGAAGCATGTGTGAGTGTGACCGGAGTGCATGTATGAAAATGTAGTCCATAAATGGCAGATTTGTAGTCCATGGTTATTGTTAGTGCAATCCAGCGATCTTATGGAATATGATTGCTGGTAATCGTGACATTTATGCCCTCGCTACAACATATCGTTAATGCTGGAAGCTGTGCATGTAATCGATCAGTTTTAACAAATAAAAATAGTAACAGTTTGTGCCTCACAATCCACAGCTTTATTGGTTGGAGAAGTTTATAACTGAATCCAGCACTAAACTGGGAGAGATTCTGGAAGTTTTTCTTTGTTTAATGCTAAAGCTATATATTTTTTATAATGCTCTGGAACATAATTAAAGTTCAATTGTAAGCACTTGTCTCTGTGTCATATCATTTAGTAGCCCAAATACAGAAACAGAACAAGCTTTGTGGAAATAGCAGTGTTTGATGGCATTTTTGCTTTCTCTGCTACATTACAGCGCCTCTTCGCTGTGCAGGGTGTGTGCACGTGGTGAATGCACATAACCTGAAGCATTTGTGATCTCACTGGCCCGGATGTTTTTTTTTTTTTAGCTGACTCTGCAAAAGCCAATGTCTCCCTTTGCATTGAACTTTGAGCGTCTTACATTCAGTGATGTTGTTTATGTTCACACATCTACATTACACATCAACTAAAGTTTAAAATATGATATAGTGGACCACCCCTTTAACACACACAAAAACGTTTTTCAGAAAATGTTAATACATTTAAAAAAATTATTTTAAAAGAATGGGGAAAGCATTACACTGCATTAAAAATGTATAATGTGTTCAGTCTTTGTCAAACTTTGAAAAATAATTCATTTTTAAAGCACACCTGAAAAACATTAATGATTTTTCCCTCATTATATTGTTAGTTAGCCAATAAGAATATTTTGTATGAAATCTAATTACTAATTAATATTGGAAGTATTATAATGTACTTTTTAGAAATTAATGGGAATTGTCAAGGAATTCCTAAAAATTAAAAACTGCTCAGGTTATATTATTAACCCCCTTGAACTTTTCATTTTTAATTTTTTTGGCTAGATTACAATGACTAGATAACAATGCACTGTTGTCCAATGACTTGCCTAATTAACTTAATTATTACCCAGTTAAGCCTTTACATTTTTACTTCAAGGTATATACTAGTATCTTACAGTAATATTACAGTATGTACTGAATACATGGCAAACATAAAGGAATTAGTTATTGGAAATTAGAACTAGTTTGTTTAAAAATGTTTTAAAAAAAGTCCTGTCAAACAGCACTTGGTAAATATTTTAAAAACATTTTACAGGAAAGCTAAAAATATTGTCTTCAACTACTGTATATATCAGTCAGTAAGTCTTTATTAATTTACTGAAGACAATTTGGTTGCAGCATACAAGCATATTACACATAATGCACAACAACACATTGTACAATACAAATCTACCCTAAATTTTAAAACTTTACAGCTGAGGGGATAAATGAAAGTGTGAACCGATTTGTGCAGTTCTGTATCAAATACCAGAAGGGAGAAGATAAAACTCGTGGTGCATAGGATGTGAATCATCTGACATAATACTATGAGCTTTACTCAGAACTTGTCTATAGCTGAGCAAATGTCATCTGCTTTTTCCCTGTTATATTTTTCCTAGGTTCACTATTTTCTCCAAACAACTTGTATTTTTCACACTTAGAGAACTGAACCAACAAAGCAAAGAAAAAGAAAACGGTGACTGAATGTATGAACTGTTAAACATGTACGTTAGTGATTTATCTCTATTAAATGATCTTCTTTCTTATCTAAAACGGTACTAAAATGCATGTACTGATCAACACTCTATTGTTATGAATATTAATTCATTTTGCACTTACAGTACAAACTCTAAATCTGACTCTCTTACCACTTCATAGTAAAGCTGTTAACATTATAAAAAACAGTGTCTTTATCAAAGACTGATAAAAACTGTTCGTGCCATTGAGCTCCTCACATTTCTGTCTTCTCTGTGAGTCAGTGGGTCCATGCCTTTTTTTTCTAATGAAATCCATAATAGGCCTCTCTTTACTGCACATTTCTGGTGTCTTTATGTGGTCACTGCTGCACTTTATAATCTGCCTGGTTATTTTGATGTATAAACTTGGTAACACAGGCATTGTGCCATTAACAAATGCCACCTCTCTCTGGTTTAGAATAGAAACACTAACGTGTCAAAAGAAGTCTTTTCCCTACGGATGCAATTAAAATCATAAAAAGGGAAATGCAGGCTTTGCACAGTTCCAAAACAGGATTGTGTGCGTCTGCCACTCTGTATGTGTGTGTTGATGTAGAGTTTGCATATAAAAAAAACCTTTCCTCTGTTTTTTAGCAGTCCAATCAGATATGTTTCCATTGTAGAACTTCTTAACAAAGTGTCATGAAAATAGTAGTGTGCAGAGAACAAATAATGCCTTGTTTACATCTGGTAAAATGTTGAGTTATTGTTTTATTCAATCTTAAATAGACAATGCTATAAATACAGGTGTGAAAGGAGCCTGAAAAATATTTCCAACTTGTCCATTTTCAATCTTTTCCAGAGGTAGTTATAAAACTTACTGCTTTTGTACTGTAGATTCTAGTAGTCAGTTGTAGTCAAGGCCACCTAAACCAAAATCGAAGACCAGACTATTGGTCCTCAAGTTAATCAGAAATGTCCACTTTTACTGAACAAGAAATGGCTTAATAAAATAAAGCCACTGTATTTACAACGGCTGAAATGATGGTATTTGATTATTGTTTTAATTTGCAACTTTTAAATGTAGGAATATTAAAAGAATATATACATTTAATTTAAAAACAAACCTGCAAGGATGGAAAAAACACACTGTAAAAAATTTCCAGGTTTTCACAACAAGTTACTGTAATTTTTAACAGTAAATTACATTAGTATCCCTTCACAGTATTTAACTGAAAAATTCACAGTAATATGTTGTATTCATAATTTTATTGTGAAATTACGGCAGGTAGCATGATTACAGCAAATTACTGTGAAAAGGACTATATCTTTTGCACGTTAGTTATAGAAATTCAAGCCTTTTTTAAACTCAACGTAGAAATTAATACAAATTAACTTTTAACAGATAATAACAGAATGTTATAGCCCCCAAAACGATTTGGTTACCAACATATTTTTGGTTGTACTGCACCTTTATTTAATTTTATACAGTTAGCATAGAATAGGAAATAATATTTAATGAACATAACTGTGTGCTTAGCCAAAACATAATAAACTGGAATAAAAAGTAATTAATTAATGAAACCAAAGACTGTTAAACAGCCAACAATTATTTTAATGTCAGGGTAAATGTCTGCTTTAGATGGTTTCATGAGTATTGGGCACCTGTCATCGCCTGGAGGTCACTAATCTCAGAATTAAATATATATATATATATAAATTATTATTTTTTATCTATATAAATAAACCACAGATTAGAGTTTTAAACAACTACATTCTAGCATGAAAAACAGTTAAAACTTCATTTTCGGACGCATATAGAGCCATCGAAGACGGGGTAATTGTCCCAATGTCTAGCCTGAAGACAGGCGCCTCTCGGCGGATACATGAGTAATGAGCGCCGTTACCGCCTGGAGATCATAGATCTCCGCTACCGGCAAAACACACTTAAAATTACACACAATCTTTACTAACAGTCCACAGATTTGAGTTTTGAAGAACTACATTCTCGCATGAAAAAGTGTTAAAACTTTATTTCATTACATATTACAAGCAATATTTATAATATTATGTGCCTTCTCATCCACCATTACAGCTTGATGCAGCTTAATGCAAAATGAATCCTGGGAGGAAAAAATAATAATTCTCAATACACTCCAAACGAACTTTATTCTTATTGTTGAAGTCAGAGATATGTAATATTTTGAATGGCGAAGAAAATAATTAACTTTATATTTCAATCAATATATTACTCTTGCACTGCTTCGGTTCAGGACTCGTGTGACATTGAATCAGATTCAGATATTTTATCAGACGTGTTCATGAGCTCGAAGTCATCAACAAGCAATTCATGTACAAGCAGTACACAAACCAAGCAATATGATGAAATATGTTATATATGTTATATATATATATGAATTATATGTCTGCGTCTTACAATATTATACAAAATGGAATCGTTTTCAGGCGAATTCGACTCTTTACTGTTCACTTAAAGGAGCCGATTCATTGAACAGAACTGACTCGACTCGACCGCAAACAAGCGCCATCACCTCAGACAACGCCTGAGTCGTCTCTTCACCCAACGGATTCATCCTCGGTAAGTGTTAAAATATGACTTTTGTCCGTTAAATGATTGTTGTATGTATATTTCTGTATACTGCATGTCATTTAACAGGAATTTACCGAGTACTTTAGTTGTACTCGCACGGACAGGGTTTAAGCGCGCCTTTTTTTAAAGCAAGACATTAACGACGCCAGATGGTGATTGTAGTGTTTTCTGAGGTATTAGCATAACGTTAACGTTAGTTCCTGAAAAAAGAAAAGGAATTTTCTTTAATTAACTTCTTGTTAACTGCATTTTCTGTTTCAGTACAAGACTGAAGTGAAGGTGAAATGACTAAAGTTAGGGTAAGCTCTGACCTTCACTTAAGTTAACGTTACGGTTAGTCACCATCATGTACGTTAATTTTGTTCACTGTAACGTTAACGTTAAGTTAGTTAAATAAACTAAACTCATTATGAAACAAGTCTTAACTGTTTTATTAAATGAGGCTTATAATACAATTCAGTTGTATTCTTTTAAACTAACACTAACACAGTACATATTGTATATTTCTCACTGGTGTTAATGCATTGCTAACATTTACTAATGAGAACTAATTGTATATTGTCACTAACTGTAGATTTTATTTTTTGGTGTTCAGGTGTACCTGATAATAGCTTAAGTGTGAGGTGAGTGTAAATTCTGAGCACACAAATATAACCTAAATTCATTATCACAATATAAACCTATATATATATATATATATATATATATATATATATATATATATATATATATATATATATATATATAGAGAGAGAGAGAGAGAGAGAGAGAGAGAGAGAGAGAGAGAGAGTATGTGTGTGTATGTGTGTGCGTGTTAGGTTGAGTCTTATTCTAATCTTATTATATTCATATTTTTTTGCAGCCACAGCCATTGATGTTGAAACACTGATGCTACCAATCAACCCTCGCTTGATTATTAAAGGTAATGTTGATGCCTTCCTCATTTTTATTAGATTTTTAAATGTCAGGTTTTTCACAGATTTGTTGTGAGCAGTTTCTTGTACAAACTCTTTTTCTTCTTCCAGAAGTTCCACCAGTACCTCCAGTAGTAGTAAATATTAGACAAAGATTTTTTTAAACTATAGTTTTTATTTTTATGAGCAATTTTACTGGGCATGTGTGTTTGTTTGCTTGGTTTTTAATAGGCAGAGCATGGAATGTCAACTTTGTTTCTACAAACAAATTTAATTATTCACAAACACCTCTAATTTAGTCCTTCTTTCCCCCTTTTAGTCTTATTCCTTGGAGGGTCGAGTGGTCATGCGACCTCACCTGGATTTCACAACTGACTTTGGATCTGGTCTGAAACTGAAGTATGCTGAAGATGCCTTTTGCACTCTGGAATTTAAGGTAATGTCTACAATAAATATTGTAACTGAGGGCTTGTTTTGGGGGGGTTAAACAAGGAATGTAAAGGAGCACAAGTCATGACTCCCCTTGTCCCCTTGTTATAAAGGGCCGTGTTGCAGACACAAATTGTTTGTCTGTGCTGGAGACCAGAGGGGAAGCTGTCTTTAAAAGGATGGGGCTCTTATATCATATGTGAAGTTACCTATTCAGGTGAGTGGATTACATACAAGTCATTGAAAATGCATAAATAGTGGGAAATTTTTACTGGGCAGCACAAATTAAGTGAAACTCAAAAAACGTTGAAAAATATTTGGAATATTTGCAAAAAACTTGATTGAAATGAATACAACACAAGTGCTGTATCACTTCAATCAAGTTTTTTTTTTGCAAAATTTTCCTAATATTTAAATCATAAAAAATTAGCTTGATGCAAGAAACATCCTGCTAGTATTCAAGAGCAAGTGCTGTGATGCATGTGTTAACTTTGCAATAAGTGTGAACCCAGCATTAGATTATAGTCTGTAAACGGAAGATGTAAATCAAATTAACTGTTTTAAAATGCTCTGCCTAGGTCATTTAAAACCACTATTTGTTGTTGGACTGTTCTTGATTGTGTTTTTGTGATGGAAATGTTTTTCAGATGTTTTTGTTTAAATGATTGCACTTTGACTGAGCTACAGTATTGTCAGCATGTTCAAACTGAGCTAACAGTAATTTTGCTCTCTAGTGCAGCAGTAGTGTCCCAGTAGTGTTGTATGAAGCTAACTGTTTGTCTGCCCTCTTGCTTATAGGTGCTTTTTGGGCACCAGTTTGGAGATGGGAGACAGACGAAGTCAAAGAAGCAGAGAAGACACATCAACCAGCAAGTGTGTAAAATTATCAGGAAAATGATTGACCTTGAATAGACGACTGCCTAATTTAGCAAGAAGTTTTGTCTCTCTCTCTCATGTATGTGTATATATATATATATATATATATATATATATATATATATATATATATATATATATATATATATATATATATATATATATATATATAATGAGAGAGAGAGCGCACTCTGAAGCACTGCTTTTTATATGTATGCTACATATGATGTCAGATTTTTTTATTAATATGTTATTATAGTATTTTTTGAGGCTTCACCTTCACCTTTTGAAAGTTTTCTGAAATGTTTACACAGATGTCATTAAGCTGTTAAATAAATCTGTAAAATGTATGTGTGTTTGTTTTTATTTTGATTTTAGAGTCTTCTCAGATCACCAAAAAATGAAGATTCTGTCGTCATTTACGCATCCTCAGGTTGTTTGGACACAAAGAGGATTATTTGATATTTTTATTCCTGTGTTAAACAAAAAAACATTTTTAACAGAGCTGGAACAACCTGAGGGTGAGTAAATCAAGATAGAATTTTCATTTTTGTGTGACCTAAAATTGCTTTGAAATTTTACAGCACCAAACTGTTAAATTACAGTAATTCGGGATATAATTGTAACTTTACAGTTAAATCAGGTATTTAAACTGCAACCTACTGCTAAATCACAGTAATCGTTTTGCAAATTCACAGTAAAATATAGTTAATTCTACAAGATAATACTGTGAAATCACAGTAACAGACTTTATTATCTACTGTAAAGTTACAATATATTGTTGTAATTTCACAATAATTTTATGTGACAAAACCACAGTAAATTACTGTGAACTACCTCACAATAATTTACTGTGAATTTACATACAGTAATTTACTGTGAAAGTAATGCAATTATTAGCCAGTAATTTACTGTGAATTTAAGGTCAAATTTTTTACAGTGCAAAAACAAACAAACAAACAAACAAAAACAAAACAATGGTGGATAGATTTATTAGGGACTCTTTTTGTTGTTAAAATAGAACAGCAACTGTGGTTTAAGCTGTGTTTAAAGTTGTTTTTAAAATGTAATCTTTATTTTAATTTAAATCTCTCACATTTACAGTCATGCTTCTATTCTCGTGTGATATTACTTAATTATATCAAATGTTTCAAAATAATAAAACTGATATCCCATGCAAGAACTTTTTTTTTGGCAATGAATCCTGAATGATTTCCCTGCCTGTTATATCAATGGAGACATTTTCAACAACCTTTTAATATTTGCATGCATCAGTAGCACTCAATTTAGCATGATGGATAAAACAACAGCATAACTCATTGGAAAATCTTGCCACTTATTTTTTTTTACAAAACAGTGATAATGAAATTTAACAAGCCATGGCAACACTGGTGTCATTTAAACCCCATATGTGCTATTTTACTTTTAATAAATTCAATTACTTTAAATCTTGTTCTATGCTTGAAACTATGATATAACCTCATAACATATTTAGCATAGTGCATGATTTGTAAACTAGAGCATTGATACCTGCTTTACAGAACTATAATGTCAGATGTTGTAAACTTGCTCTGTAGATCACCTGGTATGTGAAACATCAGTCAATTTTTAGAATTTTAACAGGATCGGTAAAAGCGCCGGTACACTTAAAACAAAACTTTAGATAAAAAAAAAACTAAAATGACATCATTTCAGACAAAATCCTGCACTTTTTTTTTCTGCAATACTTATGTGGTATTGCGTTTTGACTTCAAAAAACCTTTTAGCTACCATTGGTGCATTGTGTTTATGCAATCAGTGGGTGTGTTCTGGAACTTTGCCTTCTTTGGCGTGCGTTTACTTCCACCCTCAGTTCGTTTCTCATTCTATAGAGGTCAAACAGGAAAACAACATCAACATGAACAAACTAGAGAGTCAATTTCGTTCTTCTGTTTTGCTTAAAGTATACCAGGGCAATAAGGATTCTAGGACATTTAGTAGTGCAAATATTCTAAAACATTAACAAAACTGGAAGATTACTAAGACAATCAGATGTACATCTTTCATTTCTTTGAGAGATTCCACCTGGCTACTTTCCTTCAAGGCTCCATTAACATTAACATATGTAGAGAAATACTGTCAGTCAGAGCAGATAGACTTTTTGTGTGTCTCTATGTGTTTACAAATAGATTAAGCGAGAGTGTTTTCAACACTAACGATAAGAATAACTTCTGCTGCACAAAAATATAATGTTTAGAGTTTCTCAGGCGCCCCATTTAATCGCTAATTCATTCTCTCTGTCTCTATTTCACTGAAATGTCTCAGCTTAAGAAGACTGAAAGGACTATGTCTGATATAGAGTATGAGAGTGAATACACATTTAAATAGACTTAGGAAAGCTGTGGTTTTCCTGTACAATTCTGTGTGGGAACAATATAGAGTAAACTGACCCACAAATAACCCACTAACTACCTTAGCAAGGAGAGAACATACTGTATGTAAACACAGCCAAGCAATCTGTTGTAGCTACTGTATAAACAGTGGAAATCAAAATGTAAGAATTTTTTTTTTTTCCAGAAATAAAATCATCATTCTTAAAAATAAGAGAGTTTAGTTGTGGCTACATTGTGCTGTACGATCAAAATAACCAAGCCACTTTAACAAAAAACAAAAACAAAGCAAGAAAATATACTTCATACTTAAAAGAAAACTTTTGTGAAAAGTGATAAAAACTAGAGAACAGCAATGATTGTAGCTAAAGAATGTTGCACAGCAGTCGAAGTGAGCATCAGGCATCACTTTCTTTCACACATCACTAGGCAAGGCAAGTTTATTTCTGTACAGTGGCACATTTCATACACAATGGTAAATCCAAGTGCTTTACATAAACAAGACATTAGAAATTATAAACAATTAATATAAATAAATTTAAATAAATAAATACATATTAAATCACAATCACATAATAATTATAAAAAAGGATGACAAAAAAAAAACAGATTAAAAATGTATTTACAGTAGACATGGCAGATGTAGCACACTCACAGTGCTCATTGGGTAAATGCACAGATAAACAAATGTGTATTTAAGTTCTGTTTTGAATGTGCCTAATGTTGGAGCACATTAGATTACTTCCGTAAGCTGGTTCATTGTTGCTGATGGTTCATTCACCCTGCTGGGACTGAACTCTTGGAATTTCTCCTAATGATCTGAGTGATCTGTTAGGTTTATATTCAATGTGCATATCTGTGACGGGTTGAGGTCCTATGCCATGTAGTGATTCAAAAACAAGTAATAAAATCTATCCTAAATGTATAACTGGAAGGCAGTGTAAAGACCTGAGGACTGGTTTGATGTGCTCTGATTTTCTATTTGTTGTTGAATCTTGTCAGGATCGTTCTGGATGAGCTGCAACTGTCTGACTGTGTTTTAGGGAAGGCTGTTGAGGAGTCCATTACAGTAATCCACCCTGCTGGTGATTAAAAGTGTGAAGTTCATTGCACACTTAGTCAGAAATCAGAAATGTTCACAGGTTAAAAAAGTAGATATGACCTCACATTGTATCAATCGAATTTACACACGGCCTCTGAATTTTTTGTCCTCCATAAAAAATTAAGTTAGAGTTTGATATTTATTTGTTTATTTTTCACATTTGTAGAAAGTAATTTTAAAGGTGTTTTTAGAATTCAGAGCCAGTGTCACCCACTGTACAGAGCACTTTTTGACAATTCAATTCATTTGAATTTTTATAGCTGTTGTAAAATGTAGATTGTGTCCAAGCAGCTTAACATAGAGGAAGCTCTAGTAGACTGAAACTGCTTTTTTCCAGTTTCCACTTTAACAGTCAAAGGTGTTG